>NW_023416284.1:62379918-62979918 GCF_014176215.1 Rousettus aegyptiacus
AAAATTTTCAATTTTTTATTTATGGTTAGTGTTTTGTGCAATGTTTCTAAATCTCAAAGATGTTAAAATAATCTCTTTGATGTTTTCTAAAAACTTTATTGCTTATTCTTTCACAATTAAATGTATACTTGATGTGGATAGTGGAAGAAGGAATCAAGTTTTTTGCATTTTTTCAATGTAGACATAACTAGCACCTTTGTTTTTTTAATATAGATGTTAGTAGCATTTACCTAGCACCATTTACTGAAAGGCTATATTGCAGATTTGGTTCCAGACCACCACGATAAAGCAAATATCACAATAAAGCTAGTCACAAGAATTTTTTGGTTTCCAGTGCATACGAAAGTTTTATACTGTAGTGTAGTCTATTAAGTGTACAATAGTAGTGTGTCTTTAAAAAATGTACATACATTAATTAAAAATAATTTATCACTCCACTCTGGCAGTCACCAGAAGGGTTGAAGATTAATAGGTAAAAATAACACAGGGGCCTAAAGTACAGTATAGGGAATATAGTCAATAGCATCATAATGACTATGTATAAAACCAGATGGGTGATAAGAGTAATCGGGAAATTGAGTTCTTCACTATAAAAGATATAAACTATATAAATATCCAACCGATGTATTATGTAACTGAAACTAATAGAAAATAATGATAATTTATTTCTAAAAGTTGCTAACCATCATTGAGCCTTTAGCAAGTTGTAAACTTTTTGCTTGTGAAGGATCTTTCCTTGATATTGATGAAAATGTGATATCTATGAGCCACAATAAAGTGAAGCACAATAAAACAAGGTATGCCAGTTGTTCTAGAGCTGACACAAATCAACTCTTCATACATGTGTCAGTCTGTTTCTGAGCTCTCTAGTTTGTTGCATTTGTATATTCTTTCATGTGTGCACCTATGCCATGCTATCTTAATCACCCCAACTTTATTATAAGTTTTGATTTCTGATAGAGCAAGTTCTCTCATTTCATTCTTATTCAAAAGTATCCTGCCCATTGTTGGCTTTTTGCATTTCCATATAAATTTTAGCATAAGCTTATAATTTTCTACAAGTACACACAGGGATTTTGTTGGGGATTACATTGAATATATAGATAAATTTGGGAATAAATGTCATTTTTAAAACAATGAGTCTTCCATCCCATGGTCTTTTAATGTTTCTCCTTTTATTAGGCCTCTTTCAATCTCTCAGCAATATTCTATATTTTCCAGTGAATAGTCCTTGCATATGTTTGTTAAGTTTATCACCAGATATATTTAAAGCAAATTTCTTTGAGAATAAACATGCATGCATAAAAGTGCACACCTCATAAATGTGTAACTGTGACTTTTCCGAACTGAACCGTTGCCTTTGCCAGCATCCAAATACAAAACTCAGATCATGACAGCTCCCCCAAGTTATTTCTCATGCTCCCATTCTAGCTTTACCAACTTCCACCTCTGCCAATCAAACATGACCACTATCTTGCTTTAGCACATTAAGTGGAATCATGAATTCTATGTATACAGGGTATTTTCTCAATATTATACTTTTGAGATTAGTCCATACTTATGTGTATAGCTATAAATCATTTACTCTTATTGCTGTATAATATTTTATTCTAGGAAAACAGCATTATTTATTCATTTAAGTGTTGAAGGACATTTGAGTGTTGTCTAGTTTTTAGACAGTTATGAAATTCTTGTAAGTTGTTCTTGTGCATATACATAGAAAAGGATTGCTGTAAAAATATATGTTCAGCATTATCAGATACTGTCAGCTGCATAGCTATATTAATTTACCTTTTCTCTAGCAGTGTGGAGCATTCCAGGTACTCCACCACCTCATCAAGCTTTGATATTATCCACCTGTTTTTCATTTGGTGCATGTGTAGTGGTAACACATGGTGATTTTAATGACTCATTTAACTGAGCATCTTCTTATATGTTTATTGGCCATTTGACATCCCCTTTTATTATTTCATTATAAAAATGATGTCAAGTAATACGCGGCGTTTTTAAAAATTTTTTCTAACATTTCTTTTTTCACATAATCTTTTCTTTTGAGATCTGTATATGGATGCGTGTGTTCTTGAATAGCTGTGTTTATGGATATGGATATAGATATAACATTTGGATTTGCCCACTGAAACACATTTAAACTGCTCTCACGTTTTCAATATTTCTAAGACGACCCTCAGATTTTAGCAGCACAGGATCTGTAGCTCAGCCTCCAGTCTTATCTCACATCCTAAGTCATGTTGGAAACCCAGTCTCGAACACGTGAGACATGGTAAAGAACTTAGAACAGTCCAACAATATGTGGCCGAATCTCCATTCCCTTCCTCAGGAATCCGCTCTGAGAGCTCTGTTTTGTTTCTTCACGATGGACTTTCTCACTCTGCTTAGGTCACTGATTGAAGGAAAATCCCACTTCTCTAGTTGAAGCATACTATCTCAAATTACATGGCCTCCCATAAGGGAAAGCGCATCAAAGAGCAATTCCCATTATTTCTTGTGACATTTGAGTGGTTTCAAGGGCTAGCTGAGACCATGTTGTGTCATTGTGTCATGTGGTGTCATCTGATTCCTTGCAGCATGACTTTTCCAGTCATGGTAAAGATGACCTCACCTTCTAGATGGTTATCTAATCAGAGCTAGAGTTGCCTGTAGCACTCGCTATAACCCTACTGCCAAATGCAAAACTATCCGGAAAGCTTATACGAGTGCAATAGATTTTACTGAAAATGGGGTAGGACATCTTTTTTCCCTACTATTTCTTTGCCCATCACAGCTTCGAAAGGAACCATGAACTTTTCACTCCACAAAGCCCAGCTGTTTCTACCTTGCTGGCTCCATTCTTCTTTTCCTGTTCTATCTTGTTTTTAGCAGCAATTAAAAACAGCTGATTTCTCAGAAATGAGGCCTGTGATCAAAGTAGCTCTTTGTTGCTTTCAGTTTCAATCTGAATTTGTTTCCAGGAAATGCCATTCGAGTGGCCTTGACTCATCTAAGGAATTGTTTTTCTAGCTGGATTAAACACTAGATCATTTTAAAACTTACTTACTGTTCACCTTAAACTTACTGAATGTTATATATATGTCAATTATATCTCACTAAAGCTGTAAAAAAAAAAAGTAATGACTGGAAGTGCATGTAGTTTGGAGGGAGCAAGGAGGGAAGCATTACATTTAAGGGTTCTAGCACCTCGCATTGCTTTTCAAGAGCAAGTCTATCATATTTTACCATTTTAAATCTTTACACACAGACTGGTAATTTTAAGAAGCCACTGGTTGGCCCATTTTTAGGGCTGATGGCATAGCCAGGAATAATCAGCATGAGCAGTCCTAATTCATGCTCATGCAGTAGTCGTGGTGAATTTTTTAAAACAAAAATCAAGTCGCGTCACCTTCTTCTATACAAAAGTCTTAGAAGCTTGCATTTCTCATACTGTGGCTGCAAGATCTCACATAACCTGGCTCCTGCAGCCTCTTCTCTTCACGTTATCTCAGCTTCGACACACGGACCTTCATTCAGATACCAAACACACCCAGCTTTTCTCCAGTCAGGAATCTTGTACACAAACTCCTCACTGTATGGAACTCACTTCTCTCATTTCATTGCCAATTGTGCTCATACTAAAAACTTATCTTAAATCTCATTTCATCAGGGAAAAATTGATGACTAGTCTGAATTCTGTCTCCTTTCTACACTTACTCATAGCACCCTGTACTATTCCTTCGCAATGCTTACCAGAAGTTCAATATTACATTTGTTCGTATAACTTCTTTTAATGTCTTATTTGTGAAGTTAAAAAAAAAAAAAAAGAAAAGAAAAGAAAAAATGCATGAGCACAGAGACCATAGCTGTATGCTAACCGCAGAATCCTCAGTGCCTTCCCAACGCTTCTCCAGTGCCCACCCCATGGTCAATGGTCAATATGTATTTACTGAATAATAAAATGTGGTAATGTTTAAAAGTACCCACTTTGATGTTAATCAGGAATGTAGGGTTTTGTTCTCTGCATTGTAATCTTTAAAAAAATATGGAAAATCTGTTGACAATACACAGAACATGAATAGATGAAGATGTGTTCTTGTTAGTATTCTATTTGTTGCTGCTGTTATCACCATCACCATCTGCTTGAGGATTGCCGTTGATGATTCTGAGACTCGAAAGATCCGCTGTCTCTAAGAGATCAATGTATTATACAAAACCAAGGAAGTCTTTGAATTTTGTTTAGGTTTGTTTTGTAGCAATACTAAGAGTTTTGGATTTTATTCTGAGTTCAATTGTTTTCTTTTTTTTTTAAATTAAGTTTATTGGGGTAACATTGGTTAATACAATCATATAATTTTCAGGTGTACATTATCATTTGACATCTGTATATCCTATTGGTATTCACCACCCAAAGCCCAGTTTCCTTCAGCTACCACATATTTGATTCCCTTTACCCACTTCACCATCCCCCTATCCCCTATATATGACCCCCTTTACCCCTTCTACCTCCTCCCTCCACCCCCACCCCGCACCCCACTAGTAACAACTACTCTATAGTTCTCTGGTAACCACTAGTCTATAGTCTATAGTCCATGTCCACGAGTCTCTGTTTGTCCTGCTCACTTATTGCTTTTAAGTTTATATCCCACATATAAGTGATATCATGTGATTTTCAGCTTTTTCTGTCTGGCTGATTTCACTTAGCATGATTATCTCGAAGTCCATCCTTGTTGTCGCAAATGGCAGTATTTCATCTCTTCTTATGGCTGAGTAATATTCCATTGTATATATGTGCCACGGCTTCTTTAGCCAATCATCTATCGTAGGGCACTTCAGTTGCTTCCATGTCTTGGACACTATGAATAATGCTGCTATGAACGTCGGTGTGCCAATAGCTTTTTGGATATGGGTTTTCAAGTCTTTGGGGTAAAAACCTAGTAGACAGATTGCTGGATCATATAGTAGGTCAATTCTTAGTTTTTTGAGGAACCTCTATACTGTTTTCCATAGTGACTATACCAATTTGCAGTCCCACCAGCTGTGTATGAGGGTTCCTTTTTCTCTGCATCCTCTCCAACATTTGTTATTAATTGTCCTGTTGATTATAGCTATTCTAACAGATGTGAGATAGTATCTCATTGTGGTTTTGATTTGCGTTTTCCTAATAGCTAGAGATGTTGAGCATCTTTTCATATAGTTGTTAGCCATTTGTATGTCCTCTGGGGAGAAGTGTCTGTTCAGGTCCTCTGCCCATTTTTTTGATTGGATCGTTTGTTTTCTTGTTATTGAGTCGTATGAGTTCTTTGTATGTGTTACATATTAGGCCCTTAACTGGAGGCATTGATTGAAAATATGTTTTCCCATTTAGATGGCTCTCTTTACCTTGTTGACGATTTCTTTTGCTGAGCAGAAGCTTTTTAGTTTGATGTAGTCCCATTCATTTGTTTTAGCTTTTACTTCCCTTGCTTCTGAGGTCAAATTCATAAAATTATTTTTAAGTCCAAGGTCCTTGAGTTTAGTTCCTATGCTTTCTTCTATGCATTTTATTGTTTCAGTTCTTATACTTAGGTCTTTAGTCTATTTTGAGTTGATTTTGATGTAGTGATAGACAACAGTTTAGTTTCATTCTTTTGCAGGTGGCTTTCCAGTTTTCCCAGTACCATTTATTTTATTTTATTTTATTTTCATTCAACTAATATTTATTGAGTAGTTATTATAAACTTGGAGTATAGTGAGCTAAGGCCTGAGAGTAAGAAAAGGCACTTCAAGCAAAAATCCTGCTTTTGAAAATAGCAACTAACATTCTATTTCTTCAACAATTTATTTAATAATATCTTATATATACAAGGCATTACTCCCTATATGACTACTTTGTCAGACTTCACAAAATTTTACTTACTATGCTCGGAAACATGACAGAATGAGAGATGTCCCCAGATCTCTCCCCTTGAAACACAAAAAGATAAACATCTAAAACTCAACAACAAAAAAATAAAAACACTCAAACTGCATACCAGAATGTCTGAGTGTGGGATCTGTGCATAAGAGCTACCACAGGTCAGAACCCTGGTGTCGGGCAGTGGACTGGGAGTAATAAGTGGGCGCCTTTAGCAGCCACCAGAGCTCCATGTAGGAGAAGGGGGAGGGGTGAAGGCACAGAGACATTCCTGAGTAACCCTTCCTGGAAGTGCGAGGGCTTGTACAAATCCGGCCAGAGGGCCCAGTCATCGGGGCAGAAAGAAGAGAAGAAGGGGGGTGCTGCAGAAAAACAACAGCTCATTTTTACTAGCCTCGGTTGCAAAACTAAGGCGAGCTGCAGCCCTCAACCCTCAACCAAGAGAGCCCCTCCCTGCATACCTCTGAGACTGGTTACCAAGAACCCCCAGGGGAATCTGAGCAAACACTACCTGAAACTGCTAGAAATCCTAGAGGCTTAGACGCCACCTACTGAAAACCAAAAGAAGAGTGCCTTCTTTGCAACAGACTAAAGAGAAACCTTTAATAAATTTTCTTTCTGGACAAACAACAGAATACACTTCTATTAATGTCCGGGTGGAGAAATAGTTCATTAAACACCATGAACAACCAAGGTGGCAAGGTATCAGAAAGAAAGAGAAAAATTTACAGAAAATAAGCTTACAGAGATAAAAATATGCAACTTAAATGACAGAGACTTCAGGATGGTACTTCTGAAAAAACTCAATGAGATCCAAAAAAGATCATATCAACAATTTCAAAAATTAAAAAAAAAAAAAAAAACTAGATGATCAGAGCAAGGAGATTGAAACCTTCAAGAAGAACAGAATAGATATTCCAGAGATGAAGAACACACTGCAAGAGTTGAAAAATGAAATAGCAAGCTTGGGAAATAGAGTTGACCGAATGGAAAAGGATCAGTGATATTAGAGACAGAAATGTAGGAATAAATCAGAAGGAAGAAGAGAGAAACTGAAGAACGAAAAATAATGAAAGAGAAATTAAGAACTAGCCAAATAGTGGATGAGAATTTCCCAAATCTAAGGAATGAGCTGGAGCTTGGAATTCAAGAAGTTAACAGAACACTCAATTATCTCAACCCAAAAAGGCCTTCACCAAGACATTGTATTAAAGTTATTAAAAATCAATAACAAAGATAGAATTCTCAAGGCAGCCAGGGAGAAGAAAACGATAACGTATAAAGGAAAACCCATTAGATTATCATCAGACTTCTCAGCACAGACCTTATAAGCAAGAAAGGAATGGAACCAAATATTTAAACTATTAAGTGAAAGGAACTACCAGCCTACAATAATGTATCCAGCTAAGCTCTCCTTTTGATATGAAGGAGAATTCGAGACCTTTCCAGACACACAAAAATTGAGGGACTTCCCTACTATGAGGCCTACACTACAGGAAATACTAAAAGGGGTCAGTTCACCTAAAAGAAAATGACAACAACAATAAAAATACATAATTGGGAGTAAAGTAACTTTCAGGCAGATAGAAGCAGAGAAGTGCAACCCTTATTAAGAGCAGGGCATTATAGCTTAAATAATAAGTGAATGGTTATAACAAGATAGTAATGAATGTTCAGCATACATAGAAACAAATTGAGACAACAATACCTGAAAAGGAGAAAATTCAAAGATTCAAATTTGCAAAGGAGATTGGAGATAAATCACATGCAGAAGGAAATAGATGACCGTATATATATAAAACTATCCTTTACATATTTGTAATGGTAACCGCACACCAAAGATTCAGAATTGCAATATATAACATGAAACAAGAAGAACCAGAGGCAAAACCCACAAAAGCCAACCAAAATAAAGAAAATAAAAACACATGGACAAGGAAGCAATGAAAATACCGAGCTACCAGAAAGCAGAAGATAAAATGGCTATAAGAAGACCTCGTATTTCAATAATCGCCCTAAATGTAAATGAATTGAACTCACCAATAAAAAGGCACAGAGTTGCAGAATGGATCAAAAAACAAAACCCAACCATATGCTACCTCCGGGGGACGTATCTCAGCTCCAAAGACAAAGATAGACTTAAAGTGAAAGGGTGGAAAACGATATTTCAAGCAAATGACATTCAGAGAAAAAGGGGAATAGCGGTACTAATATCAGATGAAATAGACTGATATTTCAAAATAAAAAAGGTAAAGAAAGATACTGAGGGACACTTCATCATGATAAAGGGAATCATGCACCAAGAAGAAATAATACTTATTAATATCTACGCTCCCAATCAGGGAGCCCCAGAATATGTAAAGCAATTACTAACAGAACTGAAGAGAGAAACAGAGCAAAACACCATCATAGTAGGGGACCTAAATACCCCACTGTCTGATATGGACAGATCATTCAAACAGAAAATCAATCAGAAATAACATCCTTAAATGACACATTAATCCAACTGGATATAATTGACATTTACAGTGCCTTCTATCCCAAAACAGTTGCTTATACATTCTTCTCTAGTGTACATGGAACATTCTCAAGAATCGACCACATATTGGGACATAGAGATAGCCTCAACAAATATAAGAGGGTTGAAATCATACCAACCATATTCTCTGACCATAATGCTTTGAAACTAGAGATTAACTGCAAAAAAAGAAAGCAGGAAGAACCACAAATATATGGAGATTAAACAACATGCTATTGAAGAATAACTGGCTCAAAGAAATTAAAAGAGGGATTAAGAGATACATAGAAACAAATGATAATGATAGTACAACGTATCAAAACTTTTGGAACACAGCAAAAGCGGTCATAAGAGGAAAGTTCATATCATTACAGGTCTCTCTTCAAAAATAAGAACGAGCTCCAAATAAATAACTTAACGCTTCATCTCAGAAAATTAGAAAAGGAAGAACAAATGACGCCTAAAGTCAGCAGAAGGAAAAAAATAATCAAAATTAGAGCAGAAATAAATGAAATTGAAAACAAAAAAATGATAGAAAAAATAAATGCAATGAAAAGCTCGTTCTTCAAGAAGGTTAATGAAACTGACAAACCCTTAGCTAGACTCGCTAAAGAAAAAAAAGAGAAAAGACACAAACAAAATCAGGGATGAAAGAGAAATTATGACTGATGTCACAGAAATACAAAGGATCATACAAGGATACTATGAAAAAGTATATAACATTAAATTTAACAACCTAGAAGAAATGGACCAGTACATAGAAAAATACAACCTTTCTAGACTGAATCAAGAAGTAGAAAATCTAAATAGATCGATCAGCAGTATAGAAATTGAAACAATCATCAAAAACCTACCCAATAGTGAAAGCCCAGGACCAGATAGCTTCACCAGTGAATTCTACCAAACATTCAAAGAAGATTTAAATCCTATTCTCCTCAAATTCTTCCAAACAATCGAAGAGGAGGCCATACTTCCCAACTCATTTTATGAGGCCGATATTACTCTGATACCAAAACCTGCTAAAGATAAGACAAAGAAAGAAAACTACAGACCAATATCTCTCATGAACATAGATGCAAAAATCCTAAATAAGATACTAGCGAACCCAATACAGTAACATATAAAAAGATTATACTCCACAATCAAGTGGGCTTTATCCCAGAGGCACAAGGATGGTTCAATATACACAAATCGATTAATGTGATACATCAGATAAACAAATTAAAAAATAAGAATCATACGATCATACTAATAGATGCAGAAAAAGCCTTCGATGAGATACAGCATCCATTTATGATCAAAACACTTCACAAAATTGATATAGAAGGAAAGCACCTTAACATAATAAAGGCCAACTATGACAAACCCTCAGCCAACATTACACTTAATGATGAAAAACTAAAAACCTTCTCTCTAAGATCAGGAATAAGGCAAGGCTGTCAACTATCACTACTCTTATTCAATATGACATTGGAGGTCTTTGTGAGTGCAATCAGACAAGAGAAAGATATAAAAGGCATCCAAATAGGAAGTGAAGAAGTCAAACTGTCACTATTTGTGGAAGACATGATTCTCTATATAGAAAACACTGAAGACTCCACAAGAACACCACTAGAAACAACAAGCAAATACAGTGAAGTCTCTGGATACAAAATCAATGTTCAAAAATCCATAGTGTTTCTATACCCTAATAATGAAGCATCAGAAAAAGAAGTTGAAAAAATAATTCCTTTTGCAATTGCAACAAAAAGAATAAAATACCCTGGAATAAATTTAAATGAAACATATGAAGGACCTATATAACGAAAACTACAAGACCCTATTAAAAGAAACCGAAGAAGATTCAAAGAAATGAAAAGGTATTCTGTGTCTTTGGATTGGAAGAATCAACATAGTTAAAATGACCTTATTATCTTAAGCATTATACAGATTTAATGCAATCCCCATCAAAATCCCATTGGCATTTTTTAAAGAAGTAGAACAAAAATTATCAGATTTGTATGGAAGCACAAAAGACCCCGAATTGCTAAAGCCATCCTGAGAAAAGACAACGAGGCTGGAAGGATCACTCTGTCCAACTTCAAATTATACTACAAAGAGACAGTAATCAAAACAGCATAATATTGGCAGGAAAACAGACACACAGACTAGTGGAACAGAATTGAGAGTCCAGAAGTAAACCCATATTATTGAGGACTGCAGCTTAGCCTCAGTTTTGCAACCGGGGCTGGTAAAAATCAACTGTTGTTTCTCTGCGGTCCAGTCCTGCTTCTCTGTCTTCTACCCTGATGACTGGGTTCTTCTACCAGCACGGGTTGCTCACAGCAGTTTCAGGCAGGGCTGTTCAGGGAAGTTCCCACACCTTCACCCCTTCACCTTCTCCTGCAGGGAGCTCCGGCAGTCGTGAGAGGCAGCTTCTTTATTTCTCCCAGTCCACCACCTGACACCCGGGGTTCTGACCTGTGGTAGCTCTTATGCACAGATTCCACCAGCTCAGACATGCTGGTGTGCAGTTTGGTTGTTTTTTGTTGTGTTTTAGATGTTCAGCTTATTGTTGTTTCAAGGGGAGAGATCTGGGGACGTCTCTCACTCCGCCATGTTTCCGTCCTCAATTATTTTCTAAATATCAATCTGAGTAAAAAAATAAAAGAATAATTATTGAAAAAGTTAATATAATAAGTTCTATTTCCTTACCAATTGATAAAGAAAAAAAAATTGAAAGGTAGACCTGAGGAAGTACAGTATGAGTCAGTGGGTTGGCTCTTGTTACTTTTTTTTTCTCTACTGATAGGCAATTTAAACATATTTTAAGGCAAAAAAGATGTCTTCCTTAGACATTGATAAGTGGCCCCTTTTTCCCTGCTTTTTTTCTAGGTCTTTTGGCTATTTAGACCCTGAAACACCTATCATGAGATTAGGATCTTTTCAGCTCTGTCTCTCCTTAAGGTGGTGATTTTGCCCCCAGGTGACATTTGCCAAAGTCTGGAGACACATTTGGTTGTAACAACTAGGTTGGTTAGCCCTCTTCTCTGGAGAATTTCCCTTGACTGTATGGGAGCTGTTCTTCCCAAGGCAATGGCCCCCTCACAGTGCCCAACATGAGGTACAGTTTCCAGTTCCTTTGCTTCAAGAAGGGATCAACTCTGCTACTGTATGTGCTACAGAGATCCCATGGGACCAGCCTGAAGCCAGTTTCCACCTAGATAGCAACCTCTTCAATTTTTATTTTCTTACCTTTTCCTGCTCCCCACAGGCCCCTTCTACTGAAAGCACTCTCTCAATAAATCATATGAATCCATCTCTGAGATTTTGCTCCTCGGGAATCTGACCTATGACCTTACTATTCCTGCTTTGTGGTTTAGTATATGTAAACTTCATGTGGAGATTCCAAGTGTGCTTTAAAAAGATAAGCATTCTATATGAATGCTTTAGGCAAATTTTCTTCATCACGTTTTTAAAATATATTCTAACTTTACTGACATTTCTGGTCTGTTTTTTTTTTCTGACTTACTGAGATGTGTTAAAATTATTTTTACGTTTTTCTAGAATGGCAATTTAAAAATTTCTCTGTTCTTTAATTGTTTACATTGTAAATGACAATATTTAGACTTAAACCATGCAACTCAAAATTACCTTTCAAAAATTTCAAAGACTTCAGAACATTCGATCTATATCCCCCACTCTTCTCGAATTATTTTATGTTAATTTTATCTTCTATTTGAAAATTCCAGTGTACATTATTATAATTGATTCATGCTCTCAATATTTATTGATCGTATCACATATCTACTCCTGCGTTGCGTCTTCATTCGCTTTGTATGTTAGACTTTCTATTTGAGATCTTCTAATTCTGCCTAAAGTAAAATATTTAGAAGTTTTTTTAGAGTCAATCTGCTTGTGGTAGACTTTCCTCCAAAATTAAAATTTGTACACATTTTTAGAAATATTTTCTGCATGCATCTAGTTTGACAATTATTTCTTCACCCACACTTTCTCTTGACTACCATTGATTCTACCCAGAAGTCAGCTTGCTTTGAAGTAAGCATACTCTTGCTCTGTAGATGTTTTTAAGACACTCTCATTTGGACGGCATAGTTTTGCTCTGATTACCCAGAGGTAGATTTACATTTTGTTGTTGTTGTTGTTTAACTTTCATTAAACCTTGCATCTGCTCATGGATAATTTTCAAATTTCCAGAAAATTTCCTGATATTTGTATCTTCAGATATTGCCTCTGTCCCATTTCTCTTTCCTCAGCTACTACTTCTGATTACATATTGGTTAGACCACCTTGCTCTATCCTCTCTATTACTAACCTTTTACCTTAATCGCTTTTTCTGATGTGTAGTCCAGCTCAATCTCTCTTCATTTGGGTCTAATCTACTTCTAAACCCATGCTTTGAGTTTTTCATTTAGTTATTTGAATTCTTAAAAATTTATTTATTTAAATTAGTTTTAATTATACAGTACATTGGTTAGACATCTATATAGTTCATAGAACAATCCCCGCAATTGCTCCCTCCTTCTCCTGGTCCTCCATCTAGCTATCAAATTAAAGCTAACTGCATTCCCTATGTGGTGCTCACCATTCCTCTAATTATTTGAATTTTTGTTTTTAGAAGATTAATTGGCTTGTTTTCAAATATATTATGTGATCTTGTAATTTATTGTTTCTTGCATGTTTGTCTTTTATTTCTCTAAACATAGAGAAATTAAGTATTTTTAATATGCTTTTGATAATTCTATGTCTAAAGTCTTGGAAGGTCACCACCTGCTCTCTTTGGTTTTTGCTTCTGCCTATTCACAGTGCGTCTTTGTTTTGTGTATTTAATATGTTAACTGTGAGCTACCTTTTCTCATTTTAGAGGAACCCTGAAATGAAAAGTTTTCAAGATCACTAATTCAGACCCTGAGATTCCTCTCGTTCCTCTAAAACCCAATCACCTGTACCCCATCCCACAGTGCCTCCATACTCCTCTCTTCATTCTCCCTTGTCCTTCTCTTCTCAGAATTCTCTCCTGCTCTTTAGTTTCCCTTGATGACTAAATTTGTTGGGTCTTCCCTTTCTGTAAATGATGCTCCAGTCACTCCCACCACCAAATCCCAAACAAGACTAAACTGAAGAAGTAACATGTAAACTTTGGTCTTGGTTCAAATCCATAGGTAAAGATTTACCCGGTTCCCAAAAAGAAAGAAAGAAATTTATTGAACATTTCAGGATATCTTGGATGGTTGGTCTCTGAGATTCCCTAACTTATGTTACTTATCCACTTATTTGTGGGACTGGGAGATGGCTCTTTTTGGTTTAAGAAAGCTAAATGATCTACTGACTTGAAAGACCTTAAGGGATCTCAAACCACTGCCGAGTCCAGTCAGAGCACAAGAGTTACAGAAAAACTTTTAGAAGGCACTTCAGAGTTGATCTTATTAAAACTGATCAATCATGTATTCAAAATTGTAAACAACTAAAAGATGAAACTGTGGCAAATTATTGCCACAGCTTAGAAACTATTTGGAAAGAGCACTCAAGGCTTGAATTTAATTCCCAAATAGGCTTTGCTCTAGCCACAAGCTTTTTGAGCAGTCTAAGTCTTAAGCTTAGTGATACTACAAAAGAATATCTGCTGGTAAAATGCTGAGATGTCTGAACTTCAGACATTAGCTCAGCACTATTAGGGTAGCATTTCTAATAAAACAGAAATTGTACAACCCAAGCTCATGGCTTGACAATTAAAACAAATAGAAATGCTTAAATAAAGACAGGACCCAAAATATAGTCCCCCATCGACCCGGGTACTTGTTGGTATTGTAAAGATAAAGGGCATCAAGTTTGGGAATGTGTGGCCTTCAAAAGGAGGAAAAAAACCCAAATACCCTCTGCATAGGAGATATACTAGCTCTCCTCTGAGGAGGCAAGTGTTCCATGTTCTTAATTCCCACTAAATTCAAAAGGTGATATTATCCATATTAGTTGAAGGGCATCCTACCACATTTCTCATCAATATTGATGTGATGCATTGTATCCTTAACGCAGCTTCATTTTTCACCTTCTTCCTCAGACTCACCAAAAATTGTCAGTGGTGGAGTCTGACAATTCACTTCATCATTTGCTTTCAGTCCTCCAATATCTCTATAGAATTCCTTAAAGCTCAACACAATTTCATTTTTAGTCCTGCTACCCTGGTAACCTCATAAATTAGGGTACTGAAATTTGCCAAGCTCCTGAAGGACTCCTTCCACAAGTCCCTTTATTCATTTCCCTTACATCTAAGTTTCCTAATGGCTTTCTCTGACTTTCCTAAGTTCACTGTCCTCTTCAACCTAGCATCCATCTTAATGAAAACTGAAGCCAATTAGTGCGCGGGATTCCTTTTCTTTGTGGGCAAGAAATTTAGCTGCTATCAGGCATTAATAGGTTGTGGAATTCACAATAGAACATCATGATAGGTAGAGACAGATCCCTCCATTCTCCTTCCTAAATTCTTCAATATAATTTAAAATCAGAGAAACCTGACTGAGTCTGCTCAGTATTTCAAGGATTACCAGGTAAGGAACTCCCGTTTCCCACTTCTAACCCAAGCAACACTTTCATTCTGGCAGTTAAAAAATCAAGTGGAAAGAAGTACTGGCTAGTCCAAGACCTCGAGTTTTTAATATGTCTCCCTTCAAAATTACCATGTACTCCATCCCTCTAGCCACCTTGGTCAGATTTTTCCCTTCCCACTTCAGCCCCCTAACTCTATATAGTCACTTGGCTTTAGGCCCCGTCCCCTCATTTGAAGGCTCTTGAGGAACTCAGAATCTCCCAAAACAACTACCTGAGGCTAAAAAAATTAATGGGAAACAGCATGGATATTTTCTCCACTCAGATGAGTTTTTAAAACACCCAAAGAGCCACTCGGGGTCTCCTTAGCCCCTCTCTCCACGTTTAGTTCACAGCCTTCATAAAACGACATATCGGAGCAAAAGTAAATCTTACAAGTCTTCTTCAACAACTTTTACTGCATTTCACAAATTTTGCTAAGTTGTGTTTTTGTTTCCATTTTGTTTAAAATATTCTTTAGTTTCTCGTGAAACTTGTTTGATCTCTGTGTAATATAAAAATGTATTGTTTAATATCGAGGTATTTTAGGATATTTCAGCTATCATCCTGTTATTGGTTTCCAGATTAGTTCCATTGTGATCTGAGACATTCATTTTAAGATTTTTATATATATGTGTGTATATATATATATATGTATATATATATATTTTACATTTGTTAAGGTGTGCTTTATGTCTCAAAATGTGGTCTCTCTTGGTGAATGTTACATGTGAGCGTGAGAAGAATGTGTTCTGCTATTTTTGGTGAGGTATTCTACAAATGTTGATTACATCTTTTAAAATAAAAACCAGTCAACAAACAAGAATTAAAAGAAAATTTCCTCAACATAATAAAGACCATGCATGAAAAATTCATAGTTATATCAAACTTGGTGGTTAAAGACTGAAACTTTTCCCCTAAAATCAGGAACAAGACAACAAATCCCACTTTAGTCACCTCTATTTAACATCATATTGGAAGTACTTGCCAGTGTAAAAAGGCAAGAAAAATAGATAAAAGTATTCAGAATACGAAAGAAATAAAATTCTCTCTGTTAACAGATGACATGATTTTATATGTAGATATCCCTAAGATTACACACACACAAAGTCCTATTAGAATAAACAAAATCAGCAAAACAGCAAGATAAAAAATCAATACTCATAAGTCAGCTGCAGTTTCACATAATAACATGGCAATCTAAAAAAGAAATTAAGCAAAATCATCTCATTTACAATAGGATAGAAAAGAATTAAATACTTAGAAATAAAATTAACCAAGAAACGGAAAGACTTGCACACTGAAAACCTCAAATATTGCTGAAAGAAATTAAAGAAGACATAGATAAATGAAAAGACATTTGGGTTCATAATATGAAGTTTTAATATTGTTACGATGTCAACATTCCCCAAAGTAATCCGCAGATTCAGTGCTATCCCTATCAAAATACCAACAATGTGTTTTGGAGGAATAGAAAAACTCATCCTGAAGTTCACATGGAATTTCATGGGATCCCAACAAGACCAAAACAAACAAACAAGCAAAACAAAAACAAAAACCAAACAAACAAAACCCTTAAAAAAGTGGAACAAATTTGGAAATATCACACTTTCTGATTGCAAAACTTACTATGTGGTACTAGCATAAAGACAGATCTATTGATCAATAGAATAGACTAAATTAGAGTTTAGAAATAAACATTTTTATATACGGTCAAATGACGTTTGCTAAGAATTTCAAAACAATTTAATGGAGGAAAGCACAGTCTTCTCAATAAATGGTGCTGGGAAAACTTGATATTCACATGCCAAAGAATGAAGTAGGACCCTTCTACCATATTCAAAAATTAACTGTCTACGGCCATGCTCCCCTGAACAAGCCCAATCCCAACTGATCTCGGAAGCTAAGCAGGGCCGGGCCTTGCTAGTACTTGGATGGGAGACCACCTAGGAAGACCAGGTGCTGCAGGTGTAAAAAAAATTTTAAAAATAAGGGATTGTAAGCTGACAAGGTCCTTGCAATGTGAGGTCATCCAAGGATTGCCTCACCTAAAAAAAATAAATAAATAGCTAAAAATTGATTTAAGACAAACATAAAACTATAAAAACTCTTACAAGAAAATATAGGGAGAAAGCTTCATTCTATTGGATTTGGCAATGATTTCTTGGCTATGATATCAAAAGTGTGAGAAACAAACAAAAAAATAGATCATTGAACTTGATCAAAATTAAAACTTTTGTGCATCAAAACACATCAGCAACAGAGTAAAAAGACAACTCACAGAATGGAAGAAGATATCAAAAATTTGATAAGATATTAAGATTAAGATTATATTTAAAAACTACAACTCAACATCAACAACTAAAAAAATAACAACTTAAAAGTGTGCAAGGACTTGCATAGACTTTCTCTAAATATGTATACAAATCTCTAATGAATACATGAAAAAATGCTTAACACCATTAATCATTAGGGAAATGCATATCAAAACCATGATGGGATAACTTTTACTCCATTAAGATGGCTACTATTAAAAAAAAAAAAAAAAACAGAAAGCAAGTTTTGCTGAGGAGGTGGACAAATTAAAACTCTTGTACACCGCTGTTGGGAACACAAAGTGACACAGCTACTATGGAAAATAATATGTCGGTTCCTCAGAAAATTAAATATAACATTACCATTGAATCCAGCAATTCTAATTCTAGTTATATATCAAAAAAATTGAAAGCAGGAACTCAAACATGTATTTGTTTAGCAATGTTCATATCTGCATTGTTCAAAATAGCCAAAAAGTAGAAACAACTCAATTGCCTATCAACAGATGAATGAAAATTTGTTCAATATTTTTAATCATTAACCATAAATATGTATTATATGTGTATATGTGTGCCGTGGAATAATATTCGGCCTCAAAAAGGAAGGAAAATCTGACACATCCTATAACGTAAATAAACCTGAGAACATTATGCTAAGCAAAATAAACAAGTCAATGACGAAGAAATACTGTATAGTGCCATTTATGTTATCCAGGGCAGTTAAATTCATAGGAACATAAAATTAACTAGTGATTACCAAAGACTTGGTAACCTAGATAAAAATAGGGACTTAATGTTTAATAGCTACAAAGTTTCAGTTTGGGATGATTAAAAAGTTTGGAGATGTATGGTGATGATAGTTGCACAGCAGTGTGAATATATTTAATTTCACTAAATTGTATGCTTTAAAATAGTCAAAATGATAAATTTTATGTTGTGTATGTTTCACCACAATAAAAACTTTTAAGTATTATGAAGGAAGAAAAACAATACTTTATAGTCTCTGCATTTTATATATTAATGGATACTCAGTAGGAACAAAGAGAAACTGGAGCCCCTCCTAGTCAAAATATATCAGGAAAGGAATTCATTAATTCATGTTTTCCAGGGACTTTTCCTGGACCAATCAATTGGGCAAAGAGTGGGCACCATATTCAGTCCAGAGTGGGACAAGTGGGCTCAGAAAAGATGGTTAGGGGATAGGCTCATCTTGGCTGAAGTAAGGATTCCATTCCAATAGCTGTTGAGTAGGGAAGACACACTTCCAAAAAAAAGAGCTACTTGGAAAGGAGATTTCAGAGTTGCTATATCAGTCATGCTACAGTCATGGAAACAGAAACCACTTTAGTTTGTTGAAACATGATCCATGTGTACAGTTGATAAAGGAACTGAGACCAAAAGCAGGGGTTCATGAAGCTAAGGGCTAAGTCACTGCATAAAGGGTTAAGCGACTGCATGAAGAAGCAACAACCTAAGGCTGGAGCAATAAATGACAAGTGATGATACAAAAGTGCAGAGGTCTGAGCTTCACAGCAGAAAGTGATATCACACAGGGCCTGGCTTTTGGGAGATCAAGCAATGGAGCTGTTGAACCTGTTCCTAGATACAATGTGAGGTGTATGAGAAAGGGGAAATCCCAAATTGCCCTTTCCTCCCCACTGGCGATTTTCACCCAGTGCCTCCTATATTTGCAGAACCCAGCAGGAAGCCAACTGGACAGAGAGGTGGATATGGTGCTGCAGATACCATTTCCACTGTAATGGGGAGCAGCAGGAAAAGGGACAGAATAGATCTCAGAACAAATCAGGTGAAGACCAGCAAAGATATCTACATCAGATATTGGTATGATGGAAACAGAGAAAAGCGTCTGTGAAAAAAAGGGCTGGGAAAATATCATGAGCTTATTTTTTACAAGTTTATTTACTTCTGATAATCACTCAGACCTAAGATGAAAAAATCATTTTGATTATCTACGTAAGGTCAGAAACTTTGACACTAGCCTCACTCTAGGACTCTGGGGTTCAGAGCTATAAAACCCAAGCCCTGCTATGTGAGAGAGCTTGCACATTGCTTTTGCTTCCCCCGATCCAGTTGTTGAAAGCCTAGCATCAGTCTATTAATATAATCCTTCTACCAAGGAATTGGTCTTTTAGTCCCATCGCTCCCTAGACACACATTCTCTGCAAAAGTCTTCACTTTTTTGACTGAGTAATAGGAGAAATATTACCGCCCTTCTAAATATTAAACAAATGTTACACTTATTCATTCATCAAAACATCCATCTATTGATTTATTCTTTTCATCATCATGAACCTTGGGGCTTATCATGCTTTAATTTTATCGTGTTTGGTTCTTATGACTCAATAATGAATGCTTCCTCAAGAAATAAGTAGTTATATTTCCAGGCAATTAGAATTAAATTGGAGCTAAACTTGAAGACTATTAGTCTCTACTATGAGTCTTAATCACTATGCACAATAGAAATACACAGTCACGTTTATTACTTCCTAAAATAATGTAATTTATTAAGTAATACATCTATTAAGTAATACATTTATTACTTCCTAAAATAATGTTATTTATTTTTATTTATTTTGTAAGGTACCTATAGAATATAAACTGCATGAAGACATGATCTTTGTCTTTCTCTCTTCACAGAATCCAGAACAAACGTAGGGCAAAAATAAGAATTTAGCAAACGGTGCAAATAATTGAAACTAAGTATAATTTATTAAGATATATGAATAAATTGTCAACATTTTTGAGAGTCTATTGATTAAGTGATCAATACATGTTGATTTTTTTAAAGAATGAAAAGAAATGAAAATAGTATTTCTAAGAGATATATACATTCCCATGTTTACCACGGCCTTATTCACAAAAGCCAAGATATTAAACCAACCTAAATGCCCATGAATGAATGAATGAATGAATGAATGAATGAATATAAAAACACAATTGAATATTATTCAGCCATAAGATAGGATGTGGCTGGACCCTGAGCACATATGCTAAGTGAGATAAGTCAAACAGAGAAAACAGGTACTGTACGATATCAGTTACATGTAGAATCTAAAGTAGTCAAGCCTTTTTCTTTTTGTTCTTCAATTCAGGGTGTCTCTAAAAGATTAGAATGTCTGATTTCAGCTCTCAATAGGAGCAGATATTTTTATAGAATAGATTGCTTTCCATTAAACCCTATTATTTATTGGTCATGTGTTTATTACTAAATGATTTCTTTTTTAAAACAAACAAACAAACAAACATCAACAACAAAAAAACACAAAGTTATTCTTTCTTCGGAGCACTTGAAGCCATGAAGCATTTTAAAATTTCCCATGCAGATGTGTTAACATCCTCACAGAGACACGGAGGCTGTGACATGCGAGGTCACAGAGAAGAGACTTCACCAGAAAAGTTTCTGTTGTTTTGCTAGCTTTTAAATCACCTTAGAGACTTTCATCTGGTACCGAAAATCCAAACTATCTGTTGCCTCAAATCTTTGGAGTGTTCATGGACTTCTGACAATTAAAAACAATCACGCATGTATCAACCTTTTGGTTTTCTAGAAGATACTTTTAGTACATCTGTGTCTAAACATTCATTAAGGAGTTGCATAGAAACATATGTAGTGGTTCCAGTCCTCAGATGAGCTTTACTTTTATTTGAAAACAAATGCAAGACCCCAAGTTTTTACACCTGGACGAGAGCTGTGTTTATTATCTGGATTCTTTGTGCCCCTACTTTAACAGGGGAAACTCTGATGTCTTTCCAGTGTCTGCTGTCACTGCCAACTTGGATCCTGATTCCACTAGTCATCAAATAGTTTGGGTATTCTCATTTCCCCAGGACACTGATACCAAGTCAATGGGCAGAGGTCCCGTAAGAGGAGGACTGGAAGATGCTTGTCCCAAGGTTTCCGTATCCTTTGTCTTGGGATCCTGTCCTCTCCTCCAGAAAATAGGTTCGGGGTCTCAGATTGGCTCAGATCAAGGTTAGGGATTGTGATATTTTATTGCATCACCTCTCAGTCTCCTGATAACACCTAGATTCCATTTTACTGTTTTCTCCCCATCCCTTTTCATCCTACGAAGTCCCTGTTATAGTCGCCATCTTCAAAATTCTTTCTGATCAGGCCCAGCTGGCTGACTCCAACCAAGTTATGAATTGAATGTTATGTTCCCTTAAAATTCATTTCATGAAACCTTAACCCCTAATGTCTCAATGTGATGATATTTAGAATTGGGGCTGTGGGAGGTAATTAGTAATGAGAGTGGGCCCTCAAGAATCTGATTAGTGCCCTTATAGCAAAGAGTTATGAGACTTCCCCTCACCCTTTCCACTTTGTGAGGCCACAGCAAGACAGTAGCCCTCTGTAAACCAGGAAGAGGTCCTTTACCAAAGAGCCCACCAATGCTGGCATACTGACCTCGGAATAACAGCCTCCAGACCTGGGAGAAACAAAGTTTAGTGTCGAAGTCACCCAATCTATGGTAACTTGTTATAGTGGCTAAGAAGACTAGGACAAACCATGATGCTCATTACTATCACTGTATGTACTTGGCTTCTGATGATTAAGTGCCAACACCTGGCCTCCATGTGTCAGGGTTTATCATCCACAACACTATCAGGGCGTCCAGTTCTGCAATGGCACATGGCTCTTCTACACTTGCCTATAGCAGAGAGGCCACCATTGCACTTTTAAGGGTATATTCTTATGTTTAGTAATTTGCTTCTAATACCTTAAAAGTATAATTCAAAGATAAGAAGTAGAGGCTACTCTTCTAAGATTTCGAAGGGCAATGTGAAAGTTTACATCGTAATTTTAAGCCAATATAAGAGATTGAGAACCAAGGCCAAAATGAAAAAAAAAGACCAGGGTGCAAATCTTATGCTTTCTCATACTCTAATCTCAGTCTTAGACGCCCCCCACTCCCATTGTGCAATCTAATGCCATCTTTAGAAGCAGTGAGCAGTCTCAACCCCCAATAGTCAATTTCACATTCCTTTTAGTAGTAGCTTTGTGCTTTATTTTTTGTTATTTATTTATGAAATAGTAATACAAGTTTTATATATAAGATTCAGATGATAGAGTATAGAATGAAAAGCATGTTTCTCTTTCACTCTGAAGCTACACAGTTCTCCCCAGAAGTAACCAAAGATACTAGCTTCTGCTGAATCATTCCAGAGTTAATCTATGTGTACACATGTATGTTTGTATACAATATTTGTAAAAATAGAGCTCCACTCTCAATTAGTTACCGGCTCCATAGTATTTCAGTATATATACATACAAATTTATATTACTAATTTATATAAATGATATTTAAGCAGTTTCCAATCTTTTGTAATTTAAAGCAATGCCTTAATGGATTTCTTGTATATATTTATACACATATACGTGTGTATATATATTATTTTGCACATGTATAGTTCCCAAAACTGAGCATGCTATATCAAAGTGTATGTGCACTTATCATATCTAATGTGGGCCAGGCACTTTTTATGTTTAGAATTTGGCTGAATGAAAGCAAAAAGCATACAACAAAATAAGACAGTACATGTATCCACATTCTATAATTCATTTAAAAGGAGAACTATTTCTTAAATAGTGAGCTTATGCCTGTTATAACATTATCAAGAAGTTTAGCAGGTGCAGATAATATTGAAGTGACTTCATGGCTAATTTTGTTTATAGTTCATGCAATTCAGGGAGCATCATCATTTTTAGTAGTTTCAGTAATGTCTCAACTGATTTATCTCGGGGTTCATCTCTTTAGCTTTCTCTGTAAATCTTTCATCAAGCAGATCTTTTTGAACCTAATAAAAGAGAGAGGAGAGAAATTAAACTTTAAAAATAATCAATTTTCTAAGAATTATATTTTGTATTTAAGAACTTGGACAAACTATTTTTGTTTTACTCCTAAAATTGTTCTCTGTTACTCAAGCAAGGAGAGTTTTCGGAAAAGGATTATGCCCTGGCTAGAACCTGAACATTGAGAGAAAGCATAGTTTACAGATTTACTAATGTTCACATACCATTAGGGATTTGCTAGGATACTAAGCCTGACATTAGGACAAATGCAATGTGTTCTAGCCAAATAACACCAGTTGAGTGGTAGCCTTTGTATGCTGGCTCTAATTCTCAGTCTCACTTGGGATAATACAATCAACCAAATTGTAGAAATATGCAAACTTACAAGCTGTTCTAATATCTGTTATAAACGTGTCCACATACACAATCAGAGAGTTCTCCCTATGCCATATGATAACTTGGGTAGACTAGACACACCTGGGGACCAAAAGCAAGTTTAGAAGCTGTCGCTGCCCTGTGTTTTGAAGTCTGAACATTTCTGATGGTTTATTGTTAGCATAGATCTATCTCCGGATCTTTGGGTCATAGCAGGGTTACTAATTTGCATCTCAGGTAGAAAGAAACAGTGGTCATCGCTCAGGAAAACTGCAGATAGACTGACCTATCTGCAAAAGATGACAAATGAAAACATAAAATAGACCATCTAAGGCAACAGCTCAGTTCTTGATTCCCTCCTTCAAACTGAATAGAGCAGGGAAGAATTTACTTACAATGTTCTAACCTGGCAGGGGCTGCCTAAGAGACTTGTCTCTCTTTTGCCTAATATGGACCTCAGAGAGAAACAGTGGGCATTGCTTGGGAAAGTTACAGGGAGACTGACCTGAGTTGCCTGCAACAAGATATGGGTGTATGATATTGTGATTTATAATAAAATATATATATATGTATTTGGTCTTCGTTCTTATTGCTGGCACATAGCTCCTAACAATGTTGTGATTTTCTAAGTGATGATAGTGATGGGAGTATATTTTGTTATAATATTTGGTCTTTTTGATCTCAGATCCTGAAATGGCTCCAGGGAGCTAAAGGTGGAAGGAGACTCTTATTATTTATGACAAGTCCCATCTAACCACACCTAGTTTATGTGAAGGAGGTGACTTTGGATAATTACAGGTAATGATAGCTCCTAGATAATCACAGAATGGAGGCTATTTTCTAGGGGAACCAACCACATGATTAGAGTTGAACTTTTAGCCTTACTTTCCTCCTCAACCTCTGGGGAAGGAAGAGGGGCTGGAGGTTGAGTTAATCACCAATGACAAATGATTTAATCAATTACATCTAATGAAGCCTCCACAAGAAACCCCAGCCGAAGGTGTTCAGAGAGCTTCTGGGTTGGTAGACAATGAAGGTGGTCAGATGATGGCATTCCCAGAGAGACCGTGGAAGTTCCATACCCCTTCCCTTACACCTTGCCTTATGCATCCTTTCTATTTTGCTGTTGCTGAATTTTATCCTTTTTAAAAAATAAAATAAACCAGTAATCTAGTAAGTAAAATTTCTGACTTCCGTCATCCATTATATTAAATTATTAAACTTGCCTGATTCCATCTGATCTCGGAAGTTAAGCAGGGTCAGGCCTGGTTAGTACTTGGATGGGAGACCACCTAGGAAAATCGTGTGCTGCAGGGGTAAAAAAATAACAGATTTCTAAGTAGAGTCTCTGGAGACTTTTGTTGTGAAGAACTCTTAACATTTTTAATATGTTCCCTAATATATATTTAATTAAACAAGTATCTTTTATAATAAAATCATTAGAAAATAAAGATAAGATAAAAATGAATAACCATTAATTGCTTTATCCAAAGATGTTTGCTATTGACATTTGGCTCGGCATTTATTCTTATACTTCCCTAGCACATAGACCCTCTCCTAACACAGGTATCTCCCTTCCTACAGAAATGTACTAATGGGCCCAGTTCCAAAGGAATTGATTCAGTCAGATAGGAAAGTGACTGGGTGTACATGTTTGTTTGTGGGGAAAGGAGCAAATTTATGATAGGAAAATGAGAGGTTCAGTAAGGAGATGCCTGAGGAAGCTGGTCAGTGTGAGGATGAAGGGGATTCTCCTTCCTCCACTTCTTCTCCATGTACCTCATCATCTTCCTTACCTATGGACACTTTTTCATAAGAGGCCAGATAGTAAATATTTTAGAATTTGCAGGCCATAAGGTTTCTGTCACAACCATTTAGAGATAGCATCACAGACAATAGGTAAACAAACGGAGTGGCTGTGTTCCAATAAAACTTTATTTACAAAAGTAAGCAATGGGGAAAATTTGGCCTATGGGCCATAGTTTGGTCACCCCTAATTTAGGTCAATGTGCTACATGCTAGGGGTTATCATGCAGTGATCACCCCAGGTATCATGGGCTTACAGGTCGGCAGTTCGATTCCAGAATCTCAATCTGTGTCTGCTTCTTGGGACATTTGGGTCAAACAGTATACAAAAATTCTTAATGTTTTAGAGCAGAGATATGAAAAAGAAATGTATTTACTCCATTTGTTTGAGCATCATCCAAGTGAGTTCCTGCCCAGGTGCCTGGGCCATGCATCCACATGTCTGCACAACTAATTGTCTAAGTCCCAGCTCCTAGCACTGCCAGTAGCTCTTAGATAGGCCAAAGAGAAACGGGCAGTGATAGAATATTGTCAGTGGTAATGAGAAAGAGGCTGATTTGGGGGAGGAAGGGGGAGACACCTCCCCAGGTTTGCAGGCCTTTGTGAGTGAGCGTGGAAGCTTAAAATTTGGGTACGTGTCAAAGTGACTTCAGCTAGCCCAAGTGGGCTGGGTATTGATGAAGGTTATACAGACTTTTCAGGGGCATTTTCTAGATATGGCCTGTCCATCCGAAGCACACTATAGGATCAACACAGTCCTGTGGATGCAGCACAAGACTATATCTAATATATAAAGGCTTGCAGGCACTGCCATCATGTGGCAACTCAAAATCATAATTTATCCAGTAATATATGAATGAACAAATTTTCCTATGAAAAGGCTTTATTGATATCAATAGAGAATTTATAGATATTTGATTATAATAGAATAGAAATCCACACGTACAAATATGTTTTATGCTTGTAATGGTAATTTTGCCTTTATATGTTTCCTAACATAAATACTGGCTTTAACTGTTAAGTTCTTTAAAAGTTAACTGAAATTATGAGAGGAGTAGTAAGGTTTTGAGTTCCTATGGAGAGAATGTGTTTTCACTGGGGTTCTGACTCCCAGAAAAAGAGATTTAGATGTATATAATTTATTTGACAAGTGATGACAGGAAACCAGAAGAAGGGAGAAGAGGAAAAAGGAGTGTAAGAGAGGAAAAGAAAAAGTCAAAAAGGTGAATCATCGAACAGGTTACCATTGTGGGAAATGGGAGATCAATCCCAGTGTGGATATTCTGAAGAACTAGGAAGAATGCATTTCAGGCTTATCCCTTTGAAGGGTACTGTGGGATTTATCCCACAACCTATATTTCCCATTGATGGAGAGTTGCCATAAGAGATCTTTTACCCAAAGATTGCAGGCTCTTTTGAAAAATGAGCTTCCTTTAATGGCTTAAGGAAAAGCCTGAGAGAGAATAGGAGAAAAACACTTGAGATAGGACATAGCATTATGCTGATGGGTACTCTGACCGCACTGCTACAATGGGTTTGAGAGTAGAGGCGAGAGACAGAATGAGAAGACAATAAGTACCGGAAATAGCTGAAGCCTGGGTATTGGGAAACTTATATTTAAAATTCTAGATTAAGAAAAAGTTTTCTCTCTTTAAAAGCAATAAAAAAAAATGATGAACTAGTAATGAATGACATTACTGCGCTATATTCCAAGGGAACGTGAGAACATAATGCTTTAGGTAGAGCATTAAAGCTAATTTTTTTAGTCACAGTTTCCAAACAAGGGAATGTACCATTAGTTTTGAGATGAGGAGCCAGAGTTTAAAAGCCAGATCTTGCTCAAACGGGGCTGTAATACACAGCATGGTGACCATAGCTAATAGTATTAACTCTATTGTATATTTGAAGGTTGTTAAGAGACTAGATCTTAAAAGTTCTCATCACGAGAAAAAAAATTATAACTATGTGAGGGGGCAGATGTTAATTAAACTATTGTGGTGATCATTTCGTAACATACACATATATCGAATCATTATATTGTACACCTGAAGCTAATATAACTATATCTCAATTAAAAAAAATTAGCACAAAGATCAATGCATCAAATTAACAAAATAATATGATTCTGGATCAAAAATTGCTAGTCTATTGCTAGTAATAAAAAAAAATAAAAGGTAGAGAATTTGGTTTCAATAACATAATATCGAATTGTGAAAAGTAAAGCCAATGTGAATGGGATGGAGAATTCTACACTCTTTTCTCCCAAAAGCACTAAGGATTAATGAGATGGCAACACGGATTCATTTGATTCCAAACAAATGGTGATGAAACTTCAATAAAAAAATAAGTGTCTTTATAAGTAGAGTCAGGCCTGGTTAGTACTTGTATGGGAGACTACCTAGGAAGACCAGGTGCTATAAGCATTAAAAAAAAAAAAAGTGTCTTTATTAAGGAAGAAATACATTTTGTTGAACATTAAAAAGTCTAAGCTTATAATTTCCCATACTAGAGCCCTAGTAAAGTAGTCTTTTTTTCTGTTTTAGGGGCTTATACTTCTGTTTCAAGAACTTGTCACAAAAAAACAACAACGACAACAACAAAAAACTAATTACAACTAATTGAGGTAAATAGGTAATTGTCCTATTTTTTTTTTTTGAGCTTTACAGAGGATAGATACTGTTTCATCCTTCTGAACATTATCCATTGTCTCACAACTCTTAGTAGAAACCCCAGCCTCATTTAAGAATAAAACTACCATGTTATATATAAAAAATATAACAGTATAATATATACTAATCATCTACCATATTCCAGGCACTGTGCTAAACACGTTCAATGTTAGCATATTTAGCACATTCACTACCACACCTCCAGTGATTCTCAGTGTGATTGTGCTATTTATCGATTCATTGCCTTCCAACTCTAAATCTACCCTTTGTTCCCTGTTCCTAATAAATAATAGAGATGAACCTTTTAAATATTTTTCTTTGCCAAAACGTCCATAGGTTAAGCTTTTCCAGTAGAGAATGTTGGGAGCCAAAAAGACAAGAGCCTAGTAAGGCACCTCCTTTAGATGTTAAAAGACTAAATCAGTCATTCTTAACATTTGCTGTATATGAACACCAACTAGAGTGATCTTAAAAAATGCTCATACTTGAATTATGAATCCATCACAGAGACTCTGGTCTACCAGGTCTGGATGTGGATCTGAGCATGAGTGTTTTTTAAAAATGCCTCATCAGGAGAGTCTAATTGCAGTCAAGGATACAGACCATTGGAGTAAATCATCAAACAAAGTGTGAACTAGAAGTAAACCTGCCATCCCTCACTTCCAATGAATTATGCCCAAGGTTGGTTAGGTGCAATTTGGAAAAAAGAAAAAGTAAAAGGGAATAAAATTTCCCTGGGGAGCTATAATGACAAACTGGCTATCACATATATTTGCAGCCTGGGGTTTGTTCTAAAATACAGGTTTTATTATTATTCAAATATGATGAAGCCAAGAGATCAGAAGACTATTGCCACTGAAAAGATTGTTTGTTACTCCCAGTTTCTTAGAGGAGGCGACATGCCACTCCACGCAGGCTCACACAGGGAAGCGTGAGGATCAGTCAGGAGGCAGGGGGAGCAAGAGATTCAGTTGTTATTTCTATAAGAACTGGCGGGTGAGGCATGGTAAGCATGGTTAGGATTGCTAGTTTGAATAATTTCAGCGGCCTACGGGGCATAGAGGATGTCCACAGTTGTATGATATCTGACCCTCTCAGGTGACTGATTAGGGCAGCTGGATAGTAGCTCAGAGTGTGAGAGCTGATAGAGGAGGTGGTTTGGGTGTGGACTAGGGATTGGTTGGTTTTTATACGAAAAGCACATCTTAGGGGAATTAATATAGAAACAGAAACCACAATTTACATACCTGTGCTATGATTCACAAAATCGATAAACCTACCAAACCATTACATGCAAGACAAACTACCTAAGGTCACAGTCTTTTGATGCCAGCTCATTTCTGTCCATAGTTTTTGGAAGAGAAGATAGTCCTACTGATCTAAGAGTGATTCATCAGGGGCCCATATGTTCTACAGATAAAATGACAAACTGTATCAGCAACGTATCTACTTTACAAATTTAAAGCAACCCCTGCTGAGAAGATCTTACATATAACTCTGACACACTCCGACCCTCCCTAATGCCCCGTTTTTGGGATGCCCCGTGATTTTCTATTGTGTGTAGTTTCCCTTGCCGCCATAAGCTAAATAAATCTAACATTTTCTTTTCTTTTTTTTTAAAGTTGATGAGAGTTTAAAGTAAACATATAAAATAAAAAAAGTTAAAAAAAATCTTTATAAATTTGAATTTAAAAATTAAAAATTATATATATGTATATAATAGTTTAGCCCACTAAAAAGTCCTTGAAGCAATAGCACTCTTATAGTAATAACCAAATCCGGCACCCAGATATTTGTTTTAAAATGATTTTTGCTCACTTTAAGAAAAAAAAAAAACACACAGTGCTCCTTGTGAAATTACAGAGTTCACCTGTAGGGGGAAAAACGCAAAGTGTGGGTACTTCTGTGCCAGAAAGCAAGAGCACACTAAGGTTGACGGGGTTGTGTCAAAAAGAATAGAGAAGCTAACTTAACTGGGCATCTAGTGGGCAAATTTGGGACTACTTTAACGTTGAAAACAATTATGACTATAAGTGTTATCATCATATAATCTAAGTAAATATCTATATCTCACCTCCAATGTTAGGAAACATGAGAAAAAGAGAAACAAGGTAAATTACACCATGAGGAAATGAGCAGAAATCATATGGGGTATTTTGTGTGAAAATTAATCCAGTTCCTTCAAAAAGTCATTAAGATAAATAACAAACTAAAAACATTGGATGACTCTTCTAGACTGAGTCTAAACAGATATAAAAATAAATATAAGCCATGAAACTTGGTTTGATTCTGGTTCAAAAATATAAGTAAATAAAACAGCTATGAAAGTACTTTTACAGACAATTGGTGAAATTTGAATATAGGCTAACTGGAGAATAATAATTGGAGAATTATTAATTATTATTAACTTTCCTTGGTGTGCTAATAGCATTGTGCTCACTTAATATATTGTTCTTATTCTCAGGAGATGCATGCTAAAGTGTTAAGGGGTGAAGTATCATGAAGTCTGCAACTTATTTGTAAATGATTCACCAAAAAAGTATTGCAAAAAGAGAGCGAGAGAAAATAAACGTGGCAAAATATTAACAAATGTTTAATTTTTGTGAAAGGTATGTGGTTGGGTATTCCTTACACTATTCTTTCTTCTTTTCTGTGTGTTTAAAATGCTTCAATTTCTGGGAAGCGCAGCTACCCCCTCGCCTGTCACGCACCGCACCACATGTTCTAGGGGAACCTGATGCTAAACCATTCGTAGATGACTTTCTTCTGGGTCGGGGTTCCAGACGGAGCAGAGCAGCTCCCTTGCTGCAATCTATTGAAAGTCAGCTCTCGACACAAGGGTTTGTCAAAAAAAAAAAAAAAAAAAAAAAAAAAGAAAGAAAGAAAGAAAAAAGAAAAGAAAGAAAAAGAGAAAAAGAAAAAAAAGTAAACGGCTTCAATTTAATTTTCAGAAGGAGAAAAGAACTGTCCAAGTGCACAAAAACTTACTATAGTGCTGTCAAAAGGTACTAAAACACAGGGTACAATCTAAGTATTCTGCAATAAGAAACTGCGAAAATGCATTTAGTACAGTCAGTCCAGCCATAGAAAGAATTCAGTTAGTCGACAAATATTACCTGAGCAAATTCTTCACATCGAATACCACTCTAAGCCCTGAGGATAGAGTGATAAAGAAGACAGAGGAGGTTTCAGCTCTCAGGGAGCCTACATTCTACTAGGGAAAAACAAAACAAAACAAAAAAGAAGCAAATAAATGAACCAGATCATTTCACATAGGAATGACACGTGGCGCGAAGGAAATGATAAATGACAGATGAGACTCCCTACATAGAGGGGTTGGAGAAGGACACATCAGGGTGGCAGTATTTGAGCTGAGGCCTGAATGACAAGGAGCCAGCCAGAAGGTCACCTCCTAAATCTCGTTGTCCTCATAAAGGAAAGCTCAGTGCAAAGGCAGTAATGCAAGCATGTGAAAGGCTACATGGCATGAAAAGGTGGCGTAACTTATGCATCATAGCTATAGAACAAGTTTGTGATGTGCTGTTGTGTTAAAAGAATGCTATAAAACCACTTCCATTCTATAATAGAATACAATTTTTAAGAGATATATGTACAAATAGGATGACACAATGCAAACTATCAAAATCATGGCAGTATGTTGACATTCAAAGGTGACTTTTATTGTCTTTGTTTCACTATCTGCTTTTCCTAACGAATGTATAAATAAATGTGCTACGATATATATACATATATATATATACATATGTGTGTGTGTGTGTGTGTGTGTGTGTATGTGTATTCCACCTTAGGGGGCTAAAAAGCAAAGCAGCGGCAGAAGCAGCCAACAGCAATTCTCCAGTGCCCAGAATGGTCAGTCTGCACACCAGGGAAGGACCAATCTGATCACTCCTGATAACAATCAAACAAGTGTTAGGCTGCCCTGTCCAAAGCGAGAAGTCAGTCTCCTCAGGAAACAGCTTCATACATTTTAATAAGGAAATGCTTTTGCTTTCTTCCTTGACTCCAAGCCTTGGGACCGAGATAGGAAAATAGGAGAAACTACTTTTATGCTATCAGCAACAGGAAACTGGCTGAGTCAATCAAATTAAATCAAAGACTAGTGTAGCTGTGACTGTAGGTCAGTGTCCTGGTTCCTGCCAGAAAGGGAAGCAACCTACAGGGAGCCCTGGGATCCAGGTGGTCATCCCACCATTCTCTTAACCATTTTACCAGTTTCATTAGCTTTGAGGAGCATTCCTGCTAATCAGAATATATCCACAAGAGGGCAGCAAAGGGTTGTGTGTGGGGTCGTTTTTTTTCAGGATTGCAGCACTCTTTATAGAACTTGAGAGAGGCAGAGGACAGAGGACAGAAAAGGGGAGGAGAAGGAGAGAGAGATTTTTAAAGAAATTTTATAAAGAAGCAAGTTTGTAATAAAAACTTTTTGTAAAGTTTGTTAAAGTTTATAGGAAGAGAGTTAGGGCAAATAAGCCAAAGATGGTAGAGAGAAGAAGTAAGCAAATCGAATCCACCAGACTTGCTATTAGTAAAGGAAAAAAAAGAGAGAGAGACAAAGTCAAGGATAAGAAGAAATAAACTTTTTGAGAGATGGCAGGAAATATTAGTCAGCAAACCAAATATTCCAGGATACTGTGGTCAGGAGTAGTTTTATACTCACGTGGGGACAATTGAAAATAAAGTGGCATCTGAGGGGGCTCCTAAGTCCTATCTGTCTATAACTATCTTCCCTTTCAAGTACTCAAAGTTTTATTTCTTTATGTTATTAAGATTATTTGGTATCAGACCTCTTATATATACATATATACTTGAAAAAGTACATTTTAAATCTTTAATTTATGAGTTTTTTTTTCTCTCTATAGTTTCTCCTTTTCTCTCCCTCTTTAAACAAGTAGCTGGCTCTGCGTTTTGTTGTTTTTAGAGAGGTCCGTAGCACAGCCAAAAGCAACAATTTCCAGGTTTTATTTCACAAAGCCCAAACTCATAGGAGAATTTAGATTTGTAGAGGACAGAAAAAGGGTTAGGGAAATTAAATTATAAGTAGAGTGTCTTGGAGAAGCAAGCAGGACAGAGGGGCTTTCCCCAGCCCAGAGAAAGGACTTCTCCTTGGAGGAGGGTGAGGGATAGGGTTAAGAGAAGATGTGAGTCCTCGAAGCCTGGGGGACAGGGAGGAGCCATGGTCCCCCAAAGCAATGATTGTTCTACTTTAGACAAATGAGACCAAGGCCAAAGGCCTGGTTGAGCCCAGAAAGGCCCACATAGGTCCATATCAGGCCCAGGACAACTGTTCCTGGCCAACAAGAGCAAAGGCCTGGGTGCGTCCTTACAGTGTCCAAGTGGGGCTCCTCCACAACTCACCCAGTAGTAACAACCACACTCATCCCACAACTGCAGAGTGGTCATGCTCAGAGACCATCGCCAGCTGTAGGATGGGACGAACACAGGAGTGAAGGAGGTAAAGAATAATATCCTTCCCCAATCATGTTTGATTCTGCTTTTGTCGCCAGAGGTTTTCGTCCAAGTATGAGTCACACAGGCTCATACTTCAAACTCCTTTCACCCATTTCTCTGATAACAGGAGCAGAGGTGGTAGGAAAGAAGAGCACCCAAGACAAGCGCTTCCTGTCAATGTCCAATGGGAAAAGGAGTGAAGTATTATGGTGAAAGTAAATTTGGTATATCATCTGTTTTGTTTTGTTTTTTTTTATTCCCATACCATTCTTATTGCTTAATGACAATGAAGTATGGAAATCCGCCTGCATCTTATTGAAAGTCTGATTAAAAACAAGACCATTTGCAACTGCTTTCTGGACTGCCATAAGCCCAGGAAATCTAGCAGGCCCAAAGTCTAAATATCCACTGGCATAGACCCATCTCTTCTGATCTCTTAAGCATTCTAATCCCTTTTTCCTTTAAAGCACCTCTTCTTTTCTCTGCCCTCAGGCCACAGACTCACACACCCCCATTTCCACTCTCCACTCTGTCCTAAATCATGACATACCTCTGGATCCAATGCTAGATGATACCTTGCCTGATCAACTAATCTATGGCTTTATGTTTTTCACTCTCTGGTTTTTAAGCACGAAAGTGACTGGCTATAGATTAGAACCACCCCCCCTTTTTATCCCCCCTCAATGAATTTACGTCTACACATTCTTCCACACCAAGGGGCCTCATAGCATAGCCAGATTATGAAGTCGTTCCCTGGCATTATCCCATCTGATGTTATCTCATCATTTAACAGACATTAATTAAGCATTTATTATGTGTTGGGCATTGTGATGCATGATAGGGAGTCAACACAAGTAAGCCATCGTTAAGGTAACCAGATAACCAGGAAGCAACAAAGTAGAAGTTATTCAGCTCCACTATTACCTATCTGAAATTTTAGCCATAAGCAAGCAACGCATGTCCAAAAAATCTGGTGCAAATCATTTTTCTCTTGATCCATTGTTGAGGAATGCATTCTTGTCAGTCAAGGCATTATTTTAAATGGTCGACTATGTCCCCAACACACACGCATTTGTACAGCCTTGCTGATCATTTTGCCCTGCTTATTCCACGGGCAGCCTCAACAGCAGAGTTTTGGAAAACACGCGTCAGGATTTTGGAAATCCTGAGCTGAACTCAGTATGACCCCTTGCTTCTTTTTTCCCATTGGCTCTTTCTAACCCCAACATGGCTTTGGAAAGTTCAGTTCACATTTGGCAGAAACTAGGTACTGACTAATTGCTGACCTAAGCTTTTTCACAAAGCTTATAAGTTGAATCATTCTGAGTAAAATTCAACCAAAACAACCATCAGATTCCTTACACTCAAACTGCTATAGTAGTCAAGGAATAGTTCTTCTGAACTTAACTGATTTAGCTAGAAGAAGCCTCTTCTGTGACTGGTTACTTTTCAGAAAGGCTGACTAAAACCATATTTTCCTTTTCCTTTTATAGGCAGTTGTAATTACCTCAGACAAATCCAAGGACATGACCCTTGGAATTCCCATGTCTTAGAAGGGCTTTGGGCCAGCAAGGCCAGGATGTGCTCGGGTGTTTCATGCAGCCTTCCTGGACCTCTCCCTTGTGCTCTGACACCTCCTCACTCTCCTGCAGAAGGCTTGGAAGAGTGGAGAGTAGAGCAGGGTGACAGCCTTCACACCCTTCACTGAGTCTCACAGCAAAGCTAGCTATTTGGGGCTGAGGAAACAGGACAGCAATTATACTGAGTTTTGCAGTCACTAGAGGCAGCTTGGTAAGAGTACCTTTAAAAACTGATGGCAAGTAGAGCCGGCCAAATGTTTTTGTTTTTGCTGGCATCCTTTCCTTAGTTCTAAAGCTGAGACTGTGCATAAATGGAATGCGAATTACAACTTTAGGGGGTTCGGAAGAGATCACTGCCCACCTCATGGATTCATATCTTTAGTTTTAGACTGAGATTTCTGCTCTAATGCAGACATTGTTGGAAGGGCAAGTCATTACGCCATATGGATCATTTACCCCTTGATCTGAATGAGTTTTAGATTCTTCCTGAGAGCCGGCTGACAAGGGCAGGAAAGAATAAGAACCTTAGGAGTGGGAGAGTGAGCGCCTAAATGAGAAATGGATACAGATATATACCAAAAAATAAAAATAAAAAATAAAAGAGTGCTGAAGGAAGATGGGGCTACTGCAAAATTTTATGTCAGGCCAACTCTATTTAGAATAGAACAGAATACTTTCTGGCTGGCACTTTCCCATGGTAGCATTACTTTTCAGAATATTAGTTCCTAGAGATACAGACCTGCTTTGTGAGATAACTAGAGAACTTGTGTACCACAGTAATACTTAAAGAACTGTGCCTCTCGAGTGAAATAAATGTTTAGAGAACTGTAGATACACAACCCAAAAAACATACATTTAATCTCTTGCTCCAGAATTAAGGCTTGGGACTAAAAATGCATCAGAAAGAACCTGATAGCCCACAGGGCTCACATGGTGTAGAAAGGTCCAGTAACCATGAAATCTCTGAAGCCAGGAGACTCTGCAGCTGTGTATGTACATGAAAGGACTTCATGAAATGCTGTTCTAATGCTATAATTTTATGATTATAGAAACAGTTTTGTAACACTGTACCTTTTGCTGTAATTGCAGGTTAAGCAAAAAGCCTCAGTTTATATTTCAAAGATAATTCTGAGTCCCCATGCATACATGCACTAGTTATCCCTGAATAATTTATAGAAAATCTGGAAATAGCTCTCTAGTATATATAGACATTGCTCTTCATATCTCATTTAGGGCCAAGAACCAAAGACTACATGTGTCATTTTCATTAAATTTCCATCAAAATTGCAACAAAAATTTTAGGAGACCTCAACAAATTTAGGTTATAGAAGAATAAAGGTTCATGAGTACCAAAAATTGTTGTTTAAATATGGAAAAGAGGAGGACTCTGTCTATTTGAAATTAAAGCATACTTCATATCCATGGTAATTTTTAAAGATACATAGTACTCATATAGGAACAAATAGATCAACGGAATTAAATATTAAGTTCAAAAAGAGGTCCATGTGTATATGGAAACTTGCCGTGTGATAGACACAGGATTATGGATATGTGAGGGAAAGGATGTGTTGCACGTCAGATGGCTTTAAGAAAACTGGTCATTAAATGGGAAACAATTAAGTTGGATGTTTACCTCATACCATACACAAAGGTAAGCTTAGAAGGATTAAGGAACTAAAACTATAAAGGAATATATAAAGCTAATAGAAAAAATATATAGAGAAGAGCATTTTGTTATCTTGGAGTGAAAAGTAAGTTTTTAATAAGACCCCCAAATCATACTCCGCCTAACCCCAACAAAGAAGTGGCTTCTAGAACATCCAAGGGACACCAATAAATTAACAAATAACAACAAAAAGCTAGTTAAGCCAAAAAACAAAAAACCAAAAAAGTATACACATATAAACTATATATATATATATATATAATTTGTATTCATAGAATGAAGAAACCTGAAAAACAACAATACTTAACTCCGTTGGTGCTCAAAGAAATTAAAAAATAGATGATAGCACTTTGTTCCCATCAGATGGCAAAAATCAGAGTCAGAAAATACCAAGCATTGACAAAAAGAATAGTGAACAGGACAATATGTTTTGCTGGTGGAAGAAAAAGTGCTATAGCCTGTTTAGAGAGCGATCTATCAATACTTCTCCCCTATCCGTTCTGCCAACTATTCTGTGTATATCCCAGAAAAATGCTTGCACAAGTCTATGAAGGTGCGTGTAAAGGGATGCTCACCTCCAGCAGGAGGTAGATGCCCATCATCACAGAGAGTTTAGCATGTGCTGGGATGGACAAACCTTGAACAATGCAACCATGAGTGAAAGTAACAAAAGAAATAGACCCACTCTAGAGTACAATCTATAACAGTTAACTAAAAATATATACATATTGTACACAATAGTGTATATCTTTAAAGAATTTTTAGGAATCCAAAGACACATAGCAAGCACATTTATAGAGAAGACAGTGAGAAAATGGGAGTGAGAACCAGAGGAAAAAAGATGAGTATGAAAATTTAACTGTATTCAAATTAAACAAAAGGGATACCTCACACAGACTAATAGGAATATAATGAACTTAAATGCATGCAAGGTCTAATTTAAAAAAAAAAAAAAAAAAAGCAAAGAAACTTGCCTGATCTCTAAACCTGATCTCTAAATGATCTCAGGTCCTAATCTCTAAAAATTCAGAATCTTTCCTAAATATGCAAAAGGGACTGAGCAGATGGGACCTAATCAAGGATCTTGAGATGGAAAGATTTTTCAGGTGGGTACAATGTAATCACAAGAGTATTTAAAAGAAGGACATTGGATGAGTCAGAGAGCGGAGTGAGAGACTGATCAAAGTAGTAAGATAGGAGTGAAGCCAGGAAGAGGCCATGAGGCAGGGAATACAGGCAGTCTCTAGAAGCCGAAAAGGGCAAGAAAGTGGATTCTCCTATGAACCTCCAGGAACAAACGTCTTGATTTTAGCTCCATAAGACCCATTCTTGACTTCTGACCTCCAGAACTATAAGAAGATAAATTTGTGTTGTTTCAAGCCATTAAATTTGTGGTAATTTGTTACAGCAGCCATTGGTAACTAATACGATTAGAAATATTTCAGACCCACTTCGAGATCTTTAGAGCTGTCAGAGAGGTGATAAATGTTTCTAACAAGTAATCAGCACCAAATGTAGGACTGGAATCTATGTCTCTTGATGCCTTAGTGCTGGGCTATTTCCACTACATCTTTCAGTTGACACCTGCAGGTCTCTGGAGTAATAGTAACGGGGAATTTGAAATCAAATAAAAGGTAGACAAGGGAGCACAAGTTTAAGCACCAGGCACAGACCAAATAATCCCCGTGGTTCTGTTACAGAAAATAGCATAGAAAGAGAAACTCTTCTGTGCTTAACATCCTAAACCTGGCTATTTGTGAAATAGAATTACTGCTCTAACAATGCTATCTACACATACTAACGGGTTCTTAACAAAAATCACTTCACATGGTAACAACACATACAAATAATGCTATTACAGAGGTCACTGTAATACCCTTCCTTCCTTCCTTCCTTCCTTCCTTCCTTCCTTCCTTCCTTCCTTCCTTCCTTCCTGTCTTTCTTTCTTTCTTTCTTTCTTTCTTTCTTTCTTTCTTTCTTTCTTTCTTTCTTTCTTTCTTTCTTTCTTTCTTTCTTTCTTTCTTTCTTTCTTGTATTAACAGATAAATAAAAAAAAAACTACTGGAGTTGAAATCAGATTTTGGTTCAACTTCCAACTCTGCCATTAGCTCTGTCACCTGGGTGAGTCAGTTCGCCTCTCTGGGTCTCAGACTTCTCGCCCATGTAATAACCTGCATAGTCCATTGCAGCTCTTACATGCTAGACTAAGTCATTCAGTCCTCTCTAAGGGGACAGTGCTGTCCTAACACTGCACCAGGCTTGGGAGTCTGAGGGCCTTCTGAGAGCCTGGCGCTATGCTCGCGCTCGTCTGTCTGTCATGTCAACCAAAGCTCACAGTTCCACAGGTCAAGTTATGATCCATATTTTACAGCGAAGGAGTTCAAGTGGCACACCCAAGTTTATTGAGCACACGTCAGTTAGAACCAGTCCTATCTGACTTGAAATGTGGTTTGCGGCCCTGTGCCATCTCCCCTCTCCTCCCCAAAAGTTAAATAACGTAACTAACATACACACTTTTCAGGTTATAGACACTTCCATACCCATTAGTTCATTCAATCTTATCAGCAACCCTCCGACAAAACCAAGGCAGATGAGGAAACTGGCTCAGATATATTTAAGAAAATTGTCCAAGGTCACAGAGCTAGGAAATGGCAGAGGTGGTAAAAGTTAAACTCGAGTTTCTCTGACACTTTGCCCTTTCCCCTATGCCCGAGGACCCTACTCTGCGACCACTAAAGCGACTCGGGTAAGTCACTTAATGTCTCCAAACTTTGGTTCCTTCTGTTGTAAGGCCTTATGATATTTGCTCCAAAGCTATCCTGAAGATTAGATAAGAAAATGTTTTGCAAGCTTTTAAGACTACACAGATGACAGAAGTTTTCAGTGCCCTTGAGTAATGACCATTTGTGTCACCTAATTTTGTTCCTTTTTTGAAATGTTAGACAGAACTGTCATAGCATGTCAGGAACTAAATACCTCTATGAAATATAATTCTATAATGTCTGGCACAGACTGGTGGCTCCATAAACATGTGTTTGCTATCATTGGGAGAAGAGCATTTAACCAGTAGCTGTTCAGAAAGACGAGCCAGCAAATACCCCAATCGTCAATAACAGCATCTAGGGCAATAGCTGCCCATTAACTGGTATTGAAACCGCATATCCATGTTCTTGAATTTCAGTGCTGGGAAAGAATCCATTTGCCAAAAATGAACTTCAGGATAATACTGAGCCTGTTATGGGAGGCAAAAACCTAAACCAAATTAACATAAAAATTGTTGTATGAGGACAGGTCATACAAAGTGGTTTCTCCTGCCATTTTGGTAAATGAAAATATAATGTGGTTAGCAAACACGGTGTCAACCACAAAGAAAGATCTGTGTCATGGCAAACCAGTTCTATCAGCAAGTTCCTACTGCATGAATGCACCTATCATGAGCTCATATGAGATATAACCCGGTATTTGTTTTCCAAGAGATTGAGCTGGTTCTTGTAAATCATTACATTTATTTTTCAGAGCTATTGTATTAATATTTTTGGAAGAGGCAACTTCTTTTGCTTTGTGTTAAGCAAGGCAATGTATGTATACAATGTATGTATAGTATGTAGAGGAAAATAGAAGATAGGAAAGGAAAAGAGAAGCAGGAGGGGAGAAGATAGGACAAGATAAAAGAAAGGAGATGAAGAGGGTCGTTTCACAATGGTAAATGTTTTAATTCATGAGAAAAATATATTTCTAAAGTTTTATACATATAGAAACAGAGCCTCAGAATCAATTCTCAATAAATTCAAAGGGTTGGAATCATTATAGACTGTATCTTTGGCCACAAGAAATTAAACTTGTCATCAAAAATAAAAATTAACTATAAAAATATCCATATATTTTAAATAATCCGTGAGTCAGAGAGAAGTGACAATGAGAATTAGAAAATGTTTCGAGCCCTTCTTTGTAATGACAAATGATATGTGCTTTCTTAATGTGAGTGACAGTCTCTGGATTTATTTTTTGCTATCTAAAATGCAGGGCATATTTCTTCTCAGCGGGAAAATCCAGTATGGTACTTTCACACCGAATATAATTCCCTGCTTTGTGAAAACACATTCTGAGAATCAGGATTGAATCTCCATTTGAGTCATGTTAGTAACCTCCCACTCTTGTCTCAAGTTAGTTCTTCTTGGCTAACAGTGAGGTTGATATTTTTAAATAAAAATGGAAGAAAAAATAGATCCAATTACTTTATTTCCGCTTTGTACCAAGGGTATCAATTGCTGGAGGGAAAAAAGGGGCTCATTACTGTGATTTTCTGTATGCCTAATTATATGAGTTTATGAGTAAAGACAATATGTTAGTCAAAATAATTTCTCAACCTGATATATTATTAGCTTGCTAAAATGGGAATAATTTTAATTTCAAAAACCTTATTACTAACTAAGGAATAACTTTTAAAAATTCTTTCTTTAATGATGGATTTATCTGTTGATGAATTTCTTTGCCTAACATTGCAGTTCACTTTGATTATGAATTAATAACATATTTTAAACAAACCACAGATCCACCATGAAAAGTGACTGAAAAATCAGATGGCACATTTTAAAACGATGTTACCAAAATATTTCAATTAGAAATTTTGAAATTTGTAGAGTCAATTCATATTATTCAAAGTAATAGGAATCTGGAATAATTTAAATCCATATACATCCCCAAAGCTGCTGCTTCTATCAAACCCTTTATCATTACATAGATTCTAGAGGTTAAAGGTACTTAAGTCTTAGCTCTGCCACTCACTAGCTGCATGGTTAAACTCTGATCATGTTTCTTTATTAGTCACATGGCATAATAATGACAGCTCAAAGGTTTATCATTATCGAATTTTGTAATGACTATGAAAATGTTTTATAAATAATAAATGTTAATTAATATCAAATAGTAATAAATAACAAGAAATTCAAGTTTACTCTAACTTATTAGCTTTGGAAGACAAAGAGAAAACTCACATTTTAAGTTCTTCCTTATCCTATTACAATATTGAGAAAGCAAAAAAGGTATTTAAAATACTCGGCAAATAAAAGGCATGATTTGACCTGGGTATAACTGAATTTGTGGAATACTGAGGAGCTCTAAAAGTTGTCTCCAGGTTATTTCTCAAGCTGGCTCTACAGGAAAACTGTTACTATAACTCAATAAAAAATTATAAGAATACCCTCCTACATGAAGGTGATAAATAGTGGTGCATGTTATAGAGACTAGAAAGATAAATAAGTTCAAATCCTTGCCTTCAAAAACAAAGAATAATGAATAATCCTAAATCATTAGTTGAGATAATTGTTTCCAAAATTATTTCCCCCATGTCTATCTAGCTATCTCTCTCTTCCCCTCTCTTTCTGTCTTATTATGTATCTGTATACATTTAAACACATACATTGGTATGTGACTATATATGCACAATTGAGTATATACTCATATATCACCTTAATATCCTCTGGGATTATTTCTTTCCCATAAAAATACTTATCCCCCTACAAAAAAAATACTTATCCCAAAACATATTCTTATCTCAGTCTTTCCCAATTGATTAATTGGCATCATCATTCACCTGGCTGCTCAAACCACAGTGAGCCTTGAAAAATAAAAGTGAAAATAAACATTATTTTGTAAATGAACTTGCTATCATAAGAGAAGATATGATAATAATTATAATTGAAGGCTTATATATCAAATATGGCCCATCTCATTAAATTCTTAGAACTATACTATAAAATAGATTTTTTTGTCATTCCAATTGGCAGATGAGAAAACTGAGAATCATAGAGTTCTAGTAGATTGCCCAAGGCCATATAGGTAATGTGTGATAAAAGCTTGGATTAAGACTTACATCTGTCTTATTGTAGAAACCATTTTTGTGTGTGCGTATATGTGCATGTGTGTGTGTGGTGTTCATGAAAGTGTGTGTAGTTATTATAAAAATGTAACAAGAAAGGTAAACATAAACATCTAGTTTATAATGTGAAAAGTACAAAAACTCCTGTACATATTAATGATAATCAGATAAAGATTTTAAAACCTCAGATTCCATAAAAGGACATATTGTAGGGGAATGAACTAATTCCTTTTTCGAAATAAAGGAATTCATCAAAGAGATATTTTAATGGACTGGTGCTGATATAGTAAATTGTTTCTAAAGATGGCCACTGTCCTCTCATGTCTGGATATCCAGGCTACTTCCTCCTGTAGAGGTGGGACCTATTTATCTTCCCTTTGAATCTAAGCTGTCCTTGTGACTTGTTTTGTCAAAAAGTATATGGCAGAAGTGACTATTTGACAGTTGCAGGCCAATGACTTAACAAACATCACAGTCCCTGTTTTTATTCTGTTGGAAGGTAGCAGCCATATAAAGAAATTCAACTATCATTTAGAGAGAGCAGCCACTTGCATAAATGAATGGGTGGCTGGATAAGTGGATGGATGGATGGACGAATAGATACATGATAGATAGATAGATAGATAGATAGATAGATAGATAGATAACCATGCGTATAGAGAGAAGTTATGAATAATAAGAGATTTTGAAGGGAAAGAGAGAAGCTTAGTCAGCCCCCAGTTGATCCAGCGACCCCAGGTGAGGCATCAGACATGTAAGTGAAGCTTATAGATCTTCCAGCTCCAAGTGAACCAACCCAGCCAATTCCGTATGAAGCAAAGACAAGCCATCCCCACCAAACCCTGCCCAAACTGCAGAATCATGAGAAAAAAAATAGTTATTGCCTCTCGTTTTAGTTACCTTTGGCTTATAGGTAATAAGCCACCTCAAATCCTAAGCGACATGCAACTAAAACACCTAGAAAAGTGGTTCATATTATATTTTACATTGACAACAGAACCAAAAGCCATAAATGTATAATGACTTGCTCCGAGTTTTAATCAAGCTAAAGCTAAATAAATTTTTATTACTTGCAGCTTAGTGGTGACTATAAATCTTTTGTTAATAAAATACCAGTAGTAACATATTTTTGTTGTTCAAATTTGGAAATTGCAGGGCCCTGGGCAAATACTCCATTTATCTCTCAAGGGTAATAGAACCAGATTTTTAAAAGGTTAAGATAAAAAAATCTGGGTCTTTTGAGAGATATGATTAAGAAACTGGGATACCTAAAAAATTGTAAATACAAAGTATTCCTCCCAAAGTCCTTTTCAGTTTATTTAGTTTAAAACATCATAAATTAAATTTATTTACACTAGAGAGTTTGAAAGAATAAGTAAAAAAAAAAAATCAGAAATCATTTTCCAATAGCTGCAGGCAGGGTGAGGTTACTTTTTTTTTTTAATTACTGCCAATCTAGAAAAATGTAGATGGATGAGCTCCAGAACCAACCCACATCCTTGGACTAGGCGTTAGTTTCAAGTCCCTGCTCCACTCAAGTTGAAAAAGAACTCTTTAAAGACAGTGGGGTTTCCTTGAGTTGGATTTCAGATCCCAATCTGCCTTCCTTGGTCATCCAGTGGAACTGAAATGCCCAGGACAGAGAAAAACACAAAAGCTAGGAAAAGTTGTTGGATAATTAAGAAATATTTTACATGAGTGAAAAATTCACTCAGAAAAACTCTACATAAATTCTGGAGGTACAGGCCATCTGGCTGCCACATATGTCACTCCATTTATCACCAAGGTTGATAGTTGAATGAGGTGATTGAGGGTCCACCCCTTCTCACTAAGTCTCATTTATCCCTAGCAAGGCTGCAAGGTCACTCATGGACATGGGAGTAAACTAGTGGTTATCAGAGGGGAGGGGCGTGGAGGGAGGTAGATGGGATAAAAGGGGTCAAATATGTGGTGAGAGAAAGAAATCTAACTATGGGCAGTGAACTCGCAATGCAATATATATATGACTCACTGTTGAATTGTGCACTTGAAACTTAATTGGATTTTGTTAATCGATGTCACCATAGTAAATTTAAAAAATAAAAGTAAAATAAAGAGAAAAAATGCTGCAAGGTCAGCTCAGGAGAACAGTATTCCTCACCAAGGCTACTTGAGTTGCTGTGCTTCCCAGCTGGATGTTCTTAAAAAGATCTCTGTCTGTAGCAGAGTACTCAGGAAACTTTTCTAAATTATATTAAACAACAAGGAGCCTCACATTCCAGAAATCTCTAGCATTTTGACCTGTCCTAATCTAGTTATGTAATAATCTAATAAGCCCAAACTATATAATGACTTGAGAAATAATCAATATATGCTCCAAGCTCTGAAAAAGAGTATAAATAATCAAAGTAAGAACTTTCTAATAAGTAAATGAAAGTGATAGTTAACTCACAAATTATTTAAACTTCTATTTATAAAGTTGTTTAGATCAGGCTCTCAATCTTGATCATTACTATCGGCACAAAAAGTGTTTCTGCTAAGCCAAGTTCTCTTTTACAAAATGAAATAACAATATTTTATATTTTACTTAAATTTTATTCATTTCATTTTTAATAGTTAAATGTTCGTATGGCTTAAAATTAAATGGGTATAACATTAATAAATTCTTATCATGTCTCCCCACCAACCCAGTTCCCCTGCCTCGAGGTTTTTGTGTATTCTTCTAAAGGTATTTCATGCCTTCACAGGCATATCTTTCCCCTCCCCACGTTTTCAAAATATAAATGGCTACCTTATATTTATATATCATTCTATGCCACACATTAAGATAAATTATGTTCCTGTCTCAAAATTCCGTGAGATAGACATTTATTCTAATTTTACAAATGAGGACACTGAAAAAACATTAAAAAACATTTACCCAAGGCAGAGAGAGACAGCATATAAACCTGGCTCTTCTTATTCCAATCCACGTCCCTTTTAAGGCACTCCAGCATCCTTATTTATTCCTTCATCACTCTATTAATTTTGCAAATAGATATTAAACTGTTATTATGTGCAATGGATTCTATATATTTGGAGTCTATATATTTTGATGAGAAACAATTTCTTCTTCCCACAAGCTTAAATGGCATAGCGGAAATAAAATTAATTTAGGTAAGATAGAATGTTACAGTGTAATTTTATAGCTGTACAATTAATATGGAGGTCATATAGAGGTTGCAACTATTTTGCCTTGAGATATCAAAAAACAGCCTTTGTGTCAAGCCTTGAACTGTAAATAGAATAGAAATAATTCAAACATATCTGTGCAATTAAAATACATTTATTTACAAAGCATTATAAGCATGGCAGAAACATCCAGATAAATAAATAGTTTTCATAGGAATCAAATGTGAAACTTCCTAACATATATTAATTTGTTTATTAGTCTTCTCTTACTTGAAATCAGAACTGCATGTTTAGTTATAGAGATGTCTTACTTTATGAAGAACATATTATTTTTGGACATTCAACAAAAGAGTAAAGTACGCTGGTTCAGCCTTCCACTTCCAGCAATGACAAAGGAATCAGACCAGCCCTCTCACTGAAAACGACTAGAAGAGGTGGAAAAATATATGCAGACATATGTCTCAAAGCATCAGAGCACTAAAAAAAAATAGAGATAAGGTGACCAAATTCTGAGAGAAAAAACCCAGAGCGTTAAAATAGGCAGTTGAGGCTGCTTTACCTTACGGATATCTGCCAGTTCCGGTAGAGACAAGTGAGAAGCTGAGAAACTGAGCCACGATGCAAACAAACTCATATGGTTAGTGGGATAAAACTGGGGTTGAAGATTCTGATAGTTCATAGACCTTTTGTTGGAATCCAAAGACTCCTACAACGGGAGTAAGGTAATATTAGAAAGCGGCAGGCCTTGCAGGGCCTGGTTTGAACACATCAATTCCTGATTAGATATCTGGGTTTGCAAACATCAGCCCTCTCTAGAAGAATATGACATCATCCTAAGCCTCTAATAATCTCTATAATTTTCTAATACAATTTCCAATGTCAATACTCAATGAAAAAGAACAAGCCATATAATGAGGCAAGACAAACACCCAATAAGAAAAATAGACCCACAGGAGACAGAGATAATGGACGGCCAAGTAAGTACTTTTTAAAAGTTATGATTACTATGGTTAAGGAAATTTTTTAAAAGATTGAGAAGGTTTTCAGAGACCTAGAAACCTTTTTTTTTTTTAAAGGAGCTCTAAAACTGAAGGAAATTCTGACACATGATACGATGTGATTGAACCCTGAAGACATTATGCTGAATGAAATAAGGCAGTCACGAAAGGACAAATGCTGTATGATTCCTCTTTTATGAGGTACCAAAGTAATCAAAATCAGACACAGGAAGTGAAATGGTGGTTTCCAGGGACTTGGGGAAGGAAGAATAAGGGAGTCATATTTTAATGGGTATGAACTTTCAGTTTGGGACTGTGAAAAAATTCTGGAGATGGACGATGGTTGCACAACAATGTAAATGTACTTAATATCATTAAACTGTACACATAAAAAATGGGTGAAGTGGTAAATCGTGTGTTACGTATAATGGGAAATTTTAGCATGCCTCTATTAGTAACTAGACCAGACAAAAATATTAGTAAGTCTAGAGAAGTTTTGAACAACACAATAATAACTTAATTGATATATGCAACACTGCACCAAACAACTAGTTAGCCTTGGTTCGAACAATTGCTGGGCTGTAAAACCAATCACAAATTTCAAAAATTGCCATCGTACCAAGCATATTATCTCATTACAATGGAATTAAGCTAGAAATCAAACATTGCAAAGATAAAATGAAATGTGCATATTGTGCCTTTCTCCTCTGCTTATACACACACTCATTATCACCTCAGACTTCAATTATGAAGTGTAGGTTTCAAGATAAAATTATTAAGAACTTCAAGACAGCGACAGCAGAGCATTCATCAAGTGCAGGGTCCTTGTTTGCACAGGACCCTGTGCAACATTACAAGTTGCATGCCATGAAGCCAGCCCTGCCCAGCAGGTCCACGGCCAACAGAACTGCATGCATATGTGCTCCACAAGACACGCTCAAGGACATTTATAGTATCATCATTTCTGGTGGTCCTAACTGGAAATAACACAAACGTCTACCAACATTAAATGAACAATGGCAGGATATACAGTGTGTATGTATATATGTGTGTATACATATATGTACTTATATATATTCATAAAATGAAATACTATATAGTAATTAAAATTAAAGAGTGGTAGCTCACCACAACAGAGATAACTCACAAATATAACCTTGAGCAAAAGTAATCAAACACTAAAGAATATGTGCTGTGTGTTTCCTTTTGTATAATGTTTTCAATAACCAAAATGATGCTAGAAATCAGGATCAGTTTCATGATTATATTCTGAGAAAGGATGAAGGAGGTGTGGATTGAGAGATGAATGAAGATAATATTCTGTCTCTTGGCTTGGGTGGTGATTACACAGGTGAGTTTATTTTGTGATAGTTTATTGAGCTGAACAGTTATAATTTATTCATTTTTTGAATTGTCATACTTAATTCTAATTTTTAATTAAAAAATGAAAATATGGGTAAAATATGATAAAAAGTATTCCTTTATTTTTGTTTATTACAGTTCTACAGTGGAAGGTATGATATCACAAAAGTTTTTTATTTGACAAAGCATTAATGATGATACATAGCATGTTATGACAGTCATAGAAACCTATTAGCAAATGAGCACGGCACAGACCTTTCAGTGTGATGCTTAGGAAGTTACTCTCTTAATGTCATTACAAATCACCATCAGACAGCTTCACTTTCCTAATGACATTATTTACTCCTGATAGCTGTAGGTTGTTCCACATATCCCAATATCATAATGGAATGATTTGTGGAAATAATTGAGATTTTATTAATTTTATAATCTCTTATAAGATCATGATTTTGTCAACATACATATACAAGGATTTGCATATGTATGTTTCTACTTATAAATATCATGCGCTGAGAAAAACAGAAGAGAACAATTCTTGAATTATTTTATGGACTTCAGGTTCAAGAAGTGAGCAATGGTAGCTACCCAACCGGTCAGTGCCGACCGGGACGTCTTGATTCCTATGACTGTTAAACACATAAATTATGTGAATTCACAATAATTAAGTTCCCACTTCTCATGAGTTGGTTGTAGGGATAAGTAAGCCTTGAGAAATAATCTTTTGTTTTATTGTTTTTTATTGTGACTTTATTAAAATTATTGAGGTGACATTGGTTAATAAAATCAAATCAGTTTCAAGTGTACAATTCCATAATACGTCATGTGTACATTGCCTTGTGTGTTCACCACTCAATTAAATTTCCTAATCCTTTATTTTTTTGTAACTCTGGAAGAGTAATCTTTGAGAAGCAAAGGAGAAACTCTGGAAGTAGGTTGAGATATGGCCACTAGAGGGAGTTGTGAGGCGCAGAATAGGCCTATTTCAAGGCTAAGATCTATGGCTACCCAGTAAGTACTGCAAGAGAAATCACCTTTACTAGTTTTATCCATTCCAAATCCTGTACAATATTCGGCAAGGTCCATGATGGGTAAAATAATAAAAAGAAGCAATCAATGGCAGTACTTTTCCTGTTCGTTGACTCTACTTACTAAATAGGCCACTTTTCCTTTTTTAGAACCTAATGTTGAATATTCAATTCAAACAGTCCATGTGGATATATTAAGGAACAAAGGAATAAACTTTCTCTTATCCTCAATTCTCCTAGTGGACTCCAGTCCCTACCAGAACGAGGTATGACAACAGAACTGTTCTAGAATCATTCCAACCTTTTATGACCTAATGAATGTTACTTTTATTTATTGGACTGGCACTACCTTGCTTTGCATTCATGTAGAAAAATTTTAAATGTGATGAAAATTACAAAATTGGCAAGGTTCTATAACAATTCTGTACCACTCTGAGAGATACAACTCTAGCATGTTTAGGCCATGTTTGTAATACTATTTAATTGTGGCTTTAATATCATTTTCATATATTTTTTAAAGTTCATGACTTTTCCCTATAAAGACTTATTTAGGTTAGAATGGATTGATTGTTCAAAGTCAACAAAGAGGAAGTATTTATAATGACAAGGTAGGTGGTGTGAGCCCTTTGCCACATATCATTTAACCACAAATCTGAAACCACAAGATAAAGTCATCAGTAGTATTTGTCCATTTCCACTGCTAATTCAAGACGCTGCTAATTCATTGATGTCAGTGCTTTATAAATTAGCCACACATGCAAGATTTCTTTTTCCTTTTCTTTTCGCCCAAACTAGATTGTGAAATTTAATGACCAACTTTTTAATACCTTCATATAGTTAATATTACTTAAGACTTCTTTTTTTAGAGGGTGGGTTACTTAAAATAGTTTATATCTTAAAATCATACAACTGGGAAACAAATTAGAACTATCTAAAACTATCTGCCTCAGTCAGCATGTTACCTATGGAGGTTTTGAAAGTATGCCCACAAATTCTTTGGCTCTCCCTTCGAGAGGTCAAGTTTAATTCCCTTCACTTTGAGTACAAGTTCGTTTTAACAACTACTTTGTAATGATTCAGAAACAGAAGATGTGATGGCATTCACTTCTGAGAATAGAGTACAGGCATATCTCTTATTATTGTGCTTCACTTTATTGTACTTTGCAGATATTGTTTCTTACCAATTGAAGGTAAGACCCTCCACTAGCAAAAATACATCTCCCTGAAGATTCAGATGATGTTTAGCATTTTTTTTTTAGCAATAAGATGCTTTTTAATTAAGGTCTGTACATGCTTAATAGACTACAGAATAGTGTAAACATAACTTTCATATGTACTAGGAAATCAAAAAATTTGTGACTCACTATATTGCAATACTTGCTTTATTTCTGTAGTGTGAAACTGAACCTACAAAATAATATCTCCGAGATACGCCTATATAAAAAAAAAAAAAATTGTAAGTTCCTCTGTGGGAATGTGCTTTATTTGTCCTGGATCACTTACTCTGGGAGAAGCCATGTCATGAACAGGCCTATAGAGATGCCCACGTGAGAAAGAACTGATCATGTAAATGAGCTTGGAATTAGAACCCCTACCCCACCTGAGCCTCCACAGACTGCAGCCCAGCCGGCTGCTCAACTGCAAGCGTGTGAGATATCCCTAGTAAGAACCATCCAACTAAGCTGCTCCAAGCTTCTTGACCCTCAGAAGCTGTGAGATAATAAGTATCTGCTAATTAAAACTGTTATGTTTGAGAGTAATTTGTGACACAAGAGATAACTAGTACAGGAGTGGGCTTCTGCAGTTACAAAGTTCTAAAATGTGGGCATGGCTTAGTAACTGGGCAGTGGGCATAGAAGAGAGCATTAAAGTGCTTGAAAATCTATTAATAGGCATCTCACAGTGCTTACTAAGGCAGTAAGTGAGGGCTTACAAGAAAGTGAAGCATATGTTACTGGAACTTAGAACCAAGAACTTGACATTTTAGTAGCAGAGAGTTCAGCAACACTGTTGCATGTAGTTACCTGAAAAGTAGAAAATGTACTTAATGGACTGGGTGGTGTAGAAATTTTCAAAGAGAGTGTTAAAAGTGCCACCTGGTTTCTTTTTACTGATTATAGTTGAATGCAAGAGAAGAGACATAAACCAAAGGAAAAAAACCTGCTAAACAAAGAGGAGCCGAGAATGAATAATTTTGACAATTCTTAGGTTCTCTAGATGGCAAATGATACCAAAATTAAAAATGGCTTCCAGGCAAAGAATAAATCCAAAGCACTGTCAGGAAATGAAAGAGAGAGAGAGAGAGAGAGAGAGAGAGAGAGAGAGAGAGAGAGAGAGAGAGAGAAAGGAAACGAAATAAGGAAGAAGAATGAAGTAGAAGGAGGAATGAAGGCAGTAAGGCCTTATCCCATGAACCACAGCCTAGAACATCACACCCATCGACAACGCACTCCCTCCTCTCCCGCCCTCACGCCCTCACCCTCCTCCCTCCCTCCCTCTTATTTCCTCTCCTCCCTTCCTCTTCCTCTTGCCTTCCTTCCTTCTCCTTCCTCCTCCTTTTGACCTTCCTTCCTTCCCCCGTCCTGAAGTAAGAGAAAGAAAGAAAAGAAAGAAGAAAGAAAGAAGAAAAAGAAAGAAAGAAAGAAAGAAAGAAAGAAAGAAAGTCAAATATGCAGCCAATGGTGAGACCGATAAGTCTTTTGTTAAAATCTCAGAAATATCAAAGGTGGTTCCTCAGAGTACAATCTAGTCAGAAAAAGGCTCTCTGGGGAGATTTACAGTGTACATCACAGATGCTCTAATCAAACAGTAGGGCTCTGGAGTTTAGGGGTGTTGTTGTCCCTCAGCATTCCCAGAAAAAAAACCCAAGGCAGAGACAGGGCTACATTGAAAAGATTTATAGGTGAGGCTTTTTTCTAATAGTTCAAGTCAAGAAAATTCACAAAAATTCTAGCATGTTTTTAAAAGGATTATACATTTGGAAACATTATCAACTTGGCCTGAAAGGGACAGGAACAGTTCAAAATGACAAGTGGCCTTTGGACTAGTATGTTCTACGGGAAGGAACAGGCTGAGAAAATTGCTTAGCTGCCAACACATAACTCTCATTTCAAAGGAAGGATTGCTCAGAGGATAATGCCAAGAGCCCAGAGGAAGGCACTGAGAATGAGGATGAATGATTCCGGAGCCTAGAGACCTAATCAAGGCCTTCAAACACATGTCTGGCTGGATTTCATAACTGCTCTGAACGGTGACTCCCATTTCCCTCTTCTCGTACAGTAATGTCTGCAGTAGTTTTCCCATAGCCTTTCCCGCCACTGCTTATTGGATGTTTTGAGAGGGACAGATCTTGGTCCCTTTAGTTCACAAATGTACAGATCAAGATGAACTATATCTGAGTCACTGTACCTAAGGCTATACACCCAAGAAGCCATATCAACAACTGGACCTAACTTAGATGATGAGATTCTGGATTTTGGGCTGATACCATAATGGGGCCAGGGGAGGAGGTCAGAGTAGGAGAGGAGGTGAATTAGCTGCTAGAATCCCAAGTGATCCCCATCTCCTGGTATTTAGACCATTTGTAGTCCCCTCCCATTCTGTACCAGGGTAAGTCTGTGACCAAGAGTGCATGGCAGAAGTCAGGGTGTGTTACTTCCAAAATTAGATTATAAAATATGAAAGCTTTTGTTTTGGGAATTGTTCTCTCTCTCTTGCTTTCTCACTCTTTCTCTACTTCCCCCTGCCCCGCCCCTTTCTCTTCCTCTTTCAGATCACTCACTCTGGAGGGAGAAATGTCGCGAGCAATCTCATGGAGTGCCCCATGTGTACAGTAACTGAAGCCTCCTACCAACAACCGTAGCTGTCAGTCAAGCCCATTCTCCAGACACATGTTGGGTTAGGGTGTGGCACAGTCTGAGGACTGTGTCAGGATGCTGTGGCTATTGGTCAGAGAGTTGGAACAGAGGTATCTAAGAGATTCGCAGCTGTTGGCTCATCCACAGAGAATGAGAGCTGGTAGGATCTTGTCCTGAAATCATTTTAAAAGAGATCTATCTCACTTGCTCAACCAGGGCTTTGGCCAGAAGGCAAGAGGTCCCCACAGAGCCTGAGCTTGGGCTGGACTGCTGGAAATCTAGAAGCAGAATGAGGGGCACTGCTCATCTTGTGACAGTTTAGGCCCGAGGAGCCCAGCAGGTGAGCTGTCAAAGAATCCAGGATGATCCCAGAGAGAAAAATCAGAATGAAAGTACCAGTCGAGTAAGACTTTTTGATCTTTTTCCCTTTGTCCCTCCCTGAGCTCCACATTTAAGGGCATAATATTTAAGAGAGATCTGAGCCTGCTAAGTGGGAGAAGCAACCCACAGTCTTCCCCCCGCCAAGGTTTCTAGGAAACAGATAGGGACAGGAGAGGGAAGGAGAAGGAAAGAGGGTATTATCTTTAAGTGAAAATCAAAATTTAGACGAGACACACTAATTTCCAAATCGAGCTGTTTTGTAAGTTAAAGCCACCATGGGATTTTCTGTCATTTAGTACCCTTCAGCTTTTCTAGCAGTAGGAAAAACATTTATTTCACCGAATATACTTTAAACTGACAGTGGGAAGCAAAAATAAAATTGCTTTTCTTATTACATCTATCAAACCATGCTTATTCAATATACCAGTTATATTATTCATAATGGAAATATTATTCAGGCTAAATTATGAAGAAACACAGGAATTTAAATGGAAAATTGCACTGCTATCATGAAAGAGTATGATTATAAACAACAGCCATAATGCCTTAAATTTAAAAAGCTTTTTAAAAAAGCTTAAAAATCACCTTCACATCTATTTTTCATTATCTTTACAATGCTTCTCAGTAGTCACAGAAAATATTAATTAAGTATCACATCAAGAGTCTTACATACACATAACTCAGCCTGGTTCCTCAGCCTTGAGGCTCCACCAATTACTTTGAAAAATCATCTAGTTTTTCTGAGCCTCGGTTTCCTCAGTTATAAAACAAGAACATTAGTATCTACCATGCAAGATTATGACACTGATGAGAGAGACTTATGCAAATCACCACCACAGTTCTTAGCACAACACAAATGTTCGGCAAATACTTAATGGTACCGTTACGATTTCTAGAGAAAGAAGAATGACTACCAGATGGCAAGAAAAAGATCATGAGCTGTATTCCTAGCTCCTACCAGAGCTCCTGGCACATAGCAGGCAATCAATAAATATCTGTTGAGTGAATGAAGAAGTAAAACAAGGAATGAATGAATCCTCGCGACTCCATCTCAAGGCCCAGAATATAGTTGCTTGCATTGGAGCGGGCAGCATATGTGCTGACATCTTATGCGTCAACCCAAGTTCTGTTATTCTCTATGTCTCATGGGGCTTACGGGCTCTGAGGCAGGGTTCAGGACTGCTGCCACATTCAGATGTTGTAGGATGCTCTAACGCTTTTCTTTGGCATGTAGGATTCAAAGTAATAAATGTCTCATCTGCCAAATCAGAACTCTTATGTGTCTAATGAGTATTTTTCCAGGCTTTACCCTGGAGGTAGGGTGGGTCAAGGAAAGGGTAAATCAGTCATTTCATTGCCTAGATCCCTCAGTTGCCTGAGTAACCTCTTGGTGCATATTTACTTAGTGGTAAAGGTCATTACTTGAATACGGACACAGAAAAGTTCTGAAGTACCGTAGATGTGACATTTATTACTTTGTGAAAGAATTGAAAGTTGGAGAGAAGCAAGAGAAGGAGTTCCAGGAAGAGGCAGGGTGGATTAAAGGAAAGTCAGTATAGAATGAAATCATATAAGAAAAATGCTTAGTCATTTGGCAAAGGTCTTTCACCACATTATGAGATTGGCTATACTCACTTCATATCGAGAATGAAATGGGTCAAATATTTTTAATCTTGTGATCTTTTCTTAAAGGGGGAACAAAGAAATATTTATACTAATGGCATTTGAAGAATATTTGAAACTAGTAAATCATGCCGACTGGTACTGCAATTAATAACATATCCAAGGCCAGTGATATGGAAGGAGGAAAAACCAGATGCTTTCAAGGACCCACCCTTTGCCAAATCCCCAGAGCAAAAATGAAAATTAATGAAGAGTACTGACTATCAAGATAGATGACTGGAGTCATCGTAGGATAGTTGGCTCAGTTCCAACTCAAACAGCAGACCAATCTTTGGTACTCTTAGATCTTTCTACAGGCTGGCACCATGCAATAAATAGCCCATCTGTGTTGCCGAGGATACCAATGAGAGCAAGCATCTATTTACATAAAGACAGACTTCAATTGCTAAAATGACCCTATATTTGGCATGGCTTACTCATAAAAACTGAGCATATATTATGCCAGTAGGCTATAATTGGTCCAATGAATTGTTTTCTTCATGCATGGTAAATTTTCGGTGTTTTTCAAGAAGCTAAACTCACAAGTTGCAGGGGCTTAAATTGTTTTACATTAAAGCTAGCGAACTAGAAAAGTTATTTTGCATGTAGTTGGAGCATAACAATCTGGCCCTATGTACTCAAAAATATTTATTTATTATTTCCTTTCAAAAGTAAGGGTTTTTTTTTTTAGTTGCTTTTCTTTTCTTTTTTCTTTTTTCTTATTTTTACAATTGATAAATAGGTGTTTGTTTATTTTAAAAGGGCATACACTTTAACGTCCTGGATTCTAATCTTTTTTCCAGTACTCAACAGCTTTGTTATTTTATTGGTGAGTCTCTGTTTATAATCTACAAAGTAAGAACAGGAACACTCACCTCAGAAACTGTTCTAATGCTAAATGGGATGCAAAGAGAGCACTTAGCAAAGAGTCTGGAAAATTAAATATTAAATAAATATTAGTTACTTCTGCTTCCTTCTTCTCTACCTTCAATATCACAGGAGAATCAAATACAATGTTTTCTAAATTTCAGAAAGTAATTTGACCTAAATATAGCACTCTCTCCAAATGAATATATTTTCAGAAAGTAGCTCAGATAGGTAAATCTATACAGCTATAATTGTAATAGGTATACCCCTAAAGCCAGCACACAATTGCATTTTTTAAATCTAATTTGTAACACTGATGTTTAAGTCAGAGTTCACACTTTAAAAAAATTACGTGAAGTACCCTCACTTAAAATAAGTAACCACCCCTAATTAATCTATTTCGTAATGAATTCTTTGAATACTATATGAACATTTTGTCTAAAATGAGATGTATCTCTTCTCCATTCTTTGGAAGCCAATAATTACATATTTATCAGTAGACTTTGAAAAAGAGTATTATATAATGTTTATTATATTTCATACCTGAAAACACACTACTGTCAGAAAGATAATGATATTTGATTTATTCAGCATCATAGGACCATTGTTTTACTTCAATCTTCCATGGTAATATTGGGGTGTACATGTGTGTGTGTGTGTGTGTGTGAGATCACATGAAATATAAGCATACACTATACCTAGTACATATTAGATGTTTAATACTTTTTGTGGCTGTTCGTTGATTTAAGAAAATATTAAGAATTATCTGACAGACACTTGAATTGACGTACTAGGGCAGACTCTCAAAGCAAGAGGAAACATAAGATCGAAAGACTGGAGAAGGTCTGATCTCCTCCACTGAGAATTGCCTTTGTCTGGAATTGTGGGATATTAAAGGAGAAGATAGGGCCATTAAAGATAAAGATTCACTGCAAATGGAATATGTCTGAGACAAAACATAGATATATTAAAAATTGCTATATGCAAGGTAGAGGTTATTGTCCCATTGAAATGCCATCTGCTAAAAAATATTCTGGTATGACAAATTTAAACAATGTGAAACCCAGAAGATTAAAGATAAGGTTCAATCATATTACCAATCTTGGCTGGCATTGAAAAAAGCAGATGTTAGAGGAAACTTTAGAAAATATTCCATTTAAATATAATAGATCTAAACTTTTCCCAAATGTCTTTTTATAACTCCCACGATATCTATATACCAAGGAGGTCTTTGTGGTTTTGTTTTTGGAATTAACTTGTCAGATTGCACTGGTTTTTCTGGGTCTGAAATTATAACTTTGTTTTAGAAAAATAAGAGAGTTGCGGTACTGTGATTAAAAATCATCACTTTCAAATGTTTCTATGGTATTCCAATGGCACACCATTTGGAGTCACAGGTGCTATCTGAGAGAGTTACATTATCTACTAATATATTTTAAATTAGCAAGACAAAGTCAGAAAGTGATGTCTAACACCAACTACGCATTTACTGGCATAGATTTGTTTATTTAGGCACCTAATTTATCATTTCAGTGAAATCTTATTCTTAATGAATAGCAATTTCTCTTTAACCAAATCTTAAAAGCAAAGGTTTTTAAATGGTTTCTACGATCTACTTCATAAACACCTTCAATGAAAGAAAGCATTCCTAACACGTAACGACAAGTATGGACAAGTCTAAGACCTCCTGTTCCTTATTAAAGAAAGTCCAGGTGTGTGTATACTATATTCACAAAAATATAACTCCTCCTCAAGAAATTGCTGCAAGAGGCTGTTTAAATTGATGTTCATGTAGCACCTTAATATTTAGCACTTGAACCACAATGGGGCTTAGGGGATATGTAGCACCACTTGAAGTCTCTCCACTGCCAATTAACTTGAAGGGAAATATTTGCCATGCAGGGTTCTTGCCTTAGAAAAATAGCTCGATTCCCTGCTAAACCAAATAATTTAAGCATAATTAGTGGGAAATGAGCCCATGTGCAACATTTCCAAAATTTTTACTTCTTGGGTGTTATTAACCACGAGATTTCATCTTTCATTGAGCTCTGTCTGACAAGGCTGATCTCAGAAGGCTGAGGCATGCCTTTGGGCATTTGTAATTCTGAATGACCAATGGGGCAATTGTTTGTCTTGGCTGGGCACTCCTGAGCATACCTCTGCTTCTTGCTTACTATTTTATTTTTTTCTCTATTTCCTTTCCTTTATTCTCCTATCATTTCTCTTTAATTCCTCTTGGACGGTTTTGTGTAGGTAATGAACAGAGGACAGACCGTGAAGTCTGATAGGCTGCATCTGAGATTAAGCTGTAAAACTTGGCTGAGTGACCTAGACCAGGTCAAGTCTAATCTCTTCTGTAGAAATGAAGCAGTGATATCTAATTTACTGTATTGTTATGAGAGTTAGAGATAGTAAGTACAAAGTTCATAACAGGATAGAAAGTAGCCCATAAAAGTAGCTATTATATTATTTTAATTGCTATTACTCTGACTTTTTTTTTTTTTTTTAATGTGGTTGATTTAGATTCTTGTAGCAGCTCCTGTTGAACTCCACTCTGAGTCTCTTTATTCTGGGACAGATTATCTATCCTTAGATGCTAGGGGTGTTGGCTATCTGCTCACACCATCTCCCCTCAGGAAAAGCCTGGGAATTTACATCTTTCCATGTCACCACTTCTTTAAAGCTTTCTTCTAAGAGGACTCCCTCAACAAATCACCTACAAGAATTTCCAACTTAGACTTTTCTTCTGGGATATTAATCTAAGAAAACATTATTATTGTTGTTGTTACAAATACATCTTAGGCCTTCCATTAGCAACCAAAGATATTTCAATCACTCAGCTGAAGACAATGTCCATGTTTCTCCTTCCTGGTTTCACTTCTGGAGCAGTAGTGGGCAACTCAGACTCACTCCTCAGCAAAACTGATGAAAATTACTTTAAAAACAATAATTTAAAAATGGTTGGCCCTATGGGCATACAGCAAATGAGGAAACATCTACTCAAAAATATTTACTAAAACTCCATAAAACTCCAAGAGTATCTGGTATTTGAACCAAAACCCATACCCTCCCTCCTCACACCTGTTTAAATGAGATGAAAACTCCACTCCAGACTGGTATAGCCAAGAACACAAGGTTCTGACTCTCCTTAGCTCCCAGCTGAAAGGCTATCTTCCTGGGAGGACAAGGCATTAGCATTTCTCATGCTGCCCCCAGATACTTGTGCAGCCAAAACATAGGGACTCTACTCTTTCACCAAGCCTCCACTCAGGGGACAAAGACTCACTGTTGGCACGGCAGAACACTGAGGTCTCAATCAGCTCAAAGGGCAAGGGTTTCCTGCCAAGGGAGACAAGCCAAGGATACCTGGGCTGTTTCCCCCACATCCACTAAGATCTCAGTTCTTTAAGCTGGGTGTCACTTAGAGAGAAGTAAGCTATTGTCCCTTCCCCCAGCACCAGAGCAGTGGCTCAGAGATCTTGCCTGGGAGGAAAAGCAGGCCATAGAACAGAGAGCTCAATAGCTCTCTCCAAAAAAAAAAAAAAAAAAAAACAACTTCATTTGCAACAGAGCATGAAGTTCAAGCCTAAGGGTGCTTTCAAAAGTAATGGAAGTTTTGGTAAAAGCAATTGGGAGGAGATTGATAGAGTCATTGAAGATATGTGCTAAACAGTAACTAGTTGCTGTAGAAAAATGAGAAAAGAAACAGCTGGAAGAGCCTTCCTAGAGTCTGGAGAAACCTCAAACAGGGACTTAAGGAACTCCCTTCAAAAGAGACTGAATTTGCTTGGATTGTGTATGAAGCAATTTATCCCCGGAGCATTTTTAAAAATAATAGAGCAATCGACTAGCATTTAGTGGAGATTCACAGATGGGTGTGGTCAGGTAACCAGAAAGACTGAGAGCCCCGGCCAAAACCACTGTCCTCCCAGAGTAACCGTGGGCATTTCCAAGGATGCACCCCTGAGGAAAAACATTGGGGCTTCTTTACTCTGTGTGTGTGTGTGTGGGTGGGTGGGTGGCAGGTGTGTGGGGGGGCAGGGATGTCGAGGAAGGCGAGAGACATTTTACTAAAATAATCCAACTAGTCCCTAAAAAAAAGTAAACAAGTAGTAACAAGAATAAGCCCCAGAACTGCGGAGAGGTGAAGCACATACCCAAAGCTGCTATACATTACCTAAACATTACCTAAAATGTTAAGTTTCAAAAAAATATGATGAGACATACAAAATAAATAAAAATATATGACCTATATACCAGAAGAATAGAAGGCAACAGAACTGCTTGTAATAGTGTTTAAAGTCTCAAAGAAACCATTATAAATATGTCCAAAGAACTAAAGGAAATCGTGATTTTATAAGTAAAGTATAATGACATCAGAGAACTTCAATAAAGACATAGGAATTATTAAAAAGAACCAAATGGAAATTCTGGAGCTGAAAAGTGCAATAACTGAAGTTTAAAAATTCACTAGATGGGCTCAATAGTAAATTTGAACTGGCAAAGAAAGAATTAGAGAATTTAAAAATAGATCGATAGAAATTATGCAATCCAAAGAATAGAGAGGAAAAAAGAATGATGTGAAATGAACAGAGCTTGTGAGACATGTGAGACACTATTAAGTATACCACCATACAAGTAATGGCAGGCAGTACCAGAAAACAGAGAAAGGAACAGAAACAATATTTGAAAAATTAATGACTGAAAACTTCCCAAATTTACTTAAAAATATAAATCTACATAGCCAGGAAGTCCAACAAACTATAAATAGCATAAAGTCAAAGAGTTCCATAAATAGACACATCATAGTAAAAATGCCAAAGAAAACCTTGAAAATGGCAAGAGAAAAATGACTCCTCACTTACAAGAAAACTCACATAAATTTAACAGCTGTCAACAGAAACAGCAGAGGGCTGAAAGCAATGGGATAACATATTCAAAGTCCTTAAATTAAAACAAACAAACAAACTGCACAACCAAGAATCCTATATTCAGCAAAACCATTGTTCAAAAATGAAGGTGAAATAAAGACATTTGGATAAACAAAACCTGAGAGAATCTATTACCAGCAAACCTGCCTTACAGGAAATACTAAACTTCTTCAAGCTGAAAGCAAGTTATCCCAGACAGTAAATTGTGTGTGCACCGTGTGCACGGGTGCGTGCACACATACACTCACACACAGTACCAGTAATGGTGATTTTGTAATTTAAAAGAGTATAAATGCATACTTATCATATCTTCTCTTAGTTGATTTAAAAAGCATAAAGTGATTTGTCTATAATTGTGCTGTTGGGCCTATAACAAACAAAAATGTAATATATTTGCCAATAACAACACAAGGAACAAAGCTGTATTGGGCTAAGGATTAACTCCAGATGTTAACTTGAATCTACAGGAACAAATGCAGATAACCGGAAATGATAAATAAAAATGTTAACATAATAAAAGTTATAAATATATACTGGCTCCTTTCTTCTTTCAACTTCCTTAAAAGACATAAAATTATGAAAAATGATAATAATCGTAACAATGCATTGCCGAGTTTATAACATGTACAAAGGTAATAGATTTGACAATAATACCAAAAGAAAGAGAAAAGAGAACTATATGGGAATGATGTTACTAGCTTTTCACTTGAATTGTTAGTGTAATTTTGAAGCTATTTTTGGTAAGATGTATATGGCAAATGCTAAAGCAACCACTAAAGAAATAACTAAAAATATATTATAATAAAGTCATTAAAGAAATTAAAATGCAACAGTAGAAAGTAGTCAATGAATGGAAAAAAAGCAGTAAAGAATGAATAGATGAAAAAAGATTTGAGGCATATAGAAAACAATAACAAAATTGTCAAGTGTAAATACGAATATATTAACAAATGTGAATGAACTAAACAATCCAATCAAAAGGCAGAGATCGTCAGACAGGGTTTAGGGAAAAAAAAAAAAAACAGGACCCACTTATATGCTCTCTACAGGAGATACAGTTTATTGTCTAAGTTAAAAATAGGTTAAAAATAAAGGGATATATCATGTAAACTACAACAATGCTAGTGGGACATTTTATAATGATAAAAATTTCAATCAATCAGGACGATATAACAAATAAACATATATACACCTACCAACAGAGAATCAAAGATACAAAACAAAACAGACAGAATGAAGAGAGAAATATATATTTAAAGTTCCCCTCCCATATCATAATTAAGCCTTAGCTAGTATTTATTATAAATACTCAAATATAAGGTTTGGGGAATACTTGATGCAGTATTTGTTCTTTCATACTTTTTATTTTTAAAAATTAATATACTTAATGGTTTGCCTAATAAAAGGCAAAAGGTTTAAACCGTGTAAAATAAAATAACCAGTTAAATTGCTTTTTTCATTTAATAAATCCCTTTGAGGTTCTGCAAGCACAGTCTCAAATTATTTCTTTAGTTAGGGGGAAAAAAATAAAACAGAAATTACTTAACAGGTTTAGCTCCCCAGGACATATTTACATGGTAAAGTCTAGGTTCAAAAAAAGATCCAAAAAAGCCTGAACATTTATCCTATGGTTATTGGAACTGGTGCATTTAGAGGACATTGATTTTGTTTAATAGTAGCTATATTGGGATGCAATTCAGAAAGTTTCTTTTTATAGTGTGCAATTCAGTGTTTTTTGTATATTCGGAGTTGTACAACCATCGATACCATCTAATAGCAGAACATTTTCATCACTCCAAAAAGAAATTTTGTAACCATTAGCAGGTACTTTCTGCCCTTTCCTCTCCAACTCCAGAAACCACTATTTTACCTTTTTTTGTGTGGATTTGCCTGTTCTAAGCATTTCATATTATATGTGACCGGTTTTTCTCACTTAGCATGTTTCCAAGATTCATCTGTGTTGTAGCACAAATCAATACTTCATCACTTTTTATGGCCCAAAATATTCCATTGTATGGATACACTACAATGTGTTTATTCACTCATCAGTTGATGATCATTTGGGCTGTTTCTACCTTTTGATTATTATGAATAATGCTGCTATGAACATTTATGTACAGGTTTTTTTTGTGCTCGTCTGTGTTCGGTTCTCTCGAGTATATAACTAGAAGTAGAATTGCTGGGTCATATAGTAATTCTGTGTTCAACATTTTGAGAAACTGCCAGGTTGTTCTTCAAAATAGATACACCATTTTACAATGTCATCGGCAATGCTGTAAGAGTTCCAGTATTTCCACATCCTCGTTGAGACTTATTTTGTCTTTTTATTTTAATCATCCTAATGAGTTTGAAGTAGTATCGCCTTGTGATTTTGATTTGCATTTCCCTAATGACTAATGATGTTGATCATCTTTTCATGTGCTTATTGTTCATTTGCATATCATTTGGGGGGGGGGATTCAAATACTTTGTCCATTTTAAAACTGGGTCATATCCTTTTCATTGTTGAGTCATAGTTTTATACGTTGTGGATACGAGTCTATTGTCAGATATATGATTTGCAAGTATTTTCTATATTCTGTGGTTGATCTTTTCACTCTCTTACATTGATATCTTATTTAATGCTGTCCCTCCCTTTTTATTTACAATGAATGAAAAAAGATACATAATTTGTACAAATGTACAGCTATATAAGTGCTCTGAAGGAAGGGGAGAAATACAAGGCAAAGAAATGAGACTTGGCATTTGAATGCAAATCACATCATGCTCATTACTATAACACCAAATATGTACTTGCAACAGAAAAGTAGTTCTATCTTTGGTATCCTATTTCTAAAATTCAAGACTTCTGAATTTAACTCAAAATCTGCCATCAGAAAACCAGTCAACCATAAATTCCTGCACTATGAATATCTCCAGTAGAGAGCACTAACATTTTTTTAATATTCCATGTAACTTTAAAGCTAGAAAATGCTTACAAAGCACATACGACTCTATCCCATTCCCACACACCTAGGAATATAAGACACAAAGGGTATTTATTTCACATTCATTAACAGTTAATTGAGTACCCAATAGCTCCAGGTACCAGGTATATGAAGAGGAAAAGATAAACTTCTTACCCTCAAGAAATTTAGAGTCTAGTGAAAAAGCTAGACAATGCTAGTGGGAAAACACTTACTAACTAATCGTCCACTGGCCTATCTCTAACCACACACATATATGTAGAAAAACTGTTGGACTAACTGTCTTTGTTTGCAAATTGTAAGTTCGGGAGGGCTTTAGAGATAGTCTAGTCAAAGCTTCTTATTTTATACATACAAAGTCTCAACCCAGAGAGGGTAAGTGACTTACCCAAGATCATAAAAGCTAAGATTAATATGGGACTATGTATTAGAAACTGCTCTAACCATATTATTCATTAATCCCCACTACAGCCTATTTTTCAAATAGAAAACTAAGGTATAGAGAAATTAAGTAATGACAAAATTAAAACAGATTTGAACCCAAGTAGTCTTGCTCCAGAATTCATGCTTCTAGCCACTGTTATAAATTTTTATTATTTCTAAAAGTAATCATGATTTTCTGATTCATGTCTTTACACTGTCTTCTTATTTTATGCTATTCATAATGGTTTCCAGCATCTCTAAAGCCAACCAATCCTGGGGTCAAGTTTAATCAAAGAAATTTCAAAATATTATGTTAGTTCAAATCACAAACACTCAATTTGGAAAAAAAGGCCCAATGCCAGTATAGATGTATATGTTACCAGAAAGAGGAAATTAAGATATCTACAGCCATGAGAAATATAATAATCTTGTAATAAGTATTTTTTTAAGTTAACTTAGACAAATCTTACCATTCGTATATCATTCCCCTGTCTTCTCTAATCACCTCCACTTCTCTAATCACTTCCCACTTCCAAATCTCAGTCTTTTAAATTGTTGATTCTTCAATTAAGTAAGAACACATTAAAATGTGAGACCTAAAGTGAACAGAGCTAGGGGTTAAATCCTGAGATGACACTGGAATATGCATAATAGAGATGTGTGTTTACATATCATTTCATTTTATTTCTTCACTTATCTTTTGACACATATTTATTCTGTGCCTATGATGTGCAAAACACTATACCAGTTTCTGGGGATGCACTGGTCCATGTGATGGATGTGGTCTCTGCCCTCATGAGGTCCACAGTCTCACAACATTCGTCCAGAGGATGTTAGGGATCTGGTATTAACCAATTGCCATCTTTCAACTTATTGGGCTCTCAATGATTAATGAGCTGCAGGAAGTTTTACAGAGTGACTCTAAAAGGAAAGGGACTGCTAATAGGTGACATCATTCAGGTATATGGACTACAGAGGTAAGAGTATATTGTTTAGAAATGACTATAACACATTATTTGAGAGATCTGCATGAACTATAGTTTACAAATAGAAAGTATTTACATTATCATTGTATTTTATTAGAATACACATATCCATTTTGTCCTTGAGGACCCTGAAGATCAAAACATTATATCTGTTTATTGAATTGGAAGTAAATTAAGTAAATCCAGAAATTTTGACAATTGAGTTCACTCAAAGATGAAAATAAAATTGGAAAATTTCCACCCACTTATACATCTGTTTTCACCTTTCAGTATGCTTCCCCTTTATCTTTACTTGTAATTAAGCTGTCTGTAACTTCCCCACCTACACACTGAGGGCTTTGTCAGACACCAAAAGCTGTTCTACTCACTAAAACAAGAGGCTTTCTTTACAGCCCTAAGTTCTTTAATTCACTCATCATGTCTCAAGTCTCAATTTCTCTGAGGCATCTTCCCCACTTTACCCCTTCTGAGGACCCAGCTATCTGTGCCCCTTAATTTTGTAATGGGATAAAAAAAAAATCTGGTCTATTATCTTACTATCCTTTTTCATAAGGCAATTAGATTATAATCAGGTTATATCAGCTATCACAAAGCATAGTTGAGTCAAAGGCTCTGAGCTATGTCATTGTCCTGTGTGAGGACATTCTACTGGGCCTCATATTTGCTCACATATCTGGCTACATAATTGCATCTACTTTTTTAAGTTTTAGAAACATTAAGTTTCTTGAGGGCAAGTGCCCTTTGCTTTTATGTGCTCCAGAGATAACAATTTCGCAAATAGAGTGAATTTGGAATGTAAAGAAGTCTCCAGGGATAACTTAGTAGAGTAAGAAGATCATTGGAAGGCGCGTCTGCATTTGGGTACATAAGTTTCGGGAGACAAAGCCAAAAAGGGTAGTGTTTTGGGAATACACTGAAATTTTGTCAGTTAGTCCTCACTGATTTATCATGTCTAGCCTAACATTCTCTGCAGGAGTGCTAGGAGACTGTGGACCTCATGAGGGCAAAGACCTCATCCATTACATGGACCCATATATTTGCAGAAACCTGTTTTGCGTATAGTGTTTTGCATATAGTAGACACGGAGTAAATATGTGTTGGATGATAAATGAGTGAGTGAAATAAAACGAAGTCTGAGACTTCTGAAACGTAAACTACACCTATTTTCTTTTCTTGTATAGTCCAGGATAGATGTATTAAACACACTGGAAAATAGGAACGTTTGCCTATACTGTTAGTGGCTTGCCCTAGGTCTCATGGCCAAAAGAGCCACAGTAGAAATCAAGAGTCCAAGTCCAGAGCTCTTTCTGGTACATATTTCTTTCTTCTCCAGCTCTAAAATATTCTGAATCATGTTGTTTTAAAACAGTTTTGATTTTTTAAAATTCTTAATAAACCACTGAGCGGCATTAGCTCCTGCTCTAAGAGAATTAGTTTAGATGAGAATTAGAGTTCACTATTAGATGTGTATAATAATTAATAGATAGCTTTATAATAGGCCAAGAAAGAAACACACACACACACAGCCACTGAGGGAAAAAAAAAAAGGTGGGGGTAAGGATCAAGGTCTGGCTGGTATTAGACCTGGGTCACTCTGAACCAAAGAAACGGAAGGGTTAACTATGAGATGCCTCAGAAACCAGCTGCTTTTACAGCACCGGGAAATCTCTTGCCCAGATTTGAACATGGTTCAGGGAAGACAGACTGAATCCTCACAGGACCCCAGCAAGCACTGTCTCAGCCACTAGCAGAACTCACCAGACCACTTTGCAGAAGCTAGGAGCACTAGCTCTGCTTTAATTCTAGGCTTTCGGCCTGGCTTCACTTGCAAATATTTTCTTAAAAGTCACCTCCTTTTCATGGACTTGAGTCAATAACTGGTTGGCTGCTGTGTGGTGGATTCCAGTATGTGACCCAGATGACAGCATATATTCTTTAAATAGGATGCATGGGAAACTTTCAAAGAAATATTTGGACAGCTTCCCAGAAGACAGATCAACTGGGGACATCAGGCATCCTGCTGTAGAAATTGGTGTTTTTCCTTCGGAGACGAGGCTGAAGGTCACCTTCCTGGCACCTGTCTCATAAGGAAGGCACAGTATGTGGTTAAAGCACAGGGTGCAATCAGCACAGTGGGTGGTGAGAACACAGAGTAACTAGTCATAAGAGTATTTTCCACTGGGACCATGCATGCATGATAAGGGATCAACTCACACAGAAGTGCATAGCCAGCCTTGCACAATTACAGTTTGGATTTCGAGGTCAAGCTGTTATTCTAAACACATGTGCAATGTCCTACTCATCCTGTCCTCAGACGTCTCACCACTGAGCTCATTCTCAGGAATCATTCTCAGAATTTTCCCCAGACCCAAGGAAAGCTCATGTTAAATCTCTGTAACCAGGAAATTGAAAAGGTCAGGAAAACATGGTTAAGTGGCCAAAAATAAATAAAATTTTTTGTTAATGACAATTTGCTCATTGATACACAGCTGAACTAGGGGAATTCTGGCAAACTCTGAGAATGCAAAACCGTGAATGACTTCTACCTTTTGTTATTTTCTTCTGAACTGACATCTCGATAGAATCAATAAACCGTGATGCTGAGACAATATTTAAAATAATTTAGAAACTTAAAGCTAGCCAAACTTCCTCAGACCCATGTTAAGTATGAGTCTCTTTCAACTCTACATGGCCCACCAACCTTACTTCCCCTTTAAGATGTTGTGTGCTTTCTGGATATACCTTCCCCACTAGAGTACATATCTTTTAAGAAAAAGAATTATTACATTTATCTCTCTCCTCTGTCAAATCCCCACTGCTTCTTTTGTACACTGTAGATATTAAATGTTTAATTATTTTAAAGTAAAGGATTTTCCATTATCATAAATAATATTTAGAATAATAAACTGAAAAGAACTGTTAATATTGGATAATATTATCTTTCATTAATCTTAAAAAAATTTTCTTAAGACTCATGGAAAACTAAACTCTTATGAAGGTAGCCACATGGAACATAGTTTAATGCTGATGTCACTTTGGAGATTTTGGGGTGGGGGGAGGGAAATCAGCTCAGAAGGAAACTGTCTAACCTAAGATTTAGTTGATTAGTTCTCACAGGTCATGGATTCAATCATCAGGTGACCAAATTGTAGTGATCCTTTCATTTCTATTATTCATGACTATGCTCGTGTCATTGGGTAGAGGAACTGTTCCACATTTGCTGTTCATAGTCATCCCTTTGTCCCATGAATGTGAAAACCTACCAGTAGCTTTTCTTTTACTTAATGAGATGTTGTAGCAAGCAGAATATTTTTACTTCTACATCTTCTAGAGATTCTCAACTGACCAGGAAGAGATTGCGTGAGCCCTAAGGGTAGATTGGTCATTTTAAGACAATATTTGGGGCAGATAAGGCAAAGGTAGAGAATTTAGTCTTCCTAAATCCTGCTTCTCTTTAAATATTTAGTTTAAGTTCCCCTTGCTTCACACAATTTTTTTCTGATGACTACTACCTGCATTATTTGATCTCAGTCATTCGATTCTAAGAAGCACTTGATTGTTTCTGCATGGTTGTATATGTTGTAAGAGGTTGAGGTCAGAGACCAGCACCAAGTCTGATGCTTCCTTGCTATCACCCATGTTTAGCATACTGATGAGCACACAATAAGTGCATAAATATCTATAATGATATTTTCAATCACTATTTCAGACTTCAATGAATTTGGCTGTGGAAATAGTGACTGCGTCTTTGAGAGTTTTCTTTTACCAAAATAAACTGATCAAAGAGTCCCTTAGAGAATTTCAGATCCTCCTGTAAGGACTGCATATCTTCCAAGACACCACAGGTCCTGTTTTCAAAGAGATTAACTGGACACGGGTATAAAAAACCAAACAGTATTTGTTTGTCTCATTATAAAGTCTACCCTAGGATACCAATAATTTCTAGTTACTAAATAGTCTCTCTACTTTATGGGCCCTATCATGTACGTAGTATTAACGTTCTCTAAGAACAGCATTTGAGGTTATCTTTCTCCTCGCTTACATGAAGCATTGCCAAAAGAAGAAGAAACAAGAGAAACATCTATTTGATGTTACAGTTTCAGAGGAGGATTCCCAGAAGCAATATTACAAATTTAGAATCCTATTTTCTCCAATGTTAGTAATAAATGTTGTCATCATAGAGGGTGATTTTGTTAATGAGAATCAGAATAAAATAAACATATTTATAAGCTACATATCCAAGATTAACCCAAACCTAATTCAGTTTTAATGAACTTGATCATTTTAACTTCATGCTAATGGTGACTTGATTTACCAAGCACAGAAGTCACTTCATTCATACCATCACTGAAATTGGTATCTTAATAGATCACATAGTTTATAACCTCTTGTTTTATAGATGAAGAAACCGATATCCAAGGAGTTTAAGTAACTACCCCAAGTCACACAGGCAGTGATACTGCTGTGATAGAAGAATGGATTGTCTATTCATGGAAGAATGGATTGTCTATTCATGGATTTGAGAGAGGAGGGAATATTCCTTTCCAAATATTCATTGATACATATGGAAAATCAGACATTCTCAATTTTTAATGTCATAACTATACAATCGATATCTTTTTTCCTCACTTTTTCCCTTGTTTCACATTTAACTCTGTATATTTTTATCTTCCTCTCTAGGTGGTAAGCAGTTTTCAGACCAAGCCCAAATCTAAATTAGCTTAATAGATCTGTGCATGATTAGTGTCTCTCATACATAAGTTCAATAAAAACTCTATGAATGACCAAATGAAGAAATACTCTTTCAGCCTTTCTTCTAAGTCTCAGGAAGAAGACAGCTGCCAACCCCGAATGGCAGGGGCAAGAAAAGAACAGAGAAGTGTCACAAAGACAAGCTTCTTATTCCCTCTCAGGGTAATTCAAATTGGGGTCCTAATCTGAACAGTCTTTGTGGGACACAACTCACTCTCACATCACTCAGTTGTGCCACTTTCTTTACTCCCATTTACACAAAATGACCACATATGCCCCAATGTCGAGTTTTATAGTCTTCATTTGCTTTTTTCAATGACAAAAATTCTCGAGTTTATTTCTAATGACATTACAAACTATCGAAGACAATACTATCATAGGTAAAGTTGTCCAATGAGGGTCTATAACTACAGAGCACAGGAAGATGTTTCGATTTCCTTATATTTGGTTAACTAATACTTTTAACAAACAATTTAAAGGTCTTTCCTTTGTGTCCAAAAATAGTCTTCATTTACTTTTTGTAAGGTCTCTGTACAAACTTTTTTTTTAAAAAAAAAAAAATGGGAATGTGATCGTCATAGCAATTTAGAGGTACAAATGTTGCCTAATTGAATCATTGTTGAAGATGATAGTTTGTGCAAAAAGCTGAGTTAAATTTGGGGTGGGGATGAGAATGGGGATGAATAAGGATGATAAAAATATTAAGTCCCCCATATTCCTGAGGGTGGATTAATTAAACGCAGGGCCCTTTAACTGCAGAGGGAACCCCGTGGGACAGAAGGCGAGGAAGACCTACAGTTTTACCAGCGGTTAAATGCTGGTTAGGAGTACAGGATGGCCCTTCTACCGTGTTGTTCCCTCGCCATCCCGAGGATAAGGACATCTGAGAGAGCCGGATGGTACTGCAGGCCCAGAATCCTAACTTAAGCCCTTTAGTTTAAACTCTCGCGGCAAATCCCGGCCCTGCAGCCTTCCTTTGCACGCACTGTAAAGAAAGGTAAAGGAACTCGTGTGTGTGAAAGGTAGGTGCTACGTGCTCCACCCGTGCCTTCCCTCAGGGCCCAACAGACGTTATGTAAATCACAAGTTACTCGAGGGTGCACACGTGAGAAGGCGGGGGCCGACACACGAATACTGTACTTCCAAAGTCCCCTGCACGGTGCCCCTGGTGGGCAGCCCTCAGCCCCTCTCCCTCTCGTCTCTTGAAAACAGGCCCCGCTCTTTGCAGCCCCCCGAGAGACGTGTAGCTGGGCGCTGCTGCCCGCGGACCACAGGCCGTGGCGAGCGGGCCGGGGCGGCCACATGGCGCGCTCCCGAGCGACAGCAGCTGCGTTTTGTTTCCACCGGCCGGGGTGAGTCACCGGCGCCCGCAGTCCCAAAGCTGGGCAAGGCGAACACCCGGGCCAGGGCGCCTGCAAATTTAACAGCAGGAACAGCTACCGACCGAAACAGTCTCATCCTCGCTCTCCCCTCTTGCTCCCTTTCCTCCACCTCCTCCTTCTCCTCCTCCTCCGCCGCCGCCGCCAGTGCCACCGCCACCCCGAGGCCACCGCCTCCGCCCCCTGCCTCCGCCCCCTGCCTCCGCCCAGTCCCCTCCTCCTCCACCGCGAACTTAGTCAGCGGTTCGCGCCGCGGCGCCGCGATTGGCCGGCGGAAGGCGCCGCGTCACAATGGAGCCGGTCGGAGGCGGCGAGCCGGCCAGCGCTGGGGCTTCCCGCTGAGCCCGCCGCGGCGGGCAGTCGAGAAAGTGCGGGCGCCGGGCCGCCACCCGCGCGCCTCGAGTGGCGCGGGGCGGACGCGGCGGGGCGAGCAGGCGCCCGGGGCCGGAGTCGCGCAGGTAGGTCGGAGCGGTGCGCCTTCGACTCGCCGAGGAGGACCCAGATGGTGGAGGCGGAGGACTGGGTGAGGGGACGCAGCAGGTGGGGTTGGCCGAGCAGGTGCGGTTACCTGTGCACGCCTCACCTGCGGGCCGGGCCTGCGGGCAGGTGGCTCGGCCAGAGAGGTGAGTCACGGCTTCGCTTTTCCCTTGTCTTCGGCCGCAACGAGGTGGTCCTCTCTCTACCCCAGCGGTCTGGGCGCTGCACCTGAGTGTGAGTCCTGGGGCGGTGCGGGAACAGGGTTCTGGTTTTCCTGTCTGGAGTCTCGCCTTCCTAGGTGATTAGATCTCTCCTGAGGGTGTCTGCGTTTGGTCGCTCTCGTTTGCCCCTGGGTCTGGTACTGTTGACAAACATTTTATGCTCATTAGATACTCATTGTAAGCCTGCAATTTGATGATGGTGTTGACGTTCGTTAGAGAAGGGAGCAACCTATACCCATGCAGAGAGAGAAGCCAAGAGTTTCCTCCTCCTGGGCTGCAGTTGAGCAGGTGCTAAGAGATCAGAAGGGAGGAGGCTCGTTGTTGGCTTATTGCTCTGTGTCCTCGACTGACTTCCCAAAGTCCATAGGTTGCCCTTAGTCAGATGACATTTGTGGAAGACTTTTCTTTGTGATCAGAAAGATGCAACATCCCTTCCCCCCCTCGCAAAAAGAGGACAAACCTAAATTTAAAAACAACCTATGCGTGAACTTCTTTGAATAAATTTCCCTTGCCAAAAACTTTTTAAAAAATATATCAGTATGAAAGATTTTAATTGCAAATCTGCAGCCAACTTAAAATAGGCAATTTGTCCACCGTTTTCTAAGAAGAAATTAAATGGCATGTGTTTTTGTCACACTGTCCTGTGTCTCAACCCTGTGTAGGGTTGAAGCACACAAAAGAAGTCAAACTTAAGTATAATTGTTTAACAATTCCAGTACCCTTGATGTGTTAAGTTACACCTCCTGAAAACTCTAAATGCTCTTTGAGAGTTGAGGGTGCCAGGGTGACTTTCCTTTGCCCCGGGCTTTTCTAGTCCGCAGCTTCACTCTTGAAGAGAATATAAAATGACAGCTAATCTCTTAAGTAATTGGGCCTGTGTGACTTAAGAATATAAGCCTTAACAGGTCTGATATTCCCTCAGTTCAGAGAGTGAAGGGGCAGAGTTGTCACGGAGTGTACAGTTGAATTAGGGCACTTATACCTATTATACCCACCAAATGTTTCTATTGTAGAAAAAAATCTAAATGTTAGAATTAAATATGCTGTTCTCCAAACTTATTCTGTCGCTTCATTTGGAAAGGTGTTCCAGCATGTCCATGCTAATGTGAATATTTTCACATTTGGAGTTATTTCATTTGACTAGTTGTTAAGATTTGCATTTTTAAGACCATTCCCCGTTGCTATTTCATTCTGCAAAATCTTCAGAATGAAAGCAACTTTAACTAAAATGAAAAGGGCCCTAATCAATATAACTTAAATACCAGATCCTTCATTTTTATTATTAAATAGACTTTTTTTTTTAGAGCAGTTGTAGATTCACAGCAAAATTGAGAGGAAAGTGCAGAGATTTCCCATAAAACCCCTGCCCCCGCTAATGCATAGCCCACCCCATTACCAACATTCCCCATCATAGCATTGCATTTGTTACAATGGATGAACCTATACTGTCACATCATCATCACCCAAAGTCCATAGTATACATTAGGGTTTACATAGTATACATTATGTAATGTATACATAGTATACATCAGCAAACTCTTGGTGCTGTACTTTCTCTGGGTTTGGAGAAATAGATAATAACATGTATCCACCATTATAGTATCATCAGAGTATGATACTGTATTTCGTAGTATCACTGCCCTAAAAATTCCTCTATGCTCCACCTATTCATCCTGCTCTCCCCTCAATCCCTGGCAACTAATGATATTTGTACTATTTCCATAGTTTTGGCTTTTCCAGAATGCCATGTAGTTGAAATCATTAGAGTCTGTAGACTTCTTGCACTTAGTAATATGCATTTAAGTTTCCTCCATACCTTTTCATGGCTTGTTAGCTCATTTCTTGTGAGTGCTGAATAATATTCATTATCCTTCCACGTTTTTTTAGATTGTGTGGGTATTTTCCTGCAGTGGCCTGAAATATGTGATTTTTATTTTGTTTCGTTTTTGGAAGTTGAAGGGGAGAAGTATTTTAATATTTAGAAGATTATTGCTCTAACTAAAGTTTTTATTTGTAAACAAGTTTTTATTTTTTAATTTTCAAAACGTTTTTGATGTCATCTGAGTATTTTTATGTTTCTTTTTGATTTCTTTTTACTGCCCATACAAAAATAGCTTATCTAATCCTTGATTTTCATTTACTCCCTCTCCAGATGAATTTCCAAATTTTATTTTTGTTATTCCTTTCCAGCATCCTTCTAGCCTACACCGATATTTTCAGCAACAAATGTATGCAGAATCTGTCATGTTACTTCAGACTTGGTGGAATGGTTTGCATTGCCTTTTATATAGGATGTGTGTTTCTCCTTGTTGTCCAAAGTACAGGCTCCTGTAGCAGCTTAGACCTGTGACCAGATAAAAGAAATTTGGAAGGCCTAATTATGCTGTAGAATTTATTTAACCTATTTTAAAATGCATTTTAATTTGTGCCATGTCGGTTTTCATATTGCTGCTTTTTCTTTTATTTCAATTGCCTATTTTCATTCTCATCTGTATTTTCTAAACTTCCTACGTAATTTTATTATGACTTAGTTTTTTTTTTAGTGTTTAAAATAATATCTTGGGCAGATATAACTTATTTTTCTTTTAACAGGTCATTAAGGTTGATCTTAAATAAAATTAGGCCTAATTCCAGTCACTGAATCTCTCTTCTTAGTTCTTATCACTGCTGTTCATTTAGAAATTCAGCAAAGGATAAGAGTAAACTCCCTGTTCTGTGATTTCCTTTCATTTAGGATTTTGCTCAATTGTAACATAATTGAAATTCACTTCAATGCTCTTTTGAACCCGTATGAAGGAAGTGAATAAAAACAAGTTGACAGAGCTTCAACTTTGACCTTTTCTTTTGCCTGTTGACCTTTATGCTGTCTTTTATATGGGTCATATGATTCTGCTTGTCCCTTTCCAGACTGTGTATCCTTGAATTTCAGAGTCCCTTGTAACTCTTCTTGTCTGTCTCATCCTGTGGCCATTTCCTGGACTCCATTCTACAATGTCTACTCCTCTGCCAACAGAATCTTTGACAGAAGCCACCAGCCTCACGGCTTCTATTTCTCTGTTTCCAGCTCCATGCAGGTGCTTGAGACCTTCCTCTACCAATCTCTGATGGAGACTAAATTCTTCACTGTCAAGTAGCATGTTCCTTCTGATTGTTTCCCAGGTATGCCGATTTGAGAGCATATTCAAACCTTCCTTCTTTTCTTCTATTAAATTTCTTTTCAGCATTTTGACACTCTTCCCTGCCAAATAAACTGCAAATTATAAGCAGGAATTCCTCAGGCTTCTACCTAAGATCATAGACTTTACAAATTTATGTGTCTGGCTCTGAACCCTACACCATCACTTTGAATGAGTTGCTGGATTAGTTAAGATTAGCTGCCAGTTACATAGACTGCAAAGAACAGTGGCTTAAACACAGTGAATTTTGTTTCTCTTTCACATGAAAAAAAAATCCAAAGACAATCCAGGGCTGGTATGATGGTTTTATAGTCTTCTGAGACCTAAGCTGGTTCCACCTTTTAGATCTACCCTATATCAGGTGAGATCCTCAACCTCATGGTCCTAGATGAAGTTTTAGCCATTATATCCAGGTTCCAAGTAGTAGAAAGGGGGAAGGGAAGAAGGAAGGGAGGAAGGGAGGAAAGAAGGAAGGAAGCACAGACAGACAGACAGACAGATGAGAAGGAGACAGAGGAAAGGCAAAAGCCTTTCTTATGGCAGGTCTCTTAAGGGAATTTTCTGAGGCTGTCATATAATTCTTGTTACATCTTGTTGGCCAGAACTTAATAATGGAATAGAGACTGGGGAATATTGTCCTTATTCTAGACAGCCCTATGCCCAGCTGAAATGTGGGAGGTTTACGTCCTTAAGAAGAAAGGGAGGAATGAACATTGTGTAGCCAAATACTACAGTTATTCTACACCTCTTTTTCTTGACTAATGCTAACTATCTCATAGGACTCTTGGGATTAAAAAATATTACACATTAAAGCGTCTAATGCAGTACTTGACATAAAACAAGCTTTCAGGAAATGTTAGTTTATATTTCTCCTTATTCCTCTTTCGTGAATTGTCTAGTTTCTCTGCTGCCACATCATTGGTGTCCAAATCTTATTTTAAATACTTGGGCATTTGCCCAGTTGGTGGTACCAGACCATAGTGTCGTACCTTTTCATGAGAAGGAGCAACGCATTATTACTCAATGTCAGCATTTATTTCTTTGTTTAAAACATGCCTTAGATTAAAAACATAGTTCTTGGAATCAAATAGACCTGGGTGCGAATCTCGGCTCTACCACTTACTCAGGATGCAGCCTTAGCCCTTCACATCCTTAGTTTCCTCATCTGTGAACTGGGAGTAAAAATCAGGTACGAAGATTAAATGAAATAAAATGTGCACAGAGTGCTTAATACTATGCCCGATAAAGTAGGCGGCAGCTTTTCTTTTTTAATTTGGCGTAATCTGGGTGAACCTTTTAAAAAATGAGCTCATTCCATTCAAAAAAAAAGTTTTAAAATTGGTCACCTCCATAGATATCCGAATGAGTGTTATTAAATTCTTAAGGGTTTTTTTAATTATTAAAAAATAAAATAGCTCAGCCTTAACCCTCCTCAGCTTTGATTTAAATGATTTTGAGCTGATCCACTCTCAGAAGCTGAAACATTTCCACCACTGAGTATATTTCATAGTATTTTTTTTTTCAGCAGCTATTAAGGTCTTACCGTGTGCCAGACACTGTGCTAGCTTCTGGGATTACAGTGGTGAGCAAAGAGGACATGGTGCCTGCCATCAGGGAGGTGCAGGTTACTCGGGGAGCCAGCAAAAAAAAAAAATAAAGGAAAACTGCCACTATGAAAGTTGTCAGGAAGGAGACATACAGGTACTATGAAACCATGTGCAAATGTATTAGGGTTGGAGGTTACAAGGTGATATTAGGAACAAAAAATCATCCAGCAAGCCAAAGTAAAGAGATGGTACAGAAGTGTGGTTTGAAATGAGCTCAGACAGGAGCTGAGCCAGCTCTTAAGACAGGGACCAGAATGTGCCACAAGTTTCTAGCACCATTGCAAAGAAGGAATTTCATAAGGTTTGGAGCCGTCTTTAAAATAAGTGTATATAATATATAACTTCTCAGTATGATACTCTGAAAGGAGCTACATAATTCAGGAATAATGTAATTCTTTTACAATTTATTCATGCTATATTGGTAGACTTTAAATTCAGATACTTTTTTGATATACCAAGCAGATGGATCTGAGAAAGCTAGCTGTACCTCTTTTCAGAGAGGGTCAGAGGGTTGATCTATATCACCCTTAGCAAGTGGAGTTTGAAGCCGTTTGGCTGAGTAGAGGCCATATGAAAGATTGTTGGCAGAAGAATCGGTAGCCCATAAAGCAACAGTGGGAAATGACCCAGAGATGGGAAGTGTGGACAGTGTGTTCTGCAGAGCGGACTGGACTGCTGTGCCTAGGATGGCCTAACTCAGGGCCAGTGGGGCGCTTCAACATCCAGTTCCTCCAAGGTTTTCAGATTTGCCTAACTCCACACATGGGCAGTGGGGTGCCACTTCTCCTTGCCCTGTCCAGCCGAGCTAATTCGGGATCCTTGGGAGAAATGTTGCTTCCTTACTTTTAGAGTCTTGGAGAGTGGCAGGGACACTCTGCTTCCTCGTAGCGTTGTGGGGTTTTTCTGAGTCCCGGGGGCACAGCTGCCTGCCATTGGACTACAGATTGTTTCTTGTTCTCAGTGGATACATTTAAGAAGAATTCTGTTCATGTAAAGATTTTAAAGTTCATCTCTGTAGGCAAAACTGAATGAGTTTGATCCTGGCTCTATTTCAATGCCAAAATAGATAGTCCTCAACCGAGCAATGACTTGTCTTCCAAGGCGTTTGTGAGTCGTGATGCAGTCTCAGATGCAGTGTTGTGTATGGTGGCCAGGTTCCCAGGCTTACGAGAGTTTATGCTCTGTTAGCACTGCCCAAGGTGTCACAAGTCTTTCACCTTCACCCTCCCAGGAATGTCCTTGGAAGCGAGACTTTCTCTTGCTCCCTACTTGCCATATATTTGGAATGTCTCCCTCAGTGGCACACTAAGCTAGTAACTACCTCAGGGACTTCTCAGTTGTTGTTCTTTGCCTGGAATTTCTTCCCTTAGGAATTTGCATGGCTGCTTCCTTCTCCTGAATGAAGAGTCAACTCAAATGTGACCTCAGAGGTATCTTCCCTGACCACCTCAAGCAAAGTCTCCATACTTCCCACACCTGTTCCCATCATAGTTTTTCAGACTTTGGTTTATTGTCTGCTAATTTGTTTATTTTCTATTGCCTTTGCCCCCAACCAAAATTTAAGTTCTGTGAAAGCAAGGACCTGTCTCCCTGTTTACCTACAGGCTCTTGAACCTGGTTTGTAGTAAGCTTCTCAAACTGCTACATGTGATATTGGCAAGTAATTTTACCACTTTGAGAATACAATGGGGTCAATAATACCTATAGTACCTGCCTCATAGAATAAACAAGGGCCTGGAGTTAGTAAACTGAAGATACTTTCTTTTTCCCAAAACTTCCTATTCATTTTCGATTCCATTATTTTGCAAATAACAGTACTGTTGACCAAATTACATGACCCAGAGAAACCTAGAAATCATTCTGGGCTTGGCTTCACCCCATCCCCTCTTAAACTGCTCCTTATAGAACTGGTAAGCAACTTAACCCGAGCCCATATTCTTAAGTTTCCTTCCATCAACACTTTCCCTCCAGAGCTTGTGCTGTCTTGAGTCTTTTCCAGGATCACTTCTAATTGTCTTCCAACCAATAATTCAGTTTGTAGTCTTTCCTATCTTCTACCCCCAAACTTGTTGTCTACACTACAGGGAAGTAATCTTTCTGAAAGGCAAATCTCATGTCATCACTGCCCAGTGGAATAACTCTTCAGTGACATGCTTTGCCAGATGATCAAGTCCAAACTTGAGCCATGTAATAGTCTTCCTTTGTTGGCTTCTGCAACTCTCCAGCTTTACCTCTTGCCACCCTGTCATTTCTTCATCACCAGTGCATGCACTGTGGACATAGCCTGCACAAGCACACCTTCATATACCAGCCATCCTAAACTATCTACAGTACAGGCAGGGAGATGGCTATACTCCATGGCTGTGTTCCTTCCCTCTATCTAGGGGGCTTGGATCTTCTTATCAAACACCTGCCATCTTTTGAAAATAAATTCAAGTGTACTGATTCCAGAAGACCATTCAATACGCTTTCCCTCTGCCTACCACCCCCAAGATCTCCTCATTCTTTCCACTGTACTGAGCCTCTGAGCCTGTACTCCTATTATAATATCGATGCCAAAGAATAGCCCTGCCTTCTTTTGGGTCTTCTTTCATGATAAAAGACTATTTTGTTCATTTCCATGGCTTCCTGGACCAGGTACCATATTTGGCAGATATGTTGGAAATCTGGGTAAAAATTTAGGGAGTAAAATTCGGCATACTTTTCGCCTAGTCCAGGGCTTTGTTTCATTAGCATACTTTTGACTGGTATTTGCTTAAATTTGAAAGCTCTCCTTGAAAGTTAGAAGTAGAAAGATATGTTATTAATAGAGAATTAGTTGAATGGCCAAAATATTTTATCAATGAGCTAGTGTTTATTGAGTATATACTATGTTCAGAGTTCTGGATTTGACAATTTGTAGGAGACCTTGAGACAGCTTTTGCCCATTTCTGAAACAATCCTGGCTTTGTCTTTCTATTAAAATCAATTTAACCAAAATTTGACCAGATTTTACATGGACAGCACACGCACTTGGTTTTCAGATAGTTTAAACAGCAACTGAATGTTTTTCTTCCAGTACCTCTTAAAAGGATTTTGAAAAACTCTGTTTTTTCTTTATACATGTTAACAGTTTTTCATCTAAAATTTTTCATCATGATTTAAAATAGTTGTAAGAGATGACATTTCTGATATTATAAATATTGATTTAAAAAACTCTTGTTAAATGTACCCAATAGAAGCTAAATTAATACAAAAATGATTTTATATCTATCATCCATTTAAAAAACACATGAACAAGCTCTTTTAGAAAAGTCAGGGATTTTACTTAGTTTTTCCCTCATGGAATTCATTCTTCTCCTATAAAACTTATTCCCGGTGTAACATTATTATGTTTGAAAATCTTTCATTAATTACCTTATACTTTTGTGACACATACAAGTGCACAAATACTATATCTTTGTTTTTTTTAAAGTTCTTGTGACAATAAGGTTCAAATTTCTTTTAGATTATAATTTTTTTCTAGTATACAATTTTACCAGAACAACAAATTTATTGAAATTTTAATGAATCATCATAAGGCATAGGTAATATTTTATCGGAAAATTGTCTCTCAGGGAGATGCATGGAGCTTAAAAATAGTTTATTTATACATAAGTAAATATTACTTATTGCTAGAATAAGCTAGTCTTCATATTAAATCAAGTGCTTCTTTTAAAATATAAGTTCTTAGGAAATTTTGTTACATAAGTAAGTATATGGGATTAAAGACAATATAATTCCACCCTATTTTTTAAACTTCTGAATTATATGCCAGAAGTTATCTAGCGATTGATCATAAAAGTGATTTTCAATTTTCTGTTGTCTAATAACTTGATTAGATCTTCCTCCAGTGCATCTGGAAGCAAAGAAATGGAGACTTTCCTCTGACTCCCCAAAGGATTTGTTTCTTGGTCATGAAAGTCATTCACTTTCTTAACATCTGTAACCCTACAGGTATTTCAAAATGGCCCTCTGCTTGGGGCCCTGGAGATTTTTATTCCCCAAGCAGACTCCTGACAAGTGAGATGGTTGCCTTTTTTTTTAGAATGTAGGAAAAGGGTAAATGTGAAAAGGGACAAAAAGGAGATGGCTAGAAAGAACCAACAAGACATCAGGTGTTTTGAAGCAGATACTTTTAGACAAGAGTTAATTGATGATCTGAAAATAAATTCTTCCAGAGTTAAATTCTCCCTCCAAAAAAAAAAATAAAGCAGAGGGTGGTTGGGCGGGGGTAAACCCTATGGCCTTGTTTGAAGATAAACTGGTCTGAGTGCTAAAGAAAACTTTTCAGTCATGTTAGCTATCAGCTCTAAGGGAAGAGGCCCCTACAAAGCCAATTTAAGGATTTCCTCTTGGTAGGCAGTAACATTCAATAGGATTAATGCATGGTTAATATATATCATATATATCACAAGCTAATTCAATACCAAAGTGATTTAATTACTATCATCCATTTTAAGAACACATGAACAAACTCTCCTAAAACAGTTTAAAATTGCATAAAATTTTTTTAATATGCATTGTTGCAATGGATACAAAACTAACATTGGTAAAGATCACCAAGACGCTTGATTGATAGTCAGTTAGGTCAGTGGGTGACTGGTTTCTATGAATAAGTCTTAATCCTATTGAAAAAACAAAATCCTTCAGTATTTTATCAAGAATGCTAATTTCTTCCTAGAAGGAGGTTGTGAATGACAGCAACCAAAAAAGTTTTGGTTTGGGACATTTTTTCTTTATGGAGTAAGGCAAAATGAAGGAGGGGGAGTTAAACCTAGCAGGCACCCTACTGAATAGGGAGACTTTACTGAGCTCTCCTGGTTCCTGGATGCTCCTGCATATGTGAAAGGACCATTCTCTTGCCTTCTCCCAAGAGCTTGTAGCCAATCACTCCTGAAACACTTTATAGGACCCCCCTCCCCCCGCCATTACCTATCATGTTATAGATGTGCACCTCACTTCTAACAAACCACAGCATTATGTTCACATTTATTCTCCTGATGGCTAGCGGTAGATGGGGCAAGTATTATCTCCATGATACAAATACGGAAGCTGAGTTCATAATGGGATATGTAGCAAACCCCCAACGTTAGTGGCAGATCTGGCATTTAATGAAGCAACTTTTTCTACAAGATATTGTCTGGCGCCCTTTCCCAGATGTGTTATTTTATAAAATGCTCTAAGGATTAGAAAGCTTGACTTAAAGTGATCATATGAAGATTAAATAAGATAGATACGCTTATAAAATGCTTAGTAGAGTCCATGGCTCTTAGCAGGCCCCCAGACTTTTAAAAAAGAAAAATGATATATTTGAGTTTTTGTACTGCTGTGCTTCATTTTATGGATTTTAAAAAAATTAATTCATTCAACAGACTTTTTTTTGAGCACTTAATATTTGCCAGGCATCATGCCAGTCACTAGGAATAAGTCCAACTGTGAAAAAAAAGAGAAATAATGCTTTTTGCACTTAGCATACATCCTAGAAGGGGGAAGTTAGACAGTGAGCAAGTGCAAGATATAATGTCATGTGCTAAGTGCTATGGAAAAAAATAAAGCAGGGTACAGGGCTAGAGAGTGATTGGTGATGGGGAGTAGATGGGATGATCAGGAACAACATTCCTTGGGTGGGGACCTTTGAGACAACCTGAATATTGTGCTCACCAAGCTGAGTTCAAAACCTTGAGTTTATTTGGGTAAGTTGATTCAAGTCATGGTATTCTAGAGTTATTTGGAAGGGACCTTAGAGAGTATGTATTGATTTTTAACTTTTTAATGCTATAGATATCCTTGAATGTCTTCTCAGAATAATGCACACAGACTTAAATACATAATATTTTAATATGCTTGAAATCATTCTTATATCATCTCAAGTCCATATCCTTATTCTATTCCAGTCCTATGTTTGTTCGTTTGTTTGTTTGGTGAAGGTGCTGGGGACTGAACCCATCCAGTTCTTTCTTTTTACTAAGACATTCGTAAATTGTCCAGTGTCACAATTAATTTGTGGCTGAGTCAAGGAACTAAAGTTGTCACAAAGTTGTCTGTTGCTTTTCCCACTAAAATCTAAGTAGATAGTTAAATTTTCTGAAACAATTGTCTATGAAGCATCTCCAACATTTTTTTGTATGTGCACCATTTTTATTTGCATAGAGTAAACATTCCCCAAGTAGCTAATGTGATTAGTTTGGTTCCTTTTCCTATTCCCTGACCAGTAACAACATAAATAATACCCCAAGTATTTCAAACGTCCTAGGAAATTCTGAGCAAGGAGAACTCAGGCTGGCAGCAGGAAAGGACAAAACACAACAAAATGGAGATCTTGGCTGGGGAAGATTACTCTTTTTTACAGATAAAACTGGCAGGGCATGACTTTAAGGAGTGGCTCGGGACCGACAGTGCCTTTGAGGGTCTCTGAATGTACAGACATCAGAGGGGCTGGAGGTGGGAAAGGCCTTATTCCAGTTTCAATAGGGGTAGCGATTCCCTCTGGTGAAACAGCAGTCAACCCCCACCCCCACCACACCCCCCTACGCACACACTGCATTCAGTGATTTCCTCTTGGACATTTTATACAAAAACTTAGAAGATAAACTTGTCACTTTCAGGAAAATATTCATTGTATCAACTTATCTTCCCAGCCACACTTCCTTTATAGATGTCTCAACTTTTAGTACTACAAAATAACCGAAACTTTTAAGTAGTAGTTATTTACATTGTGGAGTGCTAAGCAATTTCGAATATTGGATCCTGTGTAAAAGTATCTATTTGTATACAAGATTTGCTAATTAAATACATCTGGCTTTAAAATTTCTGAAACCCAGCAACCTTACAGTGTATATGGAACTTTTAAGCTGCTTTCCATTGTTGCTCTCTTAAAGGCAAAGAAAACCTTTTTCTTTTAGAATTGCACCTCAATATCATGACACCTCCACTGGAAGAAATCCTAGCCTTTTCTGTCTTTATCATTGAAAGGCCCTTTCCTCTATATTCTCCATCCCCACCCCCATTTTGGGGTACTTCTAGCCTACTTTTCCATCTGTGTGCCTTGTTACTATGGTGATGGGCACCAGAAAAATAGAGAACAAAGCAGATGTAATAAGCATCTCTTACGTGGTTTACAATGGTAAAAAGGAATCTAGGTTTTTCAGGCATGCCTTGTTCTTTATTGATGGTAGAACTGAACCAACTCAACTGGGAGGGGCACCGAGGTTACAGGCCGATTCAGGCCCTGTTTTTCCCTTTGTTCTACACGTCACCAGATTTTTCTCTACCCAGAGTCATGAAGGTGAAGGAGGAACAGTGGAAGCCTGTGGAGAGGATGTAGTACAGAAATTAATGCCACAGAAAGAACCAACCCATTGCGAAAGACATCTACTGAGGCATATTACATGGGTGGGAATCTTGGGCTGGCTTTAGGTTTACCTGTCATGAATCCTATTGCTTGATTTTGCATTAACTTAACCTTTCAATAGAGAAGATTTGCCAATTTAGGTTTTCCTCCCTTCAAAGTACTTAGACTATATTAGGTTTTTGTAAATTAAATTAAAATCTGTCTTGGTTAGGAAAAGCTTGTAGTATTGCTCTTGTCCGTGGGATTTTTAAAAATAAATGGTTACTTATTCATGTGCAATTATTTTATGCTTATTTTAGAATTACAATTCAATATTTTCTAGATACTGTGGAAGTTACTGTTTTCCATAAGATTTGAGAGAAGATGCCACAGGTAGTTTTGAACCTTCTTACTGCATTTCATTCTTTATATAATTACATCTTCATGTTTCGTATTCTTAGACATCCATCATGAAATACCCAAAGATTAAATAATTCTAGTTAATCAAATCTATCTTCTGGAAAACTATTTTTAGATTTATTATATTTGTTTGTACCACTTATATTTTTTATGTTTAAGGCTCAGAGAGAGGGTAAAATAACTTAGCACAATGTTTTAGAATCTAAAGTCATGGGACACAAGTCAAATTTTTGGAGCTGAAGAAGTTAAATGTTCCATATGCTTGTTCTATTATGATATGAGGGCTTGAAGTTCCTTCTGGCTCTAAATTCTAATTTCTTTTTGCCTGATGACCCATAGTTTGCCAATTCCGATATCTGCTTCAATGGTTCATACATTGATATGAAAGTATGCTGGGAATCAACCTCATACTCTGAGTTTTTTAAATACCTACACAGTATAGTCCTCCCGAGCAAAGTCACTTTTTCCATTTGTGGCATGAATGAAAGAGGGAGAGCACTGGGGTGGGAGTTGGAATGCCTATGCTGACTCTTACTCAGCTGCTGCCTGGGGTGGGCTTGGAGAGGAATTTTGACCCCTAAAAATAGCACACAGCTTCATCTGGAGGAGCCTAGGAGCCACGAGGAAGGTTTTGAAGCAGAAGGTTACATCAGATTTGTTTTGGGAAGTGATGCTGGCATCTGTGTGGAAGATGTGTCAGAGATGAGAGAGATCATATCAGGAGACCAAGTAGGGCAGTGAGCATGGAACAGATGAGACTAATAAGAAAGCAATTTGAAAAAGAGGTCATAGAATTAAATATTCCCATTAACTTTCATCACAGGGATCCCATGGCAATTAAACTTAACTCAAACTATGCTTACTCTGTAACTTTTAACTTTTCAGTTTTTCATAGGAGTTATTTATTGGGTCCCCCAATTCCTCAAATTTCAGATTACCAGTGAATATATATTATATTAGCACAACTTTGAAAATTATAGCTTCTGCTGTAGACTGAAAGTTTGCATCTGCCTCTACCCCCAAATTCATATATTGAAACTTAATCCCCAGGGTGATGGTATTGGGAGGTGGGGACTTTTAAGAGGTGATTAGGTCATGAGGGTAGAGCCCTTATGAAATAGAATCCAGAGAGCAACCTTGCCTCTGCAACCATATGAGGACACAGCAAGAACAGCTTTGTCTATGAACCAGGAAGCTAGCCCCCACCAGACACTGAATCTTCTGACACCTTGATATTGAACTTCTCAGCCTCTAGAACTGTGAGAAATAAATGTGTTGATAAAGCCACCATGTCTATGGTACTTTGTTAAAGCAGCCAGAACGGACAAGACAGCTTCTAAACATGAATGTCTTCTGACTGGAAATGAGAAAAAGCTTGGGAGAAGTCTTATTTGTTCTATAAGAAGAATAACGACTCTTTGCAGGACAGCCCCTTGTTTTCTAGATAGCTTGAAGACTAGGCGTATTCACTAGGTTTTGAGAACAGAGCTTGTATTTGTGAGGAGTTTACTTCTTTATGGGCAGTTGTTCTCTGATAGCTCCTGGGCAGAGGGAGTTTCCATTGCATTTGATGTTATCATCAATGTGAAGGTAGAAAGTAGGCCAGGTAGAATTTCTATTTTTACAATTACGCAGCTGGCATTCTGAGAGACTATGTAGCTTGGCGAAAGTTCAGGCGGATGGTAGGAAGGGTAAGAGTTCACTCTCAGTTGTTTTGCTGAGTTCTGCTGCTCCACTCATTACTGAATGAGTGAGCGAATGAATACGTGTTTACTCTTTTGTTCATTTCACTGAGCTGACCTACTTTTCTCCTCAAAGATTTCTCTGAAGATTCTTCACATTCATGCTAATTTTACTATTACGAGTTCACTAGTCGTTGTGCGGGCTTAGGTAAGTCACATAGCTGTCTCGGTTGCCTCATCTGTAAAGTGGAGACAATGTCATGAAGTTGTGGGAACATTAAATAAGTTAACTGATATAAAGGGGTTCTAAGAATATTTACCATATGGTTATCTTATGATGAGGATCACCTTCCATGACTATTATAGTACACTGAGTCTGTGTGACTACTTCAGTTTCACCTCAGCTGCTTATTAGTGTCTTTGTCCTCACCCTGCACTTTTTGTTTTATCTACCTAGGAGAAACGATTAGGGCAAGCTCCACCTGATTTATCTTTTGATGATTTATAATTTGTTTTCCAGTGAACTGGGCTTAAATGAACTTTTTTTTTCTTGGGTATTTTTTTAAATAGAGTCAAATTACTTAATGCTGACAAATGAGGCTTGTATAGTTACTAATTGAAAAGGAATACTACAGACAAATTAGAAGAAATTATAGCACTCCCAGGATCTGATCAGAGAAGTTTTTGTTGTAGCCTGAAATTTGTTCATTCTTCACAACTTCTGAAATTCAACCTTGAATTATTCATCAAATGAGCAAGTAAAAAAAAAAATGGTCTTTACTTTTTTAATTCTTATTTTGAGATATTAGATATTAACTTTGAAATCTTTTGTGATTGATGATCATGAGTTACAGTATTCAATATGATAATTGATCATCATGGGTTACAGTATTCAAAATCATGTAAGTCTAAATGGTATAAAATCTTCATTTTTCTTTGTTGGAAGTCTTAGAATGCCTTCGTTTCTTTTCCTGTTGTGTATATGAAGTATACTGAATCAGTGACTGGTATTTTCATTATCTTAGAGTGATCTATACAAGAGAATGTTTATTCTAATAACATCATTTTTGAAAAACCATGATTTTTTTTAAAAAATGTATTATTAGTTTCAAGTATATATAGTCCATTGGTTAGACATTTCTATAGTTAATGAAATGATCCCCCTGATTACTCTATCTTCCCTCTGGCTCTACACATAGCCATTACATGACTGCTGACTGCATTCCCTGTGCCATGCTCCCCATCCCCAGGACTATCCATCAACTACTCATTTGTACTTCTTCAACAGAAAAACCACGGTTTTTAAAAACCTCCCTTTACATGTGTTTATGGAAAACAAGATGTAAGGATACATAGAGTTGCCTGATGTGTGCAGTGGGGGTTGATGAGACAGGAAGGGGAATAGAGAAAGGAAACTCTTGTTCTATAGTTTACCCTTTTGATTCTTGTGTTTTTCTTCTCCTGTGAAGTCCTCAGAGATGTCACACGTGCTGAAGTTATATAAAAAAGAATCTTTCTAAACAAAATGTTTCCTTTCCTAATGAGATTCTGCTTTGGTGCTTAGTTGTCAGTGTGCTGGGAATTTTGAAATGTTCTCTGTATTTCTGTGATTTTGACCTAATAATCTTATTTGGATTTACCAGGCGCAGCAGCTGTTGTTTTTACCAACTGTTGCTAAATTGTATTAATGTCCAAAGTTGAAAAACGTTTTTTCTGCGTTGGCCTAGATTATCCAGAGTTTTGTAAAATGTAAGTCTTTCTCCCAACCCTTGTAATTTATATTTACTTACAAGAAAAACATAATAATAATATTCCAGTGGGTGGTTTAGAACCTCTCACAGGACACTAATTCAGGTTGCAGCGTGGTTTGTGGAACAGTATTTTCTTGAGAAAGCTGTCTACTCCCTTTTCTACTGAAGAAAGAAGAGACATCAGTTCCACTGTAACTTAAGTAGTGTTTGGTGTAGTATGATAAATGCTTGCAGTTTGATATTAATGATTGTTTTCTGGCAAAGCATATTGCAAAGTTGAGATGCCAAAAGTTTTGAGAATATCCTAGGAAAGCATATATTCAGAATTATAGCCATTTTATGGGATAATTCTAGTTTCATTTAAAGAAAAGAATCAGATGTTGAATTTTGTCTTTTAATTATTTCATATAATGAGAATTTCTCTTAAATAGCTGACAAAATATCTCGTTTCCTTTGCGATCTCTTTTTAGGGGTTCAATTTGTCTGTTTTAATTATAAGGCAGTGGTTTTCAAGGTCACAGAAGGAATCTGATTTGCGCTTACTTTACTCCCAGGGTTAATTTTGTTGGTTCTGAACCCCATCTGAGCCATATACTGTCTGTCACATTCCAATTTTTCCTCTTAAGAGTTTACATGATTTCTTCTCATACATTCAGGATTCAAAGCAATAGTTTTTCTTGTCATCATGTTATATGGCCAGTCATTCCTCATTTCCAGATAATGATGTATATCAACAATATACCCTATCAATTACAAAGCCATCTTTTTATATATGATGGCATTTGATTTTGGATTTTGACAATCTAGTGAGGGAAAGAGAGAGGATGACTACAGTTAATCCTTATTTTATGAACGAACTTCAAGAAGTCAGTCAATATATCCAAAATCACACACAAACAGAAGGGCCAGGTCAATAACCGGGCCTTCGAGCTCCACGTTTAGTGTTCTTTCTGCCCCATCGTACTGTCGGCGTATCCCGTTGTATGCCACGAGACCTCATCCATATAAGGAATTTGATCAATATGCAATTTCAAATTGTACCAAATTTTAATAAATTTAATAAGACCAAATTGTTATTATTTAGTTCTTTTCCTACTAAGTCTTTATTGTTGCACTGTATATGTAGCAAGAGAGGTTTTCTCCTCCCAGGCCAACGACATTGTGAGTATATGGTTTAAGAGGTAAGGAACAACAGGATGGCATAAGAGATGTCCAGGGAAACATGTGACTCAGTGGAAAGGTCAGTGGAAACAATGTAGGAAGTGAGACTGGAGCTGAGCCTTATAGATCAAGATACAGTTTGAAAGCTTATGAAGGTGGAAGGGAAATGTCTGAGCAGAGTTGTTGTGCGGGAAGGAAAGTATGCAGTACTGAAATAATCATGGGTGAAATAATATATCCAAGATTTGCTTCCAAACAATCCTGGGCATGGGTGTGATATGAGTTGATAATGGTTGAAGCTGGGTGAAGGGTACATGAGGCTTCCTTAGGCTATTATTTATACTTTTGTATTTGTTAGGAGTTTTTCATGATAAAAAGTTTGAAACACAAAAACAGTATGTATTTTTTGGACAGAGGGTAGGCTGGCCTGTCTGGAGTCAAGGGTTTGTTCAAAGGCAGTGGGAAATGATGTTGGAAAGGTAGTTTGAGAACAGACTAGGTGGCGGGAGGGGGCCTATGAATGCACGCTGGAGTCTGGCTGAGTAGTCACAGACACTGGTTCATTGACTGGACTTGAGTTTTACTTGACTATGAGCTTGAGGAGTACAGTGCAGCCAGGCATCCTCATCAAGGATGGCAGCAACCCCCCTTTACCACCGACTTAGGCCCTATCACATCTGACTTGCCATATTCAGTTCTGGACATCACATTTAAAGAAAGCTTTTTACAAACTGAGTTGCCATGGTGGGACATAACAGTCACAGAAGGGTATCTCACTTATTAGGAATCTTCCTCATAAAACCCTCCATCAGTTCATGGTTGTCCACCTGGAAAGGGCTTATTTTCCCTTCTGCCAAGTTCTTCTCTTACCCCTTTTTAAACTCTCTCTTGGGGGCTTGGGGATGGGCAGTAAAAGTGAAATAAAAACATTACTATGACTCCCAGTAATATGAAGGTATGTGTGCATGATGGCATCTAGTGTAACCGCCTAGAGACAGACTTTAACAGAGGACTGAGTTATACACAGTAGCACTGAACCATGTGGAAAGCCTAACACTTTGATGTAGCTTTCTGAAGCAGAGCTCCTTTTTCCTTCCTGTTTAAAATGTATCCCTACTGCTAGGGGAAAAGAGGAAAGAGACATGTCAGAGAAATTTGGATAGTTGGTAATATTCAAGAATTGTTAATTATCCGAACATGATTCAGCGGTGTGCTAGAACTGATGAGAACCGATTGTTGTATTCTCAGGCATTTTGCAAGTCAGGTGTTAAACACAGCCATTAAAAATTAAATTATACAGACTTAAAGTTTAAAATTAATGCTTGAAATGTGTCACTTCCTAAGTATTTTACTATTAGGAAGTAAACTAATTTACTGTTATCCATGTTCTTAAGGTTACTTGTTGTCTAATGTATCTACAGAGTGGAAGTCTTATATAATGGTGGTGCCGCACATTACTTCCAAACTCCACATTCAACGATGTCATGTTGGTACCCTGAAAATAGCCATGGTAGGAGTGTTTACACCATGGAAATGGAAACTGGCAAAGACTACAAATCAGGGCCCTTTTTTCACCAACCCCCCTCCCTCCCCAAGAACTGGTTGTTAAAATCTACCAGCACACCATTGGGTATAATTATGATATCATGGTTATATTTTTAAAAAACTTTTTACCTTTCACGGATACATGCTAAAATAAGACAGGTAAAATATAATATCTAGAATTTGTTTGAAATCATCCAGCTAGGATGGGTTATCATGGTGGTCGTATCAGAGTGATGGGCACATGGGCCCCTTTATACCAGTCTCTCTACTTTTGTGTATATTTAAAGTTTTCCATAAAAAAGTTAAAAACAGTAATTAAGGAATGTTACGATGAAAATAAGTAATTTGCCTATACATAGTAGACATAGAAATTCAGTCTAGCACCTGTCTGTTCCTCAAACTTTGATGCTCATTCCTTCGATAAAATATTTTTCTCCGATTTTAGAGCTGTTGTTTGTAACTGGTTCACATAGTACATTGAATTTAAATGTCTGTTTCTTGTTAAATTAAATCAAGAAATCACTCTGTGCAGTTTACCATACTCAAAAGGGCAAAGGAATCCAATAGAGCCCGCCCTAGGACACTAAGAAGCTCTCTCTTCACAGTGGGAGGAAAATGCATTTCTTGGATTGCAATCCTGTTTGCAGAACCAATTGTACAAATAGGGAAAAATGAATCAAGTTATTGCTTAGAGGGCTACTTGTGGCTATATGACAGCTGGGTGCCCTTTAGATTTATTTTCAGTCTAGCTGATTTGAGTCATTGCCCAAGAAAGGAGTGCTGTCAAGTGAATTGTCTTCTGCGCAGATGCTGAGGGCCTTTCCAAACAGTGCCCCACTGGTATAATTGATGATGGGTTTGACCTATGAATTAAATTAGAACAATCCAATGACTTAAGAAGCTATAACCTAGGTTATATACTGGTTATATACTGGTTATGTTTCACAAAGAGTACAGAAGCACAATATTTTTTTCTAACGTATACCTAGACATCCAATGGAAAAGTTGTGGTATAAGTTCCTTTAAAAAAAACATGTCTTAACATGAATTTGTAGTATGATAAAAGTTTTTTCTTGTCTTTGATTGTATAATAATTCAATTAACCAGGAAAAAAACTTATGTTGAGTAAGGAATACAGCTGGCCACTGTGATTATCCCAGCAAACAGGCTGGTGAGGAAGTTATTAGGTTTTATAATGGGGACACGGAAGGACAATATGAACCTTGAGGGGAAAGTAACCTATAATAACTGCCTCATTATTTTAAGTTTGGTGAGCCTGTTGTCTATTTAGAAATACAGGCTCAGAGCATTCTCTAGGTTTAACCACACACAAAAGAAAGTCTTAAGCAATGAAAACAACAGATGTCTAACTCAGGTAACCTGGGGTCAGAATACCAAAAGGAAGTCTAGACTGAAACAGATGCTGAAACAGAAATTGAAATAAGGAAACCAGAAGTCAGAGTGGGATGAGTAGGGGAAGAACCAACTCCTCCTCCTATGACAGAGCTAGACAAAGGAATCATCTGGAGAATTTGGGAGGTGTTGACACTTGGCCGCAGTTTTCCCGATGTTAATTCCTTTGTATCAATAACTTTCAGTGCCTTTCAAGGTCTCACCATGATATAGGTTCTGAAAGTATTTCTTTGGAGTATGTAAATAGAAATCATGGTTCAGCATTAAGTTGAAGCATGGAGATTGAGTCACGATTGCTAAGGGAAAACGCATGTTAAGTTCTTGAAATATAATAATCACAGTACTATGATTTATTCACTTAACAAATATTTACTAAGCCCCTACTATCTAGGCTAAGTATTGGGGATACATCAGTGAACCCTACAGATAAAATGTTCTTGGAGCTTACTGCCTAGTGGGTAGATACAGAAAATAGATGAAGTAATAATATAGTATATTAGAGATACATTCCATAGAGAAAAACAGAACAGGAAGTATTCTTCACAGTTAGAGACCCCAAGGATACATTTTCCAACTTATCAAAGTTAGCAAAGGAAAGATAGATACTTATAAAAATATAAAACATACCACATCTGAAATTCCTTCATGTTTCTGGTAACTCTCTTGGTAAACTAAATATATTCACTATTTCTTCTACAACCACTAAGTTTAGAACACAAATTAAAGTTGAGTAGTGTGGGAAAGTAGCAGCTTTTATACACTGAAGTAAAATGAATAATATGCCTTTAACACATTTTGTTAGACAGTTGACAGTTGGTAATGAGGAAGGCAATGAGCGCTTACAACAGGGAGGCTGGAAGTTATTTAAAAACAAAGTCTTTACTTCCAATGCTGTTTACCTCCAAGTGGGCAAGACAAGTAGAAGCCATTCAGACTTGGTGGGCTGTGTGTGTGTGTGTGTGTGTGTGTGTGTGTAAGAGAGAGAGAGAGAGAGCGCGCGCACACATAAGACTTTATCTTAATCAACTTGATTGCCTGTATAAAAAATTAAATTCTCAACCGTAAATGGAAATTTTCCGAAATAGAGGCATCAAGTGAACTCCATTACATAGGGGATGGACTCAGGCTACATTTAGTTCTTTATTTTAAATAACTTAATTTTTTTCCCAAATTACCAAGTACAACCCTTTAAACCTAACATTAAACAGGGTTAGCAGCAAAAATGAACAGTCTAACCAACTCATTTATATATTCTCCTCTCCCCAGGGCTCCAGTTTGAATTTCCAGCTGACTACTAGACCTCACCACCTAAATGGCCCACAGGTACTGCAATCTCAGCATTTTAAAAACCACGCTCATCACCTTCCTCCACTGACTAATTTTCATCATTGACCCTGTGGCCAAAACCGGTGTGGTCATTTGTCCTTGAGTCCTGGCTCTCTTTAACATCTAGTCTGCCACCAGTCTTTCTGGTCAATGCCTTAGTAACTCTAGATTCCATGCCCATAAGCTATTTAGCAGAATACCTGTTTGAAAGTTCTTAAAGTGATGGTATTTAAAAGTATTCACTTTTATCCACCCTTCTCACACCCAGTCACGTCTTCCTTCAAGCCTTCTTTCTTGTTTTATCCTTTGGACTATTGATCTGGTCTCCTACCTACCTTGTATATTTCTGCCTTCCAATGAATCTTCCCTGCTGTTACAAAAGCAGCAAATTCTAAATTAAAAATTTCACACTGACCAGATCATGTCACTTCCATGCATAAAAACCTTCGTTGATTCCATGGCATGCTATCCATGTGTCTTTATGATCTGAACCTAGATGACCTTTTCATGTCACCACCTTTAGCTTTCCCACTGGGTTCGCTCTCGAGAGCATACTCAGTCAAAACCTGGTTACGTCAAACTCCTAGTAAGGGTATAAAACCTTAATTATGTTAATGAATCATCCTCGATTCAAAGTGAAAGAGCAGAATTCACCGGATTGTTCGTTGATCTTCCAGTGACTTGGACTGTTAATTAGCGCTTTCCCTGTTAATCAGAACCTTTCACCAGTCTGACTTGCTTCTTCTCTCCTTTGGCTGATTCTACCATCAGCCAATACTTGTCAGATTTTCTATTAGTTCTACTGAAATTCCTTCATTCCTGATCATTTTCACTAACAGTCCTCTGGTCCTCACTATTTCCTTATTGAATTACTTCAGAGGGGTCCTGCCTGGTACCCTAGCCTTCATTCTGTCTCCCCACCCTTCCACCTGCCCCAGTATATCTCTCATGGCCCACTGGATAATTTTCCTAAAACATTGCTTGTGTTCTGTTTTGGAATCAATAATTGTTTTCTTTTGTGAGTAAAATCATACTCTTCATTCTGGAATCTTAGGTCCTAAATGTTCTCTCTATCTCACTTAATTTGAATTTATCTCCCTCTTGGCTATGAAGGTTCTCTCCTCAGTGGGACCTGCTGCCCCAACACTTTTCCTCACTCGACCTCTCTGCTCTTGCCCTTGCCCAACTGGAGTTCTTCCTTCTGATCCAGTTCCTGCATATCCCTCAGGTGCACATCACCTGTGCTGCTTTCTCCATTCCCTGAGCTATAGCTATTGACCTTTGTGAAAGGCAGCTTCAGATGATGGGGAGAACACCGTGTTTGGTGTCAGTTGTGGGATCAGGCTCTTGATCACTAGACATATGACTTAGCTTATTTTTTTCTCTCTGAGCTTTGATCCTTATCATAAAGTCAAATGCATGGTTTAAATGACTGATGGTAACAATGCTCCATAAACTTTAAACCATTATGCAGTGGTATCTAATTGTTTCAACTGTAGTTGAATCCTTGATTGTATGTTTTCCTATTTCCTATTTATGTATGTTTCCCATCTTTTATGAGTGTTTTAGGGTACATATAAGGTAAAATTTAAAAATTAATTCCTGCTTACTGATTATTATTCTTTCTTGTCTTGTTTAGCCCACATCATAGCAAATGTTCAATAAAACTCTCCCCCGTCAAGCATATCACATGAATACAAGTATCAGACACTAGAATGAAAGTACAGCATTTGGAGCAGGGAGTGAGAGAGTAACAGGAAGAAAATGAGGTGGCCAGAGATGAGGAGACTGGGGAACTACTGGCCTGCCTCAATACTGACTTCTTTTATAAATCCAAAGACAAGCTTAGGATTTAGACACATTCTTCAGTAAAGAATAATCATTAGGTGAGAATTCATTTTAGTTTTGCACTGTGTCTTCTAGTCCCCTCTCTCACAAGCATTCTACTAGAAGTAAGGGAAATAAATGGTAGTGGAATACAGGAATTTATGATTCTGCCTGGTATCCATCTTAGAAGGGAAATATAAACTGCGACAAGTCTTGGTTGATAAACTATCCTTAGACAATAAGAATAATCACTAGATACTTATTATAGCTCTTACTATGTTTGAGTTGCTGAGTCTTCATACTCAGCTGAAAAACAAACTAATCAAACAACTGAAATATGGTTCCTGTTTTCAGAGAGTTTGTAAGTTACAGTAGAATAAAGAGAATGATAGTAACCCCAGCAAAACAACCAAGAGAAATGGAGTTTGCTTGTTACCTTCAAAGCAAAAGGTACATTTCTCCAAAGCAAGTCACTAAAGATTGCTGTTTTGTTGCAGAGTGGATTTGCCAGCCTGAAAATGATAGCCTACCCCTGTCTTCCCTTCACCAGGCAGATGATCATTTCAGATGAGCCAGCCTAGCTACAAAAAGATATTTGCATAGAAGATTGGGGAAATCACCAAACAACGAAAAAAGACTTATGCTTTTGAAACTCCTCATATTGCTGCTTTAATTAAACAGATGTTTCTAAAGAAATGGCTATTTAAATGAAATTTTAATAGTGCCTCAGCTAATTCCTAGTGTATTCTTTCATTGTACTTGGCTTTCACAATGGGACCATATTTGGTTTCACTTCCTGGTTTGTCCACATAAGCCTGTTGCTGGGAAATGTTTAAAGTGTTTATGAGAGAAGATTATCATTTTATAATGGATAAAAGCATTTTAGTTTGATTTAGATTTAGTTCATGTGGTATTTTTTTTAAGATTATAAAAATAAGATTTCTGGTACCTAAACTGGCAAATCAGTTGCTTAACGAAAATTCTTTTTTTAAGAAAAAGAAAAAAACCTTTTTGGCACTGAATTAAGTTACCTTTGGTGAAGTCATCTGCGGAACTGTTTCAGTAGGCACCAGTTGTGAAACAAATGAAATGTTGACCTATAATTAGAGTAATTGTAACTTGATTTTAAACAGAGGTTTGATTGCATAGGGAGTGACATAATGAACACCGAATGACTTTTCTGGAAGAAGGGCCCAGTATATTCTTAAGCCGATGGCCTGCTTGTGGTATGTTTAACGTGGCCACTACTAGTATATCAGGTACCCTTTTGTGTGCGTATGTTTTAAATGGCTGTTCTTGTGTGTTATAGCATTTCAGGAAATACTTAGCTATTAAGTCTAAAAGTGACAATTTTACCCCTAAAGCATCTAATTTCACCAAAGTATTCAGGTACCATATAGTGTAAAAAACAAATTAAAAAAAAAAATCTAATTAAATCCATTTCTCTTTTGAAAACATCAATTAAAACTTTCTGGAAAAGTCTGCTCCCTCAATATCTAATTGTTTTCTTCAGATGCATCATTTTACTGGCTAATCTGATAGTTTAATTTTTTTAAACATAACTAGTTTCTACTTCAGAATTTTTACTTTAATTTTGAAATTTATTTATATTTTATTTTACATGGTGATCTGATACTACCCTATTATAGAATTGGGCTTCCTGGTCTCATTCTCAAACTCTCTGCAACTAATACTTTCTGACGCTTTCAAATTAACTTCCCTAATATGCACCAATATGTCCTTAAATATATTTTTTTCTGTGATTTTCCTGCTCAGATATCATCAGTGATTCCTTCCTGCTTGTATGATCAAACAAAAACTTCTTTCTGCTCTCATAATAAAAATATTTGACTATTAATTCTAAAAGTGATATTTTTTACCCCCAAACAATTCTCAGGTGTTTGTTATATGCTGAGTTCTGAGCTATGTCTTGAAAAGTTTTTAGCCTAACATTCTAAACTTTATTTTAATATTTTATTCTAATATACTTCCTAATTTTATCTTTGTTATTTCTGTCTCAAAAATACCACTCCATCTATATACTTAATTACTTAAATTCACCTTGGATTCCTCTTACCTTCTTTATTTGTTTCTCTGTTCTCTTCCATATAAAATATTATGTGCCCTGTTATTAATCCCTAGACCTTTCACCTTCCACCTGTATAAATCCTATGCATCTTTCGTGGTTCAACTTGTAACTCCTATGTCGTACCTATTATTCCTTTGGCATATACGGCCTAAGACACAGCTATTATAATCCATTTGTTTGATCTTTCTTATATTCATGCTTTATCTCACCAAAGCATAAGTTCCTTTTGAGGGTCGTGTTTGACACCTTTCTATCCCCTTCAGCAGCTGGGGCGATGCTTTGCATCTAGCAGAAGCTAGGTCATGATTATTGAGTACACCTAGTGTTAGAGTGGACATAAGATAAGACATTCTTCCTATACTTTCTCTTGGGGCCCCATCTCTGGTTATGACACAAGTTAGTGGTACTTAGGGGCCTCTTCATTTCTACCTCTATTCAACTAACCATGACTAAATTGTTGCCTTCCTTCAATAGATAAGACGTTCTACAATAAAAACTGATGGCATTGTCAAATATAAATAGAAAAATATTGTTTCTGTGTGGGTAAGGAAAAGAACACACCGTTATTTTTCTTGGCACAGTCTTTCAAGCTTGGTTGCTAAAAAATAACCAATAGTCATTTGCTGTCCACAAGGGAGAAATTTACATTTGACTGGAGATTATGCATGTTGTGCAGCTGAGTTTTTTAGAGCCAGACAGCCCCCACCCTGATTTAGAAGTCCTATGTTAAGCTTCCAGATGGAGAATGTGGCTTTTGTCTCCTGGGAAGCCATCAGAAATCCAACATTTCTAGGGAGAACATGGTTTTTCTCCTTTGCTGACACCAAGTGAAGCTGCAGAATCCTGCTGAGTTCTGAAGCCCAATGTGCAGAAATCCTACCTGTCACCTTTTTTAGAATGCGAGCATTCTGATTAGTTATTTGTGGGTTCTTTCAGAAGCCTGACCATTCTCTGTCACTTCAATATGCCCTGAGCCGCCTCCAGTTATTCTTAATGCCATGGCTGATAGGGCTCACCTGGAGTCTTTATTTGCTAAAGGATTCAGAGACCTTAGTATGTCATGTAGAATTTGGTGAATTAAAGACAAATTGAGGCTGTTATAGGAAGTTTTTGTGGTGTTCACTCCAAACAAGGGGGCCTAATTTTTATTCTTTTATCTGTTCATTTAATGTTTACCAGCAGCTTCTACCAGCTAAGCCATGGGCTACAGTGGTGAGGATGACATATATAGACCAGAGGTCATAAAGCTTGTAGTTTAATGGAAGAGAAATAAACCTCTAATTGAACAATTGCATGAAGGTGTGTTGAGCAGTGCTGTGAAAGCAAGTGATAGAGAACTAAAAAGAGCACACCGTGAAGAGCCTGATTGGAGTGGTCAGAGAAGGCGTCCCTTAGGAAATAACTCCTGTAAGCCATTGACTCAGGAAGGCAATAGCTTGAATATTTGCCCTGTTTGAACCTTGAAAGGGAACTTGACCTTCTAAGTGGATTGCTTGGCACTGTTTCAAATTGCAACTACTTTGCATAAGAATTAGCCCTTGTGTGAGACTATTCTCATGCACCAACTTGCTACAAGTGGTCTAAGACATCCATATTTGGTGTTTGCCCTGCCACCCCCCCCCCCACCCCTTTCTGGCTTAGAGCTCCTAAAACTCTTGGAATTTCCCGATAGTAGCATCCTTTGTTACTCATAATAACTCCCTTTCAACCATACCTAGTACAACCATGAGTTTGTACTAGGCAAGGTGACTCCTTGGTGGGCCCTAGATAGCTTCAGGATGGCTGCTGATCTCCAGAGAAACCAATCATGTGACTAGAGAGTTGGAACTTTCAGTCTACCCCTGACCTCTGGAAAGTAGAGAGGAACTGGAGATTTTCAATCACCAATGACCAGCAATTTAATCAATTATGCTTATATAATGAAATTTCCATAAATATCCCTAAATGTGACAGGGTTCTGGGAGTGTCCACGTTGGTAAACAGATTGAGGTGCTGGGAGGGGAGAGTGTATGGAGAGTGCCGGGAAGCTTTGCCCTCGCCTTTCTGCAAAATACCCTGCCCTATTATCTCTTCCATCTGGCTGTTCCTGACTTGTATCTTCCAAAACAAAAAGCTAACAATGAAAAAAAAAAACAAAACAAAACAGTAATTCTAAGTCAAGTGTTGTCTCTGAGTTCTGTGAGTTTTATGTTCTAGTGCATTATTGAACTTAAGGAGGGGTTGTGGGAACCCCTGAATTTGCCATCAAGTCAGACAGAAGTGTAGATAGTCTGGGTACCAGACTTGGGACTGGTGTCCGAAGTGGGGACAACAGTCTTGTAGGACTGAGCCCTTGAACCTGTGGACTGAGCCCTTGAACCTAACTCTGGGTAGTTAGTATCAGAAGGATTACATTGTAAGAAACCTAGTTAATGTCAGAAAATCATGTCAAAAGAAGATCTCACTTCATTTACCCGAAACGTAAAGCACACATTGATCTGCTCCAGCAGGGCAGTAAATAGAAACCAGTGATTTTGGCCAGGAGCCATTCACCAAGTTGCAAATGTGAAGCGTAGATTTAACATCAAGGTGAATGTGGGCTTTTTCCTTGAAATAATAGATGACGTAAAAGCCTGTTCTTTCAAAACCGACATGTTTTTCTTTTAACATTCTTGTCCAATGCTTCACTTTCCACACCTTCTTTCAGGGAAAATCGGACCCTGCAGAAGTAAACAGTGTTGGCTAAGTGGAATGTTTTAAAAGTCCTTCTCTGGGTTGGGCCGAGAGACACTGGTTACACTTCACTATGAGCCAAAGGTTGTGGGTGTTGTTTGTTTCTTTTACAATCCCCAATTGTTAGACTGTAAATGGTCTACTATCAGTCCATTATTGCAAGGTTGATTTGGAGAAGAATTTTCTACTCAGGTTGTTGTCTTCTCACGGTGCAATTCTGTGTTGGAACCACATAGTTGAACCTGGACCCCTGGGCCTTTTGGCAAAATTTCTTTTGACTTAGTAAATGTTAAGAGGTGTCAGTGACCTAGTAACACTTACTGTTTTGTTTCCTTGGAACTAAAGTTGACTAAATAAAGCTCACCTCATGGGTTGTTTTTTTTTTTTTTTTTTTTTTTTTCAATTTAAGATAATGTTTCAAGGCCATCCTCTTTTAAAATTCCTTTATCAACAAAATAATTGGCATGCTTTATCAGTTTCCCTTTACATTTAGGTGCCACTCTAATGATTCTGAAGTACTTCCACAATATTTATTTTACTACTAATATAAGTATGATTATCTGTATTGGAAAGCCAAGGACAGGGGGGCTTGGTCGGAGTGATTTGCCTAAGCCCAAGCAGATGATAGTGGAAGCAGGCCTGGGAGTCCTGGCTGTGCACATTTTCCATACTGCAACCATGAAAAACCAACCCGTACCTTTCACTTTCACTTATGGGGGGGCGTGGAGAAGCTGAGGCTTCACTTAATCAGCAACAAGGCCCCTAGGGTTGGGAGAAACAAAAGGTTTAAAAGCAAAGTAAAATTGGGTGGTTTGCACTTATCTAAAGCAGCTCCAGAGCATTTATACAGCAATAGGTCAAGAGTAGTGCTCACTCAGTACACCCAGAAGGGACTGCCACAGTCATGGCGGCTCCTGACCAGGAAGTGGAAGAAAGCTTCTGTAAAAGTGCCCAGCATCTAAGAGCATAATAAACACCAGTAACATGTAGATAGAAACAGAGCTAGAGGCTTTAAAAAAAAAAATCCCTTTCCCTCACATACAGTTGAAGCTGTATCCAACCTCAGCTCTGTCCCACGCAGTGGGATCAGAGATCTAGAAGAAGAGGCTAGTTTAAGAAAGGGACTGAACAACTTGGGGGAGTAGAGAAGAAGGAGGCTTTGGGGTTAGGCGCCTGAGCTCTTACTATCCATCACCCTTCAGCATCATTCAGCTATCAGCCTTGATGTTTCTATCAATATTCAGGGACCCAAAAAGAGCAGGTTTGGTATAGTCATGAGCAGAAATGGTGGATTCAGTTGGGGACGTGCTGAGTTTGAGTTGCTTCAACACATCTCTGTGGATAGCCAGGAAGATGCTGAGGAGATTCTGAGTCTTGGGCTTAGGGAGCTGGGCTCGGAATGTAACGTGGGAAACATCTACATAGGTGGTGGATAATCCTTAACCGTGGAGGGTATCAGCCCAGGAGGGCATGTGCGTGAGCAGAAACGCTACTGGCCAAGGACTGAATCCTAATGAATTCCACTTCTAAAAAGATAAGTCTCTATTAAGACCTTCCTTGGTTCCCAGTTACCATTCTACTTCAATTAAAATCAATGCTTTCGTTAATTATATGCTTGACCTGATGACCTCCTTTTCTAGCTACCACCCACTTTTACTCTCTGTTTAGCAAGACCAACTGCCTATTGTAAACGATTCAGTGCTCTCTTCCTATGAAAAAATACACCATTCTTCTTTGGGTTAATGCTCTCCTGGTGTTATCACTTTTGTCCTTTAAAGCCCTGTCCAGTTCTCACCACTCCAGAGGAGTCTTCAGATTATGTATCCCATAGCTCCAGCAGCAATTAATCAGCTCATAGACTAGTAGAATGCAGGAAGCGGAGGGTCTATCGATCATCTGTCTCTCTCTCCAGCTTTACAAGTGAGGAAAGTCAGGTCAAGTGAGAGGGGATAACTTGCCCAACATTGTACTGTCAGTTAGATATAAAGCAGGGAGTAGATATTGGGTCTCCTGACACCTACCTAGTCAGGGTTGACCAACTTGATAGGTTGACCTCTTAATAAAAGGATCAGATACTTTTCAAATCCACATAAATTCATTTGTGATTTTTGTAAACATGGGGGTGCTTACACGGTTATTTTCCGGGGCAGGGGGGAATCTTATGTGTGCTTACCTAGACAGTCACTAGAAGATTTTTGAATGTGTTAATTTCATATATGGCTATCTAATGTAAAAAAAAAAAATTGTCTATACCTTTTCTGGACAAATTAGTAGGATCATATCTCTCCCACCCAAACCCTTAATTCAAGGTAACAAACAAAATCGATAATATTTAGTATTTATTATAATAACCTATGAATGTGGACAGAGCATACCTAACACTAGAAAATTATATTTTTTGTGCACTGGCTTACTGTATACTTGATTTGTGTAATCTATTTATGTTTATTTTAAAGCAGTCAGAACAGTTTTCCTGTTTTACATGATTATAGATTTTTTTTTGCGGTAAAATATACGTAACATAAAATTTACCATTTTAAAGTGTACAGTTCTGTGGCTTTAAGCCATCCACATTGTTATGCAACTGTGATTATAGTTTTATGTAGAGAGTTATATATTTAAATATATAAGTGTGTATACTTAAAACATGGCCTTTATATACTTAAAACAGCCTTTGCTCAGGTGACATTGGCTATATCTGTCTTGTCTGCAGTGTGAATCTTGATTGGAGAGAGAGGTACTGCATCAGAAAACAGAGGTTATTTGCACAAGTTAACTTTTTTTTTAAGTTGCACACACACATTTGTGTATTATTTTCGCTTCACAATACTTTGTCTTCCCTATGGGGAATAATTTAGATAAGTTACATTTACATTTCATAACGCTGGAGTAGTAACTAGAGTCATATGACATGTTCCAAAATCTGGCATGGAAATCACTAACTGAGGTAGAAAACCAAACCTCTTAATGTCTAATCTAGTTTCTCGTTACAGGATAATACTTTAAAGCCAATCTTTAAAAAATTACTTTCAATAAAGCTACTACTCTGTTAATAAATTACCATTTTTGAGCATGTGCTTTGTACCTGGTACTGTGCTGAGCATTTGATTTATAAATTACCTCATTTAATTCTTAAAACATCTCTCCATTAATATCTACTTTACAGATGAGAAAATTGATATTCAGCTTATCTAAGATCCAGAGGGTGGTAAATGACAAAGTCAGAACTCAATCTTAACCTTAACCATTCTGCTACACTTCCTTCCCAGTCTTTCAAATATTCATAAGAATTTGTGGATAATAATTAGGTCTAAAAAGTAACTAACATATTGAAAGTAACTAACATATTAGGAGCATGTGCTACTTTTTTTGTTGAGTGATTCAGAAAGAAGGTCATATTTAGGTGATATGGTCTTAATTTATTTTAACCACATTTTAATAGGAAGGCAGGAATAAAAGCCATGTAAAATATCATTTAAGTACAGATGAAACTTCGATTCTTCCTCTTGTCATTAAATTGGTGGGTAACTGTTTCTCTGTAAGGAGTTAGGCCAGCTGGATGCTCCCTTGCTCTGTCTATCATGTTGATCTTGATTACTTAATAGAGGCAGGAAGGATGGAGGGAGCACTTGTTGATTCTGTTTCACTAGATAAAATACTGAATAATGAGTTAGAAAAGTATATACATCTGATTTATTTTAGATTGTACATTTTAGTTTCTCTAAAAGGTAGACCATATTTTTTTTTTACAAAGAAAGGTATCATATTCTATATAGAGCTCCCATTTTATATAGCTCATCGGAGAGGCGGTATAGCAGATGGCTCTTAGAATTCTAGTGTGAATTCTGGGTTTGCTTCATGAGCTCAAGCAAGTTTTTTAGTTTCTCCAATCCTCGGCTTTCTCACTTGGAGCTGTGATAGATCATAATACCTGACTCACAAAGTACACAGTAGATGATAGCCTTTCCCTTCCCATCTCTTACCACCTCTTCCCGTTCGACAGATAATTGCTGAGAATCTCTTGTGTGTTAGGTCCTGTCCTGTACACTGAACTCTCTTGAGAGCTAAAAGTGAGAGTCAGGAAGGCATCTAACCAGCTCCTTGTGATGCAGTTTAATGGAAGTATGATAGAACTATCGGCACTCCCTAAATGCTGAAGCAGCACGAGGTATGGATCAAGTATGCATTTTGAGGGTCAGTGGGCAGCAGTGTCCATTTAAAACATCTTTTGTGATTGGTGGTCATTTAATACTTGGTGAGCATTAAAATTATGTATTTTATGGTCAGAAATTAGTTCGAATTAGTTCAATCTAAATACTAGGCTGATTTGCACTGCATGGCAATTTGATTTTTGTCATTGGATTAAGACTATGTCATACTAGATATAGCTAGCTTTCTTTACCATGATGACTATTTTATAAGACCAAAATCATCCAAGGACATTCAATGTTGTCTATTTGATCATAGGTCACAAGGTTTTAGAATTACAGTATGTATGGAGCACCTACTATGTGGCAGGCCCTCGGGAGACAAGAAATGCCATCTTAGAGCCTGTGATCTTGGGGGAGGATGGACAGGGCATGATACATACCAGCCTTGCTTAGATGATAACTTGGTAATTCCACTGGTGACAGCATTATTTCCGGTGCATTGTATTGTTATCTTATACAAAAGAATTTTGAAATCATAATTTGGTAAGATACTAAAGTAATTTAGGAAAGCTGTGGCATTTATCCAGTGATCCATCACTGATTCAAAATGACTCACTGTCATTATAATCCTCCCAGTCATGCTGAATTTGACAGCAGTTCTAATTCAGATTTGTGAGATGTCATATTTGGTGGGGAAGTCAGCAACTATGAATTTTTCTCCTTTCTTCCTGAAGGTTAAAGGCTTAGCCAATTCTTCTGAATGTCTGTACCTGTCACAGAGTGATGGAAATATCTGAAGCTCTGTCCTCACATAATACCAATTGTGTTTACAGATCTTTTAGAGAGCCAAGCCTTCTCCTCCATACCATTGGTTAACCTGATCTGGCATTATTCGTTCACTCAATAATTATTCACTAATTTTTATTATGGGGGGGACAGGGATAGGACTGAGGCATGAGAGTACTCTCTGTGGGCTAATAACTTGTCCCTGAACAGCCTAACAATCTGATGTCACTTTAGACTGTTATTCTTTATTTGTTTATGACATTTTTATAAGGCAAAGCCAAGCGCTCTGAGAGGAGAGAGAAGCCAGAGAAGCCTTCTAGTTCCCCCTCTGCCAGTTCCCAGGATCTGACTGACCAGAAGGAAAAGAGCAGATTCCTTATCTTTCCTTCCAGCCACATTCTGTATAATCCCTGAGAAAAGTTCTGGTAGATACTAGTTGAGTTTCCAGAGATGTTTTCAACACCCCATTGGTGAATCTGTATATGGAAGCTGCTGTAATATCCAGGCCCTTAATCTAGCCCTGGAAAGAGACTGCAGTAGATCTCAGGGATATAAGTAAATAAGATACTGCCCTAGTCCTCAAGGAACTTGAGGCAGTAAATTATGATATACTGTAAAACAGTGTGAGAGAACTATTAGTAAAGTGTTCTGGGAACACAGATGGAAGAGCGGTGGATTCGGCCTGTGGAAGTCAGGGTGGCCCATGGAGGTAATCTCAGAGTGGGACAGATGGTGAAGTGAAATGTTCCTCACTTAAGCACATCTGGCATTCTTAGTATGAACCTTTCAAATTGATGAAGTAGAGTACTTTAATTTTACATAACCTGAAGCCTTAAAATTATGGAATTTGACAAAGGGTGATAAGTGTGTATTGCAGTAATTCCTGCCATATCTGACCTGCAAAATGAGATCAAGTGACTATGAGGAGATTCTCGACTTCTTGCTAAATCTAAGATTTTATGTAACTATCACTAAAAGACAGATCCATCCAAATGGAAAGCCATTCTCAGATACCAGAATTTTACAATAGTTCTCTTTGCTTTTCTGTAAGGGAGTTTTGTTTTTTGTTTTGTTTTGTTTTGTTTTGTTTCGTTTTTGTCAGTCTCCACTATCTTCTCCACTATCTCTACTCACCAGCAGAAAATGAGAGCATCTAGACTTCTCAGTTTTCAAAGTCAAATGCTCATGGCCTTTAGTTTTCCTATCAGAAAGCCTATTGCCTCCTATTGTTTCTTAATCTACAGTCACTTGAGAGTCTTCCCTTATAAATCTTTATTTGGCAACCTTCTGAAAGGAGCTATTATTTGAGAAAGGAAATTCTCAGTGTTTTGCTTGTCTTCCAGATTTGGAGATGATTTTTTGGAATTGACTTTTTAAGTGAAAATATACCTGTGCCCTGCTGCTGGGGAGAAAGAATGTTTTTAAAGGGGCAGGTAATGCTAGTTTTATAACACTCATTACCACAGCAAACCAAAGAATCCACAAGAATCCACTGATGCTGTCTCAGCAGCTGGGTCTGTCAGAATCACTATGACAGCCTGAGGCCTGTTTTTATCCTGCCTAATGTGGACTATTCTATTCTAAGAAGCTTTGCCATTTAGTATTTTCACATTTCATCCTTCTAACTTGTACTTTTGTTTGCTGCTGGGGAATAAGAAAGGCAATAACTTTTGTTATGGTTTCTAAAATTAATCTGTATTAGCCCGGATGAAGAAACTAAATGGCATTTTGCTTTTTTTTTTTTTTTTTTTTTTTTTTTTTTTTTTTTTTTTTTTTACTTAATAACAGTAGCCATAGTGTGAGATGACAAGTTGCCATTCATTATGAGAGAGATTTCATTGAGTTCTACATTTATATCTTTTCAGCAAAATATTCCTCTGGTTTAGGTAAATGATAAGTAGAAAAGAGGAATGAAACTCATTAATAGAACATTTTGGAAAGCATTCAACCCAACTCAAAGAAATGCAGAATAAAGCAGCAATAAGATCACTTTTCATATATGCAGTTAGCAGAGTTTATTTGTTTGTTTTTTAACAATTCCCACATCTGGTGAGGGTGCTTACTCATATTGTTTAAGGTAAAGAAAATTAGTATGACCTTCCTGGGAAATAATTTGACCATACTCTCACTTTTGGAAGTTTATACAAAGGAATCATATGAATAAAGTAGAGATGTTTATTGCCTTCTTCATAATAAAAAGGAAAAATCTAAAATTCATAGGAAAATGGTTTTGTGAACTGTGACGTAACGATATATAAACTATTATGCTTCTATCAAAAATGATCTTTAGAGAAACTATAACAACATCAAGAAAGCCTATGATAAATGAGACAAAAGAGATCTCACTATTGTGCCATTGAATTTTACAATGACACAATTCTGTAAAACCAATCGTCCAGCAAAACAAAACAAAACAAAACAAAAAAACCTGGAAGGAGAAAACAATCTCAAATGTTAAGTCTTTTTCCCCTAATGTTTCCCTGTCTTCTGTAATAAGCATAGATACTTTCCATCTTTTATGTATAAAATGAGTGGTGCCTCAGATACAATACTTACTTTTTTTTTCATTAAAATTTTTTTTCATTAAAATATTAATGTTCATATTTTATGCCTTATAAATTGCCATGGTGATGGGATTAAGTGTGTAACTTGTGACAGTGATTTGTTTCTGTTCCTGAGCATTAGTTAAAACCTTTTGTGAGAGGTCAGAAGGTAATCTCTTTAACAACGATCACTTTTTAAAAAATTTATCTTTTATATATTTCATGTTTTATAAAGTTATTATGGATGTTGAAAATTTTAGAACTACATAAGTGGATAAATTGTCTTGCAGTCCCTTTGATGCATAAAATATAACAATATGTTTATGATTTCTCTGTAGGAATTTTTCAAATAGAAACTAATTGCAGAGTTTCCGGTTGAGCAGCATTCACAGGGTAAGATTAACATTCTGAATTATGAACACATGGTAAAGATAATTACTATTACATTGGTAGCTTGAGGCAAACAAATATTGAATGCTTAGTATGTAAAAAGAGGTTACTATTCCTACAGATGTTTTGAGTAAAATCTTTTTGATGTTTTAAAACCAGTTAAATGAAAATTAAACTGTATACATTTTGGTAAAATGTCATCTTACTTGTGCTTTGTTGTTTTTGTATGTGTGCGTTTGATATTTGTCATTTTCTAACATTAAAGGTCTAAAAATATACAGTAAATGCCTATGAGAGACTTAGACTACATAATTCCATGTCTGTCTTTTTCAGATTTTTGTTTACGGTAGTATTTTTCATGTATAGAATTGGTTTGCCATATTTCCATAATAGGCATGCTTTCCCGGAGTAGGTAAATTAGACATTAAAAAGCTCTATGCTCTGTTGCTTCCTGCAAACATCACTCTTCTTTTACAGTTCTGGAAGATTAATCTTAAATTAGCTCTGTAGCAGAGCTTTTGACTTTGTCATAATGAATGATTAATTTATACACTGTACTAAATAGCATGACTCCTTAGTGTTGTGAATACAACATATGTCTTAAAAGTGTGTCACCCAGTTCTGAACACATAGTCCAGGTGAAGCAGTGGTGAGAACAGCGTGCCTGTACCCTACTGTATTCTGACCACCCTTTTAAAAATGAAAGCATAGATCCTTTGACTTCTTGAGTATATACACATTTCCCTGCTGATTAATTTTTAAAAGCTAATATTATTAGCTACTCCTCCACTTATGACTCTTCAGTGGCTTTTCCTGGACTATTTATTATCCAAACTCTTTACCTTGGCTTTAAGCCCTCCATCACTCTTGTACTTTACAAAGGCTCCTGACATTCCAGCCAAGTGGCCTCTTTTCTGGTCCTCACACATCCTAAGCTTCTTGCTCCTTCTCCCTGGAATGATCTTCCCCAATATCATGACATGGCTGGCTCCATTTAGAGACTGGCAGTCTCTTTAACGAGGCCTTCCTTGACCACCCAAACTGAAGTAGTCTTCAAGGTGTTTCTGATTGTATTGTGTTTGTATATTTGATTTTTGTCTCTCTTTCTGTACTTCCCAGTAAGGTCGCTGAGAGCAGGGGTCTTGTCGACCTTACATACTGATATTTCCCTAACACTTAGAATTCCCCCTGGCATTCTAAGTATTTGTCGCATAAACAAACTAAACTTCTGAAGTCTCTTTGATGAGTGCTGTTTTGTTTAGTAATGTTTCACCCATTCTCTTTGGTCACTTTGCTTGTATAGCCAAGCGAAGTAAATACTTTTTAGGTTTAGCCATCAGCTCACCCATTTTGTCACTGAAGTGACAGCATAAGATGGTGGTGCTCTCAACTATAAATGTTTTCTCCCACAACAGGACTGTAAATCCAGTGAGAGCAGAAACCAGGCCTCATATCTCCTTAGTATGCCTTTGTAGTTTTAGCCTCTATAATTGAGTGTATATAAACGTTAACTTTAGAGAAAGAGTTAAGACTAGTTGCTTAATCACATTTTTAAGTATTTCAAGAATATACTGGTTTGTCTGCTTCAAAGCTAAAAAAAAAAACTCATTTTGTATTATAGTTTAAAAAAATATAACATAGAAATATTCTGGACTGTATCTGCGACTTTGTGTTCCAAAACCTTGTTTGAACTTTATTAGGAAGGTCTATAACTAATTAGGCAACGTGGCCAGAATTAGAGCAACCAACTTTCCAGTTCTTTTCAAATTAGGAAACTTGTCCATAAGCCCATGTTCTACTACTACCCTTGAATACTTCTGAACTTCAGCTTCTTTAGTTGTAAAGTGTTGGACTTTGATCTCTCTGCTTTCTTCCTGGAGTAAATAGTCCGTATGTTTCTGTTCTTATGAAAGGTAGGTCACCTATGGAAGAGTTAGGAGAGAAGTAAATGGAACAGTGATCTCTGCTTTCAGCTAGTCATTTGAAAGCAGAGCGTGTGTGATTCACAAGAGACTGAGTTTGGTTCTATTCTGTGGCTGGCTTAGGGTGGTGAGATGAGGGGTGAGAAACATTTTTTATAAATAATGAAGGTGGTGGAGAAGGATTTAAGGTTGCCTTCTAGTTACACATTCGTTCTAAGAATTATGCAGAATAATGCAGCATTGGTGGCTTGTGTTCTATTACTAATAATGTGGCTGCAACTTTTTTTTTATGTATCCTAGATAATTTAGTAGCTCACTGGAAGCATCACAGAACTGAGAGGTCTTTTCCTAAAAAGACAATTATCATCCAAATGAAATATATTATGTATTCTATACCCACCAGAAACAAGGAAAAAGAGAAGCAATATTCCTTAAATTCAGAACAACTCAGCTCTAATTAGGATTTCTAGGGTTGTTTTCATGGTTTTAATTGTCATATTCAGTAACTTTCTCTCGGCATTTTAAATGATTAAGATTATTTTTCTAATATTTAGAATATTATTTATGATTGTTTCATAGACTCATTACCACACTAAAGCTTTGAGTAGGAAGCTGCAAAATTGTGGTTACACCTCTCTATTCTCCTTTGGTTTCTCAGTATTATTTGACTGTGTCAGATTTTTTCCTTGAAACACTTTGATTTCTGTGCTCCAGATTATTGGGTTTCTCCTTTATTTCACTGATCCTGCTTCTGTATCCTCCTTTACTATTCTGTGTCTGATAGTTCTTCTTCATCTGATATACTGTCTAGGGGAGAAAAGTTCTATTATTCACTCACTAAATTCATTCTCACAAAGGACTAATTCATTTCTGTGACACTATCTACTTAATAGTCATGATTTCCGATGGGAGATTAAGGATGGCTTCAAATACTTTTTGGTTCTTTCCATCAAAAGATGGACTCTGTTACCCCTCCCTTTAAACCTGGGCTGGCTCTGTTACCTTTTTTGACCAATCAAATGTGGCAGAAATGGTGTGGAATAATTTCTAAGGCTGGACCTTAAAGAGATCTGTAGCTTCTGCTTTTGTGTGCTTGAAATGTTCCTTCTCAGAACTTAGTCACTTAGCTGTGAGAAAGCCTAAACAGCCCTGTGAAGGAGCGGCAAGGCCCCTCATCATCAGCTCAAGCTGAAATCCAGGCCAGGAACCAGCCCAAGTGCTAACCCTGTGACTGGGGCATTTTCGATCTCCCAGCCACCCCAGCATTGAAGCCAATACTGTGTGAAACAGAACCACCTCATCATCCCATAGAATCGTGAGAAACGATAAATGGTTATTTTAGCCACAAAATTTTGGGACAGTTTGTTACATAGCAATAAAAAGCTAAAAGAAAATTTGGTACCTAGAAGTGAGATGCTGCCATAACAAAACATCTGGCATTGGCTTTGAGGCCAAGTGGCAATGAAGACCTGAAAGTAGTAAGAAGGCGTATTAAATGGTGGCTGGAAGAGCAGTGAGGAAACTGCTATTGGAGGATATAAAATGGTACCCTGGTTATTTTATATTGACAGAAAGATCAGCAAGACTGTCCCCTAAGGTAATATGGAAGATAGAAATGAACCTAATGAATTTGTGGAATATTGAAATAGTCCCACAGAATATTGGAAGTGCCAATTGACTTCTTTTTTTAACCACCTATGATCAAAGCATTGCAAGATAGAGATGAATTAAAGAAGAAACTGTTCAGAGTTTAAGTAGACTTTAGAGGAAATTTTTTTCAATCCAGAATTTCCTAAGGTCATAAATAAAACTATTTCTCACTGCCAGCATCTCCACTCAGCAACAGGTACTCAGAGATAAGAAATGGCCTCAAGTTAAAAGAGCAGACCAAGGCACTAATGCCAGTAATAAAAACAAAGCCAGGGCACAGGTGTAAGACCCTGCATTAAGACTTCAAAAGATTTAAGGCAGTGCCTCCCTGATCTTCTCAGCTAGATAGAAGGGCTGTAAGAATCTTAAGGGTATTGTCTCGCAGGTCCAGGATGTGATTTAGATGACAACATCATGGACATCGAGCCTGAACTTGATGCCATAGTGGGATAAAACTTTAAGGGTTGGAGGGGGGCTTGAGAGACAGTGAGAATACTTTGTCTGTAAGAGAAATGTAAGTAGTTTGTGGGCAGGAAATAGACTGTGGAGGATCAAACATGGCTGCACATTCTTCACCACTCCTCCCTTTGAAAGGTGATATTTGCTTCCTCTCCCCTCGAGTCTGGGCTGGCCTGGTAACTCCTTTGACCAGTAGGATGTAGTGGACGTGACACTGTGTAGCTCCCAGGGCTCTGCCATAAAGGATCCGCAGTCTTCACCTCTGTGCTTGGAATGTACTATCTCAGAACCCAGCCGCCATGCTGTGTGAGGACACTCAGCCACACAAAGTCTCACATGAGGGTCTTACCAGTCAGCAGTCAGCACCAACTCACCGCCGGATAAATAAGGATATCTTGGTTCTTCCAAATATCTTTGTGCCAGCAACACCATGAGCAAAAGAACCACCCACAGAATCACGAGAAACAAAACTATTTTTTTTTAAGCGTTTAAGGTTTGGAATATATAGAATAGTTAGCCAGAATCCTTTCCATCTCTATGTTATGAGTCCTAGCCTCCCCCTGGGATACGCCATCTCTAAACGCTGAACACATCTTTTTCTGTCTCTGCATTTTTGTATGTTCGATTCTTTATTGTATAATTTTATTTATTTATTTATTTTTAGGCAAGGCAACCCTTGGTTGACCTCACAGACTGCAAAGACCTTGTTAGCTTACAATTCGTTATTTTTTATTTTTCATACCCATAGCACTTGGTCGTCTTAGGTGTCTCTCATCCAATACTGTGCAATTTTTTTTGTGTGCTCTGTGTGCTGAAATCTGTGGAAGATACTACAAAAGCATGGGATAAAAATCTGAATCCATTTGACTCCTGCTTCTCCATGGACCTATCTGATGTTGGCAAGTGATATGAATTTTCATTTACAGTGATTATTTTACTCTTTGCTTTCTTTGCATTAAAATCTTCCCTTACTATTTGTGGCCCACAGGATTACAAATAGCCTTTCAGTTGCCCGCTTGTTTCTAATTCCTCCTCCTTAAGTCCATCCTGCAAATGTGTATAGCTCACTGACACCGTTCTACTTACTGCCTCAGATAGCCGAGACTGAGGGGTTCACGTGGGAGATGGTAGCTGTTCATTTGCAGTCTATGAAGCGGGGAGCACCCTAGACATGTAGTGAAACTTTCAGAACACTTAAAAGGTAGTCACTTTTCTGAGATATTTTATCACCAATCTATCTTGTGAGCTTTCCCCTCCTGGGGAGACTTAGAGATAAACAGTAATTCTGGCCTTACCTGGACTAATTGAATTGCTCTGTGGGAGTGGGGCCTAGATTTAAGTTTCTTTTAATAGTGCCCCAGGTGGTTTTAATGTGAAGCCAAAATTGAGAACCGCTGTCATAAAGTTGTGATTCTTATAAATGGGCCCTGCATCAGCAGCATCCATATTAACTAGGAACTTGTTTCAAATGCCCATTCCTGGGGCCTACTTCAGATCTAATGAAGCAGAAACACTGAGGCTAGGGCCTGTCACTTTGTGTTTTAATAAGCTCTCCAGTGACTTTTATGGCTATTAACGTGAGAAACATTTTACTAGGTAAATCTTGGTTCCCTCTCGGCCTCAAAACTACAGTCTCAAAACTACGACTAAATTTGGGAAGGGTGTTGGTTATTGGAAAGTCACTGTGCTGACAAGATCTGAAACAATTGATAGGGGACATAAACTGGCATACCAAGTGTCTTCTTGCCTAGTGATCATTTAAAGTTCTTGCCATCAGATCTCTGAAGAGTGGTTCAAGCGTTATTTAGAATAAAGTAAAGAAGCAAATTCATCAGAGATACTGAAGCTTTATTTCCCAGAGAGAGACTCAAAAAGGTGAATTTAAACTTCAGATAGATATATGATAGACCCGAGAAGCATTTTGAGGTAGTACTAAACAGTTTGAAGTGATATAAGATGATTTTTAAATCAATTTTCGGTGAGACTAAGTAGAGAATCACTATTTTAAATTGTTTTGCTCTATCCCTGCCTGGGGTCAAAGACAAGGATCTTTAAAGTACCATCTAGTTCTTAGCATTTAATGACTCTAAATGCTATCTGATCATTATTTGTTTGTTTGTTTTTTTCACTGGTTATTTTAGAAATGCTTTCAAAATAAAATAAGGACTAGTAAGGAAGTAAAGATGCCTAACTTAAGTGTTGATGCTCTAGTCTTAGGGACTTTGGGGTGAGATTGTGAAATGAATTCATGTGCTTTGAAAAGCTTTTATGATTTTTTAATAAGGTTTAAAAGCTAAAGGAATGGGATTAGGACCATAAAATCCTTTACTTTTAACATTGTTTCTTTGAACTGATTTAGTGCATTTGTGTATTAGAAATAGAGATCTGATTTGGATTGAGTCTTTATTGTTTGCAAAAATGTAGTCTGGAAAGAATTTCCTAGACATACAAACAGTATTAAATTTTGTAATGACAAGGGACAGCTATGCTCTAGCTCTCCAGTTAAACACATCAATGGGAAAAATTAACATCAGTTAATATATAAGAATGCTTAAGACTTTTCATACATCATGAAATCCAGATGCCATGTATTTATATATTTGCTCTTAGTTCAGTGGAAAATGTTTAGCAGGAAAAAAAAAATGTTAATTGAGAAAGTAGATTAATACAATATGTAATTGAAGACATTGCAGAACAGTGTATGTTTACATCTTTGTGTTTCAAAAGATTATAATAGAACCCAATTACAATGCAGATGTTAGGGTAAATTGATATCTTTATTTGTTGAGGCCGCTATGACAGATGACCATAGACTGGGTGACTTAAATAGTTATTTCTCACAGTTCTGGAGGCTGGAACATCCAAGATCAAGGTGCATTATGTCTGTTGAGAGCTCACTTCCTAGTATAGACAGCCTTTTTGCTGTATCCTCACATGGAAGAAGCAAGAGAGCTCCCTGGGGTTCCTTATATAAGGGCCCTGATCTCATTCATGAGGGCTTCCCCTCATAACTTAATTACTTCCCAAAGGCATCACCTCCTAAATCTATTACATCAGGGGTGAGTTTCAGCATACATATTTTAGAGGGACTCAAATATTAAGTCCATTGTAGTTGAAGAAGAAGAGAGTTAAATATTCAGCTTTTTCTTTAGCTCTCGAGCGAATTGAGGCTGGCATAGTCAAAAGGGTTGAATGAGACAGTGTGGTCTGGTGTCAATAAGGCTTGAGATTTGAATCTGAAGACCTAGGTTCTTGGTATAACTATTTCTTCCTGATTTAGTCACTTTGGATTTGGTAACTGCTTTGGGCCTGCCTTATTTTCTGTGTTTATAAAATATGAAAAAATAATATTTATCTCAATTTCTATGTTTATAAAATGTGAAAAAATACAAATAATATTGTAAGTATGAAATAAATCAATATAAGTGAAAGCCATTTAAAGTAGGAAACCAGATATTAGATTATTATTAATAATGTATTTTTATTTGCTTTCTTATTGGCAAGGACACATCAAAGGAAATCTGCATTAGGCAATTAGAGGAAAAGTTTGTATTTCTTAAAAAGGCAAAAGTTCTTCACAAATAATTTTCACTTAGAATAAATATGGTGAACCTGTAGTAAGTTATGGTTTGCTAACAGATTAGTTATAGTGGTTTCTCAGTATGATTATTTTAAAATATTACTATTGGAGTTTTGTGTCTCTATTTTCATAGAAATACTGTGTTTAAAGTAGAAAATGTATTTGCAATATTTAAAAACTATCGTATACAAGAAGTCTCATCATCGCTGAATAGCATTCTGGAATTATGCAATAAATTCTTTTCTGGCACATTACAGATGCAGTGCAATGGAAAGATATGTGAAATGTTTCACACATCAAATGTCTATCATGCTTGCTGCACATAAATGCAGTTGTGTAATGTATGTTGTACACCATTCAAAAATGAATCGTGAATGAGAAACTCACACTTCAGTGGTGCTAAGTAAGAATTAGTTTACAGCTAGATTGTCATATACTCTAACTGTGTGCTCTAGCCTGCAAAATAATTTGATACTGGTTAGTAATTATTAAGCAGGCTTTACACATGGATTGGTAAATCCAAAGTAAAGTTTAGACGTGTCCAACTTTTTGATTTTTAAAAAATGACAAAGTCACAAGGTTATTGCTAAAAATATCTTACATACAATTGAGGTCATTACTTTGAGCTGGATTTTAAGCACTTAATAAGCCAGTAAAGGATTGTATTTTGGGGACAAATATCAAATATATAATACCTTCCAGCAACCTTCAGAGGTTATACAGGTGCTAAAAAAATATTCACACTCAATTTAAAAAATTTTTGTTTTAGAATATTCTCATATTTATAACTGATCAATATATATGTGATTTAAACTACTACAAATGATTGTTTGAAGATGCTAAGAATGGCTTTTATTAACTACAAGGTAAAAAAAATGAATATATAATAGCTATATTTAATCATTTAAATTCAGAGAATTTCATCCATATTTCTAAGCTGTCTCTTAAAAAGTTATTAACTTGTGACTACTTTTAATGAAATCAGTAGGCTAAATTTTAAGAGCACAGAGTTGTCTTATTTAGACAGATGTGCAGTTTTAAATTAGAGTTCAGAAATTACATGATTTGATAGGTTTGATAAGTGCAAGAAAGACCAACTATATGAGGACTAACTGAGAGAAATCAACATTTGTAGACTGCTTGGAAAAAGCTAATGTTCATGTAAGTGTTGTAGATACAGAATTTTAAAACCAGTTCCATCTGAATTGCTGTAGAAATTTTTCTGTAATTTAAGGGAGTTCAAGGAGTAATTATGATCTAATATGTAGTTAAGGTCCTGTATATGTATAGCTTTACCAGTGTAAAAAATGAACTGAAATATGTAAACCTATTTGCTATATCATGATGGAGAAGGTCTCTGAAGATAATATCTCCAGTTTTCGTTTGTTCAAATGACTGCAGCTATTTCAAGATATTTATATTTTCTCATAGAATGAAGACAAACACAGAGATGGTGTGTCTAAGAAATTTTAAAAGGTGTCGGCCTCCTGATTGAAGCATTGTCGACTTATTGAAATCATTTTTTTTTATTATCGTAAGTATACATATTTGAAGTATATTATTTTGGTCTTGTGTTGACTTGTGTTCTTTGTTGAATAAATATTCACTCTGTCAGATACCCTTATCATTGTTAAAGTTGTTTGAGTTTACATTCTTCTGCAATTTCAGTTGCATGTCTTAAATGAATTTAACTCTTGGGACCGTTGAGAGAACAAATAAAGCCATAAACTTTAACTGGAAGAGCCCTTAAAGATGATCTGGTTCATAGTCTTTATTCATTACAAGGAATTCCTTTGCAACATCCCGGGTAGGGAATAGGAGCTGAACTATTTCACAGAATGGCAGTCCATGGATGTTTCACCGCAAATTGAATGAAAATATGACTTTCTGAAATGTCCACGCCCCTAGTTCTGTGAATGCCCTTATTATTTCATCCAAGAAGTAGTCACGTAAAAATGTAAAGATAAATCCTCAGGTTTTCCTAGTCATCTTTTATCATTAATTGCCTGTGTTTCTCCATAGAAAGTGGTTTATAGACAAGTAGTTCCTGATTTTTTTGTTGTTGTCATTGCTCACTTAGTCTTTAACCTATGACTGAGCATTGGGTTCAAGGTGTGATCTTACCAGGCACACACAGGAGACATAGGGTCCACCTATTAATATGGCTACAGATTATAGTCATATTTATAACTATAGTTAGCATCGATATAACATATGGCTACATTCAACAGAATAGCTATCACGCAATTAGCAAAAAGTATACATTTATGTCTATTAAAATCTCAGGTATTTTTCATATGTTCATCCAGCAATGTTTTCTTGCATCCTGCTCCCCATCATGTCTATGGTAGTTTAGGGTCTAAATCCAATACTTTCTATGCATCTCATATAATCCTCTTGTTTTTGTTTTTTTGTCTTGTCTTGACACACAATTGTGGTTAACTACAGCGGGATGAGGCAGAATGGGAGGAGCTGAGAGTTAGAAATAGACACACTAAACTAGCGTCAAGGAAGCCCTGGAGTTACATAATCAAGCTACAGGTCCTAAGAAAGTTAAATCCATATAATATGGTATGTTCAGAAAAGAAGCAGGCAGAAAGTTATCTAGCAGTTAAAATCAAGGATCATGGATGCCCTAACGAGTGGGAGAGCATGGAGGTGTAGGGTTCAGGAATATGTCGGGGCCAACCAGCAGAAGGAAAGACACTTATGAACAGGCAGCAGAGCCTCTGTAATGGAATTCTAGGGATCAAGGCCAGGATGCCAGTCCCTAGAAGGACAACGACTGAAAGCAATAGGCTTCCTTGCAAGTGCTACCAGTACAGGCATATCTAAAGAGAGAAACTCAGACCCAGGGAAAATGATTAGACTTCAGACTCAAGAAAGTACAAGAGAAGGCCTTGGACACGGGTTAGAGCTAGACCACCAGCAAAAGATGACCATGCCACTGTGATTTTTTTTTCTTCTTTTTTCCCCCCAGATATGTTATTAGATTCAAATATTTCCTTTTATCTTTCTCACCCTGTGCCGTTTTTTAGGTGGTCTGGATTTTACTAACTAGCATTTTAATTGTTGATTTCTTTAATGTATTTTAATGACCTAACTGATTTCTTTAATGTTTTGTGTAATGTTTCTGAACATTATACAAATCATGTATTTAGGGAACATTGAACACTTTTAAATATTAAATATGAAAATGAAAAATTCATCTTGTTTTTCTGAAAGCAAAAATAATTTAATAATAGAGTATGCCTTTAATCATTTGTTTTGACTAGTATTAGTATGTTGCCATAAAAACATGAAATATGAGTGTCTCCATCATATAGTGTTCTAACTGGGTTTTTTCTTCCCTATCCGTTTTTAAGCCATTACTGTCAGCTTTCAAATCCTCCTAAGTTGGACATGAACTTAAGTTACAAAGTAAGAGCTTGTGGGGAAAAGAGATAATGCATAAATCACGTTTTGCTTTGAACATAGAATTGGCAGATCCCTCTAGGATTATCCTAAGGGATAATTTATAAAGCAGTGCTTGCTCAAAAGAGATTCCTTCTCGTGAATGAAACACAACTCTTAGACTGTAACATGCTCTAGATATGGGAGTAGGGTATGGATATTCAGACCTTTTGAGGGAATAAAATGTAGCTGTTAGAAATTCATAGCACACGAACAAGTTTTTCCCAATGTTGACTGAAAAAATTTAGCTTCTGGTTTTTAATAGGTTAGCATGGAGTCAGAATCCAGGAGGAAATTAGATAGTTGCTTCACATCCTGCCCCAAATACCTATACAGATCTGGTTATCAGCAATGGTCTCTCATCTAAGGGACTTTACAGTACAGTTTCAAATGAAACCTCTACAGCCCCTGATCAATCCTTTCTCCCAGTTTTTGCCCCTGAGCTAAATCCTACTTAGGTAGGCTGTGTGTGAACAAACATTAGAGTGAAGTGTTTATTTTCGGATATTCATGTCACTGGTCTTTCTTTTATTTTTCTCTTCTAGCTTCTGTACCCTTACAAGGGAAAGTCATGATTACACTAACAGAGCTAAAATGTTTAGCAGACGCCCAGTCATCTTATCATATCCTAAAACCCTGGTGGGACGTGTTCTGGTATTACATCACCCTGGTCATGCTGCTGGTGGCTGTGCTGGCTGGTGCCCTCCAGCTCACGCAGAGCAGGGTTCTGTGCTGTCTTCCATGTAAGGTGGAATTCGACAATCACTGCACCGTGCCTTGGGACCTCCTGAAAGCCAGCGTGAATACATCCTCTGACCCTGGGACGTCGCTTCCACTCCCTCTCAGAATCCAGAACGACCTCCACCGACAGCAGTACTCCTACATTGACGCCGTCTGTTACGAGAAACAGCTCCACTGGTTCGCGAAGTTTTTCCCCTACCTGGTGCTCTTGCACACACTCATCTTTGCAGCCTGTAGCAACTTCTGGCTTCACTACCCGAGTACCAGTTCCAGGCTCGAGCATTTTGTGGCCATCCTTCACAAGTGCTTCGATTCTCCATGGACTACCCGCGCCCTGTCCGAAACAGTGGCCGAGCAGTCGGTGAGGCCCGTGACACTCTCCAAGTCCAAGGTTTTACTTTCATCCTCAGGGTGTTCAGCTGATGTTGATGCCAGTAAGCAGTCATTGCCCTACCCGCAGCCTGGCTTGGAGTCAGCTGGCATAGAAAGCCCAACTTCCAGTGTCCTGGACAAGAAGGAGGGTGAACAGGCCAAAGCCATCTTCGAAAAAGTGAAAAGGTTTCGCATTCACGTGGAGCAGAAGGACGTCATTTATAGAGTGTATCTGAAGCAGATAATAGTCAAAGTCATTTTGTTTGTCCTCATCATAACTTACGTTCCATATTTTTTAACCTACATCACTCTTGAAATTGACTGTTCAGTTGATGTGCAGGCTTTTACGGGATATAAGCGCTACCAGTGTGTCTACTCCTTGGCAGAAATATTTAAGGTCCTGGCTTCGTTTTATGTCATTTTGGTTATACTTTATGGTCTCACCTCCTCCTACAGCTTGTGGTGGATGCTGAGGAGTTCCCTGAAGCAATATTCCTTTGAGGCGTTGAGAGAAAAAAGCAACTATAGCGACATACCTGACGTCAAGAATGACTTCGCCTTCATCCTCCACCTGGCTGATCAGTATGATCCCCTTTATTCTAAACGCTTCTCCATATTCCTGTCCGAGGTCAGCGAGAACAAACTGAAACAGATCAACCTCAATAACGAATGGACGGTCGAGAAACTGAAAAGTAAGCTTGTAAAAAATTCCCAGGACAAGATAGAACTGCATCTGTTTATGCTAAATGGTCTTCCAGACAACGTCTTTGAGCTAACTGAAATTGAAGTGCTAAGCCTGGAGCTGATCCCTGAGGTCAAGCTGCCCTCCACAGTCTCACAGCTCGTCAACCTCAAGGAGCTTCACGTGTACCATTCGTCTCTGGTGGTAGACCATCCTGCGCTGGCCTTTCTCGAGGAAAATTTAAAAATCCTCCGTCTGAAATTTACTGAAATGGGGAAAATTCCACGCTGGGTATTTCACCTGAAAAATCTCAAGGAACTTTACCTGTCAGGTTGCGTTCTCCCTGAGCAGCTGAGTACCATGCAGCTGGAGGGCTTTCAGGACTTAAAAAACCTGAGGACCCTCTATTTGAAAAGCAGCCTGTCCCGGATCCCGCAAGTCATTACGGACCTCCTGCCTTCCCTGCAGAAGTTGTCCCTCAATAATGAGGGAAGCAAACTGGTCGTGTTGAACAACCTGAAAAAGATGATCAATCTGAAAAGCCTAGAGCTGATTAGCTGTGACCTGGAACGCATTCCACACTCCATTTTCAGCCTGAACAATTTGCACGAGTTAGACCTAAAAGAAAATAACCTTAAAACTGTAGAAGAAATCATTAGCTTTCAGCATCTCCAGAATCTTTCCTGCTTAAAGCTGTGGCACAATAACATTGCTTATATTCCTGCCCAAATTGGGGCATTATCTAATCTAGAGCAGCTCTCTTTGGACCATAATAATATTGAGAATCTGCCCCTGCAGCTCTTTCTATGCACCAAACTACATTATTTGGATCTAAGCTATAACCACCTAACCTTCATTCCAGAGGAAATCCAGTATCTGAGTAATTTGCAGTACTTTGCTGTGACCAACAACAATGTAAGTAAATCCATTCTTCCCTTTATTCAGCCAGTCTTTTGAACATCTGCTGTTGCATTGTGTAACATAGGTAGAGAAAATGGACATTAAGTCATGCTAAGGATCCTCTGAGCCTGGCCTGACCCCCACTTACTAGACATTTGACCATAGACAAATTACCAAAACACTGAGCATCGGTTTTTAATCTGACTTACAAGTTGTCATGGAGATTTTATGAAAACAATATTTGAGCACTGGGCACAGTTCCTAACGCATAGTAGTTGCTCAACATATGTTCTCTCTCTCTCTCTCTTTTTTTTTTTTTTTGTATTATACATAAACATTACAGTTGAAGTATTTTAAACTAATTAGTTATGACAGAACTTTTCCTTTTAGAAAGGTTTTAACTACTTAGAAAGTTTCATAAAACTTCAGCTTTCCAAATCTTGTCATAGAAGAACTTTTTGTTAAAACTACAGGGATCATGAGTTATTCATAAATCTTTTGTGATGCAGTAAGAAAGATTCGAAATCTACATGCATGTCTAGAAAGGCAATTCAAAATGAAAGGCCTTGTTCTATAATGCAACACTAGGGCTTCTTAGAAGCTTTTTCCAGCATCCATGCTTTAAAAGTGAACCATAATTTGCAACAGTAAAGCCAAGTTAAGGAAAACTTAACTTCTCTGAAACAAGAGAAAACAAAATAAATGAGTAGTTTCCTAGGTTAAAATGTGAAGGAGAAAAAAGAAAAAAAATCATGCTAGCCAAAAGGGCAAGAGAGTGATGGTAATGTCCGTATGGCAAGAAGAAAAAAAACCTGTCGACTCAGATCTGCCAAAAGATGAAAGTCATCTTCCTCTAGTTGAAATAGGAACTATTTTCTCCTACCCCACCCAAAAATGTATCATCTCTTAGACTTTTTGCAATTTGTATTTCATGCTAAATATAGCTATGAGCATGGTGTTGGCTGATAAACATATTAATCACCAGATATTGTTTTTGAAAACCATGGATTTTCATAGAAATACAAAAAAGTTGGGGAATGAGAGCAAAATTCATGCTGACTTTGAGAGCTCTTAAGACGTTACTCATGTGTAAAAAGAGCTCATTCTAAGATAAGTGAGAAATCTTCAGATCTTAAAGGTTTATGAGGTTTTAAAACTCCTTTAGAATTAATCTAGATTAGCAGTGCACATCAGAATTACGTGAAGGGCTTGTTAAAACACAGATGACAGGGCCCCAGGGTTTCCGAGGCAGTAGACCTGGTATAGGATCCACGAGTTTGCAGTTTTAAAAAGTCCCAGATAGAGCTGCTGCTGCTGGTCTGATGACCGTACATTGAAAACTCAGATCTAGAGATTTATCCTTTGTGTCATTTAATTATGCAGTTTATTAATATTAATATTTTGGTTACATTTTTTCCATCGTCAAATCTGTAATAAAGTATAAATATTTTGAGAGGCATTGGTTCCCTCAAGTTGTCATATAGTTAAATCACCACATGAATTTTTATTTTTTTTTTAGGCGAGGCAACCCATGGTTGACCTCACAGATTGCAAGGACCTTGTCAGCTTACAATCACTTATTTTTTTATTTTATTTTGTATACCTACAGCGCCTGGTCTTCCTAGGTGGTCTCCCATCTAAGTACTAACCAGGCCGACCCTGCTTAGCTGCCGAGATCAGACAGGATCGGGCTTGTTGAGGGTGGCATGGCCGTAGACACCACATGAATTTTTAAAAGTGGCAAAGCCGAGTAAATTAAATGGGCATAAATTATTTAAATATAAGTAGGTCAATATTTTTTCTAGCTTAATGTAATGAAACCTTGAGACCATTGGTACTTTTGACACCAAGTTTATTGACTTCTTAACTGTGTCTAAAAGAGAGTATCAGATGTTCCTATTTAGAATAAGGGTGGAGGCTTGGTAGCACATGAAAAATCTTATTCTGAAGGTAATCGATGCCCAAAGTAGAATGATAGCTTTAGCTGGATTGTCTCAGAAGTATGATAAGCAGTTGCTGAGCATCCTCAGAGCCATAATGCTGGACATGACAACCGAATGGGTGAGGACCACTCTATTCAGAACTTAGGTAATAAGGATATGGAGAACCGGAATTTGCTCAGCGACCTCTCTGATGGAACAGTTTAGCCTAACGATGGGAAGTGTTGGGGAGGAATGAGAGAAAGAGTAATCAACATATTTGTTTTCAAATATTTGGGAAACTTAAATAGTAAAGAAAGCTTATTGAGAGTCTGATAAACAGAACTAGTACAAGCAGGAGAAGATTTCTCATCTTTTCCAAAAAGCTGATTGAATGAACATTTGAGAAGGGAGAAGTGATTTTTTATTAATAAAAATATCCAGATATAGATTGTCAACCGCTTGGTAGGAATGTTGCTAAAGGGAATCGGGGATTCAGGTTTCATGTAGGGATTTAACTAATTTCAAGATTCCTTCTAACCTTGAGATGCTCATGATTCTATCAGGTAGACTATAATATTCATAAAAATTAGAAAACGAAACATCAAATTGGATGCTTAAGTATTTAGATATGCATATATTCAGAAGTATGAGCTGATTCATTCATTTGGAAAGAGGTAAGAATTCCTGGTCGACATTTGAAAATCTCTTCTAAAGACTTGAGCAGTGTATCAGAGTCATAGGTGGAGACAACAAATACTAACTCTGGGGTTACGCAGAAAAAACATTTATTGAAAGGATATCGTCAGATAGCAAAAAAGACTACAGCCAAAATCATAGCACAAAAGCAAAATGGTGGGGATACCCTGCCACTGACCATACCTGCACTGGGCACTATTGTTGCCCGTGAAAACTTGATGCTTCTGCTTCTAAAGCCCTTTCCCTCCCACAAAATAGGTTCTTCGTGGTTTCTGCTTCTTTATGACCCTAGCCCCAGTTCAAAATCCAAGCACCTGATTGGCAGAGCTTATGAATGCTCACACTTGACCTATAAGGGGTCTGAGAACACAAGAATCTATCATTGTGAGTTCCTCTAGTACAGCAGTCCCCAACCTTTTTGGCACCAGGGACCGGTGCTCCTATGAGAATCTAATGCCTGATGATCTGAGCTGGAGCTGAGGTGGCGATGCTAGCGCTGAGGAGCGGCTGCAAATACAGAGGAAGCTTCGCTCACCCGCCACTCACCTCCTGCTGTGTGGCCCAGCTTCTAACAGGCCACAGACTGGTACTGGTCCATGGTCTGGGGGTTGGGGGCCCTTGCTCTAGTGGGAAGTGGGCTCTGCTTCCTTTCCCACTAAGAGTCCCATGAAGATAAGGTAGAGAATTCTCTAGATATTGAAGATGTTGGGCAGTCCCCCAGATGACAGACATTCACTCAGAGGGCACTGCAGAGTTTGTTCCAAAGAAGAATAATAGTAATTATTATTTTAGAATAATAATAATTATTATTATTACACACACATAAAAGCATTAAACAGTTTTTTTAATCATATTTTTTTCAGCAGGATTCCTCGGAGCCTTTAATATATGAGTAAACCTTGTGCTTTTCCAAGAGGGAGATATGATATGCAATGTTTGCCGAACGTGTCTGAGCAAGACACTCTTTTTTCACAGTAACTCTTGAAAGGAGTGTTCTGTGGAACACGCCCTGAGAACACTGGATGTGGGAAGTGTGAAAAGATAGAGGCTGTGCACAGAGGATTGCAATAGGCATGCCCAGATGTAAAAAGAAATAAAAGCATTTAGCATGGTGGTCAGAATGGAGAGTGCCTTGAAGTCTGCCAGTCAAGTTCATGTTCAATTCTTTGGATAGCAGCTGGGGTGAGACTTGAGCTTGAAAGTGCTAGTTAGCTTGAACTGGTACCGTCAAATGAGGTTCCGATCGTAGCATATAGAAGAGTTTGAAGAGGACAATCAAGAAACAAATTCCATGAAAAGATTTAATTAGTTATGGTTGAGAAGTAGGAGTACAGATTTAAAACAAGAGACAAAGACTCATCTGAAAGGAACACTGTGAGCCAGAGGTTGGCAAACTACAGCCTGGGAGCCAAATCTGCCCACAGCCTGAGCTAAGAATGGTATTTAAATTTTTCAACGGTTGGGGGAAAAAATCAAAAGAATGATAATTTTTTGTCACATAAATATTATGTTAAATTCAAATTGCACTGGCCATAAATAAATTTCATTGTTCTCATCAGTGAGCCAGGATTACAAAATTTGTATTCAAGCATTGTTATATTTTGAATTTCATCACTTACAGCATATGAAATGTTTCTCTCATTTTATATAAGCTCCTGTGTAATTTTTAGTTTTGCCTTTTGGCCCACAAAGCCTAAAATATTTACTCTCTTGCTCCTTTAAAGAAACATTTTGCCAGCCTCTGTGCTCGTTCACTTGCCCTTAGTTTACTGAAACCGAAGCTCAGAGTGATTTGCTCAAAGTCTGAAGCTTCCGAATGATGGATCCGGAATGGAACCCAAGTGTTCCGGTTCCTACTCTAGTGCTCTGTTCACCGCATCTTATCTGTATCAATCCAGATGCTATTACATGGGAAGCAGGGCCGTGTGGGGGTGGGTGTAGAAGACGGGAGAGGAAGAGGCAGCACCTGTCTCTATCCCAGTGCCAGCGTGGAATTGGATTCTGGTGGTACTGGATGTGATGGAGAAGCACAAGGAGAAGGAAAGGATTTAACAGCTTCGCTCAAACCTTTAACACCACGCCGATGTCTAGGTTTTCTGACTTCTCCATTTCTGCATTTATTGCATTTTTTTAATAAACTCAAAAATTTCTAGTCAGAAGATGAATAATGTGGGAATTCCTCCTGAAGATTATTTATGTGGCAGGGCTTCTTGTTTTTGACATCACTACTTAAAACAAGATATATTCAGGTTTGTTTCTTGAAATGATTGGATTTTTTGGATTTGGTTAGCATGTCCTGAGATAGCATGTGTCAATGGCCAGAAAAGAAAGAAATATGACATTGAGAAGGATCCTGAAGTAAGGTCCCAGCCTCTGGGAAACTGGAGTATTTCATTATCAATGTCGGCCATAGGTACAGAAAGAGAAACATCCTTCCTTTGGTGTTCTGGGGGCTCCGGTACATTTTGCTGAAGATATTTGGTTACCAGAGGATTCTAGGATACAGAGTGATATCGTAGCCATTAGTTTTTCTTTTTTTGTTGTTGTTTATTTTACAGTTTATTATATGTATACATTATAGTTTATTCTATAAAATGATTCTGTTTATAACTTTGTCATCTCCCTGATAGTCTACAAATGTTTCTTTTGATTTTTGAAAAGAAATCAGTGGTCCACTAGCAGCAGTCCCCAACCTTTTTGGCACCAGAGACTGGTGCCCTGATGAGAATCTAATGCCTGGTGATCTGAGACAGAGCTGAGGCAGTGATGCTAGTTCTGGGGAGCAGCTGCAAATACAGAAGAAGCTTCTCTTGCTCACTTCCTGCTGTGCAGCCTGGTTCCTAACAGGCCATGGACTGATACTGGTCCGTGGCCAAGGGGTTGGGGACCCTTGCACTAAGGCAGCTCTTTCCTTTCTCGCTCATATATTACATAGTCTGAGATAGAGCGCGCTGAATGAATTCAGTATAAGTAAATGCTCTACAGACCCTTTTAAAAAAATGTGTGTGTTGTTCTTATTAGCTTTGAGGCAAACGTTTTTTTAAAGGTGTAAGCAGATTTTTTAGGATAAGATTGCAGAGTTGAAAGAAAGTCTTGAGTCTCTAACTCAGCTCCCCTGTCTCTTTTAGCAAAATTGAATCCAAGTAGGTGACTTAAGGTCCTATGCCTTAGCTGGGTGCTGATGCTGAGAGCAAGCTCCAGAGATGGACACTTGGCTCTCAGAAGGTGGTACCGGTAACCACAGCCCTTAACTTACTTTTATGACAGCAGCACAGACACGTTAACAGCGGACCCTAGAGGCTCGATCCCATTGCCTTGTAAAATCACTCTCCTGTATTGGCTGAGAACTTGCTAAAAGTACAAATTCGGAGTTTTGAAGGATGACTGTGAGCAAATGGTATTTCTGTTAGCCAGACAAGAGGAGAATGAGGGCAACAGCTTCAGGGTATTCACCCACTAGGAAATCACTCCAGTTAAAGCAAGGTATTTGCTAGGGAACGTTGAAGCCTCCTGAAGAAGGTTGATGCGAGATACCCATTTGCAGCTGCGGTTATGGCTCTTCCTCATAGCACCAATTACAGACTATTTGTGTAATTGTTTCATATTGCTCTCTCTCATTAGACTAATGCCTCTCAAATGGGGGCAGCTTTGCCCCCCCCCCAGATATTTGCCTTAAGACATATTTGGTTGTCACAACTGGGGAGGGGAGTGGCACTGGCACTTAGTGGTTGGAGACCAGGGATGCTGCTAAACATGCTACAGTGCACAGGGCACCCACACACACACAAAGAATTATCCTGTCCAAAATGTCAACAGTGCCAAGGTTGAGAAACTGTGCATTAGACTAAGATTCTTTTTTTAAAAAAAAAATGATTGTTTTTAAATTACAGTTGGCATATAATATTATAGTTTCACGTATACAACATAGAGATTAGACATTTATGTAACTTATGTAGTGATGACCCAATAAATCTAGTACTCACCTGACAACTTACATGGTTATTACAGTATTATTGACTGTATTCCTTATGCTATACTTTGTATCCCCATGACTATTTTGTAACTAGCAATTTATACTTCTCAATTCCTTCCCCTTTTCCACCCCCGCCAAACCCTGCTCATCTGATAACCATCAAAGTGTTCTCTATATCTATGCATTTGTTCTTTTCCTTTGTGCTTAAGATTCCACATACAAGTGAAATCATATAACATTGGTCTTTGTCTGACTTACTCTACTCAGCACAATACTCTCTTGGTCCATCCATGTCATTGCTAATGGCAAGATTTTATTCTTTTCTATGACTAATATTCCATTGTATATATGTCCCACCTCTTCTTTATCCACTTATCCATTGATGGACACCCAGGCTGCCTCCATTTCTTGACTAGTGTAAATAATGCTGCAGTAAACATATGGGTTCACATGTCCCTTCCAAGTAGTGTTCTAGGCTTCTTCAGATAATACCCAGAAATGAGATTACTTGGACCTTCTTTGTCTCTTGTTATACCCTTTGTTTTAAAGTCTTTTGTCTGGTATAAGTATTGCTGCCCCAGCTTGTTTGTTTGTTTCCATTTTCATGAAACATCTTTTCCTATCCCTTTATTTTCAGTCTATATGTGTCTTTCAATCGGAAGCGAGTCAACAGTGTCAGGGGTGCCAAGGCTGAGAAACTGTGCAATCGACTAAGGTTCTTAAAGACCCATCTGTCTTGCTCAGCACTTATCCCAAAACCTAGCTGGGATCCTGACATAAAAGGAGGCTGTCAGCATGCATTTATGAATATAGATGAGCCACGTCTCCTCCCTTTTTAGCTGGTTTTCCTAAGTCTTTGCTTAGGCACCAACAGGCACTCTCAACCCTAAGCACATTTCACAGGACTGATAGTTTTCTCTAATTCCACGTCATTCTCCCTAATTCCGAGGTACAGACATCTGATGAGAAAAGGTTGCTTTAGAAAGTTACATCTCTTCTGTCTCTCATCTCTCTGCCATATCTCTCTATTAAAATCTACATGTATGGTTTTGCATCTGCATTCTTGAGAAGGGAATGAAATAATAGGGTAGATATTTTTTCTTTGCTTATACCTAGTATTTGGTGTACAGTGATGAGCCATATTGAATGCTGGTCTTAGCAACGGTAATAATTAGGTTTATTTTCAAGGATATCCAGTAGTGAGTGTATGTGTAAATAATGGAGGAGAAGGGAGTTTCCAACATAATGAGCATTTTTGAATGCAATATGACTGTTCTTTATATAGAGAATGTTTATCCTCTTGAGGAGATCATTCTGGACGGCCCTGGATGTTCCAGCAAAGAGCTGGCTCAGTGGGGCTACATTAGTTCATCAGAGGAGCAGGCTGAGTGCCTCCAGAATGCCTCTTTTGTCCCTCTTTCTAACAAAGCAGCTTCCTGAACCAAGAAGCCTGCATGGTTTTAGTTGCAAAGATGCCCCGCCTCTGCCTATATGGATATGCGGCATATTATAGGGTGGGTGTGTGCAGTCCTGCTCTGCCTGGCTCAACCTCACCGCTCAGTGGCATGGTGATAGTTGAAGGCCTTGTGCACGCTCAGCTCTTTTCTGGGTCTTTCCCCAATAAATCCTATTTCATATATACTCTATGACTCCCTTAGAAATTCACATGCAGCCTACACACCAGATAGTGGAGCAGTTCAGTTGAGCAGCTCTAGGAGTGGACCTAATCGCAGGCTACTTACCATTTTTTACATTATTTTTTCTGTTATATGATTGAATCGAACCTGCCAAAAAGCAGGAAGAAGGTTAAATACTCTGTAGAGGGCAATGAAATGTACATGTATATGTTATCATATCTTCCATCTCTGCTTCTGTTGACTGTTTTTTTTTTAACAGAATAAACTTTTAGTGCATGCTGTGAAACCCTAAAAAAAAAAATAGCCTTGTGTCTCTTCTTACGATGTTTTTGAGGATGTTGCTCATTACATTAAACAGTAAACTCTTTATGAGGACTCTTAAGAGCAATTTATTTCTGATCTAGGACTCAAGAGTAATTATGATTCTCCTGAGTTACTGGTTTGTTTTTTATCTTAGGGACAACGAGTATGTAACTGATTAGGTTTTCGTTGAGAATTGCTTATTAGAATGTTTAGAGTCAAATATAACATAACAAGGGTTTTTAAATTTATGATACCCTCAGTCATAATTCCATGTCAGGATGTTCTTAGTATTTCCTTTATCTTATCCATCTGTGTCAAATTTATTATCATTGTTTTATGTCTCCCTGTAAACACCCCAGAAATGTTTTCGGGAAAAGGTAGTTGGACATATATATATAAGTAAATATATTATCACAAGCCATCAAAAAACAGTTTTATTGGCTTCTTTTTTTCCCTTTCCAGATTGAGATGCTACCAGATGGGCTGTTTCAGTGCAAAAAGCTGCAGTGTTTACTTTTGGGGAAAAATAGCCTGATGAGCCTATCGCCCCACGTGGGTGAGCTGTCGAACCTCACTCATCTGGAGCTCATTGGTAATTACCTGGAAACACTTCCTCCTGAACTGGAAGGGTGTCAGTCCCTAAAACGGAGCTGCCTGATTGTCGAGGAGAATTTGCTCAATACGCTTCCTCTCCCTGTAACAGAACGGTTGCAGACGTGCTTAGATAAATGTTGACCTAAAGAGAAAATAACTTAAAAATAAGCCCCAGGGCTTTAAATGAGAACTAAAATTTCCAAAGTTATACAGATTGAAAAAATACAGAATAATTATGACTAACTCTAACCAAATGTCTTATTAAAGCAAGTCAGTGTCTAGCCCTAAATGCAACAGGTAAAAAGTGTTAACATCGAACTGAAGTTTTGTGAATAATTGATCTTGTTGAGATATGAGAAGTACACTTTGAGGGTGGAATGGGGGACATGAAATTATTGAATCTCTACCTTGCAGTTTTCGCCTTGAAGATTAGATATTCTTTCTTCTCCCTCTGCAGTCCCTAGTACTTATTTTCACACTGTTTTAACTGACATCCTATTTGGATATTTACCACCTAGACCCTAAACTCATCAATATAAATTTCATTGATGTATACTCAGCACTGTCTTTGATTTGTATTCTTAAATACTTTAAGGCAGGGTGCCTTGTGCTTGGCAGAATTTCTTCTTGGCTTTTTACTTTCTGTCCTAGCTTGCTTGAGTCTTCCTTCATCTGCTTTTCTCTTAACAGTGATGAGCCGGGAGACAGTGCCTGCTCTTGGCCTTTGCATAGAACAGGAGCAGGGTATGTGGGACATGTCGCCCTCGGGGCATCCTGAAAATTAATGTAGTCTCTAAAATTTCTTCTTGTATCATCAAAGCCTTTTTATTTGCTAGTAACTTTTTTATATTAAATGTAAAACATAAATATTTTTATTGTATAATCTTGGATTTAAAATCTGTGGGAATAATTTTTGTAAGGTACAAAGAACACATGCATCTCTTTAAGAATTTACTATTAATATACTTGGTTTTGGCTGCTTACGATTCTCATATTTGTGTGCATTCTCCAAAATGTTTTTGTATCTGCAACTAATTACTTTTGGATAACAAAAGCCTTGTGTTTCACACCCTGAAATATTTAGGGGGTTTCCTTATTAGAGGATGGCGCATCATCTACCTCTCTCTTCCCTTGTTGCTGTGCTTATTGTACGGGTACATTTCTTAATTACTTCAAAAACTGTGATAGAGGGGAGAGGTACAGATTTGGTTCTTTAAAATTGGTTTAAAAATGCCTTGTAGAAATTAAGAGTTAAAGCAAAATACTTTTCTTCTCCATCCCCATGATCTCTAGATACGACTATAATGTAAAGCATTCAGCATCTATTCAGTGTTGAAGATGAATTCTCAAAGCTCACAAAGAAATAGATTCATTTAACTGGAATTCATCTCATGCTTTTGTCTAACTTTTCTGGAATACATTTTGCTCTTTTTTTTAGGAAGAGTTTTTGTGTTTGGCCTTTTATTTTGATGCATATTGTCAAATGAATAAAATCAACTGACTCATTTTCAGGAAATGTACATTTTTAATGTGTTTTTCTCTAATGGGTCTAGGCACTATGTTGCCATCTCATTTTTGATGTAACTATGAGGTCATCTACTAACCACACATAGACAAAACTGGAAAACTATGGGTAAAGAATACTGTAAACATGGAATTGCGATATGTGGTGTCGTGTTTTGTTTTGTTTGCCCGTTTCAAAAAGGTGAAAGTAAGTATTTTAAATTATAACAAAATGTAGCTTTCCTCACCTGCCACATACCCCTGGGCTGAAGCTCGAAGAAAAGAATCATTTGTGTCAAATAAAATTTGAATACTATTAGCTATAAAAGTATAAAACACCAAAAGCTGCCTAAACCTTATTGTTTATTATAAATGAGAAGGAATGGTGTAAAAATGTAATTCTTACCAAAACTTGCCTTTAGTCAGAACATTCAAGTTCTCAGGGACCCAAGTATAACTGACAAAACTTTCTTCTAGGACATTAGAAAACGGATTCTGACTACATCTAGCATTTTTTGTTATTTTCATTTTTTAAAATATGAGTTGATATCATTTTAATTTTTCACAATAAAATTGTCATAAGTATTGGTTCCAATGTTGGATAGGATTAAGTTTTGGACATGAGTAGGATACATGGAGAGGTGTTTAAATGTTTATGGTCATATAATTAGTTATCATTTGTATGAAAAATTATCCCTTCTTCTATAAAGAAGAGTTTTCAAAACAAATTTTAGATTGCTACCATTCCCCTGACAAACTAGAACTCTTTCAGGGGTAAAGACTGGTTTTGCTTACCTGCAAAAGTCATCGGCTAAAACTTCCTTATCACCTCTCTAAATTTCTGGAAGCAGGTTACTATCAGAATCAATATTGTAAGCTGCTTTCCAAACACTAGGGTACAATTACTGGTTCACACTCTGTTCTTGATGCCATAGTTTCTAGATTTCTTTTTTATTTTGATCTTACACACCAGTGTTTAGGTAGCTTTTGAAATGCTATAGTGCTGATGCAGTGAACTCTGAGACCACCACTTGACATACAAAAATTTGGTGTTTGATGCTACCTTTACTGCATTATTGGAGCAGATCTTCATTTTGCAAATGTTTGTTCATATTCATTTACAGAAGTTTTAAATAAAGAAGATGAAATTCATCCACTTATATTTATGAGACTTTAGTAGGCATTTGATTTCCAAGAATGTATAGTGCATTTTCCAAAACACAAGTATAAATGTTATTCAGAACCAAGTCGATGGCTTATGCTAACAATGGTATTGGTTCATTTTATTTACATGCATGTACTCACACACAGAGACACACAGACACACACCCTCCTATGTATTGTAAAATGTAACATTAGTATTGGATATTTGGATATTTTGGATATTAGTATTTTCTTCCAAAGTTGCAAGAGGTTGTAAGTTAATGCTAGAATATTAATTCTTTTTTTTTATTCATTACTTGTAATCATGGAGTGATCTATTCTTTTAGATAGTTTTTAAAAGAAAACCGAACACTCAGCCTTAGTCTGAGAACCTAAGCAGTTTTGACCATTTCTGTAAGGTGTAGTGTTCTTTCTCTAACCTACATCAGGGTACATGTATGTGGCACATACTATGATTTCATTCTTCATCCTCAGTCTTAATTTTTTCCCCCAGATGTCACCATATTTCACTGTCACTTAACAAATGTTTGAGTTAAACAGGGTAAATAGAGATCCTTAGAATCTCTGCACTGCGGCAGAGCTCCAATTTGTGTGCTGCGGTGAGCTACAGTGAGTTATTTGCATAACATTATTGTATGATAGTGAAAATATTTATTTTTGTCCTTCCAGTGTTTCATGATTCAAATTTTGTATGTTTAATTAAAATACTGCATAATGTTGATGGGTTCCGAAACCATTAAAATAATCAAACAGCTGTTCTGTGGACTTATAGCTTTATTTCCTTGTATTTTCAGTAAAATGTTCTCTCCATCTTTATGTTCTCTTACCATCATCCTATCCACATAAAGTATTTTGTTTTCCCTCTCTACCCACCACCTCCTTAAATTTGATCAGCACTTTTATAATAACAGAATATATTTGTGCTAGAGAACTTGCGTTGATACTTGAGCATGTATTTATTTGGAGGGAAGCCAGAGCCTATAATTATGCCTAATTGAGTAGTTTTACTTGACCCATCCCTACAGTATTTAGAGCTGAGCCACCACGTTCTCATCCCTCCCAAAGCATGAGAATATAATTAAGTCCACTTCATTTTCAGGAACCGTATATTGCATCAGAAGCTGTGTTTATTTTTTTTTTCCAGGAAACAAGAGGAAGGCTGGTGGGGAAGGGGAGGAGTTATTTTGTATCCTGGTTCGAATTATGAAGATATTATATACACGAAATGGTATAAACTAATAACTTTTGCAAAATGCCCTGAATATAATTATTTCTCATCTTCAGCCGGATATAAAAACTGAAGTAGTAAAAAACTAGTCCTATTTAATTACTTTCTTCCTGTTTCTGGTCCATGACTTTTACATCCACTGGGAACTATCTATTAAGTACCTTTGGTAATGGACTATCTTCTCTTCAACATTTTTCTCACATGAACAATTTCATCAACACTAAAGCATTAACATAGAAAATTTGAGCCACAACACTGGCTTCCAGTTGAACTTAATTCATATTTAAGTTTTACTTGTATTTGAACTTGTATAATATACTACTGCTGAGAAAAACAATTATGAATGCCTCCTGCATGTTATATATTATCTCTAACAGAGATGGTGCAATGTAAAAAATACAAAGGGGCATAGAATTAGAATGGATGTGTTTGTGCATATATGTGTTGTGTGTAAGCCTAAATATTTATGTTTAAATATTTTTTACCACTCTTTAAATGTCTCACTTTCAGTAAAATAATGGGCCAATCTTAAGTAGAGACATTTTCTTTTGTTAGCTTTACAGTGAAGGCTAGCATTGGTCATTTTATTTTTGTCACATATTTTGAAACGTACATAACCAGTTTTTGGCTTCCAGTAACAAATTATTTAAAAATGTAAGATTTTGTTGTGAGTCGAGTGTTTTTGACCCTCAGGTTTACCATGTAAATCTGCGTTTTGGTGGTAAATCCCTTTGCCTGAGATTTGTTATTTTTTGGTAAACTTTACTGTTTTTAAAGTATGTTTTGTGTAAAATAAAGATTCAATTTTTATAATAAATAGCAAATAAAAGCAGATTAAATGTTAGAAGAAGTTGGCTGTACTAATTTTTACATGTGTTCGCTTATCAGTGCCCAGATTCCAAAAGCGATTCTCTTCCTCTTCCCACCCTTCTCTTTGCAGCTGTATGGTTATATTATTTATTAAAGGATAAATTTTAGGTTTACACATATATTTCATAATAATAGTATGAGTTTTCAAAAACATGCTACAATGGTCACAAATACCAAGCCCCTAAAGAGAGCTGTATTGATCCTACAATATACTGGGTTGGGGCGGGGGGCAGGGGGGCTGAAATCTGGCACTCTAATAGGTCTGTCCAATAGTGTGATCATCCTTGGGGACTGATGATCACAAATCAAAAAATCTCTCTTCTTGGCTTCCGTTTCTCCATTTACTGTTAGTTTAACTAAAACTGAATAGTGGACCAGATAAATAGAAAGTAATGAATTGTAAAATTATCAGTTTAATAAAGGGAGAAAAAATGGATTAGGTAAAATAGACACATGATTGCTTGACACTTTGAACAGAAGCCCTCTCTCCACCTCTACATGTCTACCTCTACCTCATATGCACACACGCACGCTCAGGAAAACGTTAGCTGATACCCAGATCTTTTCTCTGCTAGAGGACAACTTGATGTACGCTGCACCAGATTACTAAAAAATGTACTGAAAACCGATGGAAATCTTTTTCCCTGGGAATGCGGTACTTCAAAAAAAGGCTTTCCTTCACCTCTTAAGTGCCTTAGAAATGAGAAATAGACCAAAGAACTGAAGTCTGTGCCTGACTTAAGGCATTAGGAGCCGTTCAGGGACTGCTTGGTGCTTTTGGATGCAGGATCTTGTGCTAACAGCCTACATACAGGGCAGTGACATGCCCCTGTGAGCGCGGCAGTAAGAGTTCTTCAGCATTCACTCTTCTGCATCGCAAAATGGCTTTTCAAAAATGTGGTGAGGGGGCTGGCTGTGGGGGAGAGACTGTCTCGGCACTGTCAGGAGCGAGAGCACAGTTTGATTCTCTGGAGCTGCGGCTTTTGTTTGAGTTTCTGCCCCCTTCTCTGGATTCTCTGAAATTCTAGCTTGTATTTATTCTCTTTCCATCTCATCTCTGAGTCTAGAGAAAAGCAGTTTATCCAAAGGTGCAAAGTCAGACCTTGAACTCAAGCCCCATATTTACAGAATATGAATATATGTCTATATACCAAAGAAGGATAAGGGGAAAAAAGTCATTTTTTAATGTGTAGTCTTTTTAAAAAATACAAATCTCTCTTCACCCTGTTGTTTCATAATCCTCAAGAGTTATAAGTCCTGCCTCCTAAACACCAAGATTCTATAAAACTACCTGTGTGCTACTGAGAAGCCCTTTAAATTATTTCTTAAAATAAATACCTAAAGTTTGTACCCTTTTTACACAGGCCTGTTTGTTGTGTATGGCTTAATGCAGGTCACTTTTTACTCTCTGCCTCCCTCTGCTGCTGAGAGGAGAATAAACCAACTAGGAGCTTACCAGCTTTTATTCTCTCAGTTTTTCCTTGCCTTCCCTTTATCGAGTACAGTACCCCCCGCCCCAAGGTAAGATCTTGAGAATGCAGTGACCCCCACTTAATCTTAGTAACTCCATCTCAAATGAGATGCACTTAGCCCCATGCAAGTGCCTGGCACCAGGACCAGACCTGAGGTGGGTGCCCTGGGCAGGCAAGAATGTAGCACCCTTTAAAAAAAAAATTTAAGTATTTATTCAATATGTATTTACTTGGTGGGGGAACTGGTTTTATATTAGTGAAAATCATCAAGTTTTATATCAACTGTCTAAATATTCCCTTATCCAAAAACAAAACTGTCACAAGAGTGAGATACAGCTTCGAGATGACTGAGCAGAGACAAGTGGAGACCGGAGGGCAAATGAAATTTCCACAGCTCACAGCATTTCTGTCAAATGCCACAAGAGGCCATCTTGTCTCCCAGGTTTTATAAACAGACCCGTGAGTTGCTGGGGCTCCTTTCCTTTTCCCCCTGGAAACACCCTGCTCTTCGACCTGCACCCTCTTCCTTCCCAGATTTCACTCTTTACTTCCTCCAATTTCGTTCTCTCTCCCTCCCTCTTCCTTTCTCTCCCCACCCCACCCCACCCTTGCTGTGCTGTTTAGTGCTTTCCTAACCATGTACACCAAGATTCTCCCTTCCTAAAAAGTGATTTCTTGTCGTATTTTCAAATAAGAGACTTATTAAATGTGCTGACTGGGAGCAGGACCAATCTGCATTTCTTAGGATGGCACCCTCAGAAATGGCACGTGGAAACGGAAGTTAACTCGTCCCCTATTTCCAGTTATTCCAATGACATTTGGTGTTCCTTGTAAATTAGTACCCCAGGCAAAAGTTTAAGCACAGTGGGGACGAAATGCCACCCGTGTGGATTTTCCTTTTAGTCTTTCCCTGAACCAGGTTCGGATTCACATCCTTGTCTTACTGCCTCTATAAGGTACTTCATAGAAAAACTGCTCAGATCACATGGGGAGAAAAGAGCAGTTCTGTGGCCCTTTTCATAGTAGACTGAGCCAGTCTCAGACAACTATTCTGTAGAAAGGGAAGTCCTGGAGACGTAACCGAGGGAAAAAGAATTGATCCAGTCTGCGTTAAGAGGCCTGAGGAAAATTTGCCATAGACTTGTGATACCGGGGCAGAATAATACATCACAAACCTCCTTAATGGCTTCAAATTAAGAATAGATTTTTGAAAATCTAATCATTTTGTCCATGCTCCGTCAGCTTGGAGCCTGTCACCATAGGGGAAACAAGATAGTGGAATACAACAATAACATTATCTAGCTCTGCTGTGTGTTCTATTAAGGTCTTTGTGTGTGCTATCTCGGTCCATCCAACAACTTTATTTGGTGTGTTATTCCCATTTTTCAGGTAAAAAAAACAAAAATTATAACTTTCCAAAGGCCTCATGACTTCGGAAGAGGAATCGTATTCAGCCTACAGGTCTGCAAAGTTTATTTCTACCAATGTTTAGGGAATCAACTCTTATCAGCACTTCATCCTCTCTCACCCACCTAGGGGTCTGAAGACTCACAGGTGACACTTTGGTTTTCAGAGTTCACTCGTCTCTTCCTGTCCGCTTTAAGCCCCGTGCCACTTCCCACTCTGCTCCATAGCTATCCTACTTTGTCTTCTCCTAAACCAATGAGTCACTCCCTATCCATTTTATCCCCCTGCTCCCCACTAATGTCATTCTACAATTGCAGAACTTTCCAGTTGGAAGGAACCATGGAGATTTTTCTGAAGGAAAAAGCCAAAGGGGCTTGTTTGTGATCACAAACCCATGTCTGAGGGAGATGGCATCTAAGTCTGTGTGTTCCCATGTTGAGGGCTCTTTTCGCTCTTCTGGGCTAGGGGGGAGCACGGATCACCCACACGTACCAAAACCTGGTGGAAGAGCCAGGATCTGCACCCAGGCCTCCTCCCTAACTCCAGGTCCTATGCATTCTCTAACAAGCTGCGTTCATTTTAGTTAATGTCCCGCATCTTGATAATAACCCCTGCCTATGTGCAGAGCATCACAGGGCCCAAAGCACTTAAGGCTCCTGTCCCCCCTTCACTTATAAGAAAACTAGGCTCTGAAAGAGCCAGCTTCGATAGTTACCATTATCGAGAACTACTAAAGCATCTGCCATAGATTTTATTAACACTGCTGATGCATAAAACATATTAAGGTAGGCATTATCTCCGTTTCATAGAAAAAGAAATAGGTCCGGGCAGGTTAAATGACATATTAGGTTATATATTAGATTATATAGCCAGTAGGTGGCAGAGCCAGGTTTTGAACTGGAGATCCTGTAGCACCAAATCTGCTTTTTATAGCATGCACATCGCCAAAGAAGGGATAGGGTTGTGAGCATGGTCTAGGATTTTGACACCTAATCCAGTATTCTGTCCTTTATAATGTGCACTCACTGAATATTCTAAAAAAGGATTGATACACATGCAGACATACACATAAACAGTTTTAAACACCCTTTCATATAAATATAACACAATTTCAAAGGACTAATGTACTTTTCAACTTTGTGGTTATTTTTGAAAATGCATAGTTTTTTATTTTAATGCTCTATCCTAAACAATGAGCACATTTGCTCTCATTAGAAGAATGGTGTGCCATTCGGAATTTTGAACCCTATGAGAGATGTTGGATAAGACCCTGGTCTGTTGAAGAGTGTTATTAACATTTTATTTTTTTGTTTCTTTGTTTCTAGGTGCAGAGGAAGCTCACAGGCCATTTAGATTTTACTACAGAATTGCAGTGCCAGTTTAATTCCCTGAAACTCCTGATTTATTATAGGGAAATGCCAGCAGATGATTTGGACTTGCATAAGGACTGCCAATCACAGTGCAAACCAAATTTGTTCTAAATCTGTGCTGCTGATTTAGATGTTTGGAGAGTGAGGAGGAGGGATGGGTTGTGCTGTCCTTATTGAAATGCATGCCATGCTCCAGATAGGAAGCTGTGTTTTTCACCCCAAGCTAATGGAGTGTCCCTTCCCACCTTTACATTTGACTGAATGCCCTACTAAGTGTGGAGAAGGCCTCACCCCAAGATCCCGCTCCTTGAAGCGCTGGCATTTCGCCTTGGAAGTTGCAAAATGCCTGCCCTTCAAGGCAAGCGGCATGTCAGGCCCACTCTGAGTCACCTGGATTCGGCTGTCTCCAAGGCCCATTCACACAGTGGGACTGCAGCCCTCAGATATCCTCCCACCCCCACCCTCACTAAGGTCTGCTAAGGAAGGGAAGATGACTTGACAAGTGACTTTGCACAATCACATTAGCTGCTTTTTATATACTTCTAGATGAAAGAAATTGGCCTTCACTTTCTCTTTCTGGTGGTGAGTCTAATTCCTCCAGCTTAGGAAAAAGTGCCTGCAGAGAATTTCTTTGCAAGGCTGGAAATGAACCAAATGGCTTGGGTGCTGCTGCAGATAATCAGCAGAAGCCCTGCTGAGCTTGTGACTGGAGGGGCCTTCAGGAAATTAACATGCTTTTCAGGGGGAATTTTGGCTCAGGGAATTGGCTATGTTGAAGAGGCCAGAAGCCAGTTCATAGGGAAAGAGAATATGGGGTCGTTATGATGCCATTTCCAGCGTGATCTGTGTATGTCCACGTGCTCAGAGTCCCTGCCTAACTGAGCCTAATGAGAACCTAGATGTTTCCTCGGGTGCCTTCCAACTCCAATATTCTGATCTACATAAAATGCTCAATGAGTGGGAGGTGTTGATCAGGGTTAATACTGAGTAATTTTCTTAAGAGCTTGAGCATGTCTGTCATGCATTTATTTTTTTAGGCTTTGAAATGACTCATTTTTATGACACATGAACAAGATTTTTGTTCACTAAAGAACCTAAAGCACAAAAGCAAGTGAAGGAAGATGGAATGATTTAATTATTTATTTATTTATTTATTTGCCCCGCCCTGGGATGGAATGATTTTAAGGGCAGCTCTGCAATGCCTCTGCATCAGGAGAGCCGAGTATACAGTGAAGAGGAGCTATCTAGGGCAGGACAGATAGGAGCATTCCCAGGAGATCCCTCATCGTGCTCAGGTTACAGTTCCCAGACAGGAGAAATGTCCCGAGGTTGCACAGGTAAGAGCTGACCTGTGAGGTACTTGGCCCTCTTGAGCTTTGACATGAAAGCTTGAAATCTGAGGCTGATATATCACCAGTGACATCCAGCCCAGAGTCTGACCTGGGGCCAATGGATGCCTCCAAGTCTTCAATTCTCATGTTCCTGTTCCATGGGGCTCTGGGTCTAAGTGTCCAGCCAGCTAACAGGCCCCCAGTTAGAGAGATATACCTCTAGGCTTGTGTGCACTGAGCAACATCTGCTCCTTTCTGCATTTAGGGTACAGCCCCAACTGGGCTCCGGCTTCAAGGGCTGTCTGTGCACCTGTCCTGCTCAGCTGACCCACAGTGAGCTGTCCTGGTGCTGTGTGCTATGCATCGCCTCTGTGTTCTGGTGCCCAGCTAAGGATTGCTCCAAGCCTAGACTTGACCTCCGCTGTGTCTAGAAGAAGAGAAAGTAAGATGGTTGTCCTAAACAGAGTGGACTATTGGCTGGCTGCCAGAAAGTCAGCCTCACTGTGGGTTGCAGTCCTGTCTTCACCAATAACACCTGAGTAACCTTATCTCTCTAGCCTCAGTTTCCTCTTCTGTAAAATGCTTATACAGTGTACCAGCTTCTACCCGGGTACTGCTTTAGGTATTGAGGATACAATGAGATTAATGGGGACAAGACAAACAAGGCCTTGCCCTAATGGAAACAAACCTCACAGGGTCATAGGAGAATTCTGTGAGATAATGTAAAATGCTCAGCATCATGTCTGACTCTGGTGGGCGCTCACTACATGTAAGCACTAACAAATTTCGCTCCAAAGATGGTAGAAAATGTTTTAAAACATGTCCTCTCTGGCTGGAAGGCTAGCCTTGTTCCCTTTGCTTAGCTAGCTCCTGTTGATCCCATGCTAACGGTGGTCACTTTCTCAGGGTAGCGCTTCCCCGATCAGGTCCATGGTTAGGTACTACTGTTGTACAGTCTCGTGGCAACCAGCACTCTACTTGGATGTGTTCATCACTTTGGTAATTACTACTTGTTTAATGTTTGCGTTCCCAACTAGATGGTAAACCCAATGTGGACAGCAACCATATCTACCTGAAGTCTCAACGCCTGGCTTTGAGATTCTCCATAAATACCTGAGCATCCGACTGGCCAATATGTGAAGGAGATGGGTTCACTCTGAATGAGGAAAGTGCATTGGATCATAAAAAAAAAAGAGAATCTAGCCCATCAGGAGCATGTAGGCTCTTTTGTTCCACCCTCCGTTCTCTCTCTCAATATGTAGAGGAGGGACAGCCAAGAGATGACTCAAAAAACAAGCCATGCCTTTGGTCAGCATCCTCATCTTCCTGGAAGCAATTAAGTAGCCAAGTCAGGGTGCAAAGGTTGGCATATTGGGTTCCCCACTGTAAAGAAGCATGTCTCCATCACCACTCATGGCACTGCTGAAAATAGGGCAGTAAGAGTCTTCTTTGAGACCATACACCATAATCACACCCTTGTCTGTTCTTGCACAGCCGGGAAGCATGATTTATAGGAAGAAGTGTTGTCTCTTTTAACTAGATAGAACAAGCTTGAAAAAATGAAATTCAATGACACATAACTTGAATAATGCCAGTGGCAGAAATGTAACCATGTTGACTTTTCACTGTCATTTGGTATAAAAGATGCCCCCAGCCTCAGTACCTTGAGAAAGAGACCTCCCCAAACACAGTTATTTACTTGTGACTCACTGGAAATGTTAATTTCCTTGCTCTTTTGTCCCCTGTGGGATTTAACAAAGCAGCAATGTGACCTGACCCCAGTGGTTTTCTATTGACCAGAATCCAAATCCTCTGGGCAGTGCTAGACTTCCCACGTGCATTCCTGCAGGCCCACCATATGGGGCTGCATGGCAGTCCTCTGTGCTAGACCTTTCCAAATCTGCATGCCTCCCCCATGCTGTTCTCTCAATCAGAAGTCCCTTCTTTCCATATCAATGTGGAAGATTATCTATTTGTCTGTCTGTCTGTCTGTCTGTCTGTCTGTCAAACCTCTGTTCATTCAAGGCTAAGAAGAAATATCATTTGTCTCTAATACCTCCTCTGACCACCTTCCTTCCTCCAAGCTGGAGTTAGGTGCTTTCATTCCTAACCCTTACAACAATGTAGTGAGGTTATTTATAGATTTCTTCTTCACTAAATTGATGACTGAACCCAAATCTTGTTTTATCACCTTTAACTAGCATAGTGCCTAGCACATTGTAGGTGCAGAATGAATGAAAGGCAGAAAACTAGGCACCGGCAAACTGTGGCCTGGGACCCGTGGGTCAGCCAGAATGCATAAGGGCAAGTGTATGTGCCAGAACTACTAGTGGGTACTTTATGGACAGGCTGTTAAGACAATGAGAAGTCACTGAAGGCTTGTGGGCATGGAAATGGCATGGGGAAGTAGAACTTTATGAAAAACATTATGAAAGTGTATAACAGGTATGATGAGCTTAAAGGATGAAAATCTTACACCCCTTCTACAGATGAGAAAACTGAGGTATCAGGAAGTTACATGTCTTACCAAAACCCACACAGCTAGTAAACAAAGAAATCTGGTTTAGAATCTAGATCCGATTTCAGAGTTTGTGTTCTTAGAAGCTGTCCAAAAGCTCAACCGAATCTGAAAGCACTGCCTTGAACCAGGGCCTTTGGGTCTTCTAGGAGTGCTCTCCCAGTTGTGCTAAGTTTGACTCCGGAATGCCACCAGTCCCCACTGGGCCCACTTCAGTTTCCTCTTCAATCGAATGAGGGCTATTGAGCTGGGTGACTGTATGGCTAATTTTAGGCTCTGAGATGCTATAATTCTCTGTAGAATACAAAAGAATTTCCTAACCTGGAAATCAGCTTAGTCAAAACTAAATGCACTTGTGTACTGACCCTAAAAATTTTTTCATGGGTTGCAATCATGACTCCAAAACACAAAAAAAGCTGTGAAATACTATCTTAGAGTTCTAATCCTTCTTCCCAAACAGGCATTTAAAATATGCTCAGGCACTAAAGTATAGCTGTTGAACTCACGGAAATTGTCTGTTTATCTATAACCATACTTAAATCACAGCAAAGTTTCCACTCACTCTCCATGGCCCTTAGAGCCTTTAGTCTACCTGTATTTCTGTATCACACCGAAATAAAGTTTGGCATTGCACTAGCTAAACCTATAGCATCCCGCCCCATCACATAAGTCTCAATCACGCAATTCTCTGACTTCAGGCTGAATTTTAGGGTAGAACGCCTCTGAAAACGTCTGTGTGGTTCAGAACGAACTCTGAAATGAAAAGTTCCCACCCAAACCACTGAATAACATCCTGTTGTTTTCATCAAATTTATGCAGTAACTTTTTTGATTTGGCTTTCATTGGGAATGATCTGCCTGATGGCATTTTTCTGAAACATTTAGAACAAAATACAATCTCATTATGGTCAGCTACATAGAGTGGACCTTTCAGAGCATAAAGAAACATCTGTCCTCCATCTGCGTGCTTAAAAACTAGGATTTTCAATAGAATACATTGTAGGATACTAATGCTTTTAAAGGGCAGGAAAGCCATTTCTGACTAAAATCTCAATAAATACATCTAACAGAATATTTTTATCTTACATACTGCTTTTCAAAGAGGATTTCAAAGGCCACTAGAGCAGAGGGTTTAATAAAAATACAACCTCTGGGTTCAGCCAAACCTAGTTCAAATGCATGTTCTGTCATATACTAGCTGCATGATTTTGGAAAGTGACTTAACCCTGATAATTTTAGGTTTTCTCAGGGATGTAAAATAGAGTAATAATACCTATCCGAAGAGATAATGTGTTCAAAGAGGCCAGCACATAGTAAAGCACTAAATGAACATAAATTATTCTTCTGCTTTGCTACTGCTGCTGTAAATACTAGAGGTAGAATGGCCCGATTCCTGATGTGGGTGAAAGAAAACAGATTTGGAATTCGAAAACTAGAATTTGAACTCCGCCCCTGTCACTTACTTAGTTGTGTGACCTCGGGGAAATCACTGAAGCCTTCTCAACTCAGCTTCTTTACCTGTAAAACAGGGAAAATAAAAATAGTTAACTGACTGCTAACAACCCTGAGGTGCAAATGAGGTGATTTATGTGAACTTGCTCTGCCAACTGCTAAACCCTGTATGCACGCATTATTTTGTATTGTTAGTGTTATGGACTGAATGTTTGTCCCCACAAAAGACATATGTTGAAATCCTAAACCCCAGTGTGAAGGTATTAGGAGCTGGGTGGGGCCTTGGGAGGTGATTAGGTTTAGGTGAGGTCTTGAGGGTAGGGCCCCCATGATGGAGGGGTCTAGCTAGATCTCTCTTCCCTCCTCTCACTTCTGTCCCCTCTCCACGTCTCTCTTTTCTCTCTCTCTCTCTCTCTCTCTCTCTCTCTCTCTGTCTGTCTGGTGATAACAAGAAGTCTACAACTCAGAAAGAGGGCCTTCACCCAGAACCAAATCAGATGAAACTTCCGGCCTCCAGAACTGTGAGCAATAAGTGTCTGTTGTTTAAGCCCCCAGGCCGCCCCGTTCAGGCTGCCATGGTACTTTCTCATGGCGGCCTGAACTGACAAAGACAATAACACCACCAGAACTGAATCTAATCTTTTTATTTGCAAATTTTCATTTATGTGCTCAAGTGATTATAACTGATTTCCACTTAGCCACAGAAGTGAGGATTCTGCGATGGACTAGAGCAGCACGGGGACGGAACATCTGTCTTCCCCAACAAAACAGTAACACCTCTGTGTTCCTGTCTTAGGCTGATCTCTGCAAACATTCAAAATGTGTCCTGGTAGAGTCCACACGTCTGCAAACATACTGAGACAGAGGAGGGCTGTTGACTACGGTCTCTGCCTATTGTGTTGTTTTTGATGTTGTAATCGTTAGTTTTTCAGATTTCACCTCCCACCTCTTCCTAGAGCATTTAAAACAACTGACAATTCAGCCACTCTCCACCCTCCTGGATACCCGATCCTCTCTGCCTTTCCCCTAGGGTGGAAGTCCTGGGACCTGGGACTTTGATGTCAGCAAGACTTAAATTCAAATCTTGACTTCTCAACTTTCTAGAAAGTCACTTAACCTTTCTATACCTCAGTTTCCTAATCTGCAAAATGGGAGAAGATAATAACTATTTCCCAGAGTGGTTGGAAAAATTTAATAAGGCAATACATTTAAAGATTTTGGAGTCATATGTGACATCCAGCAGGTACTCATTGGCTTCACCTTCCTTTCGTTGAGCTTTCTTCTTACCTACTTCTCACTCCTCATACCTGATTATTGACATCTCTCTGGGGCCTTTGCTGAGAGGATCACCAACAGAGTCAACAGCTACGGTGAAAATGTCCCAGCAAAAACATTAATCAATATTCCCAAACTAAAACTCTTACCCCAAGTCTTCACGAATGTTTGGGGCTTTGGAGTACCTCAGTAAAAACAATAGATCTCTATTAAACATATTTGCTAGTTGAGTATTTGAGAGTGTGTGTGTGTGTGTGTGTGTGAGAGAGAGAGACAGAGAGAGAGAGAGAGAGAGAGAGAGAGCGAGCGAGCGCGAGCACTTAGATATTCACAGAAATCTGGCACATGCACAAAAAGCTGATAATACTATATATCCTTTTCTCTGCATATCTTTGTATTTTTTAAATTTTACATGGTGTACTTGTATTACCTATTCAAAAATTACTTTAAAAATGTTAGTAATGTTGGAATAAATTCTTGATTTAGATATTCTAAAAAGAGTTCCCCAATACCTCAAAGGTTAGCGTAGCCTCCAAAACTTTCTAATATATGGACAAGGGAGAATGTGGCTCTTGAAGCTGAAAATCACTGTCATTTAAAAGCCTGCTAAAAACCAAAAGAAGAGATTGAAATTCATGCCGTACTATAATAGCCATAGAATCTTTGTAACTTATTTCCTCAAGGTTTGTAAAGTTACCATTTGTCAATAATAATAGTAGTGATGTTTGTGGAGAGCTTACTATGTTACAAGCACTGTTTTGTGTACATTTCACACATTACCTCAAGTTAATTTTCATAACAATCTTATGAGTCATTATTATTCATATTTTACATATTAGAAAATTAAGTCTCATAGAATTTCCTAACTAGCAAATGACAGAGCTCGGATCCAATCCTGTTATACATTTTATGGTTTTTATTATTTATCAATAAATTTAACATGTAAGATTGTGTATATTTAAGGTGTACGGCATGTTACTTTTATATATTTATATATTATAATACTATTGCCATTGTAGAGATATTTATCACATTACACAAGTATAGTACAATATTATTGTCTACATTCATTATACTGTATGTTAGATCTCTATGGCTTATTTACTACTTGTTACAAATTTGTACCCTTAAATACCATCAATCTTATCCCTTCAATCCCCATCCCCTGGTAACCATCATTTTACTCTCTGGTTTTTATGGTTTTGGGGTTTTTTTTTACAGGCCAAATCTGTTACAGGTTTATTATAAGGATTATAAAACTGTTATAAGAACTAAATAAATTACTTCATTTAAAGTGCTTAGACCAGTATTGCTTGTACTAACCATCCCTATAAAGGGCCAACATTAATATTCTGGAGTCAGAGAGGAATTTTCTAAATTAGAAACATGATCGAGTCAGTAAAAGTACATGAACTCATTTTAATAAGATAAAATGTAAGTTAAGGTCGCATTTATTCTGTGACCAAGAGCTCTACGATTTCAAGACCGTTTTCCCCTTTGTTTGTATTTCCTAGGTCGGCCATTTCCTTGAAGACCTCCTGCCAGCAATTCTAAGTTGCGTCCCACCCCTCACCATTTTCATGCGTTTTCATCACAGAGACTTTTAACATAAAGTTAGAGAAAGGTAACATTTTAAAACGAAGCCCATATTATGACCACCCACACAAGCTGTTTTGTTATTGGTCATTTCCTTTGTGATTTTTATTGGGGTGTGTGTCTACCTGTGGGAGGTGACAACAGGTGAAACCTGAGACTTGCAGGGCCATTTACCATTCCAAGTCGTTAGCGCAGAAAGACAAGTCGAGATCCTCTGTTGCCAACGTGTACAGGAATAGCAACCACAAAACTACTTGCTATATAAAGCAAGAGAACAGTAATATCTGAGTCTGACTGACTGAAAATACGCCATGTTTCTGCAGGCGAAAGTCAGGCTCAAGAAAATATAAAGCAAGAAAGGAAAATACCTCCCTAGGGCCACCAGAATGTCACTGTCCAGTATGATAGCTTCCAGCCATATGTGGCTATTAAGTGCTTGAAATAGGGCTAGTTCGAATGGAAATGTAAAATCCATGATGGATTTCAAAGAATTAGTTAAAAACAGAATAAAATATATCAATATTTTTACATTGATTACATATCAAGTGGATCATACTTTGGCTATTTTAGGTTAAATAATATATTTAAAATCAAATTCATTGCTTTTTTTAAAAAAAATGTGGATACTACAAAAATTAAAATCATCTATGAGGTTTGCATTATATTTCTACTTGGTAGCACTGCTCTAGATTAAATTCTTACCTTATCGAACTAAGCTTTAAGTCTCCAGTTCCTTAGAAACATTAATATATAAATGCCTAAATTCAAATCTAGAAATGAGTACATTTATTATGCACTTACTTAGAGTTTAAAGATTAATAATACAGAGTTCTTGTTCTTAAGAGAAAGAAAGTGAACTAAGATTCGCTGGGTTCTACAGTGGGCCAAGCTCTGGGCATTCTTGCAAGTAGATATTATAGTTTCCACTACTCAACTGAACACCAGCTTCAAGCCTTCTTTATTCGGGGGAGTACAGAAACCTTCTCGAAACCAATATGAGCGTAGGCATTCTCTTCCCCATGATCTCTCTACACTGTTAGTCATAAATACCCTCTTTCCAACTCTAGCCTCTGTGTCTTAGTCCATTTGGGTTGCTATAACAAAATACCATGGACAAGGTGGCTTATACACAACAGACATTTACTTCTCACAGTTCTGGAGGCCGGGAAGTCCAAGATCATGGCACAGCACTACTGGGTCCTGGTGAAGGACTTCCAGGTTTCAGACTGCTGACTTTTTACCAGGTCCTCACATGGTGGGAGGAGCAGGCAGTTCCCTGTGGTTGCTTTTGTAAGAGCACTAATTCCATTCGTGAAGCCTCCACCCATAAGACAAAAGCCTCACCTCCTCACATCATCACATTGAGCATCAGGATTTCGGTATATGAATTTTGGGAGGATATAAACATTCAGACCATCGCAATGTGTAACTTTCCCAAAAGGACCAAATAAATGGGCATGTGGATGTATGTTATTGTATCTATTATCGTTGTATGCCTCCACCCGAAATGCTCTTCCGGCAATGCCTGTGTGGCTCACCCTCACCCTTCCTTCCTGTCTTTCCTCAGCTGCCTCCTCGCCAGTGAAGAGGCCCTCGACCAGTGTATTTTAAATTTGTAATTGCCCTGCCCAAATATTCTCTTCCCCTCTTCCATACCCCCTTCATTGACAGCGAACATATTTTGCCTTCTACTCGCTCATTTTATTACCTCTCCCAAATAAGATTTGAACTCTACAAAGGCGGAGATCCTATTTTATTCAATGCCATCATCCCAGTTCTTAGAACAGTGCCTGCCACAAAATAGATGTTCAGTGTGTATTTGTTAGTGATTGTAATTTTCAGGTAAGAATAATGAAAAACAGAGAAGCTCAGTTTTAGGCCAAGTCGCAGGACTGGTAAATGTAGAGGTCAGAATTTGGACTAAGACAGTGCTGGTTTCACTCCCTTGGTCTGGTTCAGGAAATAAGAGGGGCTCCCTGCCCAACCACCCCTCTGGCCAGGCCGCCTTGTTCTTGTGGGGGAAGCACACACCAAGGTTCAAATGTAAATTCTGCTAGACATACTGAGCTAAAACAGAAACAACTACTTTGGCAGCATTGTTGACAGTCTCTGAGATTAAAAAAAGTAGTTTGAAGGCTTATGCTGAGGCTTTCCAGTTTTAAGACTGGCTTTAACTATTTTTCTTTTAGCTGTAGCTTTCTGGGATAATGAATGTACCATATGCCTGTATCTCCAGGTTCCCATACAAATTAGGAAAGTAAAAATGTCTCGATGATTAAAACAGATTTTTGCTTGTTTCCATGGGAAATCAACTGCCATGAAACCTTAAGAAATGGGAAAGAGAATGTGTTTAGCTCGAGGTGTTCTCTGGAGAGTAGCTGAACTCTGTCAGCAGCCCAGGCTCCAGTTGACAGCTGTTGGAGGCCAAACGACATTGCTAAGATCAGCAGTCTTGTCCTGCTTCTAGGAGCCTCCACCACCTGGGGCTAGGCATGCATCTCTTAAGAATTCACTACACTCCAGACCCTGGAGTGTTAGGCCCTCTACCAACCATGCTAGGAAAAGCCCCTTACTAATGACAAATAGATACTTAGTAATGCAGGCCCCCCAGCTTCATCCTTTCAGTGCAGTTTCAGCATATTTTCAGCCTTCCAGGAGATTTTTGGTGGACAGTGAGATGCACTGTAAAGGAATCTTTCTTGAGAGAGTCACTGCTGGCTTCTAAAGACTAGACAGAGTTAATTCAGGGGAGTGGGAGGAAGGTCTGTAAATAGCCAAGCATGCCCTGGGCAGATACATTGCACCAAGGATGTCTCTAGGAGGTTGTGATGATTACTTGTTTGTCTGCCCCAGAATTAGCACCAATTTGCCTAGAAAAAGAGAATGCTGAAAGAAAAGGCTGCAAAAAGATTTCAGTGTTGTCTTGCCAGTGGTAGTCTCTGACTTGTCTGAGGGAAATTGGATCAGGAACTTACTCTGCCCTAAGTTGAGGGTTGATTAACATCCTCCCCCCACCTAGTTGAGGCAGGGGAAGATAATCTTTCTCTGTTTCCTAACCCAGAGTGTGACTTGGACGTGCCAGGGTGAAGCCAAAGCCTGGACTCTTAGCAGTAAAGTTGAATGTAGAGTTTAAATTTAGACTCAAACAGCCCTGAATGCTGATGCTTGTTCTCTAACTCACTAGCACTGAGACCTCAGAGAATTCAGAGCCACAGTTTTAGTGTCTGTAAAGTAGGATGACAATACCTCCTCCTCAGGAAAGTCATGAGGATAAAATAAGTACTCATAACAAACCTATAGGCAATAGGTCTTCAGTGCCTTCTGGCTTCCCTTTTCTTTACCTCTGTTGCTGTTCTACTCCCAAAATTGGAAAACAGAGAGTTTGGTGAGCAAGAAATAGACCAAGTCCTCCTTCCTCCCATAACCAGTATTACCAGCACTAACCAGCCCCTTAATTCTTCTAAGAATTGCTATTGAGGATGTAGATAGTGCAAAGGATTCCAAGTCTTTGCACATAACATACCCATTTACTTGCAACTCTTTAGCCAGGATAAGTTGCCTTGCTTAGGTGGAATAGTTCTCAGAGAAACTAAGTGGAGAAGGACACTTATGTTTTCTCTGCCGAAATAAAGCATTAGTAGAACCTCCCGGAATTAAGACTTAGATCATAATGCATTCCAAATGCTTTGCTCTAGGCTAGTCAAGATATTTTGACTCTTATCTTCAAATGACTCACAGGCATGATTCTTTAGCATGAGGCTATCCTAACAGGTTGTATGTAGCCAAATTAGAGGAAGCAGTATTGTCATTTTGTGATTCTGGGGAGACTTATAGTAAATCAGTCTATTCATTACAGTAGGGGTCCTCAACTCCTTTGCCACGAACCGGTACCTGTATGTGGCCTGTTGGGAATGGGGCCTCACAGCAGGAGGTGAGGGAAAAGCCAGTGAGGGAAACTTCATCTGTATTTGCAGCCACTCCCCAGCACCACCTCAGCTCTACCTCAGACCATCAGGCATTAGATTCTCAGAGACACACCAAAAAGGTTAGGGATCACTGCATTACAGCTATAATGTACAAAATCATGCTCTGGTCACTTAATCTATTTCTGTAGATTCTAATAAAAGCTACTTAATACTGTGTCTGTTCTATTTCCACCCCAACCCAACTCTAACACCGACTACCCAGAGCTGGTGCACATGCCACAGATTAAGGGCAAAGTGCTCCACAGGACTGCCCTAACGTCAGCTGATAGTCATAAGTCTTAGAAGATCCCCAAGCCACCCACACTTCTGCCCAATTGGCTACAAATTTGAGGGTTCTCTGACCCCTCAGGGATGTACTACCCTATCTGCACATCTGTGAGTTCGCCAACAAGGAAGCTCCACTGAGCTTCGGTAACCAGAGTTTTTATTGGGGTTTAATTATGTAGCCATGGTTGATTAAATCACTGACCATATGATTGAACTCAATCTCTAGTGCCCTTCCCCCCCAACACTCCTTCGCTGGGAGGGCAGGCTGGCCCAGAGTTCTGACACTCTTATCATGTGATTGGTCTTTCTGATGTTCAGCACCCATCCTGAAACTAAATAGAGGTTATCTGGGTGAAACTGAGGCAGGGGAGATTGGGGAAAAGGAAGTAGCACTGTGTAGCCACAATGCTGTAAGTGCTGAGCTGGGGGAGCAGAAATGAACATAGAAAGGTAGGACTTAAGAGAGATATTGAAGGAAGATTTCAACTTATCACTTAAAATGTCTTTAGTACATTAAATACTGCACGATGGGTCAAGAGGTTAAAACTACTTGAAGAGTTAAACTACTTTCTAAAGATATCCAAGAATTTTGATAAAGTAGCTCCACTGTGATTAACAGAACTTTGTATTCTAAACATTAAAAACTCAGCTAGCATTAAAGATCTTAATATTTTACCTCTTGAACAACCTCTAGGACCTCTGTCCTGATTGTAATGCCATGTTCCCATTGGTTTTTTTAAACAAAAATGAATACTGTCAGTTTTTACCTTTCAAATGCCTTTTGAAATTTGTTCACTTTGGAGTACAAAGCCTTGTTTTCTCTTGTAAGTCACAAATTCATGAAAGGTCTGTGAAGATACAGGATGCACTCTGTATAAATCGTGTGTAAAAGAGGACCTGTAATACCGATATGTTAAAACTAGCTATTTCTTCCCACATGTAGATTTTAGTAGACAATAAAAATATTTCGAAATTCTCAGTGTGCACTCTTTTTTTCACATAATAGTAACAAAAAATATAATGTGCTTATATCTGCAGAAGTTATAGAATATTAAAGGTATTTTAGATAATAATTTTTCAAAAAAATTTTATGGGTTTAAATTTTGGGAGGGAGGAAGAGAAATGATGCTTATTTCAATGTATTATGAGTGATATGTTAAATTGAAATAGAAATGAAATAGTAAAAACTATATACAGTTTATTCAGGCAGTAAGGACTCATTTTGTTTACTTTTCAAAAATTATTATATATAAAACTACAAAATGTTGACTTTTAAGAAAACTGGCAACTGGAAACCCTTCATATTTGTCAATACCTTTAAAAATTTTTGAAGGAAAGTCTCCTCCTTTGACATTACATTAAAATAATTAGACCAACAAATAATTTTTGAACTTCAGCTATGTGGGAAATGAAAAAATGTGAAATGTTAAAAAAGAGAACATGTAATTAGCTGTTTAATATTAATAAAAATTAACATTTATTGCACGTTTACAATGTATCCAGCACTGTGCAAAGGCACATGTATTAAATTATCTAATCCTCACAACCACACTATAACGTAAGCACTACAATTATCCTCATTTATCTACAGAGAGACTGAGGCTCAGAGAGATTAACCAACTTATCCAAGTTCTCACAGTTATGGAAGATAAAAAGTGATTAATTACTATAAGAGTTTACCGAAACGAAAGTGTTAGAAAAGCTTTATGGAGACAGGATTTGAATAGGACATTTAAAGGCTGATGGAAGTTGGAGAAAAATAGAGAAATGAGATAAAAGAAGTGAGAGAAATTAGAAGGTGGTGTGAAGACATGTACAAAATCAAGGAGGTAGGAAAGAGCTATAAAGCCATCAAAGGCATGTGCAAACTTGATTAGAGTGTCCCCTCAGTAAACAACTGCAATATTAAGAAAGGTGATTTTTCAAAAAAAAAAAATTGGTTCCATAGACATTCAGTTATCATATAAGTTATGAAAACATGCAATGCAGGTTAAAATCCAGATAAATACAGAACCTTTTGTTAAGAAGTAACACTACTTCTGTGAAGCTACTTGAGGTTTTACAAAGATTAAGAGATTGATTTATACTTGCTTCCCTTAAACCTTTAGATTAATTCTAGATTTGAGAAGCAGAAAGGCAGAAAATTTCACTCAACCCTTGATAGGAAGAAAGAAAAATACCCACCAATCTCTACAAAAGTTTTCAGGAAAGACCATGATGATTCTTACATTTTCTTGTGAAAATGGTGGTAGAGGATGTAAAAGTGCATCTTGCTCTTGCATCTGAAATTCATACCATATCATTTGTCTTCAGTGGCCAGAACACTGAACAAAATATTGCAGAGAGTTTTATATGAAACCTTCTTATCATTAGTTTTAGAAAATCAGTTTGGCATTTCAGAGGCTGGGCAGCAATCTACAAATGCTGTGGATCAAATAGTTTTCTCATTATTTTAAGTAACAGAAAATTTTTAAATTCCTTTCTCCTTAAAGTTCTTAGAAGTCCCACACTATTCCCCACCTCCACACTCATTAGGAGATTGGATGGGGTAAGCTGCCAGTCTGATATGAGGAAAAGCATTATGATGTGATTATTAGTCTAAATAGGGTCACAATGTACCATCTGAGGACTGGCAACTGTGAGTCATTTGGGAGCTGGGGTGTAACACCACTCCTGGTTATGAAAAATTCAAGCTTGCCTAAGTAAAGAACTGATAACATTAAAATATTATTGCTTTTTCCTCCTTCTCTTGATGTAGACTTAAAGACAAACACTCAACATCACGGTATATTTGTTTCGGATTATTAAGAAAAAATTAAATCCATCTTATGTTAGGAATTTGAGATACATCAAAACCTATGTGGAACATTTCAAGGTAGAAATTTGATTAGAGAGTCCTTACCTGGAATGTCACCCTACTCAAAATGGGCTAAACGATATTTCCCCTCTTGGTCAACATGAGCTGATAAGAGACATAATTCACCCTTAATGATTCTGAAATGTATTTCTTAAAGAAAATGAAGGACAAAACATGACATCTGGAAGATAGTAATCTAGAGATAAAACTCCAAAGAAGCAAGGAAATCGATGTTTATTCTCTTAAGGATTCCAAGGGAAAATCACATCTTCTGGCAGTTCAAAAAATTCTGATAAGGCAGAAAGGTAGGCATGGAGTCAGGTTGCCTGGATTCCATTCCTGGCTCTGCCATTTACTAGTAGCATGACCTTGGACAAGTCACATTACCAATCTGTGTCTTAAGACTCCCATCTGTGAAAAGAAGGCAGTGATAGTATCTACTTCATAGTGTTGTTTCATGGGTTAAATGAAATAATACATGTAAAATGATTTATACCATGCCTTGCATAGAGTACTCAACAAATGTTAATTTGCTACCACTTTATTGTAGCATTTAAATCACCGTCCTGAGTTATCAGCCTACCTCTTAAATTTTCCAGACAAGGTTGCTCCCCAACCTATTATTATTATATTCTAATCTCCTTGAAAACATTTCAATCAGAAATGTTTGTTTCAAGGGAATTAATCACTAGCATTATTACAGAAAGCATAATTTTGAGTTTTGATTTAGGCAATGAAATGAACAGTTAATATAAAATGACATCAGATCAGATGTAAATAGACTGCTGTCAGGAGCATTTTAGAAGCTGAAGAACATTGTTGATATTCAAGAAATCTGGATATTTTCAGTCTCCTAAATGTAACCACAGTTGTTTTCATTTTGTGGTAAAACGATTCTCCCTTTGGCCATGTAAAGCAATTTATCTTATCTGAACTCTCGACATTTCCTCTTTCTACATTGCTTTTGGAAGTGATCAGTACAATTAATTCAGAAGTATTTCCCCCACCTCCCACATTTCCATTCTTTACTGTAAGATGGTACTTCATTTTCACAGAGGTTTAATTTTTAAATTTCTTTTCTAAAACAAGACAGAATGTAGAATATTTTGTGATCGTTTTGATAAAATATTGTCATGTTGTACAGAAATTCATGCTGCCTTTCGTTGATATTCCATAATCAGACCACATGACTTCTACTAGCTCTGTAATGAATGTTCCTCGGAAGCAGGGATGGATGCCTAGAAATGCTACAACAGGCCTAGAGAAGCATTCATAGGAGAGAACAGTCATAAGACCAGAGATGATTCAGGGAGGGAGAACATCTAAAGATATATGTTACCAATGTTCAACTTACAGGGAGGAAAAAGCCAGTTATTATAAAACAAACAAACAAACAAACAAACAAACAAACAAAAAACTCTATGAAGAGTGCAAGACTTTATATCCTTGCAAGCTGAAAAGTTAGCCAGTTTCTTGGATGCTAGTAGAAGACATGAAACTTCTGAATCAGAGATGAAAGAAAGTTTATTATTCACAGCAATAGCGTTAGCCAGCGTATCAGCATGTTTGTGTTATTTCCTGGAGCCTCAACTCAGTAACAGTAGGTTGTGTTATAGGAGAGTAACCACGAGCTTAGGGAATGAGAACCGTTTATAATGATTGTGTTTTGCCCTGGAGATAAATATTACCTTTGTTATACTGGACAGTAAGTACGCTTGTCCTTTGCTCCAGAGGGAAATATCTCTATCTTTGAAGGCTATTCACCACACAAATATCCTTGAAGTTTTAGTCTGGAAGAAAGGGCAACTAGCATCTTGCTTGCAAGATGTGCAGTGCCTTGCTCACAAGATATGCAAAAATACTAGAGATCCATGGAGAGCTCGTTTCTCAGCAGTCATCAATAAATAAACTATCCTGTGCTGACCCTTTGAGTGGTCAGAATGCATGTTTTGTCTTATATTAGTTTTGACTATTTCTAAAAGGGTGTCAAAGAACCCAGAGGCTAATAAGAGTATGTAAAGGCAAGGAGATATTCCTCAACATAAAAAAATAGGGTTACACTATTACCAGTGAGAACTGGTGCTCTTTGTGCTATTAAAGATGACAGGTGCTCTATTATGCCTGACGTGTGTAAGGAAATAGCTGCAGAAAAGATCTTCCAAGCAGGCTTGTCTCAGTAGGCATCCATTAAATGAGTTAATAAGGCCTATCATTTCCTTCTCTTTCCAAAGAAAAAAGGTCTATGAAGACTGTAGTTTTTAACTCTAGAATAACAATTCAGGTATTGTGTTCTGAGAGATCTTACTCTTCTTGGAATGTTAATAGATGGGACAAAGGAAATAGTTCCATGATGAAATAAAGTTAGACAAATGTTGGGTTCAGAAAAGTTAACAAGTATATTTAATGCAGGACTTCGCAGAGCCCAAAGAAAGTTAATATGCATTGTGAATCTCCAGGAGGGATATTTTATTTTCAAAATGAATTTGACTTCAGGGTACTCAAAGGGTAGAGTTCTATGGAAAGCTGCTTGGAAATGCCTCAGTAGAGGAATGGCTCTATCTCACTGGCAATGGATGGTGGAAGATAAAGGTGCTTTGGGAAGATGTTGCCTGACTAGTCTGTCCTGCTCTGGACAGATTTTCCGTAAATAACAACTTCCTGCTTCCTTTGATTACATGTTAGTGATTATATTCATTACTGACTGAAATCTAGGAAAGATAAATGTGTATCATTTTAAGATTGATGTGAACAGTTTTAGCACTGAACAAGTCCTAAGAAATCATCTATTTTAATGTCTTCATTTCAGATAAGGAGACTGAGGATCCAAAGATATTAAGAGACTTGTTCCAAGTCACAAAGTTAGTCAGTGGTAGAGCCATGCCTGGAATCCAGGTCTCATTAATCCCAGTTTGTTCTTTTCACGAATAGCGACAAAGTGACCATTAATGATCACTATCATCGATATTGAGAAGACAAACAAGACTTTCTTGTTTTTGCTTTTTTTCTTGGAGAGGTAAACAACATGAATAAATTTAGGAAATTAATAAACAAACACCAAAAAGTCTCAAGAAAATGTATCTTATGTCAGTATAGGTGGTATTTTTAAGAAGAGAACATCCGGGCATGCTTATAGTATTTTCTAAGTATACAAAGCACCATCCGTGACAGTTTTCCAAAGAGAGAGTCATGTTTATGTCAGTAACAAGAGCGTCTTCAATTACACTGCTCTGATAAGGTTTCTTGAGCCATCGATCTTTATGCCTCAGAGAAAGAGAGCAGTTTCCTGGTCAAAGGGAAAAAACAGTTACTCAGGCTTGAAATTATGTGCTTTGTCAGGGCTGATGTCATTGAAATTTGAAGCAAGTCAATGTTTAACTGAATCTGAGATGTTCTGTGGTGCATTCTATATGTGTAATACGATACGAAATTAAGAAAGGCTGAAAATTTGAGTCTTGTGAAAAATGAGTTACCTTTATTAGGAGATATATTTTACTTTTTAAAATAAATAAGCAAGTTCTAAACTCCTTAATTGTGTTTCATTATCTTTAGAATAATTTAGTTCAGGGCTGGAGCTAGTTATTTGTAGATTTAATTAATGAGTTAATACATTAAAAGTTCTTAGATCAGTGCTTGTATGTACTTACAGTAAGTAGCAAGCAAATTTTATTTTGTAATGCGGTTATAGTAGTGATATTTGGGTATAAGAAAAGTCACTGTTGAGCATGTCAAACTCATATTTTACTTTAAACTTATACCGCATATCTTTCATGTGAAAGTTGTTAATTTATCATTGGGCCATGTAAACAATAATTCTAAGAAGGCTCTCTGCTTGGTATTTTCATATTGCCTAAACTCAGAGCCACAGATATGTATGCTCTTTCATCAAGAAGTTTGCTTTCAGTCTATGGCCATGCCACCCTAAACAAGCCTGATCCCATCTGATCTCGGAAGCTAAGCAGGGTTGGGCCTGGTTAGTACTTGGATGGGAGACCACCTAGAAAGACCAGGTGCTGTAGACATAAAAAAATAAAAAATAAACTGACAAGATCCTTGCAATCTGTAAGGTCAACCAAGGGTTTCCTCTCCTAAAAAAATAGAAAAGAAAAAAGAAGTTTGTTTTCAGTCATAAAATGCTTTTCAATTAAAGAGTAAGCTGTAAATCCGCTCATGAACCTACATTTAGGGTATGAATATACTTGGGAAAAGGACAAATGAATGTAATTTATAAAACTACTGAAAAGAACATCATCCTGAGTGAATATATTTGATGGATTCAAATTTTTAAAAAATGTATACTTTTTCCATGTGATTGATTAGTGGTTAAGCATGAGAACTGTGAAATTAGACTTGCCTGGGTCCAAATCCTAATTCTCCCACTCATTGGTCACATGACCTTTGGCTAGTTACTTGATTATAACTAATTATAATTACTGATTTCTCCTCTGTCAGTAGGAGAAAATAACACTGCCTACCTATTGGATAGCTATGGCGATTAAATGAAACAATACATATAAAGCTAATACTCACTTAGTACATAGTATGTATCTAGTAAGTTTATTATTATTATTTCCAAAGAATATCTTAAAAGTTAGTGGGACCAACTACTTCTATCATGAGTGCATGCATGTGTATGTGTGTGTGCGTGCGTGCGTGTGTGTGTGTGTGTGTTGGAGGATATAAAATATATACAGAGATGATTTTTGACCCAAAATTTTATAGTATCCTATTCTTAAGTTCTTAGCACCACCACTCTCTTCTCTGGCACAAATTCAACTCTCATTTTAGGGTCAAGACTACATTTGATCACATTACCTCTTGGGCCACTATCTCACAGGACATGTTCTAGGGGAAGTTTAATTCTCCCTGTCCAAGTATTTTTAATGGCATAGAGTCAAAAATTTCAAAACTGTCGCCAGAGGTATGTCTTATCTTGCAGCTCTTAACTCAGAAAGTACTAATGGTTTCGATAGTGTTAACAACTGAAACTTAAAACAACACTGTTTTCTGTTAGCTCAGGATCCTTCCCACAAAGCTCAGAAATGGTCTGGGGAGCAGATGTGCACAGAGTAGACAGAATGTTGGTGGTTTTGGTTTAGAATTTAGATTTTACTTTCAGTATTACTAGGCAGGATCAACTGACACCAAATACAAAACAATACAAAACAGGAATAGCGGTTGTTCTTTAAAAGCAAGCCCAGCATTGAAAAATTAAGGCTTAAGCAAATACATGTACATAATATTTAATTTTAGTATAAACTTTTGTGAGCTAATGGGTTGTTTCTAGAGCCTTCCATTTAAAAAGTCAGAACCAGTACAAGAAATAGAAACACTTGAAAATTTTTTCTTTCAACATTTAATACCGGGCTTTATGCTAGGTGTCAACATAGAAATGCGTAAAGGTACAGTAGTAAAGCAAAAGTGTAAGGAGATAAATAACAGCACACCAAGGTAAGTGCTGAAACAGAGGTTCAAAACTAAGTGCTGTGAGAGCACAAGGAAGGGAGAATGGCCTGGAGCCTGCAGGGGCTTCACAGAGAATGCAACTTTTGAAATACGTTTTTGAGGAATGATATATCCCACCTTGCCTTTTCTTGTCGCTAACAACAAAACAATGTAATATAAATACCATTCCCATACAACTCACTAGAGGGGTTTCAGGTATTTTTTCTGTCTCACTAGAAACTTAAAGAGTAAGTTTTGATGTTTCAGTAGACAGGTTGGGAAATTGGGGTTCAAAGATTAAGAAGCTCAATCACATAGCTAATAAGTACTGGACCCAGGATTTGAGCCCAGATTTGTATCATTCCAAATCACTTACTGTGGCCCTGCACTGCCCAGAAAGATCTATTTCTGCTCCCTATTGCCAGCTAGTTTGTGGAGTCTATGAGTGGGAATTCGCTTTGGAAGCTCATCTAGAATGTCAAACTTCGGCCTAACCAATTGGATGTTAACTGAAAGGTCAAGATCACAGTGATTCTGTATACACAGTTCACCTGGCCCACAGTGCCCTCTTCTTTCTCTGAACTTCAACTACATTTAGTTTGAAATGGTTTATTGTGATTCATATGCTTGCCAGGTTCCCTCTTCCATGCTCCATGAATACCTTGAAGTCAGGGAATAAGCCTTATACTTCTTTGAGACCCTCAGGGTTCAGCATTTACACAAGTTAGCTGATTGCTGATTCTCTTTGGTGCTTTATGGAGGGCTTGATTAGTGTGGATGTTGATTTGAGTTAGCTTGACTGAAGTGAGGTAACTAGACTTGAGGTTCACATGCTATAAAATAATTTTTTTAAAAAAAGTGACCGAGGCAATATAACACAGTGGTTTTCAGATCAGTGTCACTCAGACTTGAGTGTGTATGTAAATCAACTGACTACATGTAGAATTGTCCAATTCACCCTATTAGAAAACAGGCACAGAGTAGACAACTGCAGTGAAATTAAGCAAATGGAAGGGGAAAGTGGGGAGACTCAACTTGTGGGCTTCATATCCCATTTCCAAATCTTGTTACTGTTCCCAGTTCTGCTGTTAGGGCAATGAAGAGTACTAAGAGTACATAACAACTACCTTAACTGAGTACTTATAAAGTGCTTGGCACTGTTCTTGCTGCTATAAGCATGTTATTTAAATCTCATAGTACCCTATAGTACTATAGTTATATTACTGATGATGGGGGAAAAAATAGCAGTTACTTCTTTAAATTTATACAGAAAGAGTAGGGATTTACTCCTGGTTCATCTGAGTCAAAAGTCTAGGGCTGAATGGTTCCTTGACCCTGGGCAGCCAGGGAGCATTTCAGCTATGCCTAAACTTGAGGTCAAAGTGTCATTGGTACAAGGACAGAGTGCACTCAGACTTGCAGAATAAGGCCCTCCACAGGTTTGTGCTCTTAGCACTTACCTCATTGAGAGTTTAAATATCTAATAGCTGGAGCCACCTCAGATAATACCTGGTGGCTTGCAAGGTACTCAAATTCTTTTAGCAAATTCCTAAAGTCAGCCTCTGCCTTTTCCCTAGGAACACTCCAGCAATTTTTTCCATCTGCTGTCTAGGAGGAAGTCTCCACCCTAGATTTTCGTCTTGATTTAGATTAATTAAGGCTAGTGTTAGACTTATCTTCTAAGGCCTAATAGGATTCAAGGTTGTCTTCCGGGATGGAAAGGTAACAATGGTACTGGAATTGGAAAGGTGTATGTAGAAGCTCCAATTTTCATTTTGGCTTGGAAATAGAAATGGGGTAAAAAGAGGTGCCTGCTTTCTTAAGGCTTGTAGAAGAAGAACAAATCAACTAGTGAAAAACAATTAGTTGCCATTAATTGCTCCATTCACGTACATCCGTCTTTTCCTGACTGCCAAGACAGAGCAATAGTTTAATTTTTGGTGCTCGTAGAATAGCTGATATTGATAAGACATCCCAGAAGACTTTATATTACTTAGTAATCTTGTCTGTTCATTTTTTCACTGGGCATATTTTTCCATATAGATAGCTGTCAGCTTTCAAGAAGGCAGAGTTTGCTTTTCCAAACTGAAATTGGATAGGAGAACGTTGAAAAGAAAAGCATGGTTCAGATCAATAAATAAGGCGAACCCCTCCCCCATACTCTTAAACAACAGGTGGTTTGAGGTGCACCATCAACTAACTCCTTTCCGCACACCATGAAACTGTAGGCGGTAGGTGGTGCATTCAATTTCAGCATCCCTGGAACCCGCTGCTGAGAGATCAAGCAGCCTGGCTGTCAGTGTCTCAGAACATGGGGGTTCCTGCAGGAGAGGGGACTCCAGTGTCGAGGGGTTGATGGGCTTCACGGTCCAGGGAAATCGGCTTTTGCCTTCTTCTCTCAGCGTCTACGCCGATGCGTCCCACGACCCCTTCCACTCTTCAGTCTTCATGGGGGTGGAGGGAGATAAGGAGGCGGGATTATCTCTACCGTGACCCCGGTCCTTCCCAGGAGTTCCCAGAAGGGCTATTTTTAGTGGTAGCTGTCCCCTCTGTCCTACCCCGGGGAGGGAGGGCTGCGCGCAGAGAGGCCTCGGGTTTTCCGCGCATTGTTAGGGATGGGGGGCGGGGGGAAGGTACTAGACCCAGCCGATTGCCCCCGGCAGAGCCGCCAGGTGGGCGGATCAGAGGCCGGAGTGGCCCCGCCGGGAAGCAGTGGGAGGCTTTTTTTCCACGTCCAGAAGGAAGTCCCCAGCGCGGGGCGGCACCCCTCGGCCGCGGGTGCCCGGCCCGGGGTGGTCTCTACAGGGGAGGAAGTTCCCGGGCACAGCGGCCTGCGTCACAGCGGGGCTGGGACCGCGGGGTGGGCTGGCGGGCGGCGGTGGCGACCCCGGGGCCGGGCGCTGGGCGGCGCTGGCTGCCGCTGGCCCGGCTGCGCGCGGGGCGGCGCTGGAGGCGGCTCCGACCGCGCCGGGGAGGCGGAGGGGAGGAGGGCTGCGGGGCCCGGGCGTTAGCTGCGTCCCGGCTCGGAGCCCGCGAAGAGGACGAGGAGGAAGGCGCCGCCGTGGCCGCGGTCGCAGTGCTCCGGGCGCAACAAGCCATGAGCAGCGGCCCCACGGGCGACCCTGCTGTCGCTGGCAGCTTCTGAGCCGGATCGGGAGACAGATCTTGGTTCCCCAGCACCCTCCGCAGCCGGCACCCTCGCGTCTAGAGGTAAGGGCGGGGACCGCGGAGGGATGGAGAGGAGCGGCCCGCAGAGGACCGCGGCTCCGTCCGCTAGGTGCGCTGGAGCCAGGACGCGCCCCGCCTCGCTGGCGTCCCTGTCTCCTCCCGGCTTTCGGGCGGGCAGAGTGTGGTCGCCTGCCCGCCGTGTGATCGGACCCTGGAGCCAAACGCCGCTAGGGCTCAGAGACCCGCCAGCCCCTACCCCACCCACCTCAGCGTCCGGGCGCGGGTCCCCAGCCTGGCGCCAAGCTCAGCGCGGCCGCAGCAGGTTCTGCGGACTTGGGGGAGGGGGCGAGGATAAAATGGGGCCAGCGCTGGGGGCGGTCGTCGTTCTTTATTACCTTAAACATCTCTGAGACCCCAGGGCCTGTCTCTTTTGGTCTGCTCTCCCCTTTCCACCCCCGAGCCCCTGAAGTTAGCACTTTGGGGAGAGAGGAATCTGAAGGTCTCGGAAGGGACTGAGAGCACGATGCCGCTTCCTTGCAGGACCCGAGGGGAGAGAGGGTTGAGCCGGATCGCGCGGGCCGCACAAGCCAGGTGAATAGGCCGGCGATTGAGGCCAGGACCGTTGCCTTGAACCCAAATCCAGTCTCGCCGGTCTTTCCCATTCCAGCAGGTCCCCAGCAAGGTGGTGGTTAAGGATGGAGTAAGCAACTCAGTAGCTTTAGGTTGTGCTCTGTAGACTCTATTCCTATCTTTTCTCCCTCAGCCAATTCTTCCTTCCCCCACCCCACGCCGGCCGGTGTACATCAGATATCCAATTCCTTCAAAACACTGACACCTAGACCCCCGTCTAGGGCCAAACTTCACTTGGTTTCAAATTCGTTTAAAGCATTTTACACTCACAGCAAACCAGTTAGGAAACACTTTCAAGTCCCCATCCTCGTTAAAGTAAAAAATAAGAATCGATCTTTGTAGGAGTGCTGCCATTAGGCAGAGGGAGGCTTGAATGACCCTATTTAACGCACCCTTACGAGGGAGGAATAGGTAAAGAATATGGCAGTCCTCTTTTAGTCACACACTTCTTAACAAGCCCTCGGTAATGTAAAAAAATGTAGCCTTAAGCAACGGTCACATTTCCGGACAGATATGTAGTAGTTTCCTAAGGCATACTTGAGGCTTCTTCATGGATAAGTCATTAAAAATGCCATTGAGACGAGAGGAGGAAAAGTGGTTAACTCCTTGGTACGCTCAGGACTGCAGAGTCGCCAGGGCCAGTTTTATAGGTGTATACATTCTCTTTCCTTATTTTTTTTAATGATTTGTATAAGCCCAAAATGAAAGCAGAACTTCACAAATTTGCTCAGATTCATAAACTCTGTGCTGGATGTGTGGACAAAAATAACAGGTTAGTTGTATACAACTATATGATGTTTGCATTTCTTGTGTGACTTGTTTAAGTAGAAAAGATCAAGGATATAACCCTGATTTGCTTTACTTTGGAGTGATTAAACACTTTCTCTAGCTAAGTTGTTTGCTTTTGAGGGGGAGATGGGGAGCAGCTTAGCAAGGAAGGATATCTTTCATGTTTCTTATCATAGATATTGAGCATAGATAGGGTCCACTAACCCAACAACCCTATCAGTGATAGCATGTTTAATAATTTTCTTATTTGTAGAATTATCGAAGACTTCATTAATGGTACTAAATGTCTTATTTCTCACATTGACTAAGCACTTTACTTGATGAAATGTGTTTTTAGAAGGAATGCTTTCAGCGAAAAAATGTATAAGGACTATAGGAGAAAAGAATGACTAATTTTCCACTTACATGAGGTTTATCTTTTTAAAAAACAAAGTTAGCAATATTTTTAACTTATAAAATACCCAGTTTTTACCCAGTTGTTATGATTTTTAGTATCCTGTAATATTTAGTTATAGTCACGAATAATTATAATTTTAAAAAGAATGGAATGGAAATGTATATATTTTACCAAGCATCATGCTAATGACTTAATATGGTACATTACTGTAATATAGTCTACCTATTCTAGGAACCTGACACACCTTATCTCAGAATCTTACAACAAACCCTGAAGGTAGTTCATGCCATCCACATTTCACAGAAGAGAGAGGCTCAGAGTTTGTGACTTGCCCAAGACCATTAAGCTAAATTAATACCTACCTGAATGAGGCCAAACCTTTTTAGCTTTAGTAATGTACTTTTCCATTATTCAAAGCTTCCTCTTTTTCCTACATAAATTTGTTAACTTACCATTATTTCTGTATGCAAAACTGAAGTCAAGGAAGTAAAGTCACCTGTCCAGGGTTTTTCATGTAATTAGTATATAGCAGAATTCAAATTTGGAATTAGGGCCATCTGTTTCCCAAACCCTTATTCTTGCCACTAATCTCTGTTAAATGACTGATTAAAGTTTAACCTAATGGACATTTCACTTATGCTCATGATGATGATGGTCTCATGGGCTATATCACACTCCCAAAGACTTTCTACTTGGAGTGTTGGCTGGAAGCACATTGCAAAGAGGGTGACATGGAGGTATCCTTGAATCTACTTAATTTATTTTAAAATATAAATCATTCTAGATTGGCATAGGGTAAAGGACATGACCTCAAGATAGGAAAGGGTGGTCTCAAATTCTGGCTCTGCTGAACAGTAGAAGTGCCAGCTAATTCACATTATCAATTTCTCTGAGCCCCATTTTCCTTACATGTAATGGGGTTCATAAAGCCTCCCTGGCTGGATCATTGTTAGGATTAAGTGTAACAATACATACAAAGGGCAGGTCCTATCACTAGTAGGTTCTTAGTAGATAGGAGAGATTAACCCCCTTGTATTCTAGCACTGATTGAAAATTCTACTCTATTTCACTTTCTGTATATTTTATGTGCATATAGTAATTAGTGTTATCAGTGAGTCACACTTTATATGTCTGTACAAAGGTCTAATCTGGTTTTTAGCATCTTTAACTTTTGAATCACATCCTTTTTTTGTAGGGCCGACTTAGAAACATTTACTCACCTTACATAGTTTTTTTTTTGTTCCACTCTGCACATTTTTTAGAATTTGACTAGCCATGTTTCAGTTGGTTGGAATCTGTATTTTTTGGCAAAAACACTTTCCTGTTTTCTGCCTCTCTTGATTTCTCAGCCTTGCTTATCACTCAGGGAAGGCACCATGAAAAACCCAGTACCTCCCCACCACATACCTCACCCTTAACCTCTACCAGCTGAAATTCTGCATCGCCTTCAAGGCTCAGCCTAAATGTTACATCCTTTCTGAGCTTACGTACCTTCCATTTTAAATCTTTTGTCTACTCAGTTACAATTCAGATTACATATACCCCTAATGCTTAAAAATTATTTTAAAAAATTTTTTAGTTATTTTCCCAAGTAATATCCTATGAAAGACTATAAACTCTTTGAGGACAGGTACATTTTTCTATTTCTTTATAATTTTGCTTTGTATAAAACATAGATGGTTTCTATGTCTTGAATGAAAGATGAGTCAGGTATTCTGTGAGAGAGCCTTACAGTAATCAGGAGAGACACCCAAATTATTTGTCTTTGTTACATGATTGTTAGTGGCACCTTCCTCTGTATTTTGAGACTTGTTTGTCCGAGCCTTCTACACAGATTTAACTGATATTACATTTACTGGAAGGCCATAGTTTTAAAGCCATGGCCATTAGTTGTCATGTAAGATAGCGATGTTTCATTAATAAATTGCTCCTATGGTGGGATAATAACCTCATTAGTTTCAGGTATATTGAGCATGTTAACAGTGTTTGAGTAGTTTGGCATTTTGATTGAGTAGCAGTCCAGGTGGATTTCTTTAATTAGGAATAGGATTTACCTGAGGGAGAGGAATACTTACCTTAGAGAGAAGATTGAGATAATAAGCAAGGAGGATTTCAAACCCCTTTGGTTGAAAACAGGAATTGTGGCATAGTATGGAGGCTACCAGAAGTGACCTTCAAGAGAGAATTAGCACAGAGAAAAGACCCAGACAGTCTCACCACAAATATGAGGTGGAAAATATAAAAAGGAAGAAGTAAAAGAAATGAAGTATAGCTATAGTACTTTATGACTGAGGCCTGCTAGATATAGCTCATTTCTGAACTGTAGAAATAGGAGAGACTGTGGGGTCAAGATGGGCAAGAGAAACCAGTGTAGTCTTGAAGGCACAGAAGGGTAAGCAGGTATTCTCAGAGCTTTGCTTAAAGTAGATAGTGTGGCAGGAATATATTGAAAATTTTCTAACTATTAAAGGTAGAGAATGACTAAACTCTTTTCCAATATCAGACATAAAACAAAAAAATAACCCAGGCTATCTACATATAGTATAACACACTCTCCCAACTTCTAGGAGTGAATTTAGGATCATTTTCTGGTGTCGGATAGGTGTCCTTTTAAAATATGGTTCTATTGCTTATGGTGTATCTAACTGTGAATGGCAGTTGATAGATAAACAGTAATTTGGGTTCAGAAAATGAAGAGAGTTCAGAAAAGGGAGAAAAAAATCAATTTTACATAAAATGTTTTCAATCTCAGAGGAGTAACAGAGTGTTCCAGATGACTGAAGTGTTTCGAGTCAAAGAACCCAGGAGAACTATATGTTCTTCAAAAGAACACTTCTAAGGACTCAGAAGAACCAAATATATTCCCCTACTAGAGAAGGGTACGAAGGTAGAGCAGAGTTCCTTTGGCTAAACCAAAAACTGCCCAAGGGCTTGAAACACCGGAGAGAATGTAATGGAGCTCATAGAGAAGCGTATCTCAACCTTTCTTTCATTATTACCCTCCCTCTCCAAGCCTATTTTAGATGAATCATAATATCACAGATACTCTGGGTATCTTTTATATACTGTGGCCTTTTAGTGGGCTACACACCACTATTTAAGATTTTTTTACCCTGTTGCCAAGAACCAGTTTTTGTTGGGGACAAGACTGCCATCCTGTTGAGAACACATGATGTAGCATGATTCTTTATCATGTCCGAAACTCAAAAAAGAGCCACAAAAGACATAGTCAATATGTACATATATTTTTATGAATGTATATATATCTTAATTAAATTCTCTAGAATTAGATTGCTGCTTTTGATTTGCCTTTACAAAAAAAGCATACTTTATTGACTCTTAAACTGACTGAAATACATATGTAAAAAAATATAAGGCTTCTAGTTGTCTCAGTTACACCTTGGCAAAATTATTAAATTCATAAAGTTATCTATCTGCATTCATATAGTTCCGGGGTGGGAAGCCCTCCCCAAACTTTAAATCTCAATATCCCTTATTTACTTCTGTTATGCTGGAAAGGCTCCGATAATAGCTATTCGTTCTTGCTGCTGGTAATTATATACAAGTATAAATTAGTTTGCCCTTATTAGAGCATTCATATTTTAAGCCTTTTTTTATAATTATGAAACACTATGTTCCCTATCGAAGAGATTTCAGCTCATAACAAGTAATATTTGGGGAGGGTGGGGCTTCTGAAGTCATACTTAGCTTTTTTATGTGTGGTTCCGTGTTTCGGTTCCCCAGGGAGCTTAAGCCTGGGCTTCTGATGTCTAATCTTAGGAGCTGTAAGGGTTAGAGAAGTTTGGCTTCTTTATACATTGGCTTCTTTTAGCATTTAGAGCCTGTTTGTCTTTCCTTGCTCCCTTCCCTTCAAACAACTCATCTTCTCCTCCAGCTGTTTACTTTAACCATATTGTTTTTCCCCCCCTTTCCTTTATCCTCAAACCTTCAGAAATATCTTTGTTTTCAGCACCCTTTCTCTCTGATTTTTGGACTGGCACTGAAACTTCCATTAGGGCAGAGGCCATAAAGACCATGTCTGTCCTGTTCATGTCTGTATCCACAGCGCCTGCACAGTGCCTGGGACATAGCTATTCAAGAAATAGTTGTGGAACAAATGTTGATATATTTTACAGTAACATTCCTAACTTATCTTGGATTGTATCCATTTCCCTTTTAATTATTTAAAATTTTGGTATTAAAACTTGATCATGTGCTTAGAAGTTATCCTTAATGGAGTCATTAAATATGTTCACAAAAATATTTCTATATGTAATTGGAAATTAGGAGCAAGTATTATATAAAATATGAAGTCAAGAGATCAAAATAAATCCTAAGGAAGAAGATTTACTAATTAAATCCTTATTTAGTCACCAAGTAAGCTAAATATATGGGTCCTGTGAGTTCTCCCTGTGTATCTGAAGAACTTGTCAAATCAATGAAAAGTACTAACTAGTCTTTCTCAAATATCTTAGAGATTTATGAGAATTAGAAACAGGTTCAAATATCCTTTTTTAATGGGAAAGATATAGGTTATAAATCTCACTTCTGGAAAAATACTATAGAAAATTGTTTCACTGATAACACCTTGATTTTTAAAAATAGCAATGAGAATAGCTTCATTAGGAAAACACCGTCAGGGCTCGATTATATCACCTCCTTTAACTTTAGCAAGGTTGAGAATAATGTTCTTATCAGCAAACAAGAAATACTGCCCTGCAGACAATTTTCTAGTTAATGCACAATTTCTGGTTCCCTATAACCAGAAAGTAGTTAAAATTGAGGAGCTGGCAGCTGAAGGTGTGTCTAGAGCTTGGATCTGAGTTGAGTGTTGAAGCATTCTATCAAAGGATCTGGGTGGCATTATAGAAGACATGTATCTGTTAAGTGGATGTACCTTCACATGTATCTGTGGCGGATAAAGCAGCACAGTGTTGAAGCAAGGATTGGAAATGAATTTGGCGAAATGAAATGGAATGGAATGAAAAATAAAGAAATGAAATAGAACTAAGCAATGAAATACAATTAAAGAAAGTATAGGATCATACCTTGAAGGAAAACAAATCAACCAACCATACAAGTACACTAAATTTTTGTTTTGTTATGTTCATTACTGTATCAGTAGTATTTAGAACAATACCTAATATGTAGCAATGTATCAGTAAATATCTGTTGAATGAATGAATGAAATGCAAGACAGAGAAAGACAAACTATATGCCAATAGGACAAAAGTAAAATTATTCCTAAGGAGATAGTGATGGATAATTAGTAGACTGAATAGATTGCTAGAAAAAAACTTTTTTGGACAAATCATTTATGAACATATGTTAAATTTTTATTTCAGTCTTACATATTAAAAGAAAGGTTTCTGGTAGTTTGGCTCAAAAATTCATTCTCACCAGTGACATTTTATAAGAATAGTGCGTGGTTAGGTATTGTTAAACCAGATAAAAAAATGTGGGTTCAAGGTCACTAACAGTTGACAGTTGACTGAGCGTCTCTTTAGGTGGCTTCCATGGACAAGTCTTATCCCATTCAATATTATACAGGAGGCCTGCCAGTACAATAAAGATGAAAAAAAAATTAAAGACAAATACTGGAAAGGAAGAAGTAAAAATATCCCTTCTTACAAACTTTGTGTTTAGAAATGAGGGTTCTACATCCTAAAGACAGTGAAGAAGGCTGACCAGACAAAAATTAATTCATTTGAAATATGGTTTTGGAGGAGAACACTGCAGGTACCCTGGACCACCAGAAAGAGGAACAAGTGGGTCCCAGAACAAACGAATCCTGAAACACTGCTGGAGGCAAAAATGACAAAACCGAAGATGTCCTAGTTAGGGCACATCATGAGAAGGCAGGTTTCTTTGGAAAAGACAGTAGTGCTGGGAAAAATAGAAGGCAGTAGAAAAAGAGGAAGACTAAACCTGAGATGGATTGACTCCATAACAGAAGCCATAGGCATCAGTCTACAGGAGCTGAGCAGGGCTTTTGAGGACAGGACATCACTCATTGAAAGAATTGCCAGGAGTTGGGGCCGACTCAGTGGCACGTAACACAACACATCCTAAGGAATCTACAAAGCAATGACTACAAATGAGTGCCACACTAATCTATAATTGACATGAAGCTCTTTAAAATTAACAGACAAGGAAGTAAGTCTGCTTAGGTCAGCCCTTGTACATAAAAGTAAAGATGATTTTACTTATCCTGAAAGGGTATCTAATAATATAATCACATTATTAATGTTTTACCTCTTAACTTTTTCTTTTTTAACTTGACAGCTTTCCCTATAAATGTGATTTCAGTAAACAGAATACCCTAATGTTGACCTAATTAATTAATTAAGAGCAAATCAATTAAAACTAATTATTTCTAGCATCCCTTTTACTGTGAGTGCCACATCCTACATTGTAGGAGAAGTAGCAGACCTTTGGTGCTGCTTTGAAGCTGTCTGGTATGTGTCAAACATGTTTTGAGTATAAAAAAAAAATACTTTTTTTTATTGCTCCAAATTTGGAATGTAATCTTAAAGCAACATTTTAAAATGTTGTCAGGTAAGAATAGAGATGCCCAATGATAAGAGAAAGTCATATTTGTGGCTGTCTTATTAACCAGTAACAACTAAATCAGAAGGTGCACAAGAAATCTCAGAATTTTAATTTCTTTAGAAGCCAAAAATCTTATTATTCTGCTTTTTGCTTTCAGTTATTTATAATTTTGAAATATCAAAAAGCAGCACAAAAGCAAGAAAGCTATTTACCCCTTCTGAAAGAACACATTTGGGTTGGGTGAGGAAAAACGAACTTGTCATCTAAGTAGAACATGTGGTAAGTAAATAATTTTATAGCCTCATATTGAGGAAAGGCCATCTCCAAAATAATCTTTCTGAGTTATCAATTATGTATTATATTGAAGTACTTTAAAATGTATTTTTTTCAATATGTTATATAAATCACATAAGCTAAACAATGGCGGATGACAGTATTTAGTGTTAAACTTCAGTTTTTAAGATAAAATTAATTTTATAAAGCATTATAAGTGATTATAGTCTTATTATTTGAATGTTAAGAATAAATTATGCTTATGTATAGATTAATATATAGGGTAAAACTACCATATGATAGTATTTTACCAAAAATTATTCATTAATTACTTAATTTTAATATTCATTCCAGGTCTTAAAATTAATTATCTTGAATTATAATTTACATTACTACTTAAAAACAATATATCACTGTTCATATTAAAAACTAATCATAGAAATATGACATTCCATGGTTTCACATTACTGTAGCAGTGCCTGAAATTTACAACAACCATTAAAGAAACAGGCTAGTTATAACTATAATTCAATGTTGTCAAACATATTTACAAAGACTTAAATTTTTAGTGTAAATAATGATCTTACTTCTGAGGCAAATAGAAGGAATTTAGTAATTTCCAATTAAATAGGCATTCTATCAGAGAATAGATTAGTCATACATGAGCTAATGTACATTTTAATAGCTTTATTGAGATGTAATTTACATACTCTAACACTGATTTGTTTAAAGTATACAGTAAAGTATACAAAGTATACTTTAGTACATTTACAGAATTGTGCAACCATTACCATAATCAAATTTGGAGACATTTTCATTGCCCTGAAAAGAAGCCTGTGCCCCTTTAGCTATCAGTCCCCACCGTGTCCCCCACTTCTCCCAAGCTCTAGGCAGCCATGGATCTATCTATATTCCGTCTCTATAGATTTGCCTATTCTGGACATTTCATGTAAATGGTATATGATACGTGGTCTTTTGTGACTGGCTTTTTTCATTTAGCACATATTCGAGGTTCAACCATGTTACAGCATGTATCAATATATCATTCCTTTTCATTGCCAGATAATACTCCTTTGTATGGATGGATACACCATGTTTTCATTTTCTAGTCATCAGCTGGTAGACACTTAGGTTGTTTACACTTCGAGACTATGAGGAATATTCACATACAAGTTTTTGTGTGGACATGTTTTCATGTCTCTAGGGTAGATATGTGTAGAAGTGGAACTGCTGGGTCATATGTTATCTCTGTGTTAACCATTTTTATAAATGAGGTATAATTTTTGCGTCATCTATACTAGTATAAAGGCTAAGACATTTAATGTCTTTGTAATAAAATTTAGCAAAATCGTTTAATTTGTCTAAGTAGTCATCATTATCAGGAACATTAATTAAACATTGAATTTTATATAATTTAATTATAATTTGCAAAGTACTATTAAAGCAATATTGAATCTCTTTGGGTTAAAAGTTCTATTTAAGAAATATAGAAAGGGCTGCTAAAGGCTTAACAAATAGTGATTTGCCTATTTTTTGATTCCTTATCCTTAGCTACCTGGATACCACCCATTAACTCCAAACTTTTGTGCATTTTTTTTCTCTTTCACTTGTGGGGCAATGGGGTGGGGGATGTTTTTTATATGCCGTTATTTGAGATATCTGTAAGTGTTTATTAGCTTTTGCTTGGGATATGTGAACTTCATTCATTTGAGGCTTCAGAGCCTTCTTAATTTACCTTTGGAAAGAGGTAAAAGCACTTTTAAATGTAAAACACCTTGTATTGGTTAACATTCCTTCACTACTGTCTTGCCTGTGATAGCAATGGAGGGTACTATCTTGATAAATTCTGGATTCTATCTGTTTTGTTCTTTTTAGAACTATTCTTTTAATTGACTGTTAGACCAAGACCTGGCAGAAATTTCCCTTCATTCTTCTCTTCACATCCTTATGAAATCACCCGGGCAAATTTCCCCTTATTTTTTTCATTTCAAAGTGAATCTCTTTGTTTAAGGTGTTCTCCTAGCACACACAGGATCAACTCCTGTGACCAGTTAACCTTCATTCTTAGAGGTGTTCTAAGCAAATGAGAAGCTATAGGTCTAGCAGGTACCCAAAGAACTCACCACAAAAACAACACTATGAATAACCACTTCTAGACATAGGCCAATAGAACCAATTTGAACCAGTCTGAACCAATTCCTACATATAATTTTCATTATTAGACAAATACAAATGCATATATATAATGTGTGTGTGTATACACACATAGACACACACACATGCACACACACAAACACTAGTCAAGACACAAAAAACAAGACTTCTGTGAATTTTGTAAAAGGATAAATTTCAAAAGGTTAAAATGACTCTTCAAGAAATATAGAGTGAACAAGTCAAAGGTTTATTCAACTCCTTAATGAAGAAGCTGGCAGGATGGTAAAGTAGGTTCAAAGAGCATTCAGGAATTATTTGAAAAAGTAATGGTAGAATAACATCGCTAGATAAGATACAAAACTAGGTAATGTCTTTCAGGGCAATAAAAAAACATGTTTTGAGTTTTCTTATCTACTGGACAAAAAGCTACAAGTCTGGAATTTAATCAGTAGAATTAGCATCCAAGAAAGTATATTGCTCTGAATTAGCCTTGCATGGGTCCAGTTAACCGAGTCTTCAGTATTACACTGAAAGGATATTTTGCCCTCCCTTTGCCTCATTTCCAAGTTTTGGATTTTTTTTTTTTTCTTAACAATGCATATTTCCCCATCCTAAACTTTTCTTTTAAGGGCTTAGATTGGTTTCTTAATAATATACAGACACTTAGCCATGGAATGTGTTAAGTACAAAACACTGGCCCAGGAAGTTCTCAAACTTAAGACGTAGGCCAGAAACTTTGGGTTCTGCACTTGACTTCCCATAACTTGTCACAGTTATCAAAATACTTCTGTAATCTTATCCTGGGGTGGAGTTCTGTTTTAACTTCAACCCCAAGTTAGTCAATCCTTAGGACCCAAACTATTCTCCATACCCTGAACTTAGATGATAAGTCATCTTAAGCACAGCAGAGTGAGAGTCCTTTTAAATGGTCATTAGACTTTGACATTCAAATGCTCAAATAGCCATAGATCAGCAAAAAATCCAAAGCTCGGAGGATTCAGGATCATGCAGCAATAAGTCATGCTGTTTAATTTTTTTAAAATTTAAGGCTCGAGAGAAACATAAAGGATCTCTATAGCACAAATGCCATGAAGTTCCTTGATCCAGAGGCTTCCCACAGGTCTGTTCCTTTTGAGTTGAGCAACTCTGCATTGGACCTCTAAGAACCATCACGAGAAATGGCAAACCGTGGCCCAGGTGGTTTAGGTCTGCAATCTCATTTTGTATGGCCTCCTTGCTGAGACTGGTTTTTACATTTTGAAGCATTGCTTAAATTTTTTAAAAAGAATATGCAACATAGACTGGATGTGACCTGTAAATATTTTCAATATTTACTATCTCTCCCTCTGTAGAACAAGTCTACTGATCCCTACATTTAAAAAAAAAGAGAAAAAAAATACAACTTTGTTGTTAGCATGTATCAAAGTTTTATAATGAGTTTCCTGTAAAGGAAAAGCTCTCTAGTAGGCTAGTACAAAGATTTGCTCCTGGTAGGGTCATTTTTTAGGAAAAGAGAATGGTTACAAAAGCATTAGATTCTATATCAAAAAAATAATAATATTCGGTTAAAGACCACTAAACTTTTGATTGACAGCTGGCCAACTGCATGGGTGGTAGCTAATTTCCCAGAGTTTCTTAATGTCATTAAAGTTCATGAGAATCAATTACTTAAGTGTTATATCAGGAACACTAATTTTTTGAGGGGAGGAGGGTGTAAATTATATCATACAAACAAATTTGGCATAATTTTTTCATAAGGCAGAGTGCTAGTATATTTTTAAAGCCTTCACTGGGATGAAGTAAAAGAAAAGCAGACTCTAGGGATCTTTTGATGCTACACTAACTCACACAGTTTAATTTAAGACTGCATAAGCTAATAGGAAGATAAAAACTTGGAAGAGAGAAGACCCTCACAAAGAGGATCAGAGCGTTGAAAAACTGAATCTGTGTGCAACAAATGAAACGAATAGGGATGTTTTAGCTAAGATGAAGACACGGAGAAATTTAATAATTCTAGAGGTATGAGGGGCTCTCCAAATGAAAATGAAGAGTGAGTGTACATCTCTTCTGAAGAGAGATCAAAGTTTAACCTACAGCATAAGGGTTTAAAATGAAGAATTTTCTGACATCAAGTTATCAGCCTTTCCACAAATTTTCATAGAGGCTGAGTCTTTGGGAGATTTCACGACTAGATTAGAGTCAGGCCACTCTGCAGTAGGTGAGTATCGTCTTGCCTAAAGATTTAGTCAGATAACCCCTTGAGATCAGCCATGTGTTTTTAATTCAAGACCATACGTGGTGCAGAGCACCACCAGATCTGCTGTCCTTTGAGAGATTACAGACCAGCCACTGTCCCTGAGGACTTACTCCCTGAGAGAGTGCACAGGGTAAACAAATACACACAAGGCAAAGATATGGAGAACAGGGAAAATATCTAGAAAGAGATATAATTAAAAATACATCTTATAAGGCAAAGAGTGAAGGGAGCCATCTATATCTCAGGAAAGCGAGATCTAAGCAGAGGAAACAGCAAAAATAGCACTGAGAGAGAGGGAAAGTAGTAGTTATTAAGAGAGGGTGTTGCAGGCTCATAAAGTGAGAAGAGGAGCTATTAGAGAGTTCTGAAGGTCAGAATCTGACTTGAATTTTCAAAGGATCACAGTGGCTGCAGTGTAGAGAAGCCATTAGCCAACTTTTTGACCTCAGGACCTTCGCATGCTTAAAAAATTATTGAAGATCCCCAAAGAGCTTTGTGTGAGGTACTTCTAGGCATTTTCCACAAATAGTAAATAGAAAGGAGCATACAAGAATTGGGATTTTTCAGAATCTAGGAGCTTCCCTAGAGAGAAGCTTAGCTAATGTTTTCTTAATTAAATATTAAGATGATCATTTACTGCTAGGTACTTTTTAAACTGTGTAATTTAAAGAGGTTGGTACAGAGCTAGATTTCAAACCTAGGTCTTTCTGGCTGTAAAATTTGGATTGTAACCACCATATTATGTTGAACTAAATGGTGAGTAGAGGTGACTTAATTTTATTTTTTTTAGATTAATGGGGCTACCTATGACTAAACTTAGAGTTCTGGGAATCCAGATGTTAAATGAGGTAATATATATGTATAAGGTAATACCAGGAGTATTTTTTTTTTTTTATCAGTTTTACTGTTGGCATATACTGTTTTGGACTAAGGACTTCATATCACCCTAAATGTACAAAACAACTATAATCACTTCATAGAGAAGAAAATTTGCACAAACTACCTTTGAATTCTGTATTAAAATGCAATGAATGTCATGTCTGTGTCTTAAGTAGGAGCATATCTCATCGTTACGAGTGATCCATGTGATAGTGGGTTCAGTAAGCAGTGGTCATGTGGATTAGAAGAAAGACGGCAGTCTGTTTCTGCAGAATTTTCCAGGAACCTGTTCTTCAAAAGAAGTGAAAAAATATTTTATACCCAAACCGCAGCTGTACACATAGGACCGTATCATGTTAGAATATTTAATACGCAGAAATAAGAATGTTTTAGGTGAGACAATAAGGTGTATTATTAGTGTGAAGCAGATATATTTATAGAGAATCTCAGGAATGATAGTATATTTCTGAAAGCATCTTTACATTTACTCATCTTAATTGAGATTTTTCTTTTATTTGAAATATACCATGCTTTCAGAAAGCCCTCTTGTGCCACCTAAAATAAGAGCAGAATAGGTCCCTTATATGAGGAAACCGTAAATCTTGAAAACAGTGGTGTTCCTTGATGTTTTTTGGCCGCACTACTGTTTGGTTTAACTAACATTTCTGGTAATGGAATCGCTTGAGTCTCAGAATTAGTTTGCTTAGAATTTCAATGTTTCTGCCAGACCTCTTCCTGTTGACATATTCAAACTGAATCAAAATGATTTGTGTGACATCATAAGCAGTGTAAGTATAGCATTTGAAAACAGTGTAAGGCTCTGATATATTAATTAATCTATTTGGGTGTGTTTGCTTGGAAACCTGGAATGAAGCCTGTTAAAGAATATATATGTTTTTGGGATATAATCTGAAAGTGAGTTAGAAAAATTTTAAACTCCATAACATTTTAAAACAGTCATTTCCCATCTCTCACTATCTCACACTTTAAGGCATTTATTTAATGGAATTGGGGAAGGGAGCAGAAAAACAATATTTTAAAAATAGCTATTTTCTCAGTTTTAGAAAGATCATACCTAAGCACCATCATTATTTTTATATTGGAATCACCTGTGAACAAGATTAAAGAAACTCATTATCTTTCTAAAACTAAGCAGTGGGTATAAAAATTGAACCTGTGTATCTTTCATCATCAAATGATAAACTATAAAATATTTATTAAAAATACGAATGTACAGTAGGCTGAAAATGGACACTTTTCCGACAGGAAAATGACTATCTGTACCTCACTTAATTGTTGAATGAGGTAGATTTTACCCTTTAATTTCTTTAAAGCAATTAACTGCTTGACCAAGAGACTAAAGAGCTAAGAAATTTAAAGCCAAAGAGATAGGAGGAACCGCCAATGGAAAAGCAAACAGAAACTTAAAAGAAAACATCTCTGAGTATATATCACACTGAGTAAAATATAAATTTAAACGCCTCTCTGATATTCTAATGTAAGTTAGTAGGAAATTTTAAGTGGTATCACTCTTGGTTTTTAAGTTATCCTTCTGTAAAGGAAAACATTCTTTCTTGCTAATTCCTCAATTAAATCCAGAAGGAATTCATTTTCAATTTGCTTGTTTCTGTTGTCCATGGAATGTTAGGTTTAGTGGCTTAGAATGATTGGCTCTAAAAACAGATTACCTGGGTTGGGTTCAGGCCCCTCTACCTGTTGCTGTGTAACCCCAGGCAGGAGATTAACCTTCTAAAGTCTCAATTTCTCATGTAAGAGTAGGCTAATTGTACCTAGAGCCTAGGGATGTTTGGAAATTAAATAATAGGATACATGTGAAGTGCTGACACCATCTGGGTACATCGTAAACCATAGTTCATGTCGTGATTTTCCAAAGAGACCTTTGCCAGGTAAGACTAATACTATTATTCTAAAATAAAACACCTATAAAATAAAAACGGACCCCACCAGAAAGTTCTGCTATTCAAAGCATCTTCTACATTCAGAAAGTGCTCTGGAGGGGTAAATCGTTGTTATCCATGTGGAACACCTTGTCATATAAAACTATTACTCCTTAGACAACTAGGTCAGAGGCTGGGAGTGCCAAAATGAGCAACGCAGCTTCTGCCCTTACAGAATTTAGAGTGGGGGAGGGGAGACAGATGGATATATAAATAACCCAGGGGGGTGAAGGAGTGAACAGAGCAGGTAGGGACAAAAGTGTTGGTCTTGGGCTGCATATGAAGATAACCAGTGGCAGGCTTCTGCACTAGAACACTGCAGCTGTGGTCTGGGACCCTTTCAAATGCTGTTCTAGCAACATGATCTTTCCACAGGAGGGTGGGCTGCATGAGAAAGCCTGTCTGCCTTGATGTAGTGATCTGGGGAGAAGTGAGGTCTGAGATACACATTAACTAAAGATATGATTAACCTGTTCCTTGTATTTATTACACTTTACATTCATAGGGTGCTGGAATCATTTTAAGTGAACTCCACTTTGGTAGGCCCAGATAAAGCTCTGGCTTTTCCGTAAGACCTCATCTGGTGCTGAGGTTGACTTTTTATCACAAGAAGAGGAAATAAGATGTATCTAGGGAAATAAGTCCTAACCTCATCTGCATGATGGAATTACCTGGGAATCTTTAAAAAGAAACCTATGCATGGTGCCGCACCAAGCATTCTTTTAACTGGACCCAAGTGTTAGTATTTTTAAAGCTTTCCAGTTGATTCTAATGTGCAGCCAATGGTGAGAGCCACCATTCTACTTGCCCTGGGTTTTGCTTCCTCTAAGATGTTCAAATAAGTTTTAGGAGACTGGCTCAGCCCAGATTCTGTCAACAGTTTTCCAGTCGGCAGTTCCTATTTTAATACCAGTCCATGTGTTCCCCCTTCGGAAACACATGGCACTTTCTGCTGTTTCCGTAAGTGATGGTGATTCCTGGAGAAATAACTCATCTTAGGCTCTGAGCAGCGGAGCAGGAGTTCTCATCCAGCACTGTGCCTCTAGAGAGTGCGTCTTACTCTCAAAACAGAATTTACTGTCCCATTTTTTCATACCTCTAAGACATGACCAACCCCAGGTTTTGTTCTGAAACCTTCTATTTAGTCATTTAACAGGTTCCTTCTGTATGTCCTGATTGAAGTTCAGCATTTCGTTCGATATGTCAGTCTGTCCCTGTACTTCCAGACTCTTCAGCAGTCATCTGTGACTTATATGCATTCCTTTGCTTATCTCAGTTTATGTATCATTTCTGTATAGATTCTATTACTATTACTTTTTGATTTCAAAAAATATGTGGAATGGCAAATATGGGCCAGGCACTCTCCCGGACACTAGAGACAAAAGGGTGTCCGAATCAGGCAAAAATTCCTGCCGTCCTGGGACTTACGTTCAAGTGGGAGGAGACAGAAGGGAAATGCATAAGCCACTAAAATATGTAGTATGTTCAGAGGTGCTAAATGCTATGGAGAAAAATAAGGCAGGGCAGGAGGAAAGGGAGTGCTGTGTCTGGGGTAATATTGCATCGGCTTTGCAGTGTTATCCCAGCAAGGGCTGGTGAAGGCTTGAACCAGTGAGAGAGATGGTGAAAGGGGGTTGGAATCTGGATAAGCTTCAGCAAGCCCTGAAGAAGGCCAGGGATCGGGCCATTCAGATATCAGGAAGAGGAGAATTTTAGGCAGAGCGTATGGCAAATGCAAAGGCCCTGAGGCAGGGGTGAAACCAGATGTGTGGCCGGAAGGACCAGTGTGGCTGCAGCAACGCGAAAGTGCAGGAGGGGGCTGGCTGGGACACGGGTGTTGGGGGTCAGAAGAGTGGAGATGGTGTAGGACCTTGTGGGAGTTTTATAGATTTGGGGGTTTTCTTTGAATGAGATGGAGATTTATTAAATGGTTTTGAGCAGAGGAGAAACCCAATAATTTGATAGGATCATTCTGGCTGCTCAGTTGAGACTAATCTCTATGGGTCAATGGTGAAAATGGGGAGACCAGTTATGAGGCGGTTACAATAATTTTGTTAAGAGGTGATGATGGCGTGGACCAGGGTAATAGCAATAGTGATGAGTCAAAATGGTTGAAATCTGCATATTCTTTTGAAGGTAGAATTTGTCGCTCTTAAATAAGTGTCTATCTAATATATTTCCACATTCCTCTTAAAAGATAGCACCTCAGACTCCAGTAAGATACCCTAATAATGTTATAGCAAACAGTTAACTTTCTGGTTCTCAAATACCACAAAATCAGTATCATACTGTTTTTAAGAAAACAATTAGTATTGCTGATTTGTTTCACTTCTGATTCATCATAACTTCCCACAGTCCTTACTCTCCCATATTTCTGCGCTTGTGCATTGCTGGTCATTGACCACTGGGTATCTTGACTCAAACCGTCATTGATCACTGTTGCGCTGCTGTTGCTTAGTAAACACCTGTGGTTCTCCTGTGGTCTTTACCTTATTCTATAACAGTTCTCTTGAAGATGACTGAGGCAGGCAATGGAAATAAGAGGAAATAACATGCTACTGCTGCTATTATTAGAAAAGAACCCAAGGTTCAAAGTAAATCAGGCTGAAAACACTTCTTTTCCAACTCCTCTCCTATCTTCCTTTTCCCAACTCCCTGAACAAAGCAAAGATTTTCCTTTTCAACCTCCACATAAATCTCTCAGGGGGCCTTTTAAGCCTTCCCTCATGGCCCTAAGCAGAATGTTGGTATCATGAGAATATACATAGTGTTTCAAAAAAAAAAAAAAAATCTGTTGGTTCTCTTTTTCAAAACTAAATGCGCCAACCCTAAATTCTGGTATTCACAGAAATATTTCTGTCATACACGTTTCACAACTGGGAAAGCTTAAGGATAAGTATGCACTCGTTTTTCATTCATTCATTTATTCGGCAACTATTGAATGCTTTTTACGTGCCAGATACTGTTTTGCGTAGTGGGAGATAGGTGTGAACAAAGTCCCTGACAGAACATACCTTCTAACACAGGAGACAGACAAAAACACAAGTTAGCACATATGTAGTACATCTGATAAAGATAATGCTTGGAGAAAAGTAACAAGAGAATGAAAAAGGGAATGCTGGGATGGTACGCTACTGGTGGTGACAAGTTAATATTAATATTTTAAGTAAGGTGACCAGAGAAGGTGTCTCTGATAACTTGACAGAAACCTAAAGGAAGTGAGAGAGAGATTCAGTCTCATATCTGGTGGGAAAATGCTCCTTGCCACAGGAAGTCCTTAGGTAGTTTTCTTCTCAATGTGTACTTCCTAAGTGACTTCATCCTGTCCCGTGGCTTTAACTGCTTCCTGTACTCTGATGACTCCCAAATTTGTGTCTCCAAACCAGATCTTTTCCCTAACTCTAGCCTATCATAGCCAACTGTTTAGGGAGACCTCAACTTAGATGTCTAACACATATCTCTCAGATTTAACATGTTTCTAACCAAACTCCACTTACACCTTCCCCTAAACCTGCTCTTTCGTAATTTCTCTCCCTTTACTAAATGGCACTTCCATTCTTTGTTTTTCAAGTCAAAAAATCTTGGTGTCATCTTCTTTCTTAAACCCCACATTGATTCATTAGATAGATCATGAGTCCTTAGAGTGGGTAAAACTAAAAAGGAAGATACTTGGGGGTTGAGATGAAGAAATTGAGGTAAAATAGCAGAGAGTAACAGAAGTATCCACAAAGTGTTATTTGATGACATAAAGAAAATTGAAGCTAAGGGAACATGAGCCCTGGTACTCTGATTGATATGAGATCACGACATAAATCAGATTCCACTAAAAGAGCTACAGCCTCAGAGTGGTCCAGTATGTTTGGGTATTAGTTGGCAGAACTAAGGCTGTAGCCTCATGGATTGGACAGAGACTTTAGGTACCCTTGGGAATTTTTCACCTAAAGCATTTTCTATCCCCTGCCTTTGGAAACACTGTGGGCCCTGGATGTGGAAGCCAGAAATGCAGAGTCATAATTTTAAAAAAGCAGTGAACATTTGAACCATTTTTTAAGAAAAACTTTTAAATCCTCCTTGTGGGGATATCTGGAATGAAGCAAAACATTTAAAAGAATTAGACCCTCAGGGAAGCGAGGGTCTAATTCTTTTCTAGGGGCAAGAGAAGGTTAACAGTTGTCTTGACCAAATTCGAACAAGAACAATGACAAGTAAGTAGTCACTGTCCTTGTATTTTAATTTGTCGTAGGTTTCCCAGTATTCAGATTCTTAGTACAGAAGGTTCTTGCTGTTTTGCTGCACTCAGTTCCTAGAAATCGCATGCATATCCCACCAAAGGAGATTGGAACAGTGTGAAATTTGGAGATTGCATTCTCCACTCAAAGATTTAGCATCAAACAAAAAGATAGATACGGCTCTCGTAAAATTCTCTTATTCTAGCTATTTACAATAGAAAAGTAAGTCCCGTACCAGTTATTCCTTCATGAAAAGAAGCTGAGTCCTTTCTAAGCTTTAAAAAGATCTTTTCTCAGACTGGACTTCTTTCTGTGCCAGATTTTAGCAAAGAATAAGCAAATCACAAATATGCCCTGAATTCAGTCCTCAGATAGCTAATACCACAAATACATGTTTTTGCCATGAATGACAAATATGTTTGATTTCTGGCAGTTAATTGGCATAGTAGTATTAAATGTTCATAGTTATACCTTTCCTTTCCCATTTAACAAAAATGATTCAAAGTTTTTTTTCCTTCAGTTTTATAAAGAATTATTTTTTTAGTTTGGTACCTTAAGTTATAACTGAAGGAATTCTTAACAGTAAACTCCATTTCACATTTACCAAGTTTGATCGTTAGCTTTCTTGATAGTAGCTGTCATATATTGAGTGCTAATTTCCTACCTAGTACTGCGGTTAGTGTTCCCCATGATTATCTCTTACACACTTCACAACCCTGTTATGGAAGATACTATCTTTTTTTCCATTTTAAATATGAGGAAACAGAAGGATTTAGGAACTAGCTCATGGTCACCCAGCTCACAAGTAGCGGCAGAGCCAGGATTCAGACTGAGGCACTTGGACTTCAGTACTGGGCCCCTAACCATTATAATGCTAGACTAATACTCTAACATTCTACCTACTCTATTAATATGAACATCTGTTCTTGCCTTAATTACCAGGGATATAACATCTCCAAAAAAAAATAGAGATTGGGCATGGAAGATGTAACCTATTCCTTTATGTTTGTTTTTTTCTTTTGCTTTTTCTCGTAATAAAACAAGGGCTATAGAATGGGTGGAAATTCTTTAATATTTGGGGAAAAGTAAGTGGGTGGAAATAATACAAAAGCTGAACTTTTAAAATCATTTTAGATCACATTTCGCTGAAGAAAGGCTCATTTGGTCACAGACCCTTTGCTTCCCCCTATCTAATTCTGTGAGTTAAAGAAAAGAAAGGTACAGAGTATTTATTAGATCAGCTTAGTTCTTATTACTATGCTTCCACTCCCTTGGATATTTTCTTTCTTTAATCCGTTTACATGTTTTTTTGCCCGTTGCCATAGTAAAGCTTATTCCATGATGTGAGAGGCCTTAGTGCCGGAGAAGGTTTTCTTAATGTTAAATCCCATATTTTCACTTCTACATTTTTATCTGGGTGTTACTAGGACAACCCAAATAATTTCATTTTCTCTTTGAAGCTGATACCTTTAAAGCTGTTGTACCCTCATGCTGACTCATTCATGTTCTTATGACTTTATTCTACTTTAATTCCTGTAACTCTCTACGCAGATGTTTTCTGCTTTTGTGTAGTCATATAGCTGATGTATTGCTGGTGTAGCGGTTAAGTATTTGGTGGGATTACAAATCCCACTGAGTATTAGAAAAGTGCTATGGACCTTCTCTCCAGAAAAAAAAAAAAAAAAAGTGCCAGTTTAAGAAATAATGGATGAATATACAATGGGGGAAAGAGTCATGTTTTCTATAAATGGTATTGAGAAAACTGGAACACCATCTTACACCACACACAACAATCAATTCAAAATGTATTAAGACTTGAACTTAAGACCTGAGACCATAAAACTCCTGCAAGAAAACATGGGGATCAGATTCTTGACATCAGTCTTGGCAGTGATTTTTTTGGATTTGACACCAAAGCAAGGGCAAAAATAAACAAGTGGGACTACATCAAACAAAAAAGCCCCTGTACAGCAAAGGAAGCTCTCAACAAGATGAAAAGGCAATCTACAAAATGGGAGAAAATATTTGTAAATTATGTAGCTGATAAAAGGTTAATATCCAAAATATCTAAAGAATTTAAAGAACTCAATAGAAGAAAATCAGTCTGATTAAAAAATGGACAGAGGATCTGGGTAGGTATTTTTCTGAAGAAGGCATAAATGGCCAACAAGTACATGAGAAGGTACTCAGCATCACTAATCATCAGGGAAATGCAAATCAAAACCATAATGAGATATCACTTCAAACCTGTTACTGTGGTTATTATCAGAAAGACAAGAAATAGCAAATGTTGAGGAGGATGTGGAGAAAAGGGAACCCTTGTACACCATTGGTAGGAATGTATGTTGAAATAGCCACTGTGGAAAACAGTATGAGGTTCCTTAAAAAATTAAAAATAGGACTACCATATAATCCAGAAATTTCACTTCTGGGTATTTATCTAAAGTAAATGAAAACAATAACTCAAAAATATACTTGCACCCCCATTCATTGCAGCATTATTTACAATAGCCAAACACGTGGAAACTACCTAAAATGTTCACCCACAGAAGAATAAAGTTAGTGTTTTATACATACATACATACATACATACATACATACATACATAGGTATTCAGGAAATCCTGCCATTTCCAACAACATGGATAGATCTTTTACAACATGAACGCTTTATGCTAAATGAAATATGTGAGACTGAGAAAGACAAGTACTATGTGATCTCACATGTGGAATCTAAAGGAAAAAAAAAACAACTCATAGATACAGACAACAGATTGGTAGTTCCTAGAGGCAGTGTGTGTGTGTGTGTGTGTGTGTGTGTGTGTAAGGTGGTCAAAAGGTACAAACGTCCATTTATAAGATAAGTACCAGAGATCTAATGTACAGCATGGTGACTATAGTTAATAATACTGTAGCATATATTTCAAAATTGCTAAGACAGTATATCAAAAGTTCCCATCACGAAAAAAAATACTGTAACTGTGTGTGGTGATGGATATTAACTTATTCTGGTAATCATTTCACATCAATATGTTATAAACCAATTCAATATTATATGCTAACTTAAGAAATAATGGATGGAAATGTTGACTAAATAGTATCTCTAATACTATCTCTTATTATCTATATCTATTTGGTTCTTGCTTTTTGAATAGCAAGTTGCAAGAGTTGTATCACAGGGGCTTTATCAAAAACTCCTACCCAATCTATCTGTTTCTGAGTTCAGATTGTGAAAATTAAGGTACCTGTTTATTTCCATTTTTATATTTACTTCATCCAGGACCAGTCTCATGACTGGTTTTATGTCCTTCTCTCGCAAGTCTTTTGGCAAACTAGCTGCAGGGGTTAAATGGCTAGTTGGCATGCATCTTACCCAGTGCTGGTCTGGCTCATACAAACTCTTTGGGTTTGAATCGTGTGAAGACCTGAGGAGCAAAGAGAAAAGGTAACACATTTTCAGTCTTCTTGTTCACAGTTCTGTTACCCACATATTGAACAACAGCTTTTTATTTATCTTTTATCTTCAGTACTTGACACATAGTACTTGTATAACAAATGTTAAAAGAGGGGTGGAGGAAAGAGAGAGGGAGGGAGGGAAGGGGGAAGAAAGACGAATATATTAAAGAGAGCGAAGAAGAAAAGAAGAAAAATTTAAAAACGACTAAAGGAGACTGTCCTCTGGCCAAAGGCTAAAGTTCTGTGTGTAACTCGGAAGTCAATGCCTAAGGAGGAATTGTACAAGAATTCCAAAGTGACAAAACTGCAAGCTGGCCCATGTATAGACAGATGCAGGGGAGAAGAACAACTTTTGGTCTTTCTGGTTGCTTTTTGAGGTCAGTGCCAGGAAATTACTGAGCCACCCCCTCACTGGTGATGACTGGCCTACTCAGATTCTAGAACAATGTTCACTACTTGTGATGAGAATTTTGTGAATTTAGTCCCAAACATGGGCTACTCAGCCGGAACTTTGAGGCATCTTTACACTGAATTAACAAAAGAGGCAAGGCATCGTGCGGAGGATAATCCAGAAGATGCAGTGGAGGTTGGTTCATGTGTTTTAGAAGACCTTTTAGCAGCAGGGTTCAAGGTGAAGTTGCCAAGGTCTGCATGCTTCTGCAGAAAGGTTGCTTTGGGTAAATTTTTACATATACCTTAGAAAAAGGCTCTTGGTGCATCTTGGTGCCTTTTTGCCATTTCAGTGTAAGAACATATAGCTTGTTGTTCTGACTCATGGAATCTGGACCAGCTGAGACTACCCCTATCCTGTGTCCCCAGAGACAGAAAATATGAGGTCCAACCTTATTCAGAGTAAACAAAACAAGAAATAATAGTGATGGAGGGCAAAATGCTACATCTTAAAGGGGGACTAAAAAGCCATCATACCGCAGACCTTGCATTCTCCCTGGAATATTCTGCTGGTTCTGGCCTCCAACTTTACCTAGATAACTATTCCTTCCTATACTTGATATGTCCATGCAAGCATTACTTGAGAACCCCACAGTAGCTCAGGTACCTCAGTATACTATCAGAGTATTCTAAACTTCCACTTCATTATACCTATCACAGTTGTAATTAAACGATTGTGTGTAGTTATTTACTGTCTTTCCACCTGTAGTGTAAGGTTCATAAAGACAGGGTTTATGTCTCTCTTACTCATTGGTATATCCGCATGAGTGAGCTCTAATGCCTTGCAGATAAAAGCTACTCTAGTACTTGCAGAAAGAATGAATAGAGCTGCCATGCACTGTGTCAGGTGCTAAGGATAAAAAAGCTTTTCAAAGACACTATATTTATCCTTAAGAAACTTCTACTCCTAGAGTAGTGATCGCCAATGATAATTTATCCCTCTCTCAGCCTCCAGGAGGGACCAAGCATGAGTCAAGATCCTATGGCTTTCTTCACTTCAGTTGCCCCAACCCACCTCCTTCCCACAAGAACCCCAACACTGACCCCGTTTGTATCTAAGGACTTTGAGTAGGAGTGAACCAACATATCTTTCCACCAATTTCCATTTCTTTGAGTGGACATTTATTTTGTTTTTGCAGCAACAATTTTGATTTATGTCTGTGTAACCATTTTTTAAGTCCCTAAAACATTTATTAAGTTTTTAACATGGGTCATCTGAAAATAAGATTAAACATCACGGAACAAATAAAAACAAACAGAACCCCATAGTCGTTCCATAAACTGTCTGTTCCCTTGGCTGTAAGCCACCCAAAAGATCATCTGCTCATTCCTAAATCCCGCTTTTCTTCAGAACTTCCCGAGATCTCTTAGTTTTGAAATGTTTTGACTTTTAAAAGTAAGTTTTTTCTTATTTCTTACTTACATTTTCCTGCTGAAGCTAAGGTTTTAAATAAACTATGACTTTTCTACATAATTTTTAATATTTTTTAGTATTTGTGATTAACACTTAAAACCAACTCTTGAACTAATTTAGCTTCCATTAAGCATCCCCAATTCATCTTTTTATTCCTCCAATGAAGTTACTGCACAAAACCACTTCTGAAACCATCTTTAGATAACAGGGTGTCACCATGCAAGTTGATCTATTGCCGGGCTTCGGTAAAGAGGTCTTTCAACCATCTTTAAAGATATATTTGGCAGGGATCTTAATATATTTGAGATAGTTTTCTCAGGAAGACTTCTGGATCCAAGCCACCTTTCTTACTAATAATAGCAACTCAAGTAAACAATTTCAGAATACTATCTAGTTTGTCTATAAAGATGGCACTGTGCTGGGTCTTATTCCAAAATTAGCTAATGAACTTAAATTTTTTCTTTTTCTTTTTTTTTTTTTTGCTGACAAAGTAGTCAAATGAATAGGTCTACAATCTCACACTTATACTCTTCTAGTAACTTTGTTTTTAATCAATCATTTATTTGATGAGCATATGCTGAACACTTATTATGTGCCAAAGACTGTTAGGTTTCAGGAAAACAGTGGAGACCAACATTAATCCACGAACCACACAAATGAATGGAAAATGGTGTCTGTGACAGGGGCCATCAAGGGAGGTCCACAGCACTGTGAGAGCCTGCAGTGCTGGATTCGACCTTGTCAGGGAGATGGAGATGGCTTTTCTGAGCAAGTGGTGCTAGAGCATGAGCTTTGCAGGATGCATATGACTCCGCAAGGCAAAGGGCGATTAAAAGAACGTTCCAGTTATAGAATTAGCACCTCAAGGCTCTGCTACATTTGCATGTATCACCTCCGTAGTGACTTTTTGAGATCCACAAGGATCACTTGACCTTTGCAGTCGTGAAATGTATATTAGCTAGTTTCACTAGTTCCTTTGGGGGAGGGATAGTTTTTTTTTTTTTTTAAACTAAATAACATCTTTAGAAACATGTATTTTAATGATTGATTCATATTTTCCAAGCATTTCTTTCATTTTGAATTTTGGCACAGTATAGGTCTGAGAGGCAAGTAGCCTTTGACCATAGTCTCCTAGAGCGTTTGTATAAAGAAACCTTTTATGCCTTCCCTCAGCTTCTAGAATCTGAGGCTGTAAGAGTATCAAATATCATTATGTTAAATTTTATTCAGCTTTGCTGTGAGAAATAAGAGTTGGAGGAAGGAACTCATATAATGTCTAACTTGGAAAACATGACCATTGAATCAATATGTTATATTTAGAGCAGAACCCAACAAATATTTTTTTCTTGTAAGCACAAAGCCTTGCATTGAATGTTTATTGACCAGGTGAACAAAAACCAAATATTCTATTTTTCAGGTGCATTCACATCAGTTTTAATATTATAACAATATAAGTCTGGTAGTTGTTGATTTCCTCCTGCAGTTGTTTCTAGCCTGGAGGCTCCAAGACCCAAACTTCTTCCATCATGGATTTTAATGAGCCCAACAGGAGAGACAAACCAAGAGCTGACTTCTTGAGAAGCTTCTTGAAAATCTCCAATGAGCATTATTCACCAGTTAGTTTTTCTGCTACTAAGAACCCTTCCATGATCCTTGATTTTAAAAGGGAAATTTTAAATGGTAGATTCCTATAAAGATGAGTTTAATTAAAAGGACAATAAAAATGATCATACTGTAAATCTCTCACTTTAAATACCTATCTCTTGTTTCCTTAGCCAGCAGTATTACTTTTGTTTCCTAGTTACCGTATTTAACAGCTGAAATTTTAAAATTTTACCCCATCGAAAATAAAAACCTTAGTGGGAAAATTTTGCTTTAGCTTCCCTGTCACACATTTGTTTGACTCTTTGTTTTCATAAGTACCACTCTGTTTATGTTTGTGAAAAGGTATTTGTAAAACACACCAAACTTCCTGTTGGAACACAAAAGGTAACTTTTGCCTCTAGAATCATTAGGAATTTAATTCAACAACTATTGAGCATTTTAGGCCCTGGAGCTAATAATATGGAATTAAAGGTGACCCCTGCCTTTTCAGACTACTCTGTACTCCAGAAAGTGAAAAATTACAAGAAACATTAGTGTGAATGTTCTGGAGTGCAGGACTCTTCTTGTCTTCTCCACCTTCCTCTTCTTGGATCCTGTTGTCAGGAAGAAAGGGGTCTTCCACATAATCTTTCCACACTTGTCTGGATTTTTCTGGCTGGCACTCTATGTCACGGTATGTCTGCTGCTTAGAATTATTGGGCTTTCTTTGCTCAAAGGGGGAAAACTGGATTGGAAGTAAACCTCAGTCACTTTTTGTCCATTGGAGGAAGAGATAGTCTTCAAAAACAACATTACAGATTTCCTCTGTTGAATACTAGACTTAGTTTTTGTATGTCGAGACTGATAAGAATTGGATGATATCGAGAGTTTGAGGAGAAACACAGTCTTTTCAAGGATTGAGGATCCTTTGGTGGGGAGGGTAAGAATATTCCCTACCTCCTAGAAGGTTGTACCTGGTTTAAAGGAGATAGAAACAATGTGAAATGAAGAAGTGACCAAGAAGACCAGTGGGATGCAGAGAGCTGAAGCCATATTTCTCAAACTTTAGGTAGGTTCAGAATAATAGAGATGAGAGAGGGAATGAGTTACATTTGGTGATAATCTTTTCTAGTCAGTTTTTAAAAGACCATTTAATCACAATTTAACTTCATTTTAGAAAAGTTTTCTGAATTTAAATTTACTTAAAATGTACAAAATAAGCATTAAATGATTATTTTATATGAATATAGCTGAAGCTCTTTGACAGAAATCCTGAAAAAATCAAAATCTCACCAAGATTTATAACTATTCTAAACCATTATAGTGTAAACCAAACTTTTATGTTTGGATCTGTTTTCTTTTGCTTGTTTCTAAATGAGGTAATGTTATCATACAAGGGAATCACAAAATTTGGCTATAAAGTACAAACTGAGATTTAAGAGCTCATTGATCAACATATCTTTATAACTAGTGACAGAATGATGCACATTAAAATTTCGGTGATCTATAACTTTGAAATTATAAATTATTCTTGACTCTTTTTCTCTTCTCAAACATTCTCTTCGGTAGTGGGTGTTCTTTGAATAATCATTATTTACGGTGTAAAGTTGTGTGGTACTAGTTACTCTTTATTTATTGCAGCATCAAACTTTTATAACAGGATAATAGCATGATAGAAGAGTTTGATCTTTACTACAAAATGCTTGATTGGGTTGTGTATCTCTGTGTGAGTGTGTATATATGTATATTTAGATCTAATTTAATTTAACAAATATTTATTGCGGGTCTATTCTAAGGCGCGATGCTATTTTCTAGAAGATTCAGAGATAAGATATAAACCCTGTTCTCAGTGAAAACTAATGATTTTTTTAAATGCACCATTGGCACAGGAAACAATGATCATATGTACAAAGAAGATCAGTTACAATTCAAGGTTTTAAAGGAATTTCTTTAATACGTATTCTTTCAGGAGAGTACATATTGGGTGAGGGCAGGTACCCTGTATGTTTTGTTTACTTCCATTCCCCCAGAATCTAGCACAGTACCCGACATATTGTTGTGGCACAATCAAATTTAAGACCCACGGAGCCAATTGAGATGAATTGTGAGCCTTTATTAGCCGGCCGGCGACTGACTCTCCCCACTAGAGACTCAGCCTCCATTAGCTGACCAGCGACTGACTCTCCCCACTAGAGAGTCCACCCCGAGCTTTCAGAGGAGGTCCCTTATAAAGCCTACAATTACATTAAATAAGCAAGCAGGTTTACAGAAGCAGGAGTTAGCCATTAGCATATCTTTGCACAGGATAAGGACACCCTTAACATTAGCATATCTTTGCACAGAATATCTCCTAGAACTATACTCTCTGGTTAAACATTAAACAAGCAAGCAGAAGTTGGCCATTTGAAAATTTGCCCCCTTAACATTATCTTACACTTTCATTGTGCATGACTAAATGAAAGTAATCTATGCTTGTGAGACAGAAAAATCAGCTACTGATCATAATATGTAGCAAATTTTTAGGAGATTCAAAAGCTTATAACTATGATAAACATAACTGTGGAAACTATCATGTAAAGTAAAGCTCTTGAGATATACGGCCTGAAATACAGTGATTAAAGGGATTTTTCTTTAAATATGTGAAAAGTGTAATGAGGAAAGGGTTACTGTCTTCCTTGATTAAGAGAGAATGAGAATTGCTAGGTAGGAGTAATTGTGCTCCCCACCATCCCTGTCACTACCCTTAGAAAAACAGACTAAGCTCAATTTGAATGTCTTCCAAATAATTTGATTAGGTCACTGATTTAACATATGACATCATTGAAATATCTAAGTAGATGATGATACAGAAGTATCCATTGGGTTACAAGTTCAACTTGATTTTTACTAATCCTTCTGAATCTGACGTTCTCATTTCGGGGGCTATAATAGCACTGTAGCCTAAGAATCATGTCAGTGTATTAATAAGTTTATTTTTTGTTTTATACAGTCAAAAAAGAACAGGAAAAGAGAAATTGAGTATAGGAGAGATTCTATTTAAATTATTTGTTTCTTAGTATATGGTAGATTCTTTACATTTGAATCAGCATGATGTCGTATTAACTAAGAATAGTAGAGCGAGGAGTGAGATTTGGTTAGAAGTCAGGGCTCGCTGTTAGCTATGTTCCTTGGGCAAGTCACCTAATCTTGATTAGCTCAAGTTTTTCACTCCTTAAAAAAGAATTATGGGCTGAATGGCCTCCAAAATACCTTTCAGGTTCTAAAATTTTATAACCCATTTATAATTTTCTTTTAATGGAATACATTTCTATAGAACCATATAATTACAGTCTTTGGTGAATTTTTCTAGAAATAGTTTGACATGTGTACCACAACTACAGAGTAAAACACAATCTAGAGTCATGTTCTCCCAAGAGAGAAAGAGCATTTTTATGTAATTGGAAAATTTGGCTGCCTCTCCTGTTTTTTATTTCCATCTTTGCACTGTGAGAGGAAAAGCAGTTTGTTTTATAATTGATGTTTTGAGTATATCCTGATGGCTTTATTTATTTTGATTTATGAAGCCTCTGGGTACAACTGAGAAAAGAACCCATAAATAAATCATGGCATTTCTGGGCACCTCCTTTTTTGCACTCTTTCTCCGCACTGGCTTCAGATGTGCTAATGTCCTGGCCCCGCCCTGCGGAACTGCCCTGGACTGTCCTCTGCCGTTACTCACACACTTTGCCTTTATAATTATGGTTTCAAACCCTAAAGACAATTGCACCCCCTTCTTCATTATAATTGCTACATCTTCACTAATTTAGTCTGTGTATATTAAGAGCCTACCTAATGCCAAGCATTATTTTCTAGATAGTTGGGATACATCACTTTGCAAAATAGAACCGAAAAACAAATCTCCGCCTTTAGGAAACTTATATTCTTGTAGGAGGAGAAAGACAATCCGTTAAGAAACCTAATAAATATGTTTTGACAGATTGGATTGGGGATGTAAGAGACAAAACAGAATTGAGGATGACTCTGAGATTTTTGGCTTAAGCAATTAGAAAGATGGAATTGCCATCAACTGAGATAGGAAAAATGTAAGAGGAGAAGGTCTTTGCCGGTGATAGGGAAAGTAGGGGTAAGGGATGGAACTGGAGTTGATTTAGGACATTCTGAGTTTCGTGTGTCTAGTGGATATCCAGACGGAGATGTCAGGTAGGCAGCTGGGGCCATGAGTCTGGATGCTGATATGAATTTGTGTTTGATATAGATGCTGTTTAAAGCATTGAGACTAAATGCAACCAGCAGGCGAGTGAATGAGTTAGGGAAAAGAAAGGCCAAAGAGGAAGCACTGAGCACTCCAAAGACAGAGATCAGGGAGAAAAGGACAAAACAGCAAAGGAGTTAAAGAAAGAACAGCCCAGAAAGGAGGAGGAAATCCTAAAGGCTGTGGTGTCCTGGAAGTCAAGTAAGGAATGGTCATATTATGCTGGTGCTGCTGACAGAGCAAATTTGAGAATTGACTATTAGATTTAGCAACATAAATAATAAACGTGGGTTTCTTTTCTATAGAATTTGTATTTTGCATGCTTAGAATTACTTAATTGTTCGATTCATCTTTATAAGGGGCTACTCACCATGTTTACTGATGATATTTTCATTTGGAATAGACCCTTGTTTCCTTGAATGGTATATAATTGTACTGTATAAAAGTGATGCATTTTCCAACTGCCGGAAAAATCATGGTACAGAGCAAATGTTAGCTATACCCACCTGATAGCCAAAGAACAGTGTTAGCAATCAGATTTGAATCAAAGTAGAATAAGTTTGATATTATTAAAGGTCATGGGGTTAATACAGTAGAATTTGTTCTGTGTTATTAATTCTGGAAAAGAAGATATTAAACTTCTCCTGAGAGCAGATGAAGACATATTGTTTCAGGAAGAACCTAATAAATGAAAGAAATAAGAAACTCTGGGTTTGTAACTAATTTTGCCAATATTCTTTACCAAAGGATTTTATGATATGATGTTTTTTGAGAGGTAAAGGTTTGTAGCTAATGGAGCCATTACAATGACTTCAATAATAAATATTTTTAATAAAGGAAGTGCACATGGACTTCTGCAAAAGGATGCAGAGGCAGAGATCATGTAAACCTTTATGTATTTTTAATTAGGATACCCGAATCTCTTGATTAAATTTGAAATGCTGTATTCCTAATGACATTATTTAATTAGGCAAATTAAAATCTTACATAATGATTGGAATTGAAAGAAGTATAAAGATAATTATTTCCATTTCTAAAACAAAAAAAAAATTTAAAAAGAAATAAAATTGTGCTGATTGATCTTAGGAGGGGCAGCTATTTAAACCTAGCCGTTTATTCAGAAGTGGCTCTTTCAGCTTAAAATGATAATGACTCTTGGAATGGTTGCAAATCACATAAAAACTATAATGATAATGAAAGAGAAATCAAGTGTAGTCGCCACTGTAATGCATAACTTTCAGAGATGCTGAAAATTCTGACAGAAGAATACTAAAAATTTTTTCAGTTGAGAAGGCAAAAGGTCTCTTCACCCTCTTTTCAGTTTTGGAGGTTTTGTCCAACTCCTCCTTTACCTTCCCTCCCCCAGATATTTTTTTTCGGTATCAAAAATAAGTCCAAAAGTTAATGCCGTGCTAGATATTGGCTTTGAGCCTTGTGATACATTAAAATAATAAGGTCTCTGTGTGTGTATTATACATTTATGTGTATGTTATATATCTGTGTATACTTTTATATGTAGTAGATAGATACATCCATATGTAAACGTGCAGTCATGCACACTCCAAAGTCATGCACATCAAAAGGCTGTGTCATCGTAATCAGCTATTTCTCTAACAAGTCTTGTAATCCATCTTAATTAGGCTGTGCCAGTATCAGGAAGCAGTAGATAATACTTAAGTTTCTTAGATTCTTAGTTTGTCTTTATTTTACACGTTAAGATAATAATGCCAGTAAAGGCAACTCAGCGGGGCACCTCACCTGTAACAAGTACTCAGGCCTTTGCTTTCCCTGAGAGAGCCATGGATAAAGGAAGGTACATTGAGCCTCTACCTTAGTGTTCTCAAAGTGTGGTTCATGGAACCCTGACAGCCTAACCTTTTTTAGGAGGTCGACAAGGTCAAAACTACTTTTTAATGCTAAGATTTTTTTTGCCTTTTTCACTGATGGAGCAAAGACAATGGTGGGTAAGGCTCCGTGGCATGAATCAAAATAGAGGCATTGGACTATACTATAAAGATTATATTCTTCATCGGCACACACAACTTTAAAAAAATGCCAGTTTTGTTTAATGTCCTCATTGAAGTAGTAAAATTATTATTTTAATAAGTCTCAACCCTTGGCTGCATATCGTATTGATATGTGTGATGATGGGGAAGAACACATAAAATACTTCTGCTGCCTTTTAAAAGTACAGTGGGTGTCTCAAATGAAAGTCCTTATTCGCGTTAAAAGTTGAATTCACTCCTTTATCATTTTTACTTGAATAAAACAACGGATTATTCAGAGATGATTATATGGAAGGTATTTTTTCAAAATGAATGATGTGAGCCTGACACTTTAAGGAAAACAACTGATAATATTAGCTGCCAGAAATGAAATTCGAACTTTCAAGTGATGATTAGAGTTTTTGAAAACTTGGATTTATCACCACAAGTTTGACATCCCATTACTTAAAAACTTTTCTGATAAAAGTAGTGGTGATATTAAAGAATGTGATTTTTTAATATAATTTGTCAACATTTGGACATGCTGCATAACTCAGTGATCTAATATTTTCCAGATGACTTTACAAAATCACTCATGAGTAAAAGAACCATTCAAAGTACAAGATAGACAAATGAATTTTAATGTCATGAAGGTTGAAATAGTTTTCAGATTTTATATTACAGTTAGCCAAGTTGGTTTGATGTATTATCAAAAATAATACTCAGAATTATATGAAAAGGCTGTGAAGATACTTCTCCCTTTTGTAATTGCATACCTCTTTGATTCATAAATTTCAGTCAAAGCAACATATTGTAACATTGAATGCAAAAGCAGGTAATAAGTTTTCAGCTATCTTAAAATGTATGTTAAAGAGATATGCAAAAATGTAAATCAATGCCATTATTTTCGTTAATTTTTTTTGTTTTGGAGAATATTGTTATTTTTCATGATATAATTTATGTTAACATGTAATAGATTTATTTTAAAATGAGTTAATATACATTTTTTTAAATATCTTATTAATGAATGTCACCCCAATAAATTCAATAAAATTTCTTTAATTTCTAATAAGGTAAATATTAGTAGGTATGGCCCACATAAATTGTTATCTAAGGTCCTCCTCACTACATTTGAAAGTGTGAAGGAGTCCTGAGGTCAAAAAATTTAAGAACCACTGCTCTACTTTGGTGTATTTTATTCCTGAAATTCTTCCCCACTTTAGAAAACAAGCCTATGTCCCTCGAGATGTCCAGAAATTTATCATGAAGGACACAAGCACCAAAGCTGTCAAAGAATGTAGACCAGAGCTGCAAGACCAAATGGAGAACATTATAATAGTTTATAATAGTTTCCAAAGATAACCAGCAATGAATTCAAAGAAGTGTCTTTGCTTTTCTTTGGGCTGTTTATCGTACAGCCTTTAATTCAATATTAGGGAAGGAAGATCCAGGAAACAAAGAAGGCTTGGGAGAATAAGGGCCAAATGTACCCTTTCTCCTTCTCTTTAATTAGAGTCTTTAATAATAAGGACAAATATAAAGAAATTATTGGATCCAAAGATGGCAAAATAGAGAGAAATTTTCTTTTTAGCCCTCATTGGCCACCCTTACTCATTGCCATAAGATAAGGAAAGACTATTTCTTCTCACAATGCAGGATGATTAACTTCAAGTTCTGGATTATCCTAAAAGTAGTGGGACTGCACAGTAAGAAAGGAGAATGCGGAATAAGAAAAGGATGCATCTCTTTTCCCTTTTCCCAGAGCCTCATGTGCACCCCATTCATTTATCTTACATTATTTAGATAGAGATAGGTGTTTTAGGGCCAACTGATTTCTCAGAGGAGAAAATCAGGATAAGTTTGAGGTTCACAGCAAAATATGAGGAGTAAAGAAAACAGAGGCAAAGAATCAAGTCAAAAGCACAGTGACCAAAAAAAGGGGGGAGGTAGGCAAATGAAGCCTTCCCCTAATCCCCCCACCACCACCACCACTACAACCAGTAAGGTCTTCCATCTTACAAGACGATGTGACAAAGTTATTTGCCTTCCACAGGGAGCAAGCAGAATGCTTTACAAATAAGGCTCAGTAGATACATGACACAAACCGATGCTGAGATTACACTTTCAAACAAGTAGTGTAAAGCAACAACCCAAAATGGCGAGATTAATGGCAAAAACATCTCAAAGACTGGGCTTTGCGCTTTCTGGCATCCCCTTTTTTTTGTTTAGGGGAGAGTCCAGGAAATAATGGACCCATGGTCATGGTGTCTACGGTCCACGTAGAGCCAAAGGAAACTTGCCGATTGGAAAATAGTTAGTAAAGGTTCCTGTCTTTTTCATGTGGGGCTCCTTACTTCAACTGCTTTAGTCAATGGCTTGTGAACACACTGAGGTGCCATGACACCTCCTGGTCTAACTCAGACCGCTGTTTCTGGTGGGATGAAGCAGCATTTCAGATGCTGTGAACAATGAAGTATGTTGTGCGTGAAGATCAATTAATTCACCAGTAATCTCTCCTTTCTCAGAAACATGATTCCGGTGACAGAATTTCGGCAGTTCTCTGAGCAGCAGCCTGCCTTCCGGGTGCTGAAACCATGGTGGGATGTATTTACCGACTACCTTTCGGTGGCCATGCTAATGATCGGTGTGTTCGGATGTACTTTACAGGTAGGTGCCTAGACTCTTGTTGGAATGGGAGCCAAATCAACTTGGCTATTGAAACCTCTTAAAAGAGCAGGCTGTGTGAATTTTAACCAAGTAAATATTAGTTGCTTTTTTGCACTCGTATATGGTATTTGTAATCATGGCAGGGAGCCTGAAACACTGATTTACTGAACCTTCCAAATAAGGTAAAATATGGTACTTGTAAGGTTTCACTGAGCCCAAACAGCAGTTGATGAGTCAAGTAATATTTGATGTCACTAACATCACAGATGTCCCTTATCTTTCAAAGTTGATTTTATAGTGAGATAAGCATGCATATACACAGTGCCATTTATAATGCCAAAATGGAACTTTTTTCTTTTCTTTACCGCTTATACTAACCCTTGATAAGATTTTCTGGAAGAATATTTTGATGAGATATCATTATTTTATCCAGTGTTTAGTTCCGAATTAAAATATAACCCAATCAAAATTTTTTCTGTATGGATTCTTTCTACGTATTCAAATGTTGAATCCAGATTTTTTTTTCTGCACATCTACGCACCAGGCAACATACTTTCAGGACATGTTTATCTACAAGCAGTTAATTTCTAGGGGAAAACTAAATAAACCAGCACTCAGAAAAGGTTGTGTTAGACTATGATAGAGGCATCCATAAAGCACTAAGAGAGTGCAGAAGAGGGCATTGGGCCTGGAACAAGAGAAAAGGGATGGTCATGTTAAAATTTGGAGAACCAGCTGAAGTTAGTCAGAGAGAGGGAGATGAGGTTGGGAGAAGGTGCCAGAAAAGAACAGAAAGTTCATAGTCATGGATGTGAGAAAGAACATGGCATCTTTGGGAAACTGTCAGTATGACCGGCTCTCATGGGATATCATCAGTGTGGGTCGAAGCGATCCCTGTGAATGGAATCATAGCAGAATGATTCCAAGGAGCATGCAGCATGTGAGAGGATGTTAGGAATAACATGAAAGAGTTAATGAAAGTTAAAGGGGCGGCTCTGAAGGAGACTGGGAAGGGGCCGCAGGAAGAGCAAGTGGAAGCAGGAGAGGGGAGGGGCTCAAAAGTCAGAGGCAGGTGCGGTCAGTGATGGCCGTCGGTACAACTCACTCATGGACTAAGAGAAAAGTGGCAAGCGGGTTATTAGAAATCTTAGTTTCAGTGGTTGGAAAAGCGAATGGATGTTAAAGTGAAGGCTGTGGGGTAGACGTGACTGTCAAGTAATTCAGCTGATGGGAAGAGGAGCTTGGAAGAGAGAGAAATAGCTAGAAGTGGTGCAGAGTAGAAATAAAGGCCTTTTGAAAGTTGATTTTAATAGTAGTTAACACATAGTGTTTCCTATGTGTCAGGCACTCTTCCAAACATGTTACACATTTTAATTCATTTTATCCTCATGCCAAACCTAAGATGGAGGTGCTATTATTATTCCTATTTACAGATAACAGAAGTTAGAGAAAAACCTCCCAAGGTGGTTGGCAAAGCCCTTATTCAAATCTAGAAAATTTGGCCCCAAATTCTCTGTTTTTAATCCCTAATACCAGGCTGCCTTTTATTTGTGAGCAGAACAAATTTTGCCCTTCTTCCTCCCTCCCCAAAAAGGATGCCAATGAAAGACTAGACTTTGAAAGAGAGAAAGGGCATAAATTCATTCATACATAAAACAAATATTTGTTGAAGAAGCTACTGTGTGCCAGACACTATTCTAGGTGCCAAGAATTACCAATGCAGGAGGAAAAAAATAAAAGACAAATGTTCCACCCTTATGGAGATTAAATTCTATGGGAAAAACAAGCAAACTTAGGAAAATCAGTTAGTAAATTATATGTTAGAAGGTTATAAGAGCAATAGAAAATCAGATAAAACATACAAGGATGTGTGATAGTAGGTCCCAGCAGCTGAGATTAGGAGTTGCAACTCTCAAAACAGGTGGCCTGGGAAAGCCTCGTTGGGAAGGTAACTCTGGACAAGGCATTGGAGGAGGTGCAGAAGCAGGCCATGCATAGGTCCGGGGAGGAGCCTTTCAGACAGAGGGACCAGCGAGAGCAAGGGACAATAGACAGTGGTTCACAGGACCAATTCCCCTTCTGTAGGAGACTTTGAAATTTGACTTCCTGAACTTTCTAGCTGTTTCCCTGGAGACCTGATAAAGGTAGAATTTTACAGCGTTACTAGGCAACATAGCTTATGGTATAAATGACTGCTGTTGGTCAACTGCTTCTGGTCTGGTAGGAAGCTATATCATGGGACTTCTGCGATTGTGGTGCACTTATAACTGGGCTTGTCCTTCGACACATGGAAAATGTATCTACTGAGTTATAAAAGATATTGGTTCCTTTGAAGCATAAGGCTTTTAAGTCAGGATAAACCCAGAGGTCCCCTACAGTGGTGGATCTCTCATCCTTGTATCAGGGAGGAGAGCCTTGGGGAGAGACTAGCTTCTGGGCAGCAGTGTAGACCACTACACCAACAGTTGTGAAGATCCTCGCAAGGGGGCAAAGCCTGATGCTGCCCTGCTGGCAAGTAGGACTCCAGTTCTGTATCTTTCTAAGTGATTCTGGTGCCAAATGAGGTTTATGATAGTCTTATAAGCCTGAATGTGGAGATGGACCTAGAAAGGTCGCTGGTGATGTTACAGGCCCGAAGCAGGGGTCTCCCTGGCACGTTGAAGGAAAAGCCAGGCAGCCAGTGTATTGGAGCAGAGTGAGGTGACGAGTGGAAGAATGAGGCCTGAGAGGTGCTGGTGGACGCAGAGTCTTGTCAGCCACTGTAAAGGTTTGGCTTTGCTCTCAGTGAGTTGAGACATGTTTGGAGGATTTTGAGAAGGTTGTCATTGTGTGACTTAGGTTTTAACAAAACCACTCTAGCTGTTGAGAATACAGTGTAGGGGCAAGGACAGAAGCAGTGGGATTATTTAGAAGGCTTGTGCAGTTGTCTAGGCAAGACGTGAATCTGACGGCTTGGACTAGGATTGAAGCAGTGGTTTTCTGGATATATGTTGAAGGAAAGCCACTAAGATTTGTTGAAAGATTGAATGCAAGGTAGGAAATAGAAAGAGAAATCAAGAATGACTCTTAACAGCCTGAGCAACTGGAAAAAGTTGTTGAGCATGTTAAGTGTGAGATATGTGTTAGATACCCAACTAGAGATGGCAAGTAAGCAGTTGGATATGAGACCCAGGTGCTCAGGCAAGTGGGGGATAGTTATTATCTTCAGTAGGAAGGAGGTGATGGATCCAGGTGGGAGGACTACCCTTGATTTGGGTGGAGAGAGCATCTTCTACCAACATGAGAATGGTGGCTACAGATATGCATTTTCTTGGGGGCAAAGGGAGGAGAGAGGCACAGGATGGTGGGAGAGCATGCCGTAGGCTTCTGTGAAGTAGAAAGCGACACATCTGCTGAGAGACATTATGATGGCAAAAGAGGTAGCAGGCAGCAGCAAGGAGAGCAATGGAATAGGATCCTCGAGGACAAGGGCAGTGATTCGTAATGGCCAGTGTGGGAAATAGTAGAAGGAGGCGGCATAGATCAGCGGGAAGGCTGTCTACCTGCCCTACTTTGTGACTGAGCTGTGGCAACTGGCACTGCCACAGGATCTGCTCAGCAAGCACAGGAATCGTTTCTCTTGCTTACGTGTTCTGTGGCAGGATGAAATACAGGAAAAAGAAAGCTCACAGAAAGTCTTTAAGAGCTAGTAGTTAACTTGGAACACAATAAACGACAGAGTGTGTACCCATGAATATGTCTGTAAGGAACAACATTCAAGTGATGTGTCCGCAGTGAGAGCAGGAAGGGATTCTCGCACAACTTAAGCATCTTTCCCTGTACCAGGTCAGAATCATCTTCCCGGGGCTCAGTCCCATTGTGTGTCTGCTGTACAGAAGCTCTTGGCTCTTCTCTCTTAGTACCCCGCCCAGCACCACCACCACTATCTCCCACGTTCAATGCCCACTCTTCAGATGGATGGCTTAACCTGGGTCCTTCACACAGAGGCTTACTTCATCCTTACAGCCTTTAAAATGAAAATGGGTGCCAGTTAGACTGGATACAGGAAGATGTCAAGGTTCTGAAAAGCGTGAGGTGCCCCAAAGGAATATTACATCAGAATGTGATGAAGCCTACCAGGCTCAAAATTCATGTGGGGTGGCTCATTTAATTTAGCAAACATCTCTGAACACTAGTGGTATATCAGGCATTGTGTGAGGTACTAGACACTGGAAGAGAATTACAGTACAGCCCCTGCCATCAGATTGCTAATAGTCTAAAAACTATAGAATCTTATAAGCAATGCCATTCAATGTGTAAGTACCTAATGTAGTAGCCTTCAAGAGCACTATCTCAGCTACTGGAAGTTAGAGACTTGAGGATGTAAAATTTAGCCTACTTTTAAAGAATGAGTATATAAGATCAAAATATATATTTCGAAAAGAGGAGTGGAAGAAGAAAGGGTAAACAGAAGATGTAGTATCATGTCACAAAGCCCTCATTAATTGGCACGGATGACAAGTTAGGGGGCCTCCCGCAGTGGATAGGACATTCCTGCACAAGACAAGAATTGTCCTCTCCAGAAAGCTAATAGCATTTCCATTGAGTGACACTGGTAAGGGAACCTGTGACAGAATCTACATATACTTTTTAGCTCTCAGAGCAAACCTGTGGAGGTAGGTTAGCCCCATTTTTCAGATGAGAATTCTGAAGACTCGGAGGTTCAGTAATTTGTCCCAAAGCCAGCATGGGTGCAGCAAGGGTTCAGGTCTCAGGCTGATTTCTCCAGCATGCGTCTTTCACCCCTCCGCACACTGCCATGGAATATTATGGAACCATTACAGTTGCACAGATTGTGTGGCCAAATGTTGGCTTGTATAAAAACAAATGCAAGTATAAAAGTATAAAAACAAATACAAAATGACTAAAAGGGAAAATAGGAAGTTATAAAAAGAGTGAATTTTTATTTACAGCTTAGATTTATTGAAAGATTATTTATGCTATACCTGCTGTTAAAAAAAGAATAACTTTCAACCTGTAGTAAACATTAAAGGAACAGGAAATGAAATATGATGTAAATTACTAAAGAAAGTAAAACCACCACACAGCATCCACATAACAAGTGAAAGTAATGTTTCTTAGGGGAAGGATTTACATTCCTATTCTTGCTCTGCTATGATAATCCTCTAAAATTGACTTAATGACTGATAACTTCATAAACAGGTTCTCTGTGAAGCTCAAATTTCTTTTCCTTTTCTAAGGTGACATTACAGTGATTAATATGTTTTCATGCCTTGATTTTCCCTCTGTAAAATGAAAATGCATTCTTTCTAATCTTATTCACCAAATAAGTTAACTCTTCAGAGTTCAAAAACAGGAGAAAGCAAAATCTACAAGGTAAGGGAAGAAGAGCACTCATTGGTGATAAAATGGCAATCCAATAGTTTTTGACTGTTTTGTAAACAGCTTCTAATGGCATGTAATAGTTGATTATCTGTTTACTACTAAAAAATCATGTTCATATAGGCTTAACACTACACAGCTTTGAAAATACTGGGGGAAAGAGGAGGTTATCATCTATCAATAAAGTGTTGATTCTTTCTTGCCATGATGTAAAAGAATTAGAATCAACACTCTTATCTCTCTCATCTGACAAATGTTTATTTCTGGGCAAGTAGCTGTTTTTAAGGCTGCCATGCAATAAGAGCATGTATAAAAATCATTCCTTAGATTACATCGGCCCACTTAATAAACACATATAAACTCATTGTAAACCAGGAGAGTGTATGTAGTGTCCTATTCCTGTACAGTCATACACCCTCAAGGACAAATAGTGTAAACACCCAACAGTGTGCTATAAACAACACTATTCAAAAACTCAACACACTCTATAAAATAGACCAAATCTTGGAAAGTCAACATGTTGCTTCCTGGAAAAATAAGATTGCTTTTGAGATCTCTGCTCAGTGACTCCAGGTTATCTTATTATGACTAAATCCAAAACAGTCCACAGGCAGGCTGTTACCAAATATAGAGTTAGCAGTTAGAAACCAGAAACAGGAACTGGAAGATACAAAGCCCCTGGAAGCCCTAAGGGACTGCTTTGTGACTGTTACACAAGAAAGACATTTCCTGCTTTCTGAAGTCTGAGGAGAGGGGGGGCCAAGAGAATGATTTCAGTGGCTTAAAACCACCTACAAAAACTCCTTGCAGACATAACCCAATCCCCGGGAGCAAACTGGCCAGCAGGGTCACTCAAGAGAAGAGTAATACCAACTGAATTTGTTGGTCAGAGTTGATCCTCACCTTGATTTTTGATACAAACTGAAAGTTAACTTCTTCTCTGATTCAGAGCCATTAGCATCGACTCCACGGCAAATAGTCTTCAGGTGAAAGTACTCACAAGCAGTTCCCTGGAAGGTATAGTTGGTAAATACTATAGACTCCAGAGGTGTGCATCCTAAATTCTCCCTTCTATCTCCCCCTTCCATCCTCTCTGTCATACTTTATGGATCGCTAATAGGTCTTTTTCTTTTGCCAAACCTGGATTTATACATGGAGGCTCAGAAATTCTTACTTAGGTTAGCCTGTTGTTTAAGACAAAACTCAGAATACTAATGAGACAGTAGATAGTACTAATGGATAAGGCTTAAGATAAAGACCTCATCTATGTTTTATAAGGCTTCTGTGTACCCACATGCCACCGTTGTACTTGGGTCTTTGGGGAACATAAAACAAAATCATTTAATTGGTGAAAATAAGTTTAAAGAACAGGCTTTCTCATCTCCATAGATGTATTGGTGTATTCTATAAAAGAAAGGCACAATGTCAAAATCTCTGTTACATCTAGTAATAAAAATATGCCTTAATTAGGACTTCCTTGTTATGGTGGTTTATTCAAACTGATACTTTTTATCTTCCCTAGAACTTTACTTCTTGTCATCTATCACCTTGACAATTTAATGTGCAGTGAATTCCTGGCCACAAGAATAATATATGAGCGCCTTTCACCTCACCCTCTTGGGTTTAACACAGGGCATGAATCTAAATGCTTTTCTTAGATCATCAGTTGCCGCCCAATGCCCTTCAGTGAATGAGGAGCGTTTTCTTTTTTCTCATTATTATGGACTGTTATGGTCATGTTGATTATTGTTTGATAATTCATCTTCTCAGATAACAAAGACAGCATACTGGGAGGGTTTTTTGTTTTTGTTTTTTCTATAAGAAGCAAAATGAGATTTACCATATATTTAGTCTCTGTTGTTGATTCTGGCTTGTAAATCACCAAAACCTGTTTTTAAAGGTCCATTAAGCAGGTTTGCTATGATGTAGAGGAGACGATTTTGCATTTTTGATCAGGGACCTGGACTTGGAGGTCCTTTCCAGTCCTCTCGTCCTGTCAGACAAACTATCCACTCTTGCCCTCACTTGGTTCCTCTCAAAGTCTTCTCTTTCACTGAGAACACTGACAACATCTGGATCCTCTCAGCCACACAGGGGCCCTGTGGGAAGGATTAGGCTAACATTGGGATAACATTTTGATTGCAAGGCTGGAAGTTTCTAGGTTATATCTAGAGTGTTCTCTTTAATATAAAGAATGCTACCATTTTCCTTTATTTCCTCCTGAATTTTTGTTGTTTATTTTATATATGTATTGTTTTGGAACACCTAGCTTTAGTAAAAAAAAAAAAAAAAAAGCAATATTATTGTTTTGTATCCACTTTTTAAAATATTAAAATATTCTCAGCTAGAAAGATACATACCAATTAAAAGCTGTATCAAAAAATGAGATAGCATTCAAAATAGCAACAAAACTATCAAGTACCTAGGAATTAAGCCAACCAAGAGTACACAAGAACTTTTAAAATGACTAGTAAATGACATGTAAGACAATTTGAATAAATTGTGTCCTCAGATGGCACAGACTTGATATTACAAAGATGTCCAGTCTTCACAAATTATTTTATGAATTAAAAATGATATTCGTAAAATTCAAATTTGATTTTTTGAGAAACTTGATAAGCTTATACCAAAATTTATATGAGGAGTGCTCACTTACAGTGGTGGAGGGAAATAGAATGTCTGGAGGGATAAAAAGAAAGCAAGAGGAGGAGGAAGGCGGGCAGGGGGGAGGGATGAGGGAAGGAAGGGACTTTGCAGGAGCCGATACTGTATTATGCAACACTTCACCCTTGGGGTCCCCCTCTCCCCACCACACACACACACACACACACACACACACACACACACACACCACCCTGACTATATAAACTAATTTCTTCAAATTTTCTTTGTAGAATATCAGTCAGATGCTCCATATAAATCTCATCCTTCAGTTGTAAATTTCTAAATCTCTGTGCAAATATTTTTGTTGTATTTCAAAAGCAGGAAATTTCTTAACTCTAAATTTCACAAGTAGGAAAAGGGTTAGCTCCAAGAGTTATCATTCTTTTATTTCAAAAACAAAAATCTAGTTGGAAGAATGATCTCTAATTGGTATAAACTCCATAAGCCAGGTCTTGTCTGTCGGGTTCACTCCTGTATCCCCAGAACCAGGAACATAGCAGGCACAGGTGAGTGCCCACCAGAATTTATTCTGTGGAATGAAGAGGCGAGTGAGTGAGGAAGAGTGAGTGAGACATTGTACCATGTGCTAATGTACTGTGACCATCTCATGGCCTTGGAAAGGGGCTGAGACCTTTGAATCACAGAGATTTTATGTGCGTTTGGGGGTATTTTACACCATGACTTAAGAGACTGTGAGCAGTAGAAGAGAGAGACCAGAACTTTTGTATGAGGCCTGGGTGAAGGTACGCTTAGCCTAGAATTAAGAAGATTGAAGGGCACATGAGAACAGAGAGCAGAAACTTGAAGAGCTGTTACTAGAGATGCCCTTTCCGAAACTGCATGGTCTGGTGGAGGGAAGGCTACAAGGAGAATCCATGAGTCGTGAGAATCATGTTCTTTTGTTCTTTACCTATAATAAGTAGCACTAGGCAGTGGAGTTAGTGATAAAAGTGACAAAACCCTGCCAAAAAAAAAAAAATGAACCAATACATTTAAAATACAATGTCAGGTGTAAGTGCTTTTAGAAAAATAAAGCGATGTAAAGAGAGAGTGTGACAGATGTACTACTTTAAATAGGACAGTCAAGGACGTTCTCTCTGAAAAGGTGCCGTTTGAGCACAACTGAAGGAACTGAGGGAGGGAGGTCTTAGGTACCTGGAGGAAGAATCAGGAATCAGGAGAATGCCAGGGTGGCTGATACGGAAGGAGCACAGGGGCGAGTGGCCCCTTTCAATTTTTCTCGCTTGGATCCGCTTTGTAAGGCCTGACATCAGTACTGACCTAATCTGAGCAACACCACTAGTGCCTCGGAGCAGTTGCACACCCACAAAATGTCAGGTGTCTTAGATTTAAGTTTCCAGAATTAAGTCTTACTTGTCTTGTTAGGGCAAAGAATTTAATCTTATGGTGTTTGAAACCGGGAACCTTATGAACTGCCAAAACAATATTACCTCTTTTTTGACGCTTAGTTAGCCACAGTGTGGGAGAAAATGTTAAGAGCATACATTGCTGCTACAGGACTTCAAGCTGCTAAAGGCAGGATTTGTGTCTGATTCATCTTTGTACCCACCTGCTTGTCTTTGACCTAACACACAATCAAGAAATGTGTTGAGGGGATGCATTAATGTGCTTCTACATCCTAAGAATTCATTGTCTTAATAATAAAAATAATATGAACATGCAGTTTAAAACAGCATCATAAAATTGATGGAGGAAAGCTTTGTGTGGGGTAATTAAAGAGAAGGTAATAAAAATCAGATCTTCTCCCAAAAGTTTAAAAAGCAGCCAGTAGCATATGATTTTAATAGTATCAGAGATTAACCATGGGCCTTCTGCAGATCATCATCCTTAAAATAATTAGCACAAATCTAGTGCCAACGAAATGAGACAGGGCCTTATGTTTGAGCAATAAACTTGGGAAAAAGTCCTTTGAGAATGTACTGCAAGAGTGTACTAATAAGAGATCAACAAATCCTGATTTATACACAATTATGTCCCTTTATATGTTGGAAAATTATAGCTAAAATATGTGTAGAAAAAGGAATCATGCTGTTATGGCAAAGAAACATAAGAAACTGCAGAAATTGAGGCACCTCAGATGAGCAAGTCACAGTTTTTTTCAATGAGACCAGTGAAGTGTATTTTACAGAACTGAGTATTTGTTAATGTTTTGGCCATAAGTGGTTGTTTTTAATAAAAATTTAGTTGACTGCTATGGTGAAAACCAGGTTTTTCCTATCCAGATGTTTGCCCATTCATACAGATGTTGTGTGGGGAAGGCTGTTGTCAGGATCCCAAAGTAAACCACATTACAAGTGGTAATTAAGTTCTATAACAGTATTAGTACTTGACCTTGTATCCATGAGTTGGATTTTATGAGCTGCCCTGAGAGTCCATGTTGTTTTTTGAGGAAGTGGTTCTTTCATCTAAATTACCAATTTTCAAATGAACTTAGGAGGGCTTGCTTATGTTCATTAACTATTATGCATTCTTTAGTCTTCCAGGGATTTAAAAAAAAATATTTAAATTCAGTGATTCTTGGGTAATGTTGATATTTTCCTGATATTTGTTTACTCAAATCCATGAAGGTATAATCCTGCACTAGTTAAAACTCTTTAAAAATATAAAAATAACAGAATTTCAAAATTGGAAGAGAATTTAGGGGTGACCGAACATAAGTTCCCATTCAATGTAAAAATCTCAACATTTTTGGCAGATTAATATCTAGCTTCTGTTAGTATATATCTGGGATAGGGAGACGTGCTCTGTTTAACTGCAAATAAATCAGTACATTTTATTGAATGTTGACTAGATTCCCCGCATTGTGTTAGGTATTATGGGGAATGCAAAATAATTTAAGGTTCTATCTGTGCTCCAAAGGAGCTTAAGAAATAAGAGTGCTCACTTCGGCAGCACATATATTAAAACAGTTAGAAAGGCAGAATAACACATTCATTTATTCGTTGTACCAGTTTTTTCTGTATGCTATGTTATAGGCACTATGGCTGAATTCTGACAACACAAAACTTGCTCTTAGTCCTGAAGATGCTTAACCTGTTACAAAGATAGACATTCATATATATCCTTCTAAAATATAATTGCTGCAGTGTGTGTGCACGTGCGTGTGTCTGTGTGTACATATGGTCATATTGCAATGATCAAGTATTGCAATGCCTGCAAAGGAGGACAAACAGTTACGTTTACCTGGGGAAAGCAAGTTTCTTGATGTTCTGTATAAAAAGGTTTAAATTATATTCCTAGAAAAAAAAAAGTGTTATGGTGTGTTACAAAGAATAAGACTTTTGAGGCAAAGTAAAATTTAACAGATGTCCACTTGGAAGCTTCCAACAATTAAAGACTTTTAGCTTTTTTGATGTAACAGCATTCTAAGAATAAAGTCATAAAAGCTTTTGAATGCACATAGTGACTTTTCATCATGTAATAGCATCTCAAAACATTAACTTTCCCAAGAAGTAAACCATGCTAACTGGCATTTTTGGGGTCAGCTATTTTATAAATTGAGTTGAAATCTCCCTATTGTAGGTATATTGATCCTTCAGAGCCGGTGAGATTCTTTGTATTAGTACCTATAGCTAAGTCTATGTAACCTTAAGCTCAAATATGTTAGTTTATGTTTTGGAATGTTGATGTTAACTTTTAAAATGTAGGTGTTTCATATTAGACTCATAAAATGCTTAATGCATGATAAGAAAATGTAGAAATATTCCCTTCTGGATTATTTTTGTGTATGATTATATCGATTAGTTACCTAATTTTATATTTTTAGAAATTCTGCACTGTCATCCATAAAACTTTTATCTAAAAAACAGTCAATCAACTACATCATCATTGTACTTATAAGAGATCTCATACGCTCACTGGAAATACAAAACTGCATTGATTTTTATAATTGCAGCTAGGTCAAATAAATTTAAAGAGGAAAAATTAAATCTTTTCCCAAAACTTCGAACAGAAAACATGGACTCTCTCACATGATTTTAAGTAAAACACATGAATGTTTCCTGAGCCTCGGTTTTGTTAAATGAGCAGAATAGGCCTCATTTCCATTTCACAGATTTAATGTGGAAAAAAAAAATGATGGCAAAATATTATTTTTAGTCTCTTTAACTGGAGATACAGACTTCAAATGCCTTGTCTTCATTTGGGGCCTTTCCAATATAGTCATAAGTATGATTAGTTGCTTCTCTGGCAAATAGATTGAAAGAGGTCTAAGATCAAAGACCAAATGCCTCAATTCTTCCCTCCTATACCTACCTGTTTCCCTCCCCCGGAGGACCCTGCAGGAACTTTGTAGACAGAGGACAAGACCAGGCAAAAGAATATTGAATGAAAGCTAAGCTCTGGCCCCAGACCTCACTGTCAATCTACTGGTGAGCTAGGCCAGGCCTCAGATAAGTCACAGGACTTCTTTGCTAAGCACTGAAGGCCTATGTGGCTTGGGCCAGAAAGGAATAGAGGGACAACGGAAGAAGGCTCCTCCTCTTTCCCTGCACTTTAATCTCTGCCTGCCCAGAAGAAGAAAAGGGGGACCTGGACGGGAAGAGTCAGAAGGAGGAGGGGAAATGGAAGAGGGAAGAAGGAAGGAGATCGATTATTGATTTTCCCTAAAGCCAAGAGCAGAGCTTGTCTGAGCTGTCCTCCTCAGGACCTCCTATTGTATGTTCCACTTCCAAGACAGAAGCAGCTTCAGACTCATATCACATCAGCTTCAAAGAATAAAAGTTTAAAGTGATGACTCCCAAGAGAAGCTCTAAAGAGAGAATCCAATGGATTAATCCCAAGGAAGAGCCCCTGCCACTTGAACTCGGAGCCTTAACCCCTTATGAGAACCAACGTTCAATACTTTTCCTTTGACAGTGCCATCTCTATTAGCTCTCTTTCTCCTAGAAAGAAGTAAGGAAGAACAAAGAGAATAGTGTTGAGTTCTACCTAGAAATCTTCCATCTAGATGAGTCAGATAAAAGGAAAAATCCGTACCTGAAATTCACCTTATGTGGTAAAAGATCTGCCTGGAATGTGTGGAACTTTTCATATCCAAATTAATGGTATTTCTAGACTCCAGAAAGCTTAATATCCAGAAAGCATATGACTGGAAAAATCAATTGTCCTACCACCCAACACATCTAAATGACTGAGAATGGCCATGACTCTTGCCTTATCAGCAAACCTTCTATGATGTCACAGCATCATACAGCTGTTCTCTCTCGTAATTTGTACCATCTATTCCTTCACGCACCCTGGCAGTTGACATGATTCATCGCGGAGTACTATAGCAGATTATCCTTTGATTACGACTGTAAGTTTCTAAAATAAATGATCTTCCTTAAAAATATCCTTTTAGCACAGTTTTTGATTATTTGGATGCTTCCAGTGTTTAGAATTCTGTATCTTTATGCACTTTCTACATTATGTGTGGATAGTCCAGAGAATTCATATTTCTCTATGGATTCTTCCAATTTCTTTCATCTTACTCCTGCTCACAGATCTATCCATGGACTGCAGAGTGTCCAGAGATAAGTCAGTTGAGTACAGAGCTAAGAGTTCAGTTCCTGGGGGTTGCTTCAAAAAGAGCTTTTCCTTCATTATTTCAAGAGCATAGTTATAAATACTTCAGAATTTTCAAACAACTGAAACAAATTGTTTCTCTTATGAATCATAACTGTGTGTTCCTACTCTTTATCCAGAGTGTTTAGATATCCACTGAATTTTCTCACATGGTTTTGACTTTGAAATGGATGCTTTCCACTTAAGTTCTAAGTTGTCATGGGTCAAATAGTTCACTAGTTCGCTTGGCTTATGGGAAAAAAAAATGCCATGAAGCAAAATGAAAACAATTTCGAATCTCATTCACTCCCACATTTTTCATTAATTTTTTTTCTAATTCTTTTTGTGTCCTGGAGCAGCTTTTCTCAAAAGAAGAAAAAGAAGACATAATGTAGATACAACTAAGATACAGGAAATAAAAGCATCCTCTATGGCTGGAAAGTCTTAGGCTCACTAAGGGTTAAAGAAATTAACATTTATAGTGTGTATAGTGATTGTTACTTATGAAAAAAAGTCAATATGTCTATATTTAGTAGTAGAATTACCTTTATTAAGTGAAATATCAAAATGTAGACATGATCCTAATATAGATGTGGTGGTCTCTTTTTTACTTAGGAAAAAAGAAATATTGCCTCCCAAATCTGGCACTCTTTGTGTATCTTAAATGAGTCAGCACTTAGCTCTAGCTTTAGGAATCTCAAGACTGACATCACTTAGCAATTTGGATGATGTGTGAAATGAATTCTTTCATCTCAGAGGAAAGTAGCTGGAAGCCAAATATTTCCAGATGTTCACTGGCATCTGATTTTATAAATGTGTATACTTGCTATTGTTGTGGTTTGTTTTCCTTTGGGGAGGGTGGGCACAGTATTTATCTCATATTTACTGCATACCTACTTCATGCCAGGTGGTGTCAACAAGGATGGTGCCTTGCCTACCTTTAAGGAGCTTACTGATCTAGGAGGTAAAATGATAAGTAAATTGACAATTACACTGTGTTTTCTCAGGGAGAATCAGGACTTAAAAAACTGCTCCAGTTCTGTTTCACTGTATATTTTTATTCTGTTTAGTAACAACTCAGAAAATTATGCTCTAAGTTTTTCATTGTTTAATTCTTCTACCAGACTAATAGCACTTAATGTTCCTCAAGCATAAAAATTTTCGATGATACTTAACTCGATTTGCTTGATGTCTAGTTTTTAATCATATACAGATGAACCCTATAGCAAGGATCCCCAACCCCCAGACCGCGGACCAGTCCCGGTCTATGGCCCATTAGGAACAGGGACTTACAGCAGATGGTGAGTGGCAAGCGAGCTCACAAGCTGCTTCTGTATTTGCAGCCACTCCCCAGCACTAGCATCACCTTCTTAGCTCCACCCAGATCATCAGCACTGGTCCCTGGTGACAAAAAGATTGGAGACCCCTGCCCTGTAGCAAGCATACTATTGTTATACCTTACCATGAGGAAAATTCATAACATCAAAAATTCAAGTTTTAATCAGTTCATCCTTCCAATCCCATATTCTAAGGGCATCAACTCCATGCCTCTGAGATGCTAGGGCATGATTTCTTTCTTCTCCTTTTCCTGTTGCTATTAGGGAAATGACCAACCAGTTTAAAAAGACTTTTTACTCAGCTTGGGTTTATTAATAAACACTTTCGAATTTGGCAGTTGGCTTTAGATGGTTTTCTCTCTCTCTCTTTCTCTTTCTCTCTATTTACCATCTGGGTCTAAACTTCCCCCATACAAAGTGTTAATTCCTGTCCATCACATAAATTTTAAACATCATTAGAAAGAAAGAAGATAATAGGTGCACAGCAGGCAGGAAATGCTGATGCCACACCCTTGCAGTTGTGCTTTTCCGTTTCCCCTGGAGACAAGGACCTGGTTTGTGCCTGAAGGGAGTAGTACAGTGTGTGTGATGCTCTTGGGTGTCTGTTTTCATGCTTCAGTGGTGATTGCCCCTAACACGCAAGTATTTGACTTGGAGAACAGCAAGACTTGTAAATAAAGACATTTGCCGAAAATGAAAGCATTTAGATGTTCACCTCGTTGAAACCATCTTCTCTGCCTTTTCAGTTCCATTTCTTTCTCAGATATTTTCAGTACATAGCCTTGAAACAAATCTGCATCTTCAGAGTTAATACTGTCACTGATAAGAGTAAATCTCATGTCTCTTGAGGATAGATGCTTTCTTTGTCTTCTGGCACCTTGTTTCTGAGAGAACATGATTGATTAAGTTTGTGCACTAACTGATATCTCAGTGACGTGAAAATTAATTCCCTTCCCTTGCATCTCCATCTCTTTTCCCAGGAGAAGTGAATCTACCTCAGAAAGGAGGAGCGGCAGCACCTTTTTATTTTTTCCCCTTGCTCTTCCCAAATGCAACCCTTTGTTCCTGCCTCTGAAAATCACAAGGCGCTGACCTCACATGCCTCCAATGACCTAGCCAAGCCCAGTAGCTTCAAGGCCCAAATGAAAGTTGCTCCTACTCCAGGAAGCCTTCACTGCTCACTCCAGGAGCAAGCTCTTATTGTACTTACCAGACCATTCACTTGGTGTAAATTCTGCCTTGTTTTCACTACTATTTGACTTTCAATATGGCTGTTTATGTCTCTCCAACAAAATTATGTGTGCTTTTAGAACCGAGAACTTTGGTTATGCCTCCTCGACTTTCTTATGATGCTTAGCATATAGTAGATAGTCAATAAGTTTTAGTTGATAAAGTTTGATCTGTCCTTAGTGTTTATGAACAAACCCTAGGGAGTAGGTCTTTAAAATCTGTTTCTTGCTAGGTCATTTTTAACTCAGCAGAAATAACTTGTTCAGTTTTATAAGACTGGAGGCAAATCTGGATGATCAGCTTCAGGTTGGCACCCTTTGGAACCACCTGTATTTGAATCTGTGGAGTAGAGGGAGGGTAAAGGATAAAATTAATGACCTTTACATTGGCCCACCTGCCTTTCTGTTGCTTCTACTTCACTTTTTTTTTTTTAATCAAACTTACCATAATCAAGTGAAACACTGTCTAAAGAATACCCTTGGATTACAAGTTAACTTATCGGAATGAAACCTGCTGTTTTATCATACGCAGCAAATTTTCTCACTTCTTTCAATGATAATATAGTCATGATTTATCATTTAAAGTCTAAACTAGAGAAATCATTTTGGGCTTATAGTTTTTAGAAAAAGAGTAATGGACTTAATTGTTGAGGTTGTAGGAAAGTAAGTACTGTCGTATGTTATTAGTGGGAGATGTGTACAACCCTCCCGCCTCCCTTCTTTTTGGTGGTGAGGGGAATTTGGCATCACAGGTTTACCTTGTTTGGCACTACCCAAGAAATGATGATTCTTCATAATGTTAGCCTTGAGAGTAATTTTTATGATAAAATACATACAACCCACTCTCTCCTGGGAAAGATAGTAAAGCAAGTGTTACACTTTAAAACACTCACTCTGTTCAATGGATATAGATGTGATAAAGTATAAAAAGAGATAAAAATGTATGCATGGACTCAAAAACAAGATAGAAATTTCTGTGAAGCACGAATGGAATACTGAGTGAGGCTAAGCAACTTCTGGGCTTTCATCCAAAAGTAGGCGGTAGCAGCCAGGAGCTCAGCTCCTGCCAGTAAAAAGAACTCAGAATGCACCAGACGGGAGCTTGGTCAGTGTTTGAAGCCAAAAGCCCCCATTCCCAAAAGGAAGCTGAAAAGAATGGCGATTGACTAGATGCTGGAGCTAGTGCCTCAGAGGAAACTGTGCATCTGGAGTGCCTCCCAACCAGGAACTGAGTCAGCCTGCCCACTGTCTCCCTAATTTGATCGATGAGATCCTGATATCACAGTGGAACATCAAAACACTGTGATAAAACCTAGTGGTGGACTGGTGTGGGGAGGGGCGGGGGGGACGGGATTGGGTGCAGGAAACCACAGGAGAGCAGGGAGGAGATGGTGGAAAACAATCTCCTTCTCAGAAGAAGCCTAACATCCAGACACATGAGGAAAACTGTGCTAGGAAAGGTTCTCAACAAAACTAGCAGTTGAAACATTGGCTCACTTAAGATAAAACTGTTTTGGGTCAAATGATGAAGCTTAAGTATATTTCAAATGGTCAAAGAGATAAAGACATAAAAAAGAGGTAGATATGACAAGAGAAAATGGGTATAAAAATTTAGAAGCCATGGAAATAAAAAAGTCACTGAATTTAGAAATATCAACATGGTAGAGTAACTAGACTGCACTCGATGGCAGAAAGTAATGATTTAGGTAAGAGCTCTGCGTTTACCCAGAGGTCAGCACACGCACACCAATGAAAAAGCAAAGGTTCTAACATACGTTTAATAGGAATTCCAGAAAAACTGGAAGGAATGATAAAGCAGCTTTTAAAATAATGTTTAAAGAGATTTTTCCAACATTTTATAAAATTGTATACTTATTACAGATGTTGAGCAGGATTAATCCACATACATTCAAAATTAAAGTGAAACTTAGATGATCTTGTATTAAAGGTAAATACTAAACACTACCATGAAGATAGATTGCTTACTAAAGAAGAAAGTCAAGCTGACAGTAGGCTTCTCATCAGCAAAAATATAATCCAGAAGAAAATTGAATGACATTTTAAAGTGCAGAAGGGAAACTACTGTCAATAGAGAATTTTTTAACTTACTAAACTATTATTCAAGAATGAATCCAATATAGACATGTTCAGACATAGAGGTATATGAGCTTTCTATCCAGAGAACCTTATTAAAATAATTAAGAGATATACTTCAACCAAAAGGAAAATTAACCCAGGGAGAAGATATAGGATCTAAGAAAACTAGTGAGCACATAATTTAATAAGTATATAAATAATCACAATTGACTATAGATTGTTAAAAAAAAAAAAAAAATGTTCCCAAAGGAAGCTGAAACAAACTCTGGGAACAACAAAATGGAGTAGTTCAGTGGGTAGTCAAAACATCCGCAGAAGGGGGAATGCTTACTGAAAACCTTTAAATGTGTATGTTTTAAGAAATTATAGATACCCTCTATAATCTCTATTAAAGAAATACAGTTTGCATTATAGAAATACAGTTTACACCTTCCTAACCAGCTGAGGTGGGATGAGAAAGACAAAATTATGGAAAACGTCATCAGTGCAACAGAAGTGATGAAAAAGGAAGGAAAGGTATTTATAAAAATAAATAGATCAACTCAAGTATTAGTAGATATTTAAATATGAGTGAGTACAATAACGTAATGGATTAAATTCACTTGTGAAAAGAAAGAAGTGATTGATTTTCCTTTTTTTTAAATCCATAAAACAGCTAAAAAAAAAATAATGATGTGAAAAAACAGAAACCTGGTGGAAAAATGTTAGTATTGTAGAGCATTTAGCCCTCCCATCTTCAAGAACACACTCCGTATCAAAACAAGATTTATATTCGAATTTTAAAACACACATACATTCTTGTAACCACCACAGGATATAGAAAAATCTTAACACCCCAAGGAATTCCCTGGTGCAGACCCTTGGCAGTGAACCTCTGTCAAGTGCCTAACTGTTGTTCTATGTTCTGTTTTGCAGAATGCTGGGTAAAATTGGGCAGCATGTAATTTTTTGAGACTGGCACTGATTTTAATAGAAAAATTTTCTATTAACATATTCACATCATCATGGGAATATGATTAATAAATTACAGCACATCCACACTATGTAATTCTGTGGTCCTTAGAATGAAGTAGATACCTGTTTGCTAATCTGTTAAGGTCTCTAAGACCTATTCTGAAAGTGAGCAGCTCAAGGTGCAGGAACAATACATATAGTAAGGAAGGTCTCCTGTGTTTATATGTCGTAAATATGTAACTGCACAGATATAGATCTGGAAGAGCATACACCAGACTCATCAGGGCTCACTAAGGAACTGCATGGAAATAGGGAAAGGTTAAGGGAGGCCTCCACCTTCTGTGTTAAAAATAAGTGTGGTTTTTTTTTTTAAACAAACATTTTTATGATAGGAAAAATAAAATTTGGGGACATAACAATAAATGTCCAAAATCTATGTGAGGAAAGCTATAAAACACTCCTGAAAGACACAAAATTAGATGTGAACAAGTGGAAACACCATGGAGAGGAAGAATCAACGCCATAAAGATGTCAGTTCTTCAGAAAATAAATTTATAAATATAGTGTAATCCCAATAAAAATAGCACCAAGTTTTTTTCTAGCTAAGTTGATTATACAGTTCATTGTGAAAAGGAAGCCTGAATTTGAGCACTTATCTATCACACTAATTACTGATTTAGTTGTCTCTGTCCTATGCTTGACTTTGAAGGGCTTGTCTTTCTTGGGATCTCTAACATAATAGCTAACCTACAGTAGATTCTCCAAAATGATTGACTTTCCCTGAGTACACCCTTAGAGCTACTCAGCACTGATGTTCTGCATGTCCTACACCACCTGCGTTTGTGTGTCCATTTATACCTTTGCCATGTATTAGGTAAGCTGGCCCTTATTTGTGTTGCTCTATCTTTGTTATATCAAGCAGTATTTCTGAACCTAAATGATTTTGTTTTGTTGTTTTATTTTGTTTTAACCTCAGCCCTCTGGTGTCTCATTCATGCAAATATGAAACTTTTTCAACTTGTTACCACTGGTGGTTTCTGCTTTTCACTGTAGTACTTTCCTGGAAACTCCCTGAATTAAGTAAATCTTATTTTTACATGTACTAATGGATGTTGTGATCCTAACAAAGGACTGAGAATCAAATAAATAATCATCATCAAAGATAAATCATACAAATATCATGAACATTAATGATGTAAAGCAGTGAAAATTAGTATTAAAAGTCCCTAATTTTGCATTAACTGCAAGATAATTGAATATGTGATAAAGTATCCACATACTCCACTTAAAAATGTATCTATTTGCTGTTATAAATTTGCCAATGACAGTTTTAAATATTTCTTTTTCTAGTTCTGAGCAGTGTTTTAAGGCATGATTTCGATGGGTTTAAGGAAGCTTGAATTTTCACATTGTTTCTCTGAAAAAGATCTCCTTAGAAAGCAAAAGCAGGAAATTCAGTTTATTTCATCGACCTCAGAATTAAGTAAGATGAGTTCCTTTTTTTTCCAGAAACACCTCTTGTGCTGTCTCAGAATAATTTGCAAATGAGAATTTATGAACCTAAATTTTAGTGAGCTTGTTTCTTCAATCTCGGCAACCCTTGAGTTTCTTTTGCAGAAATATCACCTAGATATTATCACAATCATGGAACAAATTTACATGTATTTTTTTATTCCTCCAGCAACTTTGGTTGTAAAGACTAGAGGAGCATTTTATATACTTCTGTCACCTAAATGTCAGCTGCTCTTTCAGATCTAGGAGATATTGTGTCAAATTCCAAGCCATGACTCTCCTGAAGTTCTAGCAGACTCAGGCATTCTCATGATCCCAGTTCCTGTCTCCATGGAAACAGTTAAGCTATAGATTTTTACCATCCGGGGCAAACTTCCTCTGTCTGTACAGTTTGATCTAAGCATGAAATTTAGTCCCTTTTTGCTGTGATTTTTACAAAAATCGTTCATAGGACGTGTGTGTATGTTTAGCAGATTTTACCAAAGGTTTGGGGAAGATTGAAAGGTCTTTACATCTTAAAATAGAAATGAGTATATACTCCAGCCTCCCACCACATTGCTTGACCTGTTTCCTTCAATCCTATCCCCTCTCTGCTCTGCTGACTCACCTGCTCCTCCCTCCAGGCCTATTCCTTCCAATATAGAAGGAGTACAGCCATCCTTGTTGCCTTGGCTTCGTGTGACCTTTGCTCACAGTGACTCACCTCCTGTGTCCCTTTCCTCATCCCCAAACGAACTTAGATATTTTCCTTAACATAGATGATTTCATTCAAGAATTATCCTCATATTCACTGTTAGGATAGTAACTTTCCCACCTTCCTATATTTTGGATCAGATTCTCGTGTTCATTTTGCTTTTAAAATTTTTTTCTCTCCCCCTTCCCAGTTTCTTTTCCCTCCTCTTCCTCACCCTCCACAAACAAACTATGCAGCTCTAGTCTCAAGCCTTTTTCCTCCAAAGGCAGTCTCAGGGTTTCCCTAGAAGAAAATGGTAGCATTCCTTCTCATTGTGATGCGTGCGTGTACGAGCTGGTGATGGTCTCAGTCTGTGTTCTATAGAATGGGTGGGTGGGTGGGGTTTTCTCTCTGCTCCTCCCCCAAGCACTCTGCCTTGGTCATGCAATAGCAGCTTGGAACCCTACAATTATTTCTTCAAAAGTGGTTTTGCAGCCTTTCTTTAAGGCTTAATTTACATTCTCATGTATAAATTACTGGGTAAAGGTAAAGAAAGGTGAGGTATAGTAAGTGAGGTACTTGTCATCACCTATATGTCCTGTGACTTCAAGTGAAATGATGTATTAGGAAACCAATTTGACCGTAGGCTAATTGATCAAAGTAAAGAGTTAAGTTCCTACAGCATCTCATCAACATTATAATGAGATGACATTGAATGAAACACAACAGTGAGTGAAATGGCATTGCTGACGACCTGCTATGTAGGTGTAATTAGGTGTAATTAGGCAAACTTCTCAAAAGAGCAGAACAAAAACTTTTAAGATCTTACAAGCTGCTGTTATTTATAAAGATATCACAAAAACACCATTCCTTTTTTTTTTTTAAAGGATGCCTGTCTGCCTTATTTTTTTTTGTCTTCTTTCTCTTTATTACTATACCTTTGAAAATACTGATCCTTCTCCCAGTTCTGAAACTTGTTGTGCTCAGAAATACTGTTTCTATTACACATGGAGAGTAACTGACTTCCTCCTGCTCCTGTGGCTATTTTACTGTTTAAATCTTCACACTCTTTATTCTTGAACTCCATAACCCACCCAATTCCTTTTCATAATCCTAGATCGGACAACTTGCCATTACATTTCTTGGGAATTCTTCTCTGAGCTGCATCTCTCTGGAAGCTCCTTACTGTGTTCTCTCAGCAGCATGAGCAGCTATTGTTCTTCGTGACTAAATTCCAGTATTTTTTCTACTCTGTGCTCCATTCTGAGTAGTTTACAGCTTCTGGAAAATAGATCACTGTCTTTACCCTCCTGGGATTTAACTGAGCACATTTTAAAAAATATGTCTTCAGGAGGATTCAAAGAGAAACTATGACATCAGAAGGCTAAAAGGAAGCCCTGGGGATCGGCTATGTATTATTACCTTTCTGTGCTGGACCATTCTCTGTAAAAGCATCCTAGCAGAAGCTTGGTGAAGTGAGGAGACTATGTGGAGTGATGGAAGAATACCAGGCTGTAGACAAGATAGGTGTAAATTCCTGCTCTATCATTTTCTAGCTATGTGAACTTAGGCAAGTAACTCGCCTAAATTCTCTGAACTTTGGTTGATTTCTTCTTCTCAAGAATGAGGAGAATATGACCTGCCTCCCTAGCATGGCCGACTGTAGCTGATCAGGCATCTTGGTGCAGAATATAATAAGGCATCCCCACTGTGTGGCCATAGCCCTAGTGCATACAGCGGAGAGAGCAGAACCAAGCAGGATTACAACCTCTACTCGCCTGTTAGCTGGGTACCCTGGTACAGTGCATAACCTGAACCTATCCAGCCAAGCTCCAAAGGTCTGTCATCTTTCGCCATTAGGAGCTAACCTGTGGAAAGGCTGGGAGGGGGGACAGTAATGAGCCTGCCTAGTTGCTTGGCAGATTAGCGCCTTAAAAAGGTGCCTGACTTTTTACCTTCTAAGTGATCTTGCTTTCACGCTATTCTTCTGTATTTTCAACACGCCGCTAACAATGTTAGCTCAGAGGTGTCACTCTTGGGGAAGGTGCTCAGGAAAGCACTTCTTTCCCTGCTGGTCTCCAGCCCCTTCTGCCTGTTCCACAGATCGTTGAAGCATTTAGTGAGACCCCAAATGGGAAAACATCCAGAACATGACACAAACACTGAACTTCTTTCTTGTTTCTCTTTTATATTCCTTCAAGATAGTCTGGCATTTGTCTGGGCTTTCTCAAACTCCTCTTTTCTGTTCCTGATGTTTCCATGATAGAACGAACGCTTGACTCCCAAGATATATGAAGAATACTCTGTGGAGATATGGGAAAAAAATTAAAACTTTTATTTATAATTATCTTAACAGGAAAGGAATTAAGCTTTTCTAATACTTGACGTAAGAATTGATAGTCCTTTCTGAATATAATTATGAATAAACATACATAGACTGAGTGGGTATGGCTTAACATCTGTTCTCTGATATAGGTAAGTGATAAAAATATTTGAAGACCACTGCTCAATTTTCACGCCTCTGTAGCCACTGAACCCTCTGAATGAAATCATATTTGTTATTCTTCTCTGCCTTCTTTTGATTTACCTAATAAGTGATTGCCCCTGCTTTATCTTTCAGGACAGAGCTTTTCTAAATCTTGTGGCGAAACTTCCCCCTCTTCTCTTAACCTAATTTTTTCATTGTTTTCTGCTATGGGAAGAAGTGAGCTTTTTTTCCGATAATACTTTGTCTAACGTGATTCGTAATTTGGAAGAGTCAGATTGGGATCTTTTGGGGTTAATCTTAGAAATTCAGTAAAATAAAGTAAGAATGTGGCTCTGGGTCCAGGTGCCCTGGTTAGATAACATTCACAAGTTTCTTAACCTTTCTGTGTTTTGGTCTTCCCATCTGTAAATGGGAATAATAAGAGTATCTGCCTCATCCAGTTAAGGTGACAATTAAAAGAATTAATACCCATGACACTTTTAGAATAAAAGTCAGTTGCATATTAAACACAACAGAAGTTTGCTGATGTCATCACCATAATCACCATCCTTATCTTCATCCCTAGGAGAGGTACGGTCCACCCCCAGACCTATGCAACTCTGAACTGGAAGTACCAGTTCTGGAATTATTCACTTTCTCAGCAAATATAACTAGTTACCTTATATATATAAGGCCCTCTACTAAGTGTTGGTTGTCTACACCATTGTCAAACTTTATATTTCTGTCTGGGCCATAGCAGTCGACTTTGCAATGAATTCAGTTTCTACTTCTTTAGTCAAAATAAAGGACTTTGGTGTTACAAAGTAAACATTTTGCTGTTGCAAAATCACTAAACACTGTGAATTTCCAGCCATTTGATTTTTAAGGTACAAATAGACTTTCCCTGCATTATTCATTCCACATGTTATTGCTGTCAATTCCTTAGTTATTATTCCTCCTCTGAACTGTTTGTTTATTGTTTAAAGAATTCCACTTACATGTACTTCTTCCTGGGGATGATTCCTCCAGCTGATTCAAGGTGTATTCTGCCTCTTACTATCTAATCTTTAAAAAGGATACATTCTCTCTTACCCAAATTGTGATTTTATGAGACTGCCGGACATTTTTATAGCTTAATATTCTTAGCAAACTGAAGTGTTGGTAGAGAGATAGAAGTTCTCAATATAATATTTTGTATGAAAAACCAGCCAATTTAATATATAATTATTTTACTATTGAACAGTTCTATATTCTTTCTCCTCTCTCTGAAGGATTTTTTCTTTTTGTAAAAGCTTAGTAAATTTCCTTTATATTAAAGCTGCTCACATTCATCTATGCATGTAGTCCAGGATATGGGTAAAAAGAAAGGGGAAATGATAAAGTCAGAAATTTCTTCCATATTTCTTCCTTCCAATCCTTTTACTTCTTCTCATACACAAGCTAATATACTCTTTGGAGCCGTCCAATTCAAGATCGAGCCTGATAAAGGGATGTACTTCCCAGACCCATGGCTGACTAATTCTCCCAGGCTCCAGTGAGGGGGAAAAAAAATGCAAAATTTTTAAAAATACATGACTCTTCTTTAAATATTTATTTTGTCACGAATTGTTCTATGACTTAACAAAACTGCTGTCTTATGTCATAACTTAGACATATATTTAATTTTTCCAACATGTGGGCTAAGAATAAAATCGTGGTGCTGGAACTGAACATTTTATTCTCCAGACAAAGGAAATGGACATTTATTGGATGTTATTGCTGCTTTCTTTGCACTAATGCTATTATGAAAGCTCTTTGAATAATATAATTTGAACATATCATTTCTGTTTCAGGTCATGCAAGACAAGATAATTTGCCTTCCGAAGAGAGTTCAGCCTTCTCAGAACCACTCGTCTGTTTCGAATGCCTCTCAAGCTGTTGCCGGAACCACCCCACTGCCTCCACCTAAACCATCCCCGACTAACCCCGCCACCGTGGAAATGAAAGGACTAAAAACAGATCTGGACCTTCAGCAGTACAGTTTTATAAACCAGATGTGTTATGAGCGAGCCCTCCACTGGTATGCCAAGTATTTCCCTTACCTTGTCCTTATCCATACTCTGGTCTTCATGCTCTGCAGCAACTTTTGGTTCAAGTTCCCTGGCTCCAGCTCCAAGATAGAACATTTCATCTCTATCCTGGGGAAGTGTTTTGACTCTCCTTGGACCACGCGGGCTTTATCGGAAGTGTCTGGGGAGGACTCAGAAGAGAAGGACAACAGGAAGAACAACATGAGCAGGTCCAACACCATTCAGTCTGGCCCAGAAGGCAGCCTGGTCAACTCTCAGTCGTTAAAATCGATTCCTGAGAAGTTTGTGGTTGACAAATCCACTGCAGGGGCTCTGGATAAGAAGGAAGGGGAGCAAGCAAAGGCCTTATTTGAGAAGGTGAAGAAGTTCAGGCTGCATGTCGAAGAAGGTGATATACTCTATGCTATGTATGTTCGCCAGACTGTACTTAAGGTTATAAAATTCCTAATCATCATTGCGTATAATGGTGCCCTGGTTTCCAGAGTTCAATTTACAGTGGACTGTAACGTTGACATTCAGGACATGACCGGATATAAAAACTTCTCATGCAACCACACCATGGCACACTTGTTCTCCAAACTCTCCTTTTGCTACCTGTGCTTTGTAAGTATCTATGGGTTGACGTGCCTTTACACCTTATACTGGCTGTTCTACCGTTCTCTAAGGGAGTACTCTTTTGAATATGTCCGGCAGGAGACAGGAATTGATGATATTCCGGATGTGAAAAATGACTTTGCTTTTATGCTCCATATGATAGATCAGTACGACCCTCTGTATTCCAAGAGGTTTGCAGTGTTCTTGTCTGAAGTGAGTGAAAACAAATTAAAGCAGCTGAACTTAAATAATGAGTGGACTCCCGATAAACTGAGGCAGAAGCTACAGACAAATGCCCACAATCGGCTGGAGTTGCCTCTTATCATGCTCTCTGGCCTTCCAGACACTGTTTTTGAAATCACCGAGCTGCAATCTCTAAAACTTGAGATCATTAAGAATGTAATGATACCAGCCACCATCGCGCAGCTAGACAATCTCCAAGAGCTCTCTCTACACCAGTGCTCGGTCAAAATTCACAGTGCAGCACTCTCTTTCCTGAAGGAAAACCTCAAAGTCTTGAGCGTCAAGTTTGATGATATGAGGGAGCTGCCTCTCTGGATGTATGGACTCCGGAATCTGGAAGAGCTCTACCTGGTTGGCTCTCTAAGTCACGATATTTCCAAAAATGTCACCCTTGAGTCTCTGCGTGATCTCAAAAGCCTTAAAATTCTCTCTATCAAAAGCAACGTTTCCAAAATTCCTCAGGCAGTGGTCGATGTCTCCAGCCATCTCCAGAAGATGTGCATACATAATGATGGCACCAAGCTGGTGATGCTCAACAATCTGAAGAAGATGACCAATCTGACAGAGCTGGAACTGGTCCACTGTGACCTAGAGCGCATTCCTCATGCTGTGTTCAGCCTGCTTAGCCTCCAGGAATTGGACCTCAAGGAAAATAATCTGAAATCTATAGAAGAAATCGTTAGTTTCCAACACCTGAGAAAGTTGACAGTGCTAAAACTCTGGCATAACAGCATCACCTATATCCCAGAGCATATAAAGAAACTCACCAGCCTGGAACGTCTGTCATTTAGTCACAATAAAATAGAGGTGCTGCCTTCCCACCTCTTCCTATGCAACAAAATCCGATACTTGGAGTTATCATACAATGACATTCGATTTATCCCACCAGAAATTGGAGTTCTACAAAGTTTACAGTATTTTTCCATCACTTGTAACAAAGTGGAGAGCCTTCCAGATGAACTTTATTTCTGCAAGAAACTTAAAACTCTGAAGATTGGAAAAAACAGCCTATCAGTACTTTCACCGAAAATTGGAAATTTGCTAGTCCTTTCCTACTTAGATGTTAAAGGCAATCACTTTGAAATCCTCCCTCCCGAACTGGGTGACTGTCGAGCTCTGAAGAGAGCTGGTTTAGTTGTGGAAGATGCTCTGTTTGAAACCCTGCCCTCTGATGTCCGGGAGCAAATGAAAACAGAATAACTTATTTTTGTTTAAAGTTTGACTGAAACATGCTTCTACCAAATACAGTATAAGTAATTAGGTAGTCTTAATGCCTTTCCTATTTTAGTTTTTTTTTCTTTTCACATGAAACAAATGTACACAAAGATTTAGTAAGGAGTATGTATTTTTTAATAAAAATTTAATTGTATTTTTTCAGTATTAATATTTTAAAGTTTTATTTGTCCTGGAACCTAATGTATCTATTATTGTTTTCTACTGACAGAAACAGATGGTTCCATCTGTTTTTTTGTTTTGTTTTGTTTGTGTTTTTTTTTTTTTTCCCCAGTTCATTCTTATGATAGGGAGGGAATTTTAGGTTGCATGCTTTTCGGTATTTTTTAAATAGATGAAGACATTTTGCCAAGGTGATTTTTAGCTTGTTTACACCTGTATGGTTCCTTGTTTTTGTTGTCACTGTATACCAAGGAATCTGTGCTAGTTCTTTTAATACCAACTGCCTTCTCCATTGGCCAAGCCCTTCATTCTATAGAAAACTCTCCTCTGGAGTTTAAATTCACATAAGTGCATTGTCACAGACTATTCTGTTTAAATTTTCCTCCCAACTCCAGCAGAACCCTAAACTATGTGATTTCATACACCTGACAGTTAAAGTTATCTGTAGGCAAAGATTTTGTAAGTGAGTAAAGACAATAACCTTCTATAGTTGGCATGCTTAAATTGGTCACTTGTAATTCAATTGATTTCCATTTTTACCAACATTTAAAAATATTTAAAAACTAAATACAGAGGATCCCCCCCCCTTTAATTTCAATGTAGCCACGTAGTACTGGTGAACAACCTTACAGAAACTAGATTTATTTTAATTAAACTTTAAAATCATAGAATTAGAAGTCTGGTTTTGAGTAACTTAATCATCTTTGATATCTTTACATGTAGATATGTCAGATGGAAAAAATTTCACTACTAAAGTATTCTGTTAAAGAGCTGGTGCACGCCAGTCAGGCAGTATGGCAGTGGAATGTATTCAAATTCTGCCTGTTGCACAAAATAATCCATTTATACATACATACACACACATATATATATATTAATCAGTTTTCCTCAAGTCTGCAGTTGCTAGTGATGCAAGTACAGGAACTCTGCTCTCATTAGCTTAAAATAAGTATCTCATATAGAGTGGTTCTGTTACTTTTTCTTTAAATGTGAATAAATTGCTAACTGGATTTCACTTAGCAATAATCTTTGCCTGATGGTCAGCAGAGCTTTTATTTGTCTTTGTACTTAAAAATTCATCATAGTATGAATGAATCTTGGGCAAAAATTTTCACTAATTATTAAGACATGTGGAACAGGAAAATAAAAACACTACTTGCGTCTTCAATCCAGGACCAGTACTATTGATCATGGAATTTTGCTCTATTTACCAAATCATATTGACCATTTTCCAAGCTGTAGTCTCATCCAAGAAAGTTTTGTAACTTAACAATGAGAAAGAAGTAGGAAGATGATTTTAAAATTTTCTCCTTGATCCTGGTGACTTTGCTTAGTGTTATTTTGGTTCATATATGGAATATAACTACAAGAACTACTCAGCAGATAGATGTACCTCAATTATGTTTTAAATGTTACGATACATCATAGGTTGAAGGATTTGGGAAAGAGAGGCTTTTTATTCATTTAATAATTAAATCATGTAAACCAAAGTGCTTCACTATTTCTGCCCTGTGTTAAAGTGTTAGGTTGGTGATTTCGTAAAGCTGATTTTGACCTGGGATTGAAACGATACATTTAAAATAGTAACATGGTTATATTCCTTACAGGATAAAATATTCAATTCTAGAAGACTGTAGGATCCTGACTTTGAACAATGTGCTGTATTTAGAAACATAGCCCTATCTGTTTTAAACAAAACAAACAAAAATCTGGAAGACTGTTCATAGCTGAGCATAAAAAAATACCCTGTTGAAAGGTAAACTGAGATAACTACTGGTAAAACACTGAGTGCACTATTTTTTCTGTATAAAACATATAGTTATTTCTATATCACCCTTCAAAAGGGATCTATTCAGGTTAAAAATTTATGCTGAAGTCTTTAGTGTTAACTCATAATCTCATATGGGTTCATAATTGAAGTAAGTTACTAATAATTAGTTTTTATCACTTGTAACAATTTGCTTGAATGTCCAGAAGATTTGCTTTGCTTTCTTAATGATTTCTCAGGTTTACCCTTAACCTATGTTCTAAATAACATCCAATAAATCAGTATTATTCTATGACTTTATGTTTTAACTAAAAAGGAAAATTCATACATGTTTCTATTAGACTTTATAAAAATTCAAAATACTCAAACATTATCTTGAGTCTAAATTTTCTGAGTGGCCCTTTTTAATATTGTAGATTTTGTTCACGTTCTTAAGTAAAAAGTATTCAATTACTATTTAGCCTTTAAATGGGAAACTCAGGTAAATAAACTGCTGACTTTTCTAAGGTTCTTTAACGGATCAACTCCATATAAAAGGAATGTTTACCCTTTCTGTATTTTACAAGTCCTTTTGCTAAAAATGAATGACTAGCTCTATTTCTCCAACCTATATCAGATTCATGAAAAACTGCTATATGTATATAAAAGCACCATATGTACTCATAATTCCTATGGCTGCTTGAAGACCATAACGGGTACACTTTTTGGTCAGTTTTCATGGTTAAGTGTAGAACAGTTAGGCTGATGGTCTGAAACAGAACATATAAGTGTATAGCAGTGGGACTCTCCTAAAAAGACCATGCTTTGGAAAACTAGTTATGTGTCGAGTTTGCATTTTGTTTCATATTTAACACACGCTTTTAATATAAAGTTTTTTGATACAGTGAAACCTGTTATTTATAACTGTAAAATCTTCTTATTGTTCACCCATTTTGTTCCCTGCCTTTACATTTCCCATATAGCTATTGTAATAAGTTCTAACAATTTACATGGCATCCTGCTTTTTTCAGAAAAGCATGGAAAATATGCCTGCAAGGAGTATTTTGTTTATTTAGAAGAGATTCCTTATCTGTTTCTCAAGCCATCTTTATAGGGAGGGGCTTGAACAACCTGGAATCTTCCTTGGGTTACTTGAGATGAGGAAAGTTCAAATTCTTACAATATGCTCTCATGATTTCTGATACTGAGAAGACAGAATCTTTCTATCTTTTCTTCCCATTTCCCCCAAGAGTTTTGCTGTTATTTATTTCCAAATTCTACTGTAAGTTAAGTCCATTTTTAAATAGTTCCTATGACACTCTAATTTCATACCAAATGCCTGATACATAGTAATGATATATTTACTTAAACAGTGAACATTCATGATTCTTCTTTATGAAAACTGTCAGCAGTACTTAGCAGATAGATGAGACAAATTCCAATATAATTTCAATTTGTATTTAGAGACTAAATTAAGATTCAATTCAGATTTTCCTATTAATACTGAATGTGATAATGCTATTCAAACAGTTCACATTTGAGCAGGATCTGAGTAACTCAGGGTAGGGATCCATACTAACCATAAGGGATTTTGTCATCTTTCCTCATGTAGTCAGACACTTTACAAGAAAGCTTAGACAGTCTCAACCAGACCCGCCACTGAGTTTTCAGACTTAGGGCTCAGTGACATGCTTCTAATACAGTTTTATATCAGCCTTCCACACCAAGGATCCACTCTCACTCCACCTTCCCAAGCCATCCGCTGATAAGGGCAACATCCTTAAGTTCATTTTAGGAATAGGGAAGAGGGTCTCTTCTTGCCCTAAGAATTTTTTTTTAAATCAGAAGACCTCAACAAGGGGTATGTAATTTTGAAAACCTTAATTTTTTAGCCATATTAACAGTTCCTACACACGATTTTTGATGTATAATTTGCTTTCTGCTGAATATCTTTCCCTCTCCTGCCTCATCTTGCCTCTTTTCATGAATATTTTTACTGGGTTCGAAACTCAATGCCTTATGTGCTCTCTCAGTTTTCCTTCTACCACTTGTGTTCTCTCACCGTCTGTATGTGTACCGATTCTGTCCAATGCTGGCAAATGTCTAAGACTGTCAAGAAAATGCTTAAGACTTGATTTATCATCATGCAAATTCATGATAAAATGTCTTAATGTTATTTGGCTACATAGTACACAGGAATAAAAAATAAAGTCTTTTTGTTACTTGAAATCGAGATTTGTCCCTTATTAGTTTGGAGAAGTCCTGTTTATCTTTTGCATTTCTGTTGTAGTTTTGCATGTTCCGTTACCAAGGCTCCCTGTACTCTGCAGGAAATGGGCTGCATGCATTCTTCCACTTTGTGTTTAGCAGTTTCTGCAATGGCAACTAATTATTTCCTCCTTCATTCACTGTACTGCATCTACCCAAGGTGCCCCTGGAGTTTCATTTGGGGAACTAGTTCCCAAATATATAATCTGCAGTGCAATTTCTGTGCATTTGCCAGATCAGATTGCACAATTGCTGCCCAGCCCAGCTTTCAGTAAATACTTGGTGATAATGATTGTGGTTACATACAGGAATCAGAATGGTTCTACATAGCCAGGAGGCCTCTCCTACTTAACCACAATACACTCCAGACTTAGCAAAGCCCTTTATAACAAAATTTTGAGTGCCACTTATACATAAGAAAATTGTGATAGGTAACTTTCAAAGCTAAATTGTGATTTTATGTATTTTTCTACAGTCATTTATGGCTCACTTATTTTACTGATAATTAACTGGTGGTCCTTTAAAGGACTGTTAAGATAAAGAAGAATTATGAGTGTGGTGAGAGAGGCCATGCAAATGTTGTCTATCAGAAACTTAGAAGGAAGTGAGTGAGAGCTCTGGAGAAATCTTGGAGACGAGCTGAGAAGGGCAATAGATTAGAAATATCTGGTGATTTCAGTGCACTGCAGAGCTCTGTCCACTGCCACCTTTCACCCTTCCATCTTTTGATCCTTTTAATTTTTGCAGAATATTAAGATAACTACTGAAATCAAATATATTGATTCAGTTACTTATTGTTGGCTAGCAAGATGCACGCACTTTGGTTTGGGTGGAAAAGTATGTGAAGAAGGAAGTCACTAAAGCCAATTTTAGAGTTAGGGAGGTACTTACCAAGCCATCCCACAGCCTGTGTATTTCTGAATGTAAGTTTGTACGTCTTTCTAAATATCCAGTTAGGGAAAAAGTGGAAAACTGTTCATAAGCTGCATTTTTATGTAAATCTTCGAATACAGGTTATACTTTAGATTTCATATTTAAACATGTGAACAAATTGTAGTGCAAATAAACATGATCAGGCATACTATAAATGATAACGTACTTATCATAAGTTTGAATATTTTGCATAGGAGACGCAGCATTAAACAATGGTAGTATTGTCAAACATCTAAACAAACTGGCTATTCTGATGATTTTGATTCATAGATTATTTGTTATAAAATTTGGCAACAAGTAGAAGATGGACTTTATTTTTTAAAAATCCTTTAAGGAATTAATTTTATTTCAAATCAAGTAACTCCAAACAGCATCATTAATAAAGTGGTTCAGTTCCTGTTAGTAGTCTGAGGTAATATAGATCTTGGAAAAAGTAACACAAAAGAGGTAACATAAGTTTTACATTTTATATGTCCTCCACAGCTCTTCTAAGAAGAAAACAATATCAAGTTTCGAGCAGCGATTATGATGTAGAAAAAAAATTATAACGTTTCTTCTATTTGATTTGCAAAGATTCTTGGGATTCCCTTACTTTCACATAGACTATGTGGAATAATTTGTTAAAATAATCCTCCAAGTAACATTTGGACAGCTTTGAATATCTCAGGCTGATTTAATCCAAGAGTAACTAAAACAAATGCAAAAACATGAAAGTATAGTCATTGTAGTTTTGAGGAATAAATGCCTATGAATTTGTGACATAGTTGTTGAGTTCTGTTTGTGCCCATCACATTGAAATAAATTATATTTCTTAGTGACTTAAATGGCTCTATGGAAAATGTGGTGTAGCCAAGCTCAACAAAAACCTGAAAGACCCATCTACATCAATAATCTTTTATGGTGTTAAAGAAAAATTTATTCTGACATTTTTTAAAGTGATAAGGAAGACTTTATTCAGGATTTATTATTTATTCAAGATATATTTTGAACTCTCTCCAGGTACTAGACCCTGGTGGTATGACTCAGACTTTCTGAGTAGTCACATTCTGAGCCTTAGCAATGTCAGCATGCTAACGGATTCAGTTGTTCTCTGCATCTAGGAGCAAAGATAGGATGTTGACAGCCTTTATGAGGAAGTGTTTAAAATGAGTTCATGCTCGTGAAATTGAAAACTAGAGATTCCGCTTCAATCGGAGTAATCAGTCTAAACATTTAGCTACATAAATATTTTAAATCCAGATAACTTCTTAAACTGAATTGGTGTCAAATGGGAAACATAAAGAATGCCATAGGGGTTAAGTACCTGATTTATATTACGTAAGACTTTTTCATTTGTTTGTTGAGGGGAGGTGAGAAATAGAAGCGTGACTTGCTTATGTGGGGATAGAAAAATAATTTGCCTTCTACCCTTCTAAGTTCTTCTGGCTAGAATAATAATCAAATTAACATAAGACAGTAACAGGAGAAAGTGACCAAACATATTATGTATGTACATAAGTGGATTCCATAGGTATATAAGCCCCAAAGTCACAGATATGCCACTCTGGGCTAAGGAGACAGAGGCAGGGGTCTGACGTTTCCAGGGTAAAGCAGGAAATTAACAGGCAGATGAGAAGGAGCAAACGGGTGGTGAGTCCTTGGCCACCTAGAAACAATGGGACACTGAGGGTAATCTAACAGGCAGACCTTGCCGGTTTCTCCCTGTCTGCCACATTTCATTCATATATGCCAAGATGAATCCGCTGAGGCCCCTTTCCCACAGCAAGTTTTTATATCTGGATTTCTCAGGCAGGTAAAAATCTCTTCTGGAGTTTGTTGGGCTTTAATTGCTTTCACCTTGAAATAATTTACATGCCAGGGTGGCACATTCTGGGAAATTCATTCTGGACCCCTACACTTAACAGGGAGCCTCCTGATGAAGGATGCTCAGTGCACTCTCTAAAATTTAGGCTGATTTGTTGCCCTTCAGATTCTATCAATGACAATGTTAAAATAATTAAATCTCAAATGCAGCAAATCAGCTAGACAATTATTTTCAGACAGCTTTCCCTAACTCACTAAATATAAAACTGCTAAAATACGAAACTAAAAGTTTTTTTTTTTTTTTTTAAAGAAACTGCCAATGACTACTGAGTGTTTTAATAATGAATCTGATCAAGCACTTGCATCAGAAATGTCTGAAAGTTGACTCCAAAATCTTTGGTGGATGCTGATAATGGCATCCTGAATAGCTCTGACTACAATATAGTAAACCACTATAGTGCTCTAGGCAGTGCTGGCAACAAATGAGTGACACTTGCTCTGTGCTCCTTGAATTGGTAAGACGGGGACCATAGGGTATCACATATTCATATAAATGCCTTCTCCATCTTCAATCTGTCCATCTAAATCTAACTTTGGCTCTACTTGTTAAGACCACCAAGATTTTTCAAGAGTTTTAAGACTTATTTATAATTTCTCTAACAGTTTCTACCTGCCTCTCTAGTTAGGGCACTTATCACTTGTACCAAGGTTATTTTAGGAACTATTATATCTCTCCTTCCAGAGTTGGAGGCCCAGTGAGTGCAGAAACCAAGCCTTACTTATATTTAGATTTCCCTAAAGTGCTTCCCATCATGACTTATATGACATGGACTCTGAAAAAATATTGCTGAGTCAATCAAGAGGCCTAGCTATTCACTGAGGGCCTTGAAACTGTGAAGGGCCATCATCCCTGTTCAAACTACTTCCTGGATGTGCTGTTTTCCTAGGACTGCTATTACAAAGTGCCACACACTGGGTGACTTACAAACAGAACAAACAGAAATTTATTGTCTCACAGTTCTAGATGAAGGTGTTCTGAGGGCTGTGAGAGACAGTCTGTTCCAGAACTCTCTCTCTTTTGGTGGTTTGTCGGCAGTCTTTGGTGATCCTTGGCTTGTAAATGTATCACCTGGATTTCTGCCTTCATCTTTTTTATGGCATTCTCCCTATGAGTGTCTATCTCTATGTCGAAACTTCCCCTTTTTATAAAGACACTATCACATTGGATTACGACCCACCCTAATGACTTCATCTTAACTCAGATCATCTGCAAAGACCCCATTTCCAAATAAAGTCACACCCACAGGTGCTGGGGTCAGGACTTAATATCTTTTGGTGGGATACAATTCAATCCGTAACACTGGGCAATATGTTTCTCTTTCTTGATGAAGCTATTACACGTCAGGTTTATTAGAAACATTAAATTTAGATCCCTAAAGACAGGCTCGTCAGAGGTTTTCAAAGAGTGCTTTAGCGAGCTCTAACTCTCCAACGAAATAGCTCAGGAGGACTCAAGAACTGAATAGGGCTCTCAGTTTCATATCTGTTCCAATTACTATTGCCATGTAACGAACCACCCCAAAAGTTAATAGGATTAAACGACTATTTTATTACGCTCTCAGATTCTTCGGGTCATGAATTTGGACAGGACGCAACAAAGACAGCTTATCATCTCTGCTCCACAATGTCTGGGACCTCCGTTGAAAAGATTCGAGAGCAGGGAGCTAGAATCATCTGGAGGCATCTTCATTCCCACATCTGCGCTTGATTCTGGCTGTCCGCTGGAACCTCAGCTGAGCCTCTCCACATAGCCTGGGCTTCCTTCCTCACAGCAGGCAGCTTCAGGGTGGTCAGGACCTTACACAATAACATAGAGCTCCAAAGTGACTGTTCCTACAGAGAGACTGACTATTGCCTCCCCTTTCATGACCCAGCCTCGAAAGTCACATATAACACTTCTGGCTCACTCTATTTCTTGAAGCAGTCATAAATCTTGTCCAGTTTAGGAGCAGAGGAAAGGGGACACAGACCTCATCCGTCAATGAGAGGAGTGTCAATGTTACATTATGAGAAGGCTATGTGGGACAGGAAATATTGTTGTGGCCATCGGTGAAAAATACAATCTGTCACACTATTCACACCAGCTTCTTCAAACATTGGGCAGCATCTCTCTCTGACTCTTTAATATTTACTAGCAATTGTAAATAAGAAATGCAGGATCCATAGAGCCCAAGTAACACAAATTTCAAACTATCTTTCAGCATATTTAGCAGTTATTGTAGAAAAACAGAAAATTGAGAAAACTAGTGGTTTCTTTTTTCACCTCTTTGTTCCTAATTTTTTTTGGCAAGCTAAGAGAGCCTTGTAAAACTGCTGTTAATGAGCTAACTGAAACTGAAAGCCATCGTTTCATTTTACTGAATCGCATTTTTTAAATCATTAACTTTTGACAGGGTTTAAAGTAGGTTCTTTCACAGATTTTATCTATCATATGCTTCTCCCAATGACAGCCAAAATGTCCTAAGTTGCTCAGAGACACGTGTGTCTGAACAAATGTACACGCCCCTGGTCTGGAATTTACACAAATGATCAAGAGGAACAGTCTCATCAGCGTCTCTGTTGAAAAATGAAGAGACCTGGGGTGGCGCCTCAGCCAAGTCCCGCAGCTTTTGTTCTTATCCAGGAGTCTGCCCAGGGCCCTAGATGCCCCCTCCCCAACCTAATGACACCTTCAATCCCTTACTTTGCAGCCTTCTCTGGTAATTCCCAGTTCCCATCCTTCTAGCTCAGGGGGAACATTTAGGGGTCGAAAAAGTTTTCTAGGAAACAATTACTCACAAGCAAAGGGACCAAAAAAGTCCCAGAGATGTTCTCCAGCAGACAACTTAAATGAATGACTCGCAGCTGGGCAGCCTGCCCTGTTATAGCTCATGTGAACTGAGTCTATGTAACACTGTATTAAGATCAGTGTTCTCCCACCGGCCTAGTAAATCTCCAAACCAACTCACTGAGGGTTCTTCTCCCTCATCTTCACTCTTATAAAGTCCACCGAGATATTTAGCTCATCCAGCAAGAATAACAGCTTAGTAGCACATCTTCCACAATAAGACTGTACCACAGATGTCAGCTGGAATCTGAACATCTCTTAAAATTTAGATGACATTGGCTATACTCTCTCTTCAGTGATCTTGGGAAGTCCCATCCCCTCCCCAAGCTTTCACAGTTGTTGGTGTGTTCCTGTTTTCAGGCCACTGCTCTGAACTTCTGTTTCTACAGAATGTCTTCCCCTCATCACCTTACCCTTCGGTCCCTGTTCTGTACCTGAAAGATGAATCTGCCCTGCTCGTTGGTTTCCCCCAACACTCACAAGGCTTTCGTGCATTTTAGAAACTGGAATGAAGGTTCGGAGAGATAGCAGTGCATTCACGAGAGCCAGGCAAGTTACTTTAAAGCTGCATGTGATACAAGCCCTTCAGCCTGTCCACAGAGTTATTCAGCCACCCGCGTCTTGCCTCTCTCAGCCCCATCTTTTTTCTGCTCCACAACCCCGCTCTCAAATTCCTCACCTGCAGTGCAGGGCAGTTTAACTTTCTCTCTTGTTTCTTGGTTTCCTCTCTACCTTCTGGCTCTCACTGCTTTCATACTAGCAGTTTATCAAAGTTTTTCTCAACACACTTTCATCCCGGAAGAGGAATTCTGGTGCCCACTGTTAAATTGTTTAATCAGCCTGTTACAGGTTGTTTCTCTCACCTGGACCTCCCTGACTATGCCTCCTGTGTTCCTCAAAATTCTCTGCTTTTCTCCTTTCTCTGAATATGCCAAATCCCCAAGTTTGATCTTCAGCCCTCTGTCCCCCTTTATCCCTACCAGAGGCCTTAGTGACCTCATTTACTTTCAGGGCTAACTCTGCAGGCTTCCCGTAACAACTCCCAGACCTCTGCCTCTACCTCTCACTGCCAGCTGTCTTCCACACAGTTCCACTTTCCTGTCATCTCAAAGTTACGAGATGTGCCTGAGAGGAAAACTCATCCAAGCATAACTATTGTAAAGGTAACAGCCTCCTATCTTAAATGATATCCCCTCAAACCTCTCATCCTCCATCCTTCATCCTCTCTCTCCTCTTCTCCATTGCTAGACTAATTCTCCAATGTATAAATGATTTTATTGCCCCTCTGATTAAAACCCTTACCACTGTCGTCTTTCTTTAAAAATTTTTTTCAATTATAATTGACATTCAATGTTATATTAGTTTCAGGTGTACAGCATTGTGATTAGACATTTATATAATTTACAATGTGATCACCCCAATAAGTCTAGTATTCCCTTGACACCATACATAGTTATTACAATATTATTGACTATATTCCCTATGCTGTACTTTACATGCCCCTGACTATTTTATAACTGCCAATTTATATTTTTTAATCCCTTTACCTTTTCACCCAGCCCCCACAACCCGCCTCCCAATTGGCAATCCTCAGTTTGTTCTCTTTATTTCTATTTTGATTGTTCATTTAATTTTTTTTTTAGATTCCACATATAAATGAAATCATATGGTATTTGTCTTTCTCTGACTGACTTATTTCACTTAGCATAATACCCTCTAGATCCATCCATGGTCTCATTCTTTTTTATGGCCAAGTAATATTCTATTGTGTGTTTCTATCACCTCTTCTTTATCTGTTATCTATTGGTAGACACTTAGGTTGCTTCCATATCTTGGCTATTGTAAACAGTGCTGCAATGAACATAGAGATGCATGTATCTTTTTGAATTAGTGTTTTGGATTTTTTCGAATACATACAAGAAGTGAGATCATTGGGTCATATGATAGTTCCATTTTTTATTTTTGAGGACCTGCCAAACTGGTTTTCATAGTGGCTGCACCAATTCACAAACCCACCAACAGTGTACTAGGGTTCTCTTTTCTCCACATCCTTGCCAACACTTGTTCTTTGTTAGTTTTTTGATGATAACTATTCTTACAGTTATGAGGTGATATCTCATTGTGGCTTTAATTTGCATTTCTCTGATGATTAGTGACATTGAGTATCTTTTCATATGTCTATTGGCCATCTGTATGTCTCCTTTGGAGAAATGTCTATTCAAGTCTTCTGCCCATTTTTTAATTGAATCATTTCTCTTTTTGGTGTTGTCGTTGTATGAATTCTTTATATAGTTTAGATATTAACCCCATATCAGATGCATCATTGGTGAATATTTTCTCTCATTCAGTAGGTTATCTTTTCATTTTGTTGATATTTCCTTTGCTGTGCAGAAACTTTTTAGTTTGATATAGTCCCATTTATTTATTTTGTTTGTTTCTCTTACCTGAGGAGACATATCCAAAAAATTATTAAAATATATGAGCAATGTCAGAGAGTTTACTGCCTAAGTTTTCTTCTAGGAGTTTTATGGTTTCAGGTCTTACATTAAGTCTTTAATCCATATTTTTCAGCAACTTCTCAAGAAGTACTAAAATGTTAATTATTCTAATGCTGGCACCACCCCAATTCTGTCCTTACTAAATTAAAATTGTCTTCTCATAGTTTATCACCAGTCCTGGTTCTAATTTAGGTAAAAACCATCTGTACTTCTACCCGCATCCTCAGTCACAAGTCATAGCTATTTCCAAGGTTTCTATGATGTAATCTAAGGTTTTATGGCAGGAAAGTAAAATGAAAAGACAATGAATAATATATGCAGTAAGCAAAGTGATGGTTAGCTATATCATGGAGCATTTAGTGAGGGCTGTGATGAGAAGTGGGTGGAGTTAGGGAAGGATGGTTTATTCTTTTTCCTCTGATTCGAATGCTGACAGATGACTGGAGACATTGGACTAGAGCCACTCTCATTGTCTCATAGCATCTTAATCCAGGAGACCATATAATGTGATACACAAGACTTGAGATTCGTTCACGGTTTACATCCATCCCATCTCTGCCACTTTCTCAATGTGTGTATTGGAAGAAATCACTTAGCTCCTTGAGTCATAGCCTCCTTATCTATAAAACGGCCAGGGGTTCCCAACTGAAGGACTGTTGTGATGAGTAATGGTGTGACATATGCGACATGCCTAGTTCTATGCTTGTACTTAAAAAATGTGCTAGTATTGTGATGTCTAAGCTCTGGATAATGAAAAATAGCATAACATACTGCACATTTTCCTAAAGTCAACACTTAAATTTTAACACCTAGAATGTGCTAGACATTGTCTTAAAGGCAGTAAGTCTGTACCTTTGCCATCCTGGAGCATCCTGGGGAGTCACAGGTAAGCAGTTACCTTGGGCAGGATAATGAGTGGTACAGCAGGCATGTAAATGCAGTACTCTGGAAACACAGGTGCCTTCTCTACCAACCAGGATTTGTCGAGCACATTCCAGGTACCAGACACTGTTCTAGGAGCTGAAGAATCAAAAACTAATACGATCTTTGTTTTTAAACAGTTCCTAATCTAATAGGAAAAGACAGCCATGAATTCAATACCTACAATATGTCCCAAGAGTTCACCTAGAAGTCTGTTCCCATTACGCATGAGCACAAAGGAGGGTGTGGTTGGATTTACCTGGCGATAGAAAGGTTTCAGGAGGTGAACCCGAGCTGAGTCTTGATGTGGGTGACCCCTAGGCAGAATGAGAGGACTGTAGGAAAAGAGCTTTTTGGGTGGGCACAGAGCCTGAAAGACCGACCATATGGTGTAATTGGAGGATTTGGAGGAAGGGAAGGACTAAGGGCCATTGTAATGGGAGATGAAGATGGAGGACACATTAGATCAGTTTGAGGGTGTCCTGTGCATGCCACTCACATCAGAGAACTCTTTAGTTTATTCTTCAGGCAGTAGGAATGGGAAGGAATTTAAGCCCATCTGCACTTACATGCAAAGCCTGGATAAATCTTATAGTCTGTCTGAGACCTTCCTCTCTGTTTCTAAATCCTTATAAAAAGAAAAAAACTACCATCTGGTCTTACAGAAAATCACAGGCTGAAGAGAAAAGTGTAGGTAGGTTGACAATGCCTAGAGCAAACTTGGCTGTGCATAATGAGACTCATAAACATGAATGTGTTGTTTTAACTTGTCCTTGGCATTAGGGAACCCCAAGGAAACCACCCGGCAGACTCGTTCTCCTTTGTCCCTGCCTCTTCCTCTTCTTTCACACCCTAGTTTCTTCCTTTACTTTGCTGCCATTTTTTAAAATAGTGCAATTGATTGTGGGAAATTTGCCCTGTTTAGAATCTGAAAAGTCATAAAGGAAACCACTCAATTAAACTGAACTCTGAGTGTCATTTTCAGGACAAAACTTTCCTCCTCCCTCTGCCCCAGAGCCTTGCGGTGCTGGGTGCTCATTTGCTGGTGCCATTGGTCTCAGAGCACATGAGGATGCATGCGGTTTGTATCTGCCCTCTTTTCTGAAGCCCACTCCCTGGTGAGCCCAGGCCACCTGCTTGAGTCATGTGGGCTGGATGGTCCAGTTCAGAAGGTGCGGAGGAGGACGTGGCTTGGCTCAGCCAAGCATCCCTGTCTGACTTCTTGCTCTTTTTCTGTCCCCAGAGGAAAGGTGGAGCTTTCCTGCCACAGAACTTAATTTCCTTTTTCCTTTTTTAGAACGCTGCGTTCCTATCCTACCTCCTTGGCAGAATGGGACTTCACGTTTCCTATGGACAACGCTCTAGAGAATCCCCTTTTCTCAAAACTAAGGGCTTTGATGGGCCTTCTGGGAAAAATGCAAATTGAAAAGCTAGAAATCATCCCCTCTCCCATTGCCATGGTACCATTTCTTAGCGTATTTTGCACTCCCTGCTTTCCTTGAGGCTCAGGTTCCTGCAGGACCCCAGTGAGCTTGTCATGGTGGGAGCTATTCTGTTATCTGAGTTCACCCCGACTATACCCAGGGACCCTCTCACTCTTCCGACAACTTTCAGACGCAAAGCAAACACCACCTCTCTAAGTGGGAGTCAGCTCCCACATTGGCTGTCCAGAGGGAGGTGGTAAAACCTGGAAGTGATGGAAGTTCATGCCCTGTAGGGTGAACTTAAACCCAAAGGTGCTGACCAATAAATTCTACCCTCTCTTTTCCTCTTATAGGTCCTTCCTAGGCTCAGCGGCTTGCTACACCCTGATGGAGATGTTCCACGTTGCCAAGAAACCAGCTGTGTTTTATTGTGAAGCTGTGACCAATTCGTTAATGAGTATTCACTTTTCTCCTTTCCTGCCTTAATTTTCCTTTTCTCACATTTTTCGAACCCTGCCATTGCACCTCCCAAAGAAGCATTAGCAGGTAACCTTTGCCTCAGCCTATTTTTTAGGGAACTCAGCAAGGGTGGCCCACTAAGCTTATAATAACTCTCTGGACCCATGAATGTGTTTTTTTGTGCCTGGGCAGGTTTACAACCATCTCTCCCAACACTTTCTAAAGCGCCCAAATGTCATTCCTTGTTTCTGCCTTGGAGGAGAACAGATTGAGATCTACAAATCCTGGAAAACATTTAGTCAAAAGGAGAGCCAACACAGCACTGTTAACAAGAGGAAGAAAAAAAAGATGGAAACAATCTCAGCTTCCAAAAAACAAAGTGATTTTTTTGTAAGCAATAAGTTTTTACAATAAAATAATAGGTATACATTAAAAATAATGTTACAGGCATATTTATCAATATATAAATGTATTCATGATGTGAATAAGTTGAAAACAATTTTAAACTAAGTACAGTATAATCTCACAAGAAATATATATATTGATGACAGCAGTATGAGTGAATTCTCTTTTATTCTTTATATGTATCAATTTAAAGTTTTTTCCTCTATAAAATATTATTAATTATGATTTTTTAATTTAAAAATAAAAGTATCCTCAGCCTGGTGCTCACAACACACATTTTGCCAGCAATATGCTATAACTTTAGGAGAAAAATGAGATAAAGACCCCAGAGGGACTCTGGAAGACTAAGGATAGCAGATAAGCTTTTATAGGCTTTTATGTTTGGTGAGAATTATTAACAGGATATGGTTTATAATTGTTCCAAATGATATATATTTGCTGAAAGATAAGAGTAATGTTTCTATATCTCTAACAAGAGAAAGGTTATGGTATTGCCTTTATAACTATCTTTTGTGAGACAGCTCATCAAGCATGCCCATGCATTTCATTACTTTATTATAGTTAATAATTATACTATTCCTAAAATAGACACATTGTTCCTTGACTACTTCTTTTGGTATGCTTTTTAGTTCTTGAGAATTTTTAAGAATAAATCATTGCATTTGTACAGGGTATGGCAAATGGTGGCAAGTCTATTTACTCAACACACACTAAGCTTTGTCCATTTTTCATAAAACTAAGCTGGGTCATGGGGCATCAGAAGTTGAAGACACCAACTCTTCCCTAGTGAGTTAGTAGGGGAAAAGAAACAAAGAACTAACTTCTGCAGTTGACCGTAGTGGGCACTCTATGCTCATGTCTCTCAATCCAATTTGGGAGGCATGAGGTGTCAGGAGATACTTCCCCAGAATCAGTGAGGTTTGAGCTGTAGGTTGAAGGATGTGTGGGAATTAGCCAAAGAGAAGGAGAAAATCGTCTAAGCAGAGGTTAGGAGACGTTAAAGGAAGCAGATCCAGGGATTGAAAAGTTAAATCTGTTGATCAGTGCTGTCCAGAACTATCTGTGCTGATGGGAAAGTCCTATATCTGTGCCGGCCAAAACAGTAGCCACTGCTACATGTGGCTATTGAACATGGGATGAATTGAAATTTAATTTTATTTCTCTTTTTTTTAATTTAAATTTAAACAGTGACATGTGGCCAGTGGCTACCGTATTTTTTAAACCACTTTATTGAGGTATGATTAACATATACAAAGCCATACATAATTGACGTATACAACTTGATGAGTTTAGAGGTAAGTATGTTACCTGTGAAATAATCACCACAATCTATGCCATAAATATCTCTATGACCTCTAAAAGTTTGCTCCTGCCCTCCTATTATTACCGTGTGTGTGTGTGTGTGTGTGTGTGTGTGTGAGAGAGAGAGAGAGAGAGAGAGAGAGAGAGAGAGAGAGAGAGAGAGAGAGAGAGAGAGAGAGAGAGAGAGAAGAACACAACATAAGATCTACTGTGGCTACTGTATTGAACAGCACAGTTCTAGATGAGATCTGCTGCTAGATCGCATATGTTGTTTTTCTCCTGGTAAGTTTCAGTTTTTATTTTAAAGGTGAAAGGAGTCACTGCAAAGTTTCAAAACAGATTAATTACTTGAGTAAACATGGAAGAAATATTACTTGAAAATTTGGAAGCAAAGTAATTCAACCAGTTTTTAACATGAAACATGAGTTCATTTCCCATGACCTTCTTAGAGAAGGTGACAGAAAGGAAGCATATAAAACAAACACGGCCATAAAATTCACCTTTGGAAATGATCTGGCAGTCAAAATGACCATTTAACCTACTACAAACCAGTAAGTAAAAGATAGCCATCACAACAGGAAATTCAGTAAGTGACATTAATGGACCATTCACTAGGGTGAACATAAAAATGGCCAATTAAACACGTAAATGAGATTTCTGCTTTCCAACAACCAAATTAGTAAAGTTTTCTTTTCAAGACTGTTTATTGTCGAGGATACAGATAAACAGTCACTCACTTAAGTGTCCTTAGGAGAATAATGTGGTACATTCTTTCTGGAGGTCAGTTTGGCAGTATTTTAGCAAAAGACTTAAAAATATTTAAGTCCTGTCAGATAACTATTCCATTTCTTGGAATTTACCATAAGAGAGTAATTAAGGATTCTTGCAAAGATGCATGCACAAGGCTGATCATGTCTGTATTTCATACAACATACAGTGAGGGGAAAAAAGGAGAAATTTTCTTCTTTCAGCTAATAATTAAATCAACATGAGACAGGTTAACAAGAGAAAACTAACCAAATTTGGTTAAACATATGGGTACAGAAATTTCACATACATGAGAGGTTCCGAGACAGGTAAAATGAGAGGTTCCGAGACAGGTATGTATCCTGAGCTAAGAAATGAGGCGAAGCACATTGGAATTACAGAGGGAAGGAGGCTAGAGCAGATATTCAGAAATTAGAAGTTTGCCCTGCCATATACATAAGTCATAAAAAGTTATCTCAGATAATTATTCTTACTATGGGCAAGGCCCTTAATTTAAATTCTTCTAGGCAGTTGACAGGGAGGGGGAAGGCAGAAGTTTCTCTTGAGCCCACAGGATCTCAGTTGCATTTAAAGTAGCACATCTGGGGAAGACATGTTCTGAACCTCTTCAAATGACAACCTAACTGTGGTTCCTCATAATTTATTAAATAAATTATGATACATTTACATAACTGAACACTACACAGACATTAAATGTCATGTCATATATGAAAACTCAACTGCATGGGGGAAATATATGTGAAGTTTATTTTAGTGACAAAATATTAAATCCCTGTTAGAACATAAGATTTCAGTTGAATGTAAAAAAAATTATAGAAATAGAAAAAAATACTTGAGGGATATTCACCAAAATGTTAATGGTGTTTATCCCTTAGTTGTGTGATTACGGGTGATCTTTATGTTCTTCTTTATGTTTCTCTGTATTTTATAATTTTTTACCATGAAAATCTCTAACATTTAAAATAGAAAAGCATTTTTTTTTAAGTTGAGGTAGTTAATTACATGGATAGTGTTCAATTATAACAGAAGTAATTGAAAGTATATAATTGCCACACTTCTGTTACACTAGCTAAAATAAATGAAGTGGCGGCAGGCATTCGTTAGTCTAGATTCGTGGACAGTAGAGCTTTTAAAGAGGCTAAATGACTTAGGCGTCCTTTCCAGAAACTCTTTCCTGCTGTTGGCAGAGGCAGAAGTACTTTAATTAATCAAAATAAAATGTTTCCAACCAGACATAATTATGTGTGTGAAGAGGACCTTGCAGCAAGATATGTGGGTAGTTTATATAAATAGAAGGAATTTTCCTTCTTCCTAATTAGGTTCTTCCTAATATATTAACCTAGATATACCAGGAAAAGAAGAGAGGAGAGAGGTAAGGAGGCTTTAACCAGAGACCAAACAACAAGACCCTTCAGCCAACCAGAAATTCTTCTGCCTTTAATTTTTAGAAGAAAATAGGAAATCTCAAGAAAGCGACTCTAAATTAACAACTTACAAGATATTTCTCAAGGCTTTATCAGTTCAGACTACTCTGCAGACTTCTATGTCAATACTGTCATTTTCTTCCAATGAAAATAATTTCTAACGGTGAATCTGAAATTCCAGAAGATCTTTATTATTAACTAAAACAGGTTAAATTTTGTCCTATATAGTCTACCTATAATGAAGAAGGAAGGGAGGATGGGGGGAAAAATAAAAGAAATGAAGAAAGGGAAGGAGGAAGAGCAAGGGATATACAGACTGGGAAGACTGGCTCCCACCCAAAGACTCACATGTTAGCATCAGAGATCTGACTCCCAAGCGTCTGGTACATCTCTGTGCAGTCTGGTCAAATGTCCAGTACAGCGTCTCCCCTTATCTGTAGGGAATACGTTTTAAGACTCCCAGTGGATGGATGCCTTAAATCACAGATAGTACCAAACCCTATATGTACTATGTTTTTTCCTATACAAACATACCTGTGGTAAAGTTTAATTTATAAATTAGACACAGCAAGTGATTAACAATAATAACTACTAATAAAATAGAACAATTATAACAATATACTATAGTAAAATTATGTGAATGTGATCTCTCTCTCTCTCTCTCTCTTTTTCTGATAATTGATGTAATAACCAAGATGGCTAATAATTGACTAAAGGTGTGTAGCATATACGGCATAAATTCACTGGAAAAGTGGATGATTCACATCCTGTCCAGATGGAGGGTGACAGCATAAGATTTTATCACTCTAATTAGAACAGCATATGCAATTTAAAACTTGTGAATTTTTATTTCAGGAATTCCCATTTAATATTTGCAGACTGAGGTTGAACGCAGGTAACTGAAACCACGCGAAGAGAGACCTCCGTTAAACTGATATTTCCCTTGGGGACGGAGAGTCCTGCTCTCCTTCCTCCTCCTCCAGGTGGCTTGGAGGCTCATAGACTTTCAGGACTTCCTCCCCTGTCAGTTACCTCCCCTAGCTTAGCATCACAGCAGGAGAGTTTCTCTGCTCTGAAATCTCCCTCATTGCTCTTCTGGGATTCTCTGATGAACTGTCTAGGCAATTCTGCTCATACATTTCACTTCCAGTTGTGTTTAGTGACAGTTAATGATTTCTGTTTTGGCATTTGGAAACTTTATTAATAATGACGCCACCTTCTCCTCCTCCTGGTTTATGCAGATACTTAGATGGGAAAGGAGAAAACACAATTTTTTATTTCTAAAGTGACTTGGATGGGTAATGGGGTTGAGGCTTAGAAGTGGAAATAGAGGTTCGTTTTTGGACAGACGATGGCAACTATGGATCTCAGCAGATTATTCTATTAGAGTTATTATCAAGTGACCAAGCCTATGTAAGGCATGACGTGGGTCTCAGTATATAAGGAAAAACAGGGACAATATAGGAGACCTGTGAAGAAACATATCTACTTGTATTATTTTAAAGTACATTTTAAATATCTGTGATCAATGGATGGCGTTATCAGAAGCAGTGTCAGATGAATGAGCAATTTCACATTTTTGAAAGCGAACTCAGTAAGTCTGACCCTGCCTCAGGGGGCAGCAGGGTTAATCCAGAAGCTGCTGGATTCCTGGCTCCTATAACTACCTGGAACCCTGTTCCCTGTCCCCCAGCTGATCTATACATGTGCTCATGCGTGCACACACACGCCCACACACACCCACACACACCCAGCATGTGGCAACAAACGAGTCAAGAGCAAAGTGCTACCACTGTAGGGATCACATTCACCTGCTGCATCCAGGTCTCTGGTGCTGTATTTCTGACTCCCTGCTTCTGAACTGCATGTGCCCAGATCCTTGGTGTCTGCCTGAAGGAGACTCGGCTGATCTGAAATCTCTGATTCATATTTCCCAGGATTGTGACCCCGGTTAGTTTCTATCCTTGAAACTTGACTTCTGTTTGTAGCACTTTCCTGCCCAGCTGACTCCTAACGCTCTAGGGGCTACTGTGCCAAGTTGCTGTCTCTGTCTTTGTGAGGTGATTGCACTTGAGATTCGGCGCTCGTAGTCACAACTGAGTGTATCTTAACCAAAAGGTCTGAGCATACCAAGTTTCATTAATTATATGAAAATGCACATCTCCCCAAACTTAGGTGACCCCTCATCTCTTCACCTGACTATGGTGCTCTTCCTCAGACATCAGGAACCTCGGCTCCTCACTTTCACACACCACCACCCAGATGGACTAAGAAGATACGTAAGCCCTCTGTGCATTCCTAAGATAGGCTGCTTTCTGATCCTTTCTGAAGCTCATGTTTTCTGAAGTAACTACCCTCACCTTTGCAAAAAGTGGATACACTTAACTATGCCCGGTAAATACAGTCTAGGAAAAGTATTAGTAAGTCGAATATTTGTTTAACATAAATTATAACTAATGAGACAGAATAGGCAGGTGGAATGTTCGCAGGCTTTAAAATGAATGAAAACTGCTTTTCAACCCACACTTGGAAACTATGTGATCATGGACATGTTTCTTAACCTCTGCAAGCCTCCATGTCTTCATCCATGAAGCAGAAATAGTAATTTGTGCTTCATAGGGTGGTCAGAAGGATCAAGCAACATAATGCATGTCAGGCTGCTGGCTGGGAATAGGTGACAAGGCTTCCAACAATTTAATTGTTTCCCCCTCCCCTTTTCCTAACTTATTAGTGGCTATAAGTAGATACCTAAGCGAATTCAAATGCACAATGTATAATGTTTATATAAGTTCCATGGAAGCCAGAACTTGTATCTCCCAAGGCCTAGTGTTTAGCACAAAGTGATGTTCACTAAATATTTGTTGAATGAATGGGAGTAATTTACATGATCACACCTACTTTCTATTGTTTTGTTTCTTGAACACTGGTGATTACCTATTAACACTGAGTTTTCAAACAGTACTCTCTCCGCCTTTGCCTGGGGAAATGACTAGTTTCCGCTCTTGGTTGAGTTACTTAGCCTAAGGGCATTTCACCTCAAGTAAGTCCTGTGAAGCAAGCCTGTTGCCTGATAGATTGTCTTGCTTCTGCAGTGCCCTTTGTCTGCACAAGAAGCAGGCGGCAGTTCCATGTGGTTCTCTTAGCCCAGTCCCTGGCAGAGCATCTCAGCCAGGCCGAGTGAGGACAGCGGAGCTGACGTGCTCTCCGTGCCCTCCCTGTCCTCCCTGCATTCCCTTCTGAAGGTGAGGGGAGCACTGACCTCAGGGCGATTTATCCATTAGGCACAGAGGGCCTAAGGCCCACAATACCTTTAGAGGCCCACAACGTTGTTTTCATTACTTTTAAAATCAGAAGAAAAATAAATATAACAATGCTTGTATAATACTGATTCCAGCCTGGATAATATTCATCTTCATATCTACACAGTTGTAAAAATGTAAGTTTTATTATTTTTTTATGGAGGAAGGGGCCCATGAGGGGAAAAAAAAAAAAAAAACCCACAGCCTATGAAAGTCCTACTGTGGTCCTGGGTGCCCTGAGCAGGACAGCAAAATTAGCCAAGCACTGCACGGCCCTGGGAGGGGCTGCTCCCTTGGGTGCCTTCCCATTGAAAAGCAAGCTATGCAGGGAGGAAGGCAAAGCCTTTGTTTGGTAGCGGAAGGGCTTTCTAACCTCACCAGCCACTTAAAAAAAGGAAATTCTAGTTCAGTATGCCCTCTCCCCTCACTCCTAGAGCCAAAATTAGGGAAACGCAGCATCTCTCACTCTTCCTTCTCCCAAATAAGACAAACCCAGGTGTGACCTCATCCCCTGAATCTCAGGGAAAGAAAACTCATCAATGACTTCATTTCCTTTTCCCTCAAAAGTTAAGTTCAAGCATGATCTCCCCTCAAATTCAGCAAGATTGTGCTTGATGTCACCGCCCACTCCTCCGATGTTTTTCTTCCACGTGGCCAATGACACATTTCCACCCAGACAGCTTCTCAGAAGTGGTTCTGCTATAGGTGTGGTGTCTGGCTGGACACTGCTTCCTTTTTGCCACAGGGCAAGCCCTCCAGTCTGAAAGGCAGCTCTGAGTCAGTGAGGCGAGACAAACTGTGACTCAGCATGTTATGGCAGAGGAGAATTTATTAAAGGTTCAACATTAAATAAGGAGTTTTTAGACAACCTCAGAAGGCAAGATGAGCCAACTCAGGATGAGAAACTAAAAAGCAAAAGGGAAAATCCATGGTTGAGAAATTCCTAGAAAAGAATTTATAACCTTGGCCAGAAGGAGAAATTTGCTTGAGTTGACAGGGCTGCTAGGCAGGGATGACAGACCTTCAGCAGCTCGTGACCCTGCAAGCACTCAGGAGCCCAGCCATCTGTCTCTCTGTGTTTCCCATGTGTCCTTTCGACCTCCTCTGCAAGCACTGGGTCCTCCATCTATAAAAGGGAGAATGGCAGGCCCTTGACAGATGCGGCAGTGCAGGTGTGCATGGGGGACTCCGCATCCATGAGCAATATTGTTTGCATCTGCAGCCCAGATTCAATTTATGAGAAAAGAGCAAGATGGGGAAGAAGTTAACCTTGTAAATAAAAAAAAAAATCTAATCAGATGTCAATACTGGGGGAGGCTGTGCCTGTGTGGGGGTAGGGGACATGTGGGAACTCTGTACTTTCTGCTCAATTTTGCTATGGACCTAAAACTGTTCTAAAAAATAACGTATATTTTAAAAAATGGATGGAGACTTTTTAAAGTCTATTCTATGGCCACAAAACCCTGCTTAGGATCATGAGGAGGTTTGTTCCAGCTCAAGAGGGAGACCAGGTAAACAGGACAACTGAGCCATTGTGAGTGTATGAGCGAGAAGCAAGGTTGCCTTTCCTTTTCTTCACACCTTTGGTATGTTCCTTGGTGTTACAATTCCTTAACTGTGTACAATTGCTTTGAATACTACAGCTAAGAAGAAAGTTATAGCAAATACTTCTGGGAGAGACAGACTCAAGCATAAACATAACTAAAAGATCTATTTTGCAAAAAAGTTTTTAGTCTACGGCCATGCAACTCTGAACCGTGCCGGATCTCATCTGAGCTCGGAAGCTGAGCAGGGTCAGGTCCAGTTAGTACTTGGATGGGAGATCATCTAGAAAGACCAGGTGCTGTAGGCATTAAGAAAAAAAAGAAAAACTTTTTATATTCTAAGTCTCAGAGTCTTCACCTGTGAAATGAGGATAACAATTTTATCTTTCTGACAGAGGCGTCATATGTTCAGTTTTCATTGAAATCTTTGTCATCCGCCCTATCGAAAAATAGCCACACCCTCCTCTTCTCAACCCTCATTAGTTCTTCCTAGCACTTTTCTTCATTTTATTTTTCTACGATACATTTATCATCATCTCCACATCATATATTTTACTTTTTAAATTCTCTTTATCTCCCTTTAGAACGCAAATTTGATGAAGACAGGGATTTTTGTCTGCTTTATTCCATATCCTCAGCACATGGAATATTTCTAATATATAATCAGTCTGAAGTAAATATTTATTGGATAAATAATTCATGTAACGTGCTCATCACAATGGCTGATACATGCTGAGTGTGTAATATATGTTAACTTTTATTTTTTGTATTATTCCATGCTGCAAACTTCTCAAAGGAAAAAATGAAGTTCCAGAAAAGAGAGCAAGGGATGCAGAAAAGAGAGAATTAGTGAGGATCCAGAAACATAAAAACAGACATCCTTGATGGTGTAGTTTTCGTTCTTTAAGGGCAAAGCATCTCTGAACCTGGTGAGAAAAGCAAGGCTATATGGCAGCACAGTCTCAGCCCTTGGTTGACTATCTTTGTGCAGAACAGAAATTGCATAACTGTACCTCGTGACTAGCTATATGAGAAGGAGGTCTAGGAGTACGTGGAAAACAAAATGCCTGACTCCTACTGTATACATCCCAAGAATGAGACCCTTTTCCTTTACAGCTGGAGTTTAATCTGTTGTTGGATCTCTTCTCGAAGATGCTAAGCTTCTAATCTTTCTCTTCCATGGGTGCTAAGCTTCTAATCTTTCTCCTCCATGCTGCCCCCTAGCCACTAGCCAGCCCTGCTGGAGGTCTGTGGTATCAACACTTAACCTATTCAAACTAGGAAGAATGCCTTTCATGGGTTTAGAGGTTGAACAAGTAAACTTAAAGTGCCATTTGGAGAGGGGCAATGTGGTGCTATGTAAAGGCCACAGGATATGGAATCAGCTGACCTATAATGACAGCTTGATAGATGTCAATTTGGAGAGACCAAACTATATTTCCCAGAATTCCCTTCCCTGCTCATTTCCTATTAGAATTGCCATAAGAGATATTCTTGTGTGAGATTTAAAGGGGAGAAGTGAAGCAATAGACACCGTGTAGCTCATATGTGTTGCCACTAAATCTACCTTTTATTGCTTGTCTGGCCTTCCCAGAATCCTTCACTGTCAGAGAAATGGCTGCTGCCTATCCACCTCCCCCACCACATCCAGGTGAAATACCACCATTTTCTCAGGGTCTTTGAAAGATAAGAAGGAAAAAATGTGAATAGAGAGTGTAGGCACCAGACCAGGCTAGTTGGGGAAGTATTTGGGGGTGTTTTCTCCAAATTCCACCATTATTGGTATCAGATACTCTATTTGAATTCAGGATAAAGGTGATTATTTATGACCTTTATAGAAGAGAATATAAATGACTTAAAAGAATGCCTCTGCCATTTAAATATTTTCCAGTTTTAGGGACATGCTGAAATATGGGGCTATTCAGATAGGGAGGCCTTTTACTAGCTCCTGTCATTTTATCCTAAGATCCATCTGTATCCTCCACTCCCAACATTCATGCAAACATTCTTTATCCAGCCACTCTCTCCCTTTCACCCCGCTGTATTATCACCCTGTACTCTGGCTATCTGTCAAAAATGAACAGAGGGGTATGAGCTACCCTAGGACAGCTTGACACAGAAAAAAAAATCTTTCAAAATCTCAGAATGTCACAGTGAACTAGTTAAGAAACAGCATGATAGTCTGTATTGGCTTTCCCAAAGACAGTCTCTGTGGAAAAATATTAAACATTTGACTCATTTGCTAACAATTTGGGACAGTTAAATAGGGGAGGAAAAAAGAGGAAGAAGAAAAGAATGAATAAATGGTTTCTTTTTTTGTCCATAAGTATCCGATTCAGGTGCCAAAGCTCATAAATCTTGGAATATAGTCAGCTACAGTCATGGGTCATTTTCCCAGTGAAGAGGCCAAACACTGGCAAAACAAAAAGCAGATTTGGTCCATCACGTGCCTACTCTAATGGATGCTGAGAAATGGATGTCTACAATCATCCACAAGTTTCCTGGTACTTCTGCTGTCATTCTAAAATCCTGGCTCCTTTGAAGTATCTCTTGTCCCTGCCAAAGGAAGCCAGCCTTTCAAGAAACTAAATCCAAGGTCACTTACTTCCACATAAAGAGGATATTTTGTCAGCTGCCAAAATTCATTTTTCTAATGTACTCTTACCCAATAACTTAAGCCTGGTGTGCTGGGCAGAGTCCAACTTGCGTAATTCCATTCTTCCAACTAAATTCCCTCATGGTGTTCGAACTGGATGTGACATTACTCTTCACTTCTATAGCTATCTTCTTATTAATTAAACTCATGATTTTTATCCCTAAAGCATGATGAGGATATGGGGATGGAATTTTTAAAAAGGTATTATTCTTAAGAATTTAGAGATGAGAAGTTGCATTATATGAATTTAGTATTATTTGGAAGTCAGGTCTGGCTGGATTCATTTATTCAACAAATATGCTGTTCTCAGCATAATTTCATAATTTCACAATTTCATGTTGAAAAGGCTTCAAAAATTCAAGTCCAGTTCTCCCTCTTTACCCAGGAGAAAGATGAAGAAAGATGAAATGCTGCTGAGTAAGGAGTAGACTTTGCCCATCATCACATAGAAGAGGCAGATCCAAAACTTTAACTTGGATATCTCAATTCCAAGTCCAATGTTTTCTCCATATCTTTCAATGACCATTATTATCCCACTCATCTTCCTCTGGACTCATTTCAGCTTCTCAAATATCTTTAAATATAGCCCCTGATGCTGAATCCACGGGCAGATGTGGTCCAACAAACTAAGAGAATGTGAAGATATTTATCTACTTTATTCTAAACTCTGTACATCTATTAATGCTGCTATGGTTACTTTAGATTTCTTTGACAGGCCCTGATGAATTATATTGAGAATGTGGTTAACTAAAATCATTGTGTTGTTTTTTAAACCTGAAATGTGTCAAGCAAGATGTTTTCCACATTGTATTAGAATGGTTCGTTTTTAATTTAACCTAGATATAGGATTTTATATCGAATCCTCTTACATATCTCTTATTAGTTTAGATATATCCTTCTACCTGGTTGAGATATTTTTGAATGTTAATTCTTTATTCAGGCATATTAACTATGCCATGATTTATGACATAGACTCAGTAAGTACACTTGGCAAAGACAGTTCTCACCAAATATGCCATGCAATCCCTTACTTTCCCCAGAATTTGTTGTAATTGGGTTAGGGCCTTATAACTTCCTCTGGCCGATGAACTTTGAATAAAGATGATATCGTTTCTGTGCAAAGGCATTTAAAAGCCAGTGTGATTTTTTTGATTCTTACATCTCCCTGATACTGAGACCTTGTAGGCCATGTGTTCTAGATGTCATAACTACAGAAAGTGCTTACATGAGCTAGTGGCAATACTTTTAAGAGAGTTAACAGTATTCCGTTGAAGTTTCTATATCTAGCTACAAATTCAAATTATCACCCAAAGACATCATAAAAGAATGAATTAAGTGCCTTGTTAAAATCTAAATATATTAATTACCAAGGGCCGTAATGATCTACTGAAGGTTTTTAATCATGGGTGTGATAGAATCAGACTATTGAATTTTAGAGATGCATTCGAGTGTGAGGGGTGGGGCGGTAAATTGGAAGGATCTAAGACTAGAGGCAAGGAGAACTGTTAGGAGGCTGGTTCATGAATATCTGGAAAAGTAATTATGATTATTGGAGCCAAGATGAGCTTACTAAAAACAAATTTATTTCCACTTTTGCCAGTGTTGCTAGACTGGTGTTTCAGAGAAATGATGAAGTCCATAGCCCTGAGCCGGGCTCCTGCCTGCCATTCAGCTTCGTCCTACCCCATTCTCCTTCTTTTCCCCTCTAGACACTGGTTTTTCAGTTTGCTTCAGTGTCTTGAGGATTCTGTCTGAGGCTAGCCGTTTTTGCACGAGCCCTTCATTCTGTTTAGGGTGCTTTCCCACCCTGATCCCCAGGCAGACTAATTCCTAAAACTTTAAATCTCAGTTTTCTTAGGGAGGTCTCTCATGACCCCCTAAATTAAGTTATATCCACTTGCTTAAATACCATTTGCCCCAAACTCTACTACAGCCCTTTTAGAACATTCAATACCCTTGCAATCACTTCTTACAAAATCACTTTCTATTTCCTTTGAGACTAAAAAATTCCTCGAGGACAAAAGCCATGTCTGTTGTTTACCACAGAAGACTTAAAACAGTATGAAGTAGGTGTTCAAATAATATTTGTTGAATAAGACTGCCTAATAAGAGAGTTAACATTTGTTCCGGTTATGTGTCAGAAATCAATGCTAAGCTAAGTGGATTGCAGATTTTAGAGTCTCCCTTTTTTGCCTTCTGGCCCTGTCCGGATTCTGGGTACTTCCTCTTTCCTTCACGGTTCCTCAGAGACAACCTACAGTGATTCTGTGTTGCAATAGCAAGTTTTTTCAGTTTGCTGGGGTTGATATTGTATGGGGATCTAGAAAGTACAGCCCAGACTAAATCTCTCTAGCTGCCCATTTTTATAAATAAAGTTTTATTGGAACACTCTCATATCTATTCATTTTCAAATTATCTCTGGCTGCTTTCACACTAGAAAAATAGTGATGAATAGTGGCAGCCGAAACCATATGTCTCCAAAGCCTAAAATATCACCTTTACAGAAACAATTTGCCAACTCCTAATCTAGTATAAATATTTGAACTCATTTAAGACAGATGGGTGATTTTTTTTTTTTTTTTTGGTATCATCTTATCTGTTTGTGGCTTCTTTTCCTCTTTGCCAATTTTGGTCTGCCTTTAAAATTTAAAATTTATTTTTTGTAATAAAGAATTCAGAATAAAATAGCTGCTGCCTACTGTCATCTGCTGACATATATCTTCTACCCCATGCGGTATGTCTTCCGCATTTGTTTTATTTATAATAAAGATTATTTATAAAACCAAAATTAATCTTTTAATATTTTTAGTGATTCAATTAACATTTATTTTCAGTTTTATTGGGATATAATTGACATGCAACATTGTATTCATTTCAGGTGTACAACATAATGATTTGATATTCATAGACAATCACCACAATAAGTTTAGTCCATAACCTCTTCCTCATGTGTTCTCTTTGCTCCATATATGTGTAACAAAGCCCGTTTTATAGCCCTTAGAATTTTTAGAAGATGCATTCCACGCTGAGCTTCCTTTTGCAGGTTATATTCTTTTTTGACTATAACAGTTCTTTATGACCCTCTGAGATAGTAACTCACCAAATGGCTCTCTCTGTAGTCACAATAATTCCTTTCTTCAGGATCACTTCCACTTGTGTTATTAGAATTTTATTTTTGAAAGTAACTCATCTGTCATGATTAGATTGTTTGATTATGCCAGTAAGTTTTTCTTTTTCCTTTCTAGAAATTTCCAAATGTCATCTTAAGAGTTTTGAGAGCACGTCAGCAGCAGCTGAGATGTCCTTCCACAGCAAGTTTGAATTCTCAGACGAGAATCCAATCCACCCTCATTATTCCCCAAGCAACTCCCACCTGTCAGCATTATAGGTGAATTATCTCTGGCAAAAACATACATTGATGTCCTAACCCCCAGGACCTCAGAATATAAGATAATTTGGAAATAGGGTCTTTACAGAGGCAATCAAATTAAAATGAGGTTGCAAGGACAAGTGCTAATCCAATATTAGTGTCCTTATAAAGAGGAGAAATTTAGACACAGAGACAGACACACCACAGAGAGAACGCCATGTGAATACGAAAGCAGAGATGGAGATGATGCTTCTACAAGCCAATAAACACCAAAGATCAGGAGCAAGCCGCCAGCAGCCAGGAGAGGAGCATCAAACAGACTCTTCCTCCCAGTCTTCGGAAGGAACCAACGCTGCTGACACCTTGCTCTTGGACTACTAGAACTGTGAGGTGATAAATTTCTCTTGTGTAATTCACCCAGTTTGTAGTTCTTTGTTACAGCAACCTTAGCAAACTAACACTGTCAGAAGTATCCCAAAGATGTGAAAGTTTGCAGGCTGATTCTAATACGAACTCCATCTCATTTCCCCAAGTTCTGCCTGCTCCAGCTCCTCCCACCAGTGACCATTGTAAGCCCGCTAAAGAGTCTCAGACTCAAGACCTAACCTCCAGATATATTCATCTCAGCAACTCCAAGATGGACCCTAGGAATCTGATTTTTATTGAGCACTAGAGAAAATTCTGAGGCAGGAGAAGCAGGAAAGATTCAACTGACTTTGTGTAATTTAGCCTCCTCCCTGGGCCCAGGGCCTTAGCACGTCTGAGAACTGATGTGGGGCTCTTGTGCTACTTGGTGTTCCCCAGGTGTCCTCCCCAAGACCAGGTCTAGCTGGCGGCCTGCTATGCCCTCAAACCCTTGCCAGTACTTCCCCTGAGAAAAACCCGGACCCTAGACCCCAATCTGGTGTCTGGGACACTAAGCTCTGAAGACAGATTTCCCAAATGACTGCTCTTGCCTGCTCCTTGAGTGCCGCCTACCCTCAATTTCCCACAAAGATACTCTGGTCATTTAGGGGAGACTCTACTGCCCTGCATATAGAATATCTTCAGTAACTAGACCTGACTCATGAAAGGGCCTCCCCTGCCCTCTAGACACTGGATGTACCAACCTGATTGCATCTCTGTAACCAGGCTCAGCACCTATTTGGGGGCACAGTGTGCTAGACCTTGTACTACATACTGACTACATGGCAAAGACCAAGACACATCCCTTTTCATGTTAGGCTTACGATCTAATGGGGGATACAAAAAAGGTACGCAGACACATGTGACTATGGGTTCAAGGGTCTGGGGCATAAAGGTGGAATACCTACCCCCAGGGTCTGGGGAGTGGGAAGCAGGGAGAACAGCTTGGAGAAGCTCGCATTTAAAACCGAAACCGAAAAAATAGGAGAATTTAGCAGAGGCACCAATAGAGGTGCTTTGGAGGAGCTATAGCCTTCCCTTTATTTCCATCATGCCCCGTACTCGGCCATAAGCTACCTAATATTAAAAACTAACATATTGATTTGCCAAATACCAAATGCAGTTCTAAGCACTTAACTCAGTTAATCATCACAAGAACCCCATGTGGTAGGTACTATTATTATCCTAGGTCCATATGTGGGGAAACTGAGGTGCATAGAGATTAAGTACCTCATCCTGGATCACAAAGCTAAGTGGTGCCACTGGGACTTGAACTCAGGCAGCCCGCCCACAAGGAGTCATGCTTTTATCTCATTTTTCTTGCAAGGAAAGAGTTTTCCCGCTAGGAAAGAGTTTTCCCGCTATGCTAGGCAGTTTTAAAACACCTCCTCTAGCATTACTCTACCCATCTGCTTCAAACAGACATACTGAGCCTCTCTTTTAGAGAAATTCCCAAATGCCCTTGGACATGAGCCGAACAAAGGCGGGTAGTACTGGGTATGGGGAGGAGGGGGAGATATTTAGGCCCAAAACCCAAAGTGAGCATGATGGTTCCCGGTAAGAACAAGTAACTGGAGGGGGAAAAAAGGGGTCAAGGGTTCCCCAGCCCCAATCATGTCCCACTACGAGAGTCTTTCTCAGAAGAGAGGAAAGGCTGACAGATCGCTAACCTCAGTGATACTGAAGAACACACTCCCTGTCCAGTAAAGCATCCCCAGATGGGCATGAGGAGAAGGTCTGGGTGGGTGAGCCACAACTGACCCTCAGCGCATTTGTCTCTCATTCAGCCTCTGCCTTTCTACCCTCACCTGCTCTCTTTTCATCTCTCCAATTTCTCTTCTGCTTGGCTCAATCAGCCTCACAAACCACAAACATAATCTTGCTATTGGCCTGCAGTTCTTCAGACTATCAGAATCTTCAAACTGTCAGCTCAGGTCTTGGGGACAGAACCTTTAGGCACAGCCCTGCACCACCCTTTCCCCACCCCTAACCAATCAGGGTGGTCTTTATAGGCAGCCTGAAGGGAAATTAATTCCTGGTTGGAATTAAATAACAAAGAGCTTCTAGAAATCTAGATTTGACACTGACAACTGAAGAATTTAAGACACTAGGTGTAAAACTGAGCACGAAAGACTGTTCTCCACCCCCACCCAAACCCCCACCCCACCCACCCCCGCCCCCATCCTAGGCTTTTGGACTTGCCTGTGATGTAGGTCTTACCTTTGGACAAATACTCTCTTGAACTGTTGGGTTATACCTTCATATTTAAAGGACTGTTAATCAACACAACATGGCAGCTAATATGGGAAATGAATTGTAAAGAGGAAAGGCAATAATTTCTTCACTAAATGAAAGAGGAAATATGAATCTAAAAAACATAATCTGGCATTGATTGAAGTAAATTACCAGCTGATTAGATGGCTGTAAATACAGGGAAAGAATCTTCAACAGGCAGCTGGATTTTGTAAGAAAGAGGGAAATTGGAGGGCAAAGGAGGTGTTGAGCACAGACGGGGCTCAGAAAAGAGGAATAATGGCAGCTCTGTACTGCCGAGATTATAAAAGCAGGAAGGGATTTGTAGGAAGTGTTCTGTAGTTGGAGCCTGCATGAAAAGATAGCTCCCCTACTCCCACTCTGCCAGCCACACCTCCTTAGTGAGGCTGAAGGTGTTAAACAGCCAAACCCATATCCGGCAGCAGGTAGGAGGGTGTTAGTGTTTGTTATTGCAACACAGGAAGTGTCAATGATTTCTGTTCAGAGGGGGGAACCTGTTTTAGGTTATACTTAATTTGGAAGCTTCTAACTTCCTACCAAAAGCCAGGGACTTAGAAACCCCTCTCAGCCCAGCAGCCTACTGGGACAGAGTCCATGCTGATCTCAGTGGGAGGTGCCAACCGCTAAATAGCAGCTGGGCCAGCTTCTGCAGGGAACAAGCAGTGAAGGCAGCAAGCCCCAGGAATTGAGAACTCTCTGCGGTTAGTAGGAGCATCGAACAAGGAAGGACAGAATAGTGTAACTGGAAAATTTAACACTCTTCTGTGCACTCCAAAAGAGAGCCCTTCTCCCTCTGACAACTAGGGGGAGAGTGTGGGTGGGGTGGGACTTTGAGGAGGTGATTGATTGGGGTAGAAACGGTAGGGGAGAAGGAAGATGACTGTGATTTTTGCTTTGGTGATGGGAGTCAAGCAAAGAATAGGGAGTAGAGGCCTTAATCCCATGGGTGTGATTGTTTCCATAACCCTGAGTCCTGCCCTATAAACTCCTAATCCCTAATCCCTAAAACATCTGGGCGGTCTCATGGTCTAAGGAGAGAACATAGAGAATACATTGCTGCTAGGTTAGCTCAGCAACCAGCAACACTCCACCCTCCATTGCCTTTGGGTTTCAGGCCTCAGGCCCTGGATATGCCTGTCACTGGACAATGGATCCAGTGACCACATCAGCTACAGTTAGCTTCTAGAAGAAATCATTGCAGTGCAACATGGCAGAGGACACACGAATGGATGAGTAAACAATATAGAATAAAGATAATGGGGGGAGGAGTTGGGGAAGAGGCCTTCTTTAAGCTTGGATGATGTCATTTCTCAGCCAGATCTGACTAAAGGTGTCACTGATTCCCTAAACGGAGGTATTTTAAGCTACGACACACAGGATGCTACTTGAAGCTTACTGTGCAGATACAACATTTAAACATCAATTGATACAATTAACTGGATATAGTTCTCATTCCACATGTGGAGTTAGTTGTTCTCAACAAATCTTGTTTGATTTCCTCTATGAAATTCTGAGTTAAATAAACTTTGCACCATCTGGGGATACACAAAACTGTCACCTGTAGTCAAGATCCCCATATTCTGAGGGCCAACTCCAGGTAAGTAGCCCCTCTTATTAAATGCTTCGTTAACAATGCTTGCGGCTATCAGAATGTGACACCCATGACAAAAGCCAGGATAAATCAGATCTCTAAAGGGGCACAGATAACTTAGACTGGCCAAAGAGAATTCTGAGATCTTTTTACAACTAGTTTGGGGCCACCTTTGGACAAGGACAGAAGTGGAGCTGGGTTCACTTCATCTGGCATTAACTGAAATGAAGGTTAACATGCCAAAATATTTGGGTCACTGACTAAAAATAAGAGCAAATTGTAGAACTGAAGGGTGTGACTAGAGGAAGTGGTGACACCGAAGAAAAGGAGTAGAAAAACAGGAGGCCGTAGCGTTGAGAGCTGGTTTCCTAACGGATAAGAAGAATGAGATGAATGCGAAAGGAGACTGAAGAGCAGGGAGGAAGTCACAGGCCTCCCATGAAACCATCGGTTTAGCTCCACCCTCATTGCCCCCCACCCCCCGCCCTCAGAATGACTCTTTATGGTGCTAGCAAGAGGCACATTTTCAATAATCCCCCAAGTTCATTAGATCCTCCTTCTCTGGTAAAGTTGAGACGAGAATCAGTTTTACTGGAAAAACACGTGGTGCTCATATACTCAGGAAATGCAACGCACTTCTCTTACGATGCTTGTATTTTATTTTCCTTAAAAAAAAAAAAAAAAAAAAAAGGGTACAAATCCCCAAAGCTACAACAGGTCCCAAATGAGCCAATTTAAAGCATTGAGTCTGATTGGATCGCAGGTTTCTGGGGGTGGAACAAAGTCTTTTGTGAAACTTGTACCATATGCAGCTGCCCAAATTTTCTATGCAGAATTTCTTCTCTGTCATCAGAAAAGAGGTTTTTTGGCTGAAAGTAAAAATACATCCCAGACAAGAAACCTTTAACAAGGTAAGACTTGCTGAGATTTCTCAAAAAATTCCACTGCAGGATAAAAAAAAAAAAAAGTCTTTTCTTAAAACTGATCCATATTAATGTTATTCCTTTTCAAATCTCAGCAAGTTTCTTTGTAGACCCAGACAAACTTATTCTAAAATTTATGTAAAAAGGGAAAGGCCCTAGGATAGCCAGACAATTTTGGAAAATAAAAATTGGGAGGAGTCACTCTTCTCAATGTTAAATCTTAATATACAACTGCAGTATCAAGACATAGTGGTCCTGATGCAGGTGAGGGGAGGGGCGGGAGGCACAGGTGCTTCGATCAGGGAAACAGAGGAAGAACCAAGACATAGAACCACGCAAATGTGCCCAACTAATTTTTGACAATGGAGTAAAAGCAACCAAATGGAAGAGAAATAGCCTTTTCAGTGGTGCTGAAACAATTGGACCTAAACCTCACACCTAATATGAAAAATTAACTCTAAATGGATCATGGGTTTATGTGTAAACATAAAACTATAAAAGTTCTAGAAAAGAACAGAGGAGAATATCTTTGTGACCTAGGACTAGGCGGAGTTCTTAGATTTGATACCAAAAGCATGATCCATAATCAGAAAAATTATACATTGGACCTCATCGAAATTAAAAACTTTTGCTCTATGAAAGACCCTAAAATAATGATGAAAAGACAAATTATGGACTGGGAGAAAATATTTACAAATCGTATATCCAGCAAAAGTATGAGTCTAGAATATATAAGAACTCTCGGCCTTTCGAGCCACACTTCTCTTGCTCGGGCCCACTTCCACGTCTGGAAGTGTACTTTCCCTTCTAATAAAATTTATATATATATGAATTCTCAAAACTCAACATTAAAAAAATAGATCCAAGGCATCTTTCAGCTCCATGTTTTGTATTATATGTCTGTGGACCACCTGACTTGGGGTCTTGGGGTGGGGAAGGATAGAGGAGGAACAGGGGAGGGCTTGGTAAATGCAAATTCTTGTGAGTCACCACAGAAATTCTGATTCCATTGATCTGAGTGGGACCTGAGAAATCTGCATTTAAAACAAGTCCTCAGGAGACTTTTTTTCCTTATTAGAGTTTAAGAACTCCCACCACTGTTTAATCTAGCAAACTATAAAGGAATATCTGCATTAGAAAGAAAACTGAGACTGGGCCCTGATGGGGAAAACAAAAATAGGGGATATTTAAAGACCATCAACAAATCACAAGCATTTGAACAACATTTTCTAAGAAGAAGCAACAGTTCTCTAGACTTACTGGATGTGAGCGAAATGAGGCACTCCCCGCCCCACCACTGCAGACACACTCACTCAAGTGTACAAGTGTGAGAAGAACTTGCTGGTGTGCTCTCCCCAGGAAGTGTTCACAAGTTGTGAGAGCACGGACTTTGGCAACTTAGGGGACGCTCATTCCCCAACTGAACCCGAGTCTTTGAAGCCCATGTCACTTGGGCCTATGAGGAAGCCAAAGACAGGGATCCCAGCCCCAGCTATTGTTGACGGGTGAAAGCCTGCCTCAGGGGTCTCTAACATCGCTTTCTCCCACCACCTTTCCCGCCCACTCACACATAAATGTGTAAACATATGAACAGCTCCCTTTTACCTAGCCACCAAATAGTCTGTGCTGCTGCCTTTACCACTCTGCTTCCAACAGTTCACAGGTACCAAAAGGAGAGCGTGAGGACAAGGCAACATGACTAAGCGCATAACAGGTTGAAGCCAGGGCCCTCTGAGCAGCTGGTAAGTAAGAGGGCTGTGACCACACCTCTGAGAAATGGGAACAGGGGGCCAGCCTGACCAAGAAAACTGCACCAGGGAGGGTGAAGTCAGACCTGTCAGCCTATCAAAAAATGATGTGGCCCTTATTAAGACAGGACCAGCTCAAGCGAGGTGCTGGCCAGGATGCGAAGATGTCCTGGTCTCTGTCCAAGGGCAGGGATGAACCACTTGCTTGACCCAGGCACCTGGGCTTCTGAGATGGCTTCCTGCCCAAGAGGACTGCTGAGTTGCTCCCCAGCACCCTGCGCAGCTGGGGCCCTAGGTTTTTCAAGGTTTGTTCATTTGTGTCTGTTGTATCTCCTGTCTGTCAACTCAATGAAAACTAATTAGTGTAGAACCAGAGTCTCCAGTTCACTTCCATTTATCTCATTATTTGTTTCTGTTTTGGTTGAAGCCAAGTGACAAATGATAACATCTCCCCACAGAGCAGGCGCACACAGACACATGGAGGCCTACTCGCGTGTGCCAGTCTCACAAGCACGCACAGTACACATACTCAGACATATGAAATCACATGTACACACACAGGTACTCACGCACACAATCTATCCCACATGCACATGAGACATCCACACATGCATTCACCCATACACATGTATATGGACATTAATACACATCCATGCACCCACTCACACATGCACACACATATACATCCATACGCACATGCACGTACACGTCTGCTCCAGACAGAGGCCAAGGTGAGGTTCAGCTGATGACGGTCATCTAGGGTAACTTCTCTTTCTGTTTCAAATCTGGGAAGGAGAGAGAAACATAAACAACAGCTTGCCCAATTGAGCGGCCCACTGCTAGCAGGGAACTGATGTTTGGAATCTCTGGAACCTGGGTCCCTTGGGGCCAGGATCAGCTCACAGGCTGCCATTGGTGTTTTGGAGGCAGCTGTTTCCTCCTCCCGCGTGCCTGTTCCCTAAGCTGCCTGGGCACTCTTGCCTGCACTCTGTAATGCGTCCTTGAATCTTAGATCCTGTTTGCAGCCATTGTCAATCGAGTGGGAGACCTTCCAAGTTTCCGTCTCAATGAAGACAAACTGTTCCAAACCCAAGCTCCTATGAAGCGTTCCAGGAGCTAACCTGGTTTGGATTTTAAACAGTAACGCTGCGCTCCCTGGCTGTGAAGTAGCCCTGGCTCCAGGAAAGAAACGGAAGCCCTCTAGTGGCCATTGCTGATGTGACAATAGGCTTTGAAAGCTCATGGACCCTGCAGTGGCCAGTAGGTTCTTGAAGACACAGGAAGGAAACGGCAATAATAAAATCTCTAGAGCCTAACGCCTACCTCCTTCACCCCCAAATGCTTCTGACACCAGTCCTATCAAATTCTCTTCTCGACAGCTCTCTTCATTGCTCCCAGCCTAGCTCTGGCCTTAACACCCCATTCTTAGATGTGCCACAGCAGTTTGTTTCCTGGATTCTCCACCTCCAACTTCCGTGTCTAATCTATTATGCACCTTGCTGCCAAATTCATCTTCCAGACACTGTTATCTTCTATGTTCTCTACTTAAGAATCTGTTGTGCTCCCCCATTGACGAAGAACAGACCTGTGGGTGCCAGGAATCAGGGTTTGGGGAAGAGTTCGACTACAAAGGTGCAACATGGGAGAAAACTTTTCTTGGGGGGATGTTAGAAAGGTTTTATATCCTGATTGTGGTAGTGGTTACACAAATCTGTGTATGTGTTAAAGCTCATAAAACTATATACTAAAAAAGTAAAGTTAATATAAAAACAAAACAATATTTAAGGAAAAAAACCCTCAGAGGTAAACAGTTTAATCTCAGCAAGTTCAGGAAACGTATGTGGTGTTATTAATTCAATGTAAAGATATTGATCACCTATTATGGGCAAAAAGGATACCAGAACCCAGTGATGGAGCAGTTTTAAGAGCATTAGGTTTGAAATCTGCTAGAGCTAAGATTGAACCCCTGATCTATCCCTTAGGAAATGTATGTCCTTAGGGAGTTTGCCTAATGTCTTTGAGCTTTAGTTTGTGAGTATCGTAAAACACAAAGTATGAACATAGTAGGAGGTCAAAATAGTAACTATTACTATTATCACCATATTGTTAGTAATAAAGCTTGTTCATCAACGACAATGATGACTCGACTTTCAAAATCTACCCAGAACCTAACCAGACTTGGCATGTCCACTGCCACCACCCTGGTCCAAGCCACCGTCACCTCCTTCAATAGCTCACTAACTGGTCTTCTTGCTCCCACCCGACCGTCTATTTTCAACCTAACAACTGGAATGATCTCTTTAAAATATAAGTCAAATTATGTCACTGGTCTGTTCAAAGCCTTGCTGTGGCTTCGCATTTCACACATAGTAATAGCCAAAGCCCTCCCACGTCCTAAGAGACCCTGCTTGCTCTGACTCTACTTGCCTCTCTCATACTACCTTCTATCGCTTTCCGCCCGATTCACTCTACTTTGTGCGGCTAGTCCCTCTACCTCAAACATTTTCCTCATATGCCTGCACTACTCACTCTTTAAAATTTCAGTCTGCTGCACTTTCCCCCAGTGTTAACAATCCCCTTTGTCTTGCCCAGCTCTTTGTTTTCCATGCCTCTTACTCCCTTCTACATAATAAAATAAAAGATAACGGATGATTCTCTCATAGATTGCTGGTGGGAGTATAACTCGGTGCAACCACTTTGGAAATCTTTTAGAGTGTATCTATTAAAGCTGCAAATACCCTCTTCTATTCCTGCATGTAAACCCAACAAAAAGGAATGCTTCGATCCACTAAAAGACACATATAAGACTGTTAATAGTGGTTTTATTTATAATATCTCCAAACAGGAAACAACCCAAATATCAATCTGCAGTACAATAGATAAATAAATTATGATCTATTCAAACAATGAATTAATACATGGCAATAAAAAAGAATTACCGATACCCTTAACAACATGAATGAACCATAGACCTAACTTCGAGCAAGAGAAATCAGAAACAAAAAGAGAACATTTTTTTTGTGATTTAATTGATAGGCAAGAAAGGCAAAGACTTTAAAGATAGAAGTCAGAATAGAGCTACTTGTTTCCTCAATGGGGAGGCAACCTAATCTCTCTGAAAATAGAGATATTTTGCATAGATAATATCTCCCTTACAGGGCTGGGCTAATTGCAGATAATGTATAGTAGTTTGCATCTATCACAAGTTCCTGGCACAGAGTATTGGCTTAATAAATGATAGTTTGTATTCACATATGTTCTCAGTTCATGTTAGTTTAACAATTGATAAGTCAAGGATAGCTTTATTGGTATTCAGCCCAAAAGTTCCAGTTGCATATGCCATTGGTTGCTTCCTGATAATCGTTACCCCTTTCTTCCTTCTTACTAGAATCCACATTTAGGGAAGCTTTATGCTCTCCACAGAAAGATGAAGCATGTCTAAGCTCTTGTCCCCTTGCCAAATACCCACTTTCCTAGTTTCCCCTTGTACCTTGCCGTGCCCATGTGCCCAGTTTTGGTCAATAAGACCTAAAGAGGAATTCTGATAGGAGATTAGAAAAGATTTCTCCTCCTTGCTAAAAAGAGAAAGGCACACACACTCTCACACCACCCCCCTTGTTTTTGCCTTTTGACAAATGATGGGTGGAGCTGTGGCAACTATCTCTTGACCATGAGAATCATTGAGACAAGGATCCAGAGTCCCAAAATAGCAGAATTATCAAACCACCTACCTTCAGGCTTCTTATTCTAAGAGTTAAGTGTCTTTATTATTTAAGCCACTGTTAGTTGAGTATCCTGTTACTTCCAGCTGAAATTACTCCTGTGACTGACTCTTCCCTTAAAAAAATACAAGTGTACAAAAGAGAGTCCTTAAACCGATTATTAAGGCATCTTACCACGCTCTCGTTAATTTTCCCAGTGTCTGAGCACAACCTGCCCCTTTCATGGTCCTTCTATGAGTCTCTTCCTTGCTAGTTGACTAAAATGTCTTCATTTTCTAAGGTATATGAAACACTAATGAGCTCAGCAACCTTCTTCGGGTCTTGAGGCTAAAGAATAAATTAACAGGAAAATTCTACTCAGTTTCCTACTCCCGTTGGAGGTTAGCCAACTACTAAACTCTGCTGGTAACTTATGCTAACCTACAATTTGTCTACGAGCACCCCTGTGTGCCAGCTCTGTACGTGTAAATGTGCTGTGAACAGAAGGCTCATCCAGACAGGGCTCATCATCCCTGGCTGACATGGCAGATTTGCCTTGAACTAAATGACATTCTGAGCCCCTCATAGGCACAGGCCCTTTCAAGGCCTTGCTTGGGACTCAAGCAATGTGTTCATATGGTTATATGCTTTTTAGAGCTTGTAAGATATGTTAGCCACAATCAGTTAAGACTTGTGTCCTTTTCCTCTCCATCTTACGCTCCGTTACACTTGCCCTTCTCTAAGGTGGTGTTAGACCACGGCTGTCGGGGATTCGGCTAAGGAGAAGTTAAGTTGGAGATACATAGAGTTTGGGTTAAGAAGCTTGTATTTATGTGGTGAGTTTCACATCTAGTTAAGTTATTACTAGCTATTCTGCTTCAGGAACAGCTTCTTGCAATATTCTCACTGCTTGCTTTCACAATGAAGAGGTCATATTACAATATGAACATGACCTATTGCACCGTGCATTGGAAGTATGTAGATATTGAAGGAGGAAAAAAGTATTAAGCCAGAAGGTAGTCTGTGGAAAATTCTGCTAATCTTCAGATATACAAAATAACAAGCACAGGATTTGATTCTCACGGACGCCTAGTTAAAACAGACATTCTGTCTTGCCAGATTATACTCAATAAGTAATATATGCAATTATAAACCCATATTTTTTCTTCTTTACATGAATCACACAAAATAGAATTTATCAGAATTTCTGTGTTTGTAGGGCACAAACCAACGTCAGTTCCACGGTGACTATGTTTATTTGTTTAGTCATATATTTTACACATTAACATAGTGGATAATATCATATCCTAAAGAAAATCAGCAGTTTCAGACAAAATGGTATGAAAAATTATCCATCAGTGGTGGTCTCCCACCCAAATACTAACCAGGCCCGACTCCGCTTAGCTTCTGAGATCAAACTGGATTGGGCCTGTTCAGAGTGGCATGGCTATAGCAGAATTTCTTTTTAACTTGAAGCTTTGAAAGGAGAAGATTAAGTGAGAGAATCGAAACTACTTTATAGAATGCCTTGCCTTACACAGAGTTTGTTAAGTGAATGTAACCTGATGTTAAACAGAACACTTCTCACCTCAGTTCTCCAGAGGAACTGATATAGCTTTCAGGGACCAAAGTTTATGTGAAACAGAAAGCTATAAGAAGAAACTTTTATAAAATCTGAATTTTGGTTTCAAAAATTCAGGACGTTTATCCAGGGGCTTCTTTCATGCTTCAAGAGTACAAACGGTTTTCGGAGAATGGGAAGAGGAAACATTCTGGTGAGAAGGATTTCTTTGGCGAAATTTGTGCTAAGAACTTCCAATCCTATCTTTCCATGAGGAAATAAGGGGTGAGGAGGTATCTGAATCTACCCGCAAGCCTTGGAGGTCAGCAACAGGGCCACTTTGAGAGTGTGACATGCATTGCCTAGAGCATAAAAAACACAGCAGCTGAGGGCTAACTTCTGCCTCAGAAAATTTGCAGGGCAGGAGAGAAACTGGTAGGCTGTATTAGGGGCAATAGAACCAAAGGTAAGTTGCTGTTTCGTTTGAGAAATTACTTCACCTCAGACTGGTGGCAGGACAAAAGGCGTTTTCCCAATGCAGAGCACACAGGATCCAGGATCCGCCAGCCTGAGGCTGTTTTAGGATCCACCTGATAGGATCAGTAGAAGGGGCAATGTGACCCCAATGGGGTCCTTGGAGAAGTTGGTAGCAGCCAGCTGAGGAGGGGCATTGGTTCATTTCCAGAGTTCCAGCACAGACAGCTCCAAAAGTGTCCCCAAGAGAATGTCATCTTTAAACACCAGCCTAACTCAGCACAAAGCCAAGTCACGGCAGATACAGTAGAAGTAACATTTCCTGCTCCAAAACTAAAACTCGGATAACAAAAAAAGAGAAATAAAGGAGAGATGTGTGGGCTGCCAGTCCACGGTGTTGTGGCCTGAGAGAGGGAGGACTAATATTAAATAAAATTCAGGCTTTCTTTATTTCTAGGGCTGAGTGTTCTAACGTGTGTCTTGTGCTGTGTTTGTGACTTAAAACAACCACAGTCCTGACCATATATTGCTTATGGGTGAATCATATTTATCCAGGGCAGGAAAAGATTATCACACATTGAGTTGTATCACATATTGTGACTTTATCACAAGTCAAATCTGTCCAATGCTTTTGTTACATTAACTTCAGAATACACAAATAAAAAGCTACAAATAACCTCACGCTATAATTATGTTATTGATTGGACATCACTTTCCAATCCTTTTTTTCATAGAGCTTTACTTAAATCCATATTCAGAAGTGGCTGAATTCCTGTCTCTGTGTTGGTCTTAATTGGAATCATTCATTAATTCAACAAATATTTACTGAGGACTGACAAGTTCAGCTTCCTGAACACTGCTTTGATCCTGCTGCTCTCCTGCTCAATCACCTTCTGTGACTCCCCGTGTCTTACGGCGGTGACTTTCCAGGGGATGACCATATCAGTAGGGTAGAGCTTTCATTCACCCTGACCTCCCTCTTTGGGGGAAGGTGGAGTGTCCTCGCCTCGCTCTCCAGTCACCCTCCTCGCTGCCCTAAAAGCCACTATGATGAATACAAGGACTCATTTAATTTGCTCTCAGCAGAGCTTCTATCTTTTGTCCACTGAAATCACTTGGATAAAAAGGAAATAGAATTATATTTCATTAGGATTCAGCTTACATTTTCTTTTTTTTATTAAGCTGGGAATATAATATTATCTGTTGGCAGTGGCCCAGTGATAATCGTTTTAGCTCAGATCGCTTCTCTAATGCCATGTCCTGGGGAAGGAAAGCTTATGAGGCTTTCATGACAGATTTTTTTTTTTATCTCTAGGGGCTCTTTCATTCCTGTTTCTTACACCTGGCCTGACAGAAGGTTTGGAGGTTATTGGGGTCAAATCAGTTTGGTTGGAAAGGGAGGATAGGGGCAGCAATTACAAAGGTCTGACCTGCACACAACTTGTAGGATATCTTTGTAGTTAATACATTTAAATGACCTATTCTAAGATGTTATGCTTCTTCACTCTCTCTTCTGTAGTCTCCAGTATACCCTATTTGGAATGGCATTAAAATGAATTTTCTGAATTAACTGTGATTATTCTGTTGCTGCTTATTGGATATGCTAAAATAACGACTGATGGCAAACACATTCAAAATACAGGTATTGGGAGATAACATTAACACTTGTATTCTTTGCCTTTGTTGTTGTTGTTACTTTATTCTTAGCACTTACACTTACAGTGACAATTACTATATGCTAAACATTGGGGATTAAAGAAATTGATAAGAGGCTGAGGTGGGGGGTTCTCTGGTAGGAGGTGGGATGGTGACCTAGCCTGTGCATCACACGAGAAAGAAAGAAAGAAAGAAAGAAAGAAAGAAAGAAAGAAAGAAAGAAAGAAAGAAAGAAAGAAAGAAAGAAAGAAAGTGAAGAAAGAAAGAAAGAAAGAAAGAAAGAAAGAAAGAAAGAAGAAGAAAGACGAGAAGGACTGGAGGCGGGAGGGAGGGAGGGTAGGGAGGAGGAAGGCGGAAGGAAGAAAGAGAGGAGATAGGATGGTAGAGAAAGAGAGTGCCAACAGAATAAAGAATGAAGAAGAAAGAAAGGGAATAAAAAGGAAACCAAGAATAGGAAGAAATCAAGAAAGTAAGCAAGAGGAAGGAAGAAAGAAAGGAGGAAAGGAGGGAGGGTGTCAGTAAGGTTATACAAAGCCTAAATAAAGATAGGTGCACATAATTTCTGAAGGACTTCACATATTCTTAAATACAATTCATTTATAAGGGGATCACGAGGTCTGGGGTGGCATCTTTGGTCTAGAGATCCACAAGCAACTCTCTCAGACATTCTCTGAGGGTAAACAGAGAAGTACTTTGGGCCTTGTGGACATTGAGCCACACAGCTGAAAGAGGCAATTATTATTTCTTGATGTCACTGACTAGAGGAGAGAAAGGAGTACAAACTCCTGGGCTCTAGGCAACCAACTGTGTTGATGGTTTACATACATCCTTGGAGATCAGACACAGGCAAGGTTTGCTTGGCTACAACAATGTTTTCCTTTAACCAAAGCAAAAATTCAAATGAAAATATTTATTTTTTGATTTTATGAGACAACTTTTCAATATATTTTTCTAATATCCTTAAATGAGTTTTTCTAGTTAGAGTTTACATAAACTGAAAGCAAACCCTGTTACCTTGACTCAGCAAGGATCTGTGTAGTTATGAGGTCCCTGTAAGGAAAGGCACGTGATCAGGTAGGTGCCATCCTCAGAACCACATCCTGGGCCTGGGGTAAGAATTTTAGGTACCTGAAGTCATTTGTTTATTTCTACTTCGTGCATTTATTAAACATTTATTGGGCACATATCATGCCTCCAGTGGCTTAATTTATTCAAGAATAAACATGGAGGACAAAACTGAATCACACTGGTTGGGGAGGGGTATGGTAATGGCCACTGCTAGATGTCCCCAGATGCTTAGCTGAGTTGTTCCATGACGCCATGTGTTGGAGGCACACAAAGTGCATCGTTTCTGCACCTGGAGAGCGGTATTTGCCAGCACACCCTGTGGAGTTAAAGTGATTTGGGGGTGCAATTGACAGTATAGTGACATTTTAAAAATCTGACATCAGAAGATAGTGGATTTTGCTTTTTTTATTAGCCACCATTTATATGAAAATGCTGCTGAGGACACTTCTTAGATAATGCAGTCCAAACGCAAACACTGGCGAGCAACCCAAATTGTAGCCACACGGTGTGTAAGAGACTCTCAGAGCCAGGATGCCATTTCTAGGTCTCATACACTATATTCAATGCAAATGTCGAAATCATATTTCGCGGGGTTTCCGCTTTGCCAGCAGGTACCATGTGCAAGCTTCACCTAGGCATCATCATACTGGGACTTAATGATCCTGGCAGCCTTGCTTGTGAAGCAGCAGCCCCATAGCTGTCCTGTCCCCTGCTGACCCACGGAATCACGCCACTGAGCAGCCACTGTGAGTCACTGTCGGCATTACCTGATCGCCTATTTTCTTATGATCCACCTGGCCATCAGTTGTGGAATGTAGCTTACATATGCCACGAAGCCCCGAGAATCCCAAAGTCCTTGCCATACAGGGCGACTTTGTGTACATTTCTTGACTGGTTTCTATGTAGTTTCTGAGGAGCGTTTCTTGATTCTCTGAATAATCTTTCTCACCTTGAACTCAAAGAACTTCATAACTTTTTTTGTTGTGCCTCCCCTGCTAATCTTTGAAATCAGAAATGTATGTGTAATAAGCAGAATAATGGCCACCTTAAGAGGACAATGTCCTAATCCCTGGAATCGGTGAATATGATAGGTTACATGGAAAGGGCTAATTAAAATTGCAAATGGAACTAAAGTTGCTCATTAGCTGTAGAGATGGGGAGATTACCCTGAATCACGCAGGTGGGCCCAAAGGAATCACAAGCGTCCTTATAAACAAATAAAAGTAGGACAGTCAGATTTAAAGAAGCTGTACCAAAGACACAGGAATGGAGTGTTGCAATTGTTTGTCTTTCAAGATAAAAGGCAGCCATGAGCCAAGGAGTGTGAGCAGCCTGGCCAAGCTGGAAAAAAAAATGAAAACAGGCTCTCCCCTAGAGCCCTCAGAAGGAACACAGCAGCACTGCCATGCCTTGATTTTATCCGCTGAGACTCAATTTGAACTTCTAACCTACAGAACTGTAAGATAATAAATTGATGTGGTTGTCAGCCACTAAATTTGTAGTAATTTGTTCATAGTAATAGGAAACTAATACAATATGTGTGATTCATCTTTTTTTTGAATAAGTGCCTAACACAGGGCCTTGCTTTCTGCAGGTATTCAATAAGCATGTATTGAATGAGCAAATACCAAAGAACTGTTTTACATCTGAAGTTGACTTTTTTATTGTGGTAAAATATACATAATATTTATTATTTTAACCATTTGTAAGTGTACAATTCAGTGGTATTAAATTTATCTACAATGTTGTATAACCATTAGCTTTATCTATGCCTAGAAGTTTTTAATATCCTCCTCCCAAAAATCTCTACCCATTAAATAATAACTTCCCCTTTGAGTTTACCTCCAGCCCCAGGTAACCTCTACTAGACTTTCTGTCTCTATGAATCTGCCTACTCCAGGTACCTCATAAATGGAATCCCACAATAAATGTCCTTCTGTGTCTGGTTCATTTCACTTAGCATAATATTTTCAAGATTTTTCCATGTGACAGTATATATCAAAATTTGACTCCTTTTTATGGCTGAATAATATTCTATTGTATGTATATATCACATTTTGTTTAGTCATTCATCTGTCGATGGACATGTGGGTTGTTTCCAGCTTTTGCCTATTGTCAAAATGCTGCAGTGAACATTGACATACCACTATCTGTTCAAGTTCCTGCTTTTAAATCTTCGGGGTATGTTCCTAGCAGTGAAATTGCTGAGTCATATGGTAGTTCCACATTCAACCTTTGAAAACCTGCCTAAGTGTTTGCAACAGTGGTTTTACTATTTCACATTCCCGCGAGTGATGCATGTTTCCAATTTCTCCAGATACTTGCCAACACTTATTTTCTATTTTGTTTCTTTTCTTTTTATAAAAGTATAGTCATCTTGGTAGTTGTGAAGTGGTAGATCATTGTGGTTTTGATTTTCACCTACCTAATAACTAATAATTATGAGCATCTTTTTATGGGCTAACTGGCCATTTGTATATCTTTGGAGAAATGTCTCTTCAAATTCTTTGCTTATTTTTTTAATTTACTTTTTTATTTTGCTGTTGAGTTTTAGGTGTTCCTTACGTATTCTGGATATCAATCCCTAATCAGATAAATGATTTGCAAACTAGAACTATTTAATAGGTTCTAGTTTTGCTTTCTCGATAGTATCCTTTGATCAATAAATGTTCAAAACGTTGATAAAATTCATCTATTTTTCTTTTGTTGCCTATGCTTTTACTATGTGTGATGCTAAGTGGTACTAGACTTATCAGGGTGATCATTCCATAAGGCATATGAATGTGTAACCACTATGTTGTACATCTGAAACTAATATAACACTGCAGTCAGCTATAATTAAAAAATCAAGTTAAAGAAATTTAAAGGCATCCTAGGCTTTTCGATTTGTTGCTTTGCATCTATCACTATATAAAGGATTGTCCAAATACTGGAAATGATGTGTAGCAAAGTTCTCTTTTACATATGAAAATCTCCGACTAAGCAGCTTTATTCACAATAGTCCAAAATTAGAAACACAATCCAAATGTTCATCAGTAATAGAATGGATGATAAGCCGTAGTATATTGATCCAATGGCATAAGTGTAGTCCTACCACAGATATGAACATGGATGAATCTCACTGACACACTGAGGAGGGAGAAGCCCAGGCACAAAAGTTCACATACCATATGGTTTCATTAATTATAAAATTAAAAAACAGACGAAACTAATGTATGGTGGTAGAAGTCAGATTTATGGTTACCTGGAGTGGGATATTAATTGGGAAGAGGCATGAAGGAGACAAAAAACATTCTGGGGTGTTCGAAGTAATCTGTATCTTGATCTTGGCAGTGGCTACATGGGTGTGTGTATAATTTATCAAATTTACACAAGATCTGTGTACTTTACTATTTGTATGTTATACAAAAGCAAAATTTATATGCAAAACTTTCTTAAAAATTAAATCTCTGGCTAATAGTAAGGTTCACAGGGTTAACGTTGATATGCGATCTTGGTGGTTTTTCCCATCAGAACATGATCTGAGCTCTCCAAAATGTTCTTTGGGAAGTTTAAAAACAAGAACTAATAGAGTATCAGCAGCAAGTAAAAGCTCCTTAAGATTGTCATAGAATCTTGCAAATGTGCTTTGTGGAAGGAAGAGTTTCCTTGAGGTCTAGATAGGAGGGCAATAAATCGTTAACTTCTAGATTCCTGTTATACTCTTGAGATAAAAATAAGTTGCCTGGAAAAACAGCATGCAACCAAGGAGGATGCTTTAAATGCTGCAGTATTTGGAAACTGTGGCCTTGATTGTTGCTTGAAGATGTTGCTAAGATACGTTAAATAGAAAGAAACACATTGAAAAGGATGATGAACAGTAAAGCAGAAATTTTTAAAACACAAATGTAAGTTCAAGCATGTGTCCTGTTAACATACTCAGGTGAGAAATTGAGAAGGCATGAAGGGATAGTACTTGGCTACAATTTTTTCACATTTTGTTCTTCTCAGAGAAGCATCTGAAGATGTGAAAACATCTCAATATATGGCTTTTGAATAAATCCAAATTTTAAAAATCATTTAGATGGGGAATTAAGTGGCTAGAAACATCAGTCATCAGTCCATGTCCATGGAGTAGGGACATGATGAGCCCCTAACTATAAGTATGAGGTTCGAAGGGCAGGTGAGATGAGCACGTAGCACTGGACAGGTCCATTGCACCTTAAAAGAAAACTAGGCTATTATTCAAAACTAAATTTATACAATGGCCCATTAAAACGTTAAAAATAAGAAAAAATACACACAGTAAGAATGGGAGGGTGAGTTCACATATTTGGCTCAATTCATCTCGGTTCTGAGACAAGATGAAAAATAAATCGCTAAATAAAAGTGCAGTGGAAAATAAAAACTAAGCCTGTCTAACTGAAAAAAACTTCTTTCAGCAACTCGTGTTATTTCAAAGTTTTCAAGATATTAGAATAAATTAACAGAAATATGACAAAGAAAGATGTATGGTATTCAGGAGCTAAAGGAAACCTATGTGCATATTACTGTCTATATCATGTTTTGCTCACTGAGTCTTTAGAAGAGTTTTTTTTTTTTAAGATGGGTTAATTTGTAAAAGGATTCAGAATTCAACTCTTATTAAGCAAATACTATGCAATAGGTGATGAAGCCCTGAGGGTTGTGGCATGATTTGAACACTGTGCAAATTTCAGAAAAGCTCCTTCATCAAATCTCCTTAAAAAAAAAAAAAAAAAAAAAAAAAAAAAAAAAAAAAAAAACACTAGTAAATATTTAGAGGTTAATCTTATTTTGGAAAAGAATCACAGGAGTTAATTCATATATATCTTCAAGTATGTAATTGCTGGGGCTATAATAAAGGAATATGATTAGGTGCTAACAGCATCAATAGGGATCAAAACAGAACTGAGCATAAATGCTACTAAGACATTCCAATGTGCTGTCTCATTCTGAATTGCACGAACAGTGAAAGTTATAGTGTCTGGTTCAAAAGAGCTTTAAAATAGGACCGACCCCCTCCTGTGTCTTACAGTTTAGGCATTGTATTTTTTTTTTCAAGTCAAAGACTCAGTGATTTCAAGTCCTTCACACTTGAGTGCTGTTTCTTCAAAGAGCTCACACAACCAACAGATGGCAGAATTGATATGCTGTTCTTCTATGGTTAAATGCAAATCACTATATCTAGCAGAACAGTTTTTTTTTTTTTTTTTCAATATTAGTGTGCATTTCCCTGGGAATCAGGATATCTTACGTATTCACATGCACATACTCTCACACTTACCATTTCAAAGTACGTTACATAGGCTCTTTCTCTAAAACCCACCACAAGAAAGGACCCCACATTTGGCCAACAGCACACACAGTTTAAGAAAGAATGAGCCTTGTAAACAAGGATTTGAGATACGGTTCTGGGCTCTTTCTTCATAAAAATTCCACACAAATAGGACAGTCCTTCCAATAAATGAACTGTTCAGAATCACTAGTAGCCACCAGCAGCCTTCCTGTCACAGTGTAAGTCTGGACCTTTTGCATTTCCCAGAGGTCTTGGGATGGATCAGGTTTGACCTGGAGCCAGATGAGACTTCTCCTGACCTAGGTGCCCTGGGACTAAATGGTGGTTCCAAACAGAGCTCCAACCCATACTATCCTTCCATGGCATTGATCACTTCCTACGTCTGCATGAGAGACTCAGGCTTTTGCTTCTAAGTCTATTCTAAAAGGAATGCAGCTCATCTTGCAGTGGGTTCATACACCCATAAACAAGGAAAATAAGGTACTAATAAATGTGTGTATATCATTCATCTTTCTCTTCCTGCAGGATTATTGGATCAAGCACTATATTTAAGTAGCTTCCAAAATACCAAGAATCTCATAACTCTTCTCTGCTGGAAAGAAAAAGAAAAACAAAAACAAAAAGAGAAAGAGAAAGAGAAAGAGAAAGAGAAAGAGAAAGAGAAAGAGAAAGAGAAAAAGAAAAAGAAAAAGAAAAAGAAAAGAAAAAGAAAAAGAAAAAGAAAAAGAAAAGAAAAAGAAAAAGAAAGCAACATGCCGGACACTATTCTAATTACTATACCTGCATTTATTCATCCAATAAATTTTTATTGAGTGAGTGACCACTGTTTGCCAGGCACAGTCCTGAGCACTGGAGATACAGCAGAAAATAAACAAGATACTTGCTTTCATAGATAACATAGTCTAGTGGGAGAAGAAAAACAATAAAAATAAGTAAATAAATTATATGGCATATGAGAAAGGTATAGGCAGATAAAGTAATGCAGATAAGAGGGATAGAAAGTGCCAGTGTAGGATGAGGGACGGCTGAAATTCTAAGTAGAGTGCTCTGGGGCCGCCCTGGAAAGGTGGCATAAGAATAGAGGAAAGAGTCAATGCAAAAGTCCTGGGGCGGGAGTGAGCCTGGCACGTTCAAGAGGAGCACGAATACCAGTGTGGCTGGAGTTACGCGAACAGGGTGTGTTGGCAGGGCTGCATTCCTTAAAGCTCTAGTCTAGAGGTGAATCCATTTCCTTGTCTTTTTCAGCTTCTGGAGGCCACCTGCATTCTGGAAATTGCATCACCCCTACCTGGTTCCATCATCATATCTCCTTCTCTGACCCTGACTTCTGACCTTCTCTTTCATTTATATGGACCCTTGTGATGATATTAGGTCCATCTGGATGATCCAAGATAATCTCATCTGATTAGTAACCTCAACTCCCCCTTGCCATGCAACCTAACATATTCATAGGCTCCAGGGATGAGACCATTTTTCTGCCTACCACAAGTGAGGTACCCAGGTCTTTGTACCCTTGTGTCAACCGGTTATTGGCAGGGCCTGACCCTTGGGAGAGTATGTAAGTCTCGAGTGAGGCAGTTCTCTTCAGCCAAAACAATCCCCATGAAGGACACACCTGTGTGCCTTCAACAACCAATATTCCCGGCGAGTGGGGGATGGGCCTGCCAGTCCTAAAGAGGAAATCTGGCAGGAACGGGCACCACAGTAACCACTGCAGAGATGAAGGTGGCCATGACCACATAGCCGCTGGATTTGGGATACGTGTTGAAGTTAGCTACAACAGTATTTGCTATTAAGAGTCAAGAATACTCAATGATTTAGGGACTGAACCTTAGAAAGCTAAAACTGCTATTAATTAGACAGGGAACACTGAATCAATACTGTTTCATTTAATCCTCATGATTAAACCGTATGGAAAGTACTTTTATTAGCTGAATAATACAGCTGAGGAGACTGAGGTACAGAGATGTCAAGTGACAAAGCCAGGATTTAAACTCAATCAGATCCACTCAAAACATTCTGTTTTGTCTTTTTTTTTTCTTTAAGGAGATAATGGGATCCCTTCCCTGAAATATTTTTTTTAGGGCTCAGAAATTGAATTTATATCATCTTACAGAATCTTAACCTCTCATCCTGGGCTTGTCAGTGACTGGCACACAGTACAATGCTCAAAAATATGTGTGGATTGAATGTATGGAGATCCAGTTACAGATACCAAATGCCTGTATGTATCTCTACTTGGCTGTTTAATATTATGTTCTTGACCAAAACTCTTCAGTGCCTCCTACCTCTATATTCATAAAGTCCAAACTCTAATTCAAAGTCCATGATGCGACCTCAGGCTTATCTCTCGCTGAGTGTCAGCCCCTTTTGAGCTGTGTCATATGTCGGCATCTTTACTCTTCTTGCTCTCCTTTAGGCGCTACCGAGATATGTTAACCATGCTCGGCCTGGGACCTGCTGCTTTCCCACGTCCTCTTGAACCCACCTTGTTGCTTCTGCTTCCCTGTCACTGGGTAGGTTGCACTACACACATGGAATGCTTCTCTTTTCTCCAAACCTAACAGAATATTCCTGACCTGCAAGGTTTATATGGAGCCTCTCTTCCATGAAGGCTTTTGTACAAATTAGGATTTTGTTCAATTGCTTGTAACAGAAACTCGACTACATTGCTTTAATCAAGGGTTTATTTTTCTCACACATCAAGAAATCCAGGAGTAGGCAGTTACAACTGCTACAGCTGCTTAAAGAAATAAAGGACTGGGCTACTACTACCTCCATTCCTTGTCAGGCCATCCTAGCATCTGGCTTTAGTCCAGGATAAAAGGTGCATGCCAATTGAATCTGTGCCTTTTTACCAGGAAAATAATAGCTTTCCCGGAAGCCCCACTTCCTCTACTACCTCACTAGCCACAACTAAATTGCATGGGCCACCTCTTACTGGGCACATTGCTACCCTAAACAAAACTGGCATTCAGTTAGAAAGGAAAAGGAAGGGACTAAAGATGAGATAGACAACCCGCAGTGTCGGCCACACTTTCAGAGCCTGTTCCGACCTATGAACTTTACCTTCCTCTAAAAAAAACTATGTATTATTATGTAATATTAATAAAATTATGTACTATTATTTGTGTGCAGCTTGAGGACAGAGTCCATGTCTATGTCGCCTTTGAGTACTAAGAATATAGTAAATATTCCATTGACTATTATCATGACTGTAGAGGCAACGTGGCACCATGGTTACTACTACCCCGGTGGTCTCGGTTTGAGTCCCAACTCTGTTATTTAGCATTTATTAGTTCTGCAAACTTGGTCAAGTTACTTACCTCTCTGTTCTTCAGTTGCTCCATATGTAAAATAGAGATGATATTGTAATATGTACTTTATTTATAAGAATTAAGTTAGTATACTTTAATAGAGCATTTAGACTAGTAAGTACTATGTGTCTATTCAATCAATACATGGTTGCCACCTATGTTTAAAATATTACCAGAAAGTGGGACACTCATACAGTGTGAAAAGTTAGAGTGCCTTCATGGACCAAAGGGACAAAATACTTGAAGCGAGGACTGTTAAAGACAGTTTGGATGCATGGTGATCACTGCGGCCGAGAAATCAGTTAGAGAGTGGAAGGTGGGCTGGTCAGAGTTAAGGCTCTAAGGTCAGGCTGCCTAGATTTGGCCACCAGCTTTTTCCCATTTATTAACTATGTGTATGTCAGGGCTCATCGCTGAATCTAAGATTAGTTTTCTCATACATGAAATTGGGAGGAAAATTAGTAGCGCCTACCCCTTGGGTGTGTTTTGAAGGTTAAGTGAGATCATCTGTGTAGAGTACTTAGCATGGTTCATGGTATGTCCAAATAAATGTTAGTTTTATTAAGAATCAAGACCTCTGATGAAGAGGCCAGCTGGATACGGAAGTGCAAAATGAGGCTTTGCCATAAACATTGATTCTGACTTTGAAATCCATCCATTTTCAGACACGTTAAACCTCTGTGTGTGTGTGTGTGTGTGTGTGTGTGTGTGTGTGTGTGTGTGTATAATATATATATAAACTGGCATAGAGGAGACATTTGCTTATCTCTGGAAGTCCCTACCTAACATGAATAGAGGCTTCCTGAGGCTGCCCTGTGTTAGCCTTTATCATCCCTACACCAGGAAAAGCAGATGGGTCTGGAATCTGGTGCTACCTTCTTCAAGGTGACTCAATAGGGCACCATCAATGACCCTTAACAGCTTTTGCCAAGCTGAAGTGATCTTGCTAGTGCTTCTCTGTTTGAGGCAGGGATTAAATTGATTAATTAACTACTTTCTAAAAAAAAATAAGCCAAGCAGGAAGCTACTATATCACGGTTTATGATTACTAGAACTTTCTCAGTGCATACAGTACACTTTTAAAAAGCTTACATTTAATATCCAAAAGCCATGATGAAGTAGCTAATTTTGCCTGTGATGTCACTGCATTATTGCAGGAACAAAATGAAATTCCAAATTATTAATGAAAGATATATCTGTATATGTATCTCACTAAGTCAATTCTATGTAATAAAACCCTCCTCAATTAGAATAATACAGAAAGCCTAGCTCAAAATCACTAATATATATTCGTTGAATGAAAGCACAAAATGTGTAAAATATTTTTTGTGAGATGTTTTAAATTCTTGTAGGTATAATACACGTAATAAGCATCAACATTTCTAATAAACTAATAAACTAAATGAGACTAATTAAATACAAGAACTATAGTTTATAATAGCTATGTGTCATAACTATATATATTTAGAATCTAAGATATAGAAGAAGTAATTGCTAGCTCCCAAAAGAGGCAGCTTATTGAGAAATATAATTTATCATACCTCACTCTGACAATAAAAAAAAGGTACGAATTTAGCAAGTAAGTCTTTGAAAATGTTCAGAAGAAATTATTTCAAATTTTTTAATTCTGTAAAACATATTTGAATTATCACAAAAGTTCAAGAAGTATTTATCAAGTATCTATTTCTATTTGTATATGGTATAAGGTAGCTCAGTTAGTCCTAACTCTCCTGTATGTATTATAACACACACACAAATGCAGCACACACGTGCATACACACACACACACACACACACACACACACACACACACACACTTCTACAAAATCGGAAACTAAATATCTTAGCCAGAATCACATAGTGGGATCTGAACCCCAGCCTTCTAACTTTAAATTATGATTCGTTACATGTTAAAATAATTTTCTGTTTCATAAAATCAAATACAGGAAGGACAGTCTGAATTAATGTGCATTTCCCATATTCTCTGCATATAATCCTCTCTTTAAATGACTTATGATATATTGTTGCAAACAGAAAAATAGACAACCTGGACAGAAGATCAAAACTCTTCTTTCCCATCCTCCTGAGGAGGTTCAGAGGCCACATATGCAAAGGAGACAGTGTAGAGCCAAGAGAAACTTTGATGAAAACTCTCCTGCATTCCATTGGTGGGCACGGCTACATAAGGCCAAATGGCCTAGAGGCTAGAAATAAAGCCAGTCGCAGAGCCTATTTTACCTTCCTTTCTAGGCACCACCAGTGTCTCAGCCCCTCTCATCTTAGCACTCAGAGATATGGCAAGACCAATCCGAGGAAGATCAGGAATGAGCACCAAGAGGAGGAGAGCATTTGAGACTACAAGTGTACCAGTGCCCAAGGAAGAGCCTCTCTGGGCAGCCAGCCCCAGGCCTCAGAAGAATTCATTACTACCCTTCTGACTTACCCAGAGAGATGGGAAAGAGTGACAGTGAAGAAGCAAAAGAGGATGAAATGAAGTAGCCAGGACTTCTTCTTCTTCCTTTGTTTTCCAGGAGAAAACCATCCTCAAAGACAGAAGTCTTATTTAAACTCCACCTCCAATGCCCTACACTTCGAAATACGGCACAAGACTATCTCTTGATACTAGTTAGAACATGGCCAATCTACAGAAACATCGCTGTCCTGGGATAGATTTCAGAAGTGGATGAGGGGAGCCCTAAGAGCTTCCTTAGCCCACAAGCCAATGTGTTTTATTTTATATTCTTTTTTTTATTCTTGATGTAAAATTTTTAGAACTTAATAATATTATTCAGCATAAAGTAACAAAGGATGCTGGAATATTCTCCCCACTACCTACTGAAGATGTGTCACATCGTCTCCTAATTTTACCATTACAATTGAACACAATCCATGCTTCTGAATGATTTATAATGCAAAGCCTGCAAAGGGTAACGTGTAAGTTCCACCTACTTCATTTTTATAATAGGGGAAAATTATTTCCAGAAAGGGATTTTGAAGATGTGAATACTAAGTGAGCAATGCTATTATATGTATGTGAAGTGAAAAAGTCTCCCAGTATTTGGGAACTGATGCAGTGGACCAGAGCTGGTTTTAATTATGTAGAAGTGATTGGTTACGGTAAAACGCAAACTGGAAAATTGCCTCAGAGCTAGAGTAAAAAATTCATAAGATTTTAGAGTTGGCAGAGACCAAAGCGATCATTTTATTCAATAGCATTCTACATTTTATTTAATCTAGTCAACAAATATTTACTGAACATCTATTATGTGCTGAAAACTCAAGTACAAAAATTCTTTTTTGATATTAAAATAAGGTTATAGTTAAATGGATAGAGAACCTGAATAGACATTTCTCCAAAGAGGACATACAGATGAGAGGGCCAATAGACATATGAAAAGATGTTCAGTGTCACTAATCATCAGAGAAATGCAAATTAAAACCACAATGAGACAACGACCTCAGAATGGCTATCACTGATAAATCGACGAACAAGTGTTGGCAAGGATGTGGAGAAAAAGGGGCCTTATGATTGTTGGTGGGATTGCAAATTGGTGCAGCTACTAAAGAAAACAGTATGGAAATGCCCCCAAAATTAAAAACTGAACTACTTTATGACTCAGCAATTCCACTTCTGGGTATTTATCTGAACAAATCCAGAACACAAATTCAAAAAGATACCTGCACCTTTATGTTCATTGTAGCATTATTTACAACAGCCAAGGTGTGAAAGCAACCTAAGTCCCCATCAATAGACAACTGAATAAAGAAGTGGCATATATATATATATATATATATATATGGAATATTATTTGGCCATAAAAAAGAATGAAATCATACCATTTGTGACAACATGAATGGACCTAGGGAGTATTATGCTAAGTGAAATAAGTCAGGCAGATAAAGACAAATACCACATAACTTCACTTCTTTGTGGAATCTAAAAAAAACAAAATAAATAAAACAGAAATAAACTCGTAGATACAGAGAACAAACTGACGGTTGCTAGATGGAAGGAGGATTAGGAGGGTGGCTGGGTGAAAAAGGGAAATAGTAAATTGTTTTCTTGAAAATAAGAAAGAATGGTATTTCATGTGCATTTCTTAATAATTGCATTACAACTGATTTTAGGTGATCACAGAAGAAAATTAATCTCTGATTGTCGCAGGCAAGTTCCTGGCATTTATATTCCTCGTTAGTTCCCTCCTACACTGTATCGGGGTTGGTCTTAACCAACAGCATACAATGTATGTGATGATGGGTGAATAATGACGATAACTCTGAGGCTACGTCATAAAAGCATCATTGATTCTGCCTTGCTCTTTCTCAGATCACCCACTCTGGGAGAAGCCAGGTGCCATGACATAAGGACAGTTGGTAACCCTGCAGAAAGGCCCATGTATTGAGGAACTGAGGCCTCCAGCCAGGAGCCAACAAGCAACTGAGTGAGCATGGAAGTGGATCCTCCAGACTCAGTAAGACCTCCAGGTAACTGCAGCCCCAGAAGACATCTTGTTTGCCTCATAAGAGAGCCTAAGACAGAACCACCTAGCTAAGTCACCCCCAATTCCTTACATAGGAAAACCGTGAGATGATAAATATTTGTTGCTCTGAGCCACTAAATTTCTTATTCAGTAACAGATAACAAGTACACTCATTGGATATGTTTGGTACACACTTACGGAGCTTGGTAGGTGCTATAGAATGCTAGAAACATTGACTTGCCTCCTTTAGGATAAGACATAGTCTTGCCTGTAAACACATCTTTTCTTAATGAGTTTTAGATATGCAATTTTGGAGAGTAAAAGTAGAAATGCACGATCTCATCAAGTACTACCCCAGATTCCAGAAAAAAAGAGCCAAATTGCCACCAAGTTACACAATTAATTAGCATTTTGATTTCTCTTGATATTTAGGTGACATGAATCTGAAATGTAGCGTAAGTCCTATTAATCATTTAAATACCTATTCAATGCATTGGCACTAATACCTGGTATAGTTTATGGAAATAATTTTATAACAGTCATAGACTTCTCCTTCTCCCTCATTCAACATCCAGTCAGTCACTGAGTTCTGTAGAGACTAATTCCTGAATGTCCCCAGAGTCCCTCTTACTGTCCGAGGCCCAGGTTTTCCTGGTGTGGATCTTAGAAGAGATGCTGCCACATTGTTTTTTCAGGAGCAGGGGGTGACACTTTCATATGGGGGCTCAAAAAACACCTGAGCTGAACATGCCTCCTCCTGAAATAGTTACAATAATATCCAAACCCCAAATCAGAATATATTTTAATTAGAAACTGTTCTAAAAACTTCAGGACTCAGGAAGGCCCATCATCACAGAAAACTGAGCTGACCTGGGAACCAGCATTTCCAGTGACCAATCATTCATCCCACAGATATCCCATGAGTGTCTGCTGTGTGACTATGAAGGGCACATAAAGGCACAAGCTGAATCCTGCCCTTCAGGTTCTTAAGGTCTAACTTTCAGAGCTGTTCCCCCCACCCTGCACCCCCCCCCACCCAGCGCTCCCTCAGCCTCTCCCGCCCCCACGACCCCAAGCTAGAAGTTGCATGTGGGAACCCAGCCTGTGTTTTTCCTTTTCCTCCTGGACTGGGCCTCTTAGGTACTGTCGGGGCAGGGAGAGGTCAGAATGGCAGGCTCGCCAAGAAGCTGGATGACAGGGAGTGTCACCCTTTGCTGTGTCAAAAAGATGGAAAAGAACTTGAACTAAGGAGACATTTTTTGAAACAGCCGAGGAACTTAGGGAGCAAGAGCTACATTTTCGTTCTGTGTCAAAAAAAGGTTTTGCTTCTCAAACACTCCTTTTCCGAATGTAACGGTCCCTAAGGCCACAGTCGCAGAGTCCTGGGCTGACCTTGGAGACCTACGTTCCCTGCAATGTGCAGACACTTGGTCAGGCCTGCTCAGATGACAACTTAGTCTTCTGTGTGGCTGAAGCCACTGGGTCTCCTGCTGGTTACAAATAGATAAAGCAAATCAAAATGAAGATATATTTTACTTAGATTCATTTTGTGGAAGAGGTGAGACTGTTTAGAGGGAAAAGCCCTTTACCACCGTTAACATCTGGGGGTAGTATTCCCTATACCTCGTCAGCTTGTTCCGAGTTCTCCAATACTCCCTGGACTGGTTGAACAGTGTCCCCTCAAAATTCATGTCCACCTAGGACCTCGAAATGTGACCTCTTTGTAGATTTAGTTAGTTATGATGATGCCGTACTGGATCAGGATGGGCCCTAATGCCAATGATTAGCATCCTTAAAAGAAGGCCGTGTGAAGACACAGAGGCACACTCAGAGAAGAAGTTAACATGATGGCCAAGGCAGAGGTTGGAGTGAAGCAGCTATAAGCCAAGGAATGCCAAGAGTTACCAGCAGCCAACAAAATTTAGGAAGAGCCAAGGAAGGATTCTTCACTAGACTCTCAGAGGCAACATGGGCCTGCTGACACCTTGATTTCTGACTTCCAGATTCCAAAACTGTGGAAAGTGGAAAGAATAAATTTCCACTACCCAGTTTGTGGCCCCTTGTTATGACAGCCCTAGGAAACTGGTATACCTGGAAGTCCCAACCCTGCCCCTGCTTTTTATTGAGGCTCAGGGGTCAGTGAATATATTAGGCTTAAGTGAGGCTCCTCCTGTAGAAAGCCTGCACTTATTGTGTGAAACTGATTGAAGGCCTAGGAACAGGCACAAAGAGGAGGGGACAGTGGTCATGAACCTGGAGCAGCCCGTGTCGACTGAGCCATAGCCTCTGCGAAGGCAACTCTGCTAGCTGTAAGGTATTGCCTCCCTGAATTCCAATCAAAGCCTAGGCTTAGAACCTCCCTCCTAGCAAAGATTTAGGAAATTGGGACCTCCCGAGTAAACAGTTGTAGACCTTTGGCTGTGAAAAGAAGAAGGATAGGGCTGGGGGGTCAAGAAGGTGGGGTTGCAGAAAAGCCCCCTTGTATGCTCAACATACTGAACCACTAGATGCTGTGGTGGGTATTGATATGCCATAGCTGTGGCCTCACACCTTGGGAGATTATCTCTTAGAAAGGCAAACAAACATTAATTACAAAGCAACTTTAGCATTGCTACTGGGAAAAGAATTATGCTCCAGGATAGTAACATGGGATTTTGACTCTGCTTGGGTTGAGGACACAAGACAATAATAGTTAGCAAGCGCTCCCACATTCCAGAGTGCGTTGCTAGCTCAGTCATGCAGGACTTGCAAAGCAGGAGGCTAAGAACTGGTTCTGAGAACTCAGCAGACTACCCAGCCAAGAGTCTGAGATCAGGGCTGGGAGCTGCAGGAAGAGGGTTTGGTCAGTGGATGCTGTGTGGTTACACAAATCCCCCTGTGCAGAAATTGGTGGCAGGCCTTCAGAGACACCTTTTGGAGCAATTACAATGTGTCCCTGAGGGTAGGGCTTGGACTGGTATCCACCTCACACCTGGAAAGTAAAGCACAGGAGTCTAACAGATGCTGCCTGTGGCAACAGTGTAGAGGATGCAATTAGGGAAGTAAGTTCACTCCACTGACATCAGGTCAAAGGTCATGTTTATCGCACAGATATTGGGAGGGTGTGCTATGAGTTGATCTAAAACCTTTTTTTTTTTTTTAATTTATTATGTTTTTACTTTTTAATTAAGTTTATTGGGGTAACATTGGTTAATACAATTATATCATTTTCAGGTGCACACTATCATTTGACATCTGTATATTCTATTGTGTGTTTACCACACAAAGTCCAGTTTCCTTCAGCTACCATATATTTGATCCCCGATACCCACTTCAATCTCCCCCTAATCCCTATATTTGACCCCCTTTTCCCTGTCTACCTTCCTCCTCCTCCTCCACCCCACTAGTAAGCACTAGTCCATTGTCTATGTTCATGAGTCTCTGTCCTGTTCATTTACTGCTTTTAGGTTTATATCCCACATATAAGTGACAGCATGTTATCTTAAACTTTTTCTGTCTAGCTTATTTCACTTAGCATGATTTTCTCCAGTTTTATCCATGTTGTCACAAATGGCAATATTTCATCTCTTCTTACAGCTCAGTAATATTCTATGGTATATATGTACCACAGCTTCTTTAGCCAATCATCTATCATAGGACACTTCGGTTGCTTCCATGTCCTGGCCACTGTGAATAATACTGCTATGAACTTCGGTGTGCAAATATCTTTTTGGATATGGATTTTCAAGTCTTTGGGGTAAATATCCAGTAGAGAAATTGCTGGATCATATGGTAGATCAATTCTTAGTTTTTTGAGGAACCTCCGTACTGTTTTCCATAGTGACTATACCAATTTGCAGTCCCACCAATTGTGTATGAGGGTTCCTTTTTCTTCTCATCCTCTCCGGCATTTGTTATTACATGTCCTGTTGATTGCAGCTATTCTAACAGGTGTGACATGGCATCTCATTGTGGTTTTGATTTGCATTTCCCTAATAGCTAGCGATGTTGAACATCTTTTCATATATTCGTTGGCCATTTGTATGTCCTCTAGGGAGAGATGTCTGTTCAGGTCCTCTGCTTGTTTTTTGATTGTATCGTTGTTTTTTTTTGTTGTTGTTATTGAGTTGTTTGAGTTCTTTGTGTATTTTGGATATTAGGCCCTTATTGGAGGCGTTGCTTGCAAATATATTTTCCCATTTGGATGGTTGTCTCCTTACCTTGTTAACAATTTCTTTTGCTGAGCAGAAGTTTTTAGATCAATGTAGTCCCATTCATTTATTTTTGCTTTTACTTCCCTTGCCTTTGAGGTCAAATTCATAAAATCCTCTTTAAGTTTAGTTCCTATGTTTTCTTCTATGCATTTTATTGTTTCAGGTTTTATATTCAGGTCCTTAAACCATTTTGAGTAAATTTTGGTGTGTGGTGATAGACAACAGTCTAGTTTCATTCTTTTGAACGTGGTTTTCCAGTTTTCCCCACACCATTTATAGAAGAGACTTTTCTATCTCCATTGTATGTTTTTGGCTTCTTTGTGGAAAATTATTTGCCCATATAAATATGGGTTTACTTCTAGACTCTCAATTCTGTTCCACTGGTTTGTGTGTCTTCTTTGCTGCCAATACATGCCGTTTTGATTATTGTCACTTTGTAGTATAATTTGAATTTGGGCAGAGTGATGACTCCAGCCTCGTTCTTTTTCTCAGGATGATTTTGGCAATTTGGGGTCTTTTGTGCTTCCATATAAATCTGATGATTTTTTGTTCTATTTCTTTAAAAAATACTGATGGGATTTTGATGGGGATTACATTACATTTTTTTAATACAGTCATTTTAACTATGTTGATTCTTCCAATCCAAGAATATGGAATATCTTTCCATTTCTTTGTATCTTCTTTGATTTCTTTTAATAAAGTTTTACAGTTTTCATTATATATGCTCTTCGTTTGTTTCATTAAATTTATTCTTAGGTATTTTATTCTTTTTGTTGTAATTGCAAAAGGAATTATTTTTTCCACTTCTTTCTCTGACGCTTCATTATTAGCATATAGGAAAGCTATGGATTTTTGAATGTTGATTTTGTATCCAGAGACTTTACTGTATCTGCTTATTGTTTCTAGTAGTGTTCTTGTGGAGTCTTTAGGGTTTTCTATATAGAGACTCATGCCATCGCAAATAGTGACAGTTTGACTTCTTCGTTTCCTATTAGGATGCCTTTTATATCTTTCTCTTGTCTGATTGTACTCGCTAGGACCTCTAATGTTATATTGAATAACAGTGATGATAGTGGACAGCTTTGCCTTGTTCTTGATCTTGGAAGGTTTTTAGTTTTTCACCATTATGTATAATGTTGGCTGAGGGTTTGTCACATGTAGGCTTTATTATGTTAAGGTACTTTCTATACCGATTTTATGAAGTGTTTTGATCATAAATGGATGCTGTATCTTATCGAAGGCTTTTTCTGCATCTATTGATTTGATTATATGATTCTTTTTTAAAAAATCTGTTTATATTGTATATCACATTAATTGATTTGTGTATGTTGAACCATCCTTGTGCCTAGAGGATGAAGCCCACTTGATCGTGGTATATAATCTTTTTAACATGTTGCTGTATTCGCTTCACTAGTATCTTATTTAGGATTTTTGCGTCTGTGTTCATGAGAGATGTTGGTCTGTAGTTTTCTTTTTTTGTGTTATCTTTACGAGGTTTTGGTATCAGAGCAATATTGACCTCATAAAAATGAGTTGGTAAGTCTTGCCTCCTCTTCGATTTTTTGGAAGAGTTTGAGGAGAATAGGTATTAAGTCTTCTTTGAATGTTTGGTAGAATTCACTTGTGAAGCCATCTGGTCCTGGACTTTTACTTTCCATAGGTTTTTGATGATTGTTTCAATTTCCATACTGCTGATCAGTCTATTTAGATTTTCCAGTTCTTCTTGATTCAGTCTAGGAAGACTGTATTTTTCTAAGTACTGATCCATTTCTTCTAGGTTATTAAATTTGGTGTTATATACTTTTTCATAGTATTCTTGTATGACCCTTTGTATTTCTGCAATTTCAGTGTTAATTTCCCCCTCTTTCATCCCTGATTTTGTTTATTTGTGTCCTTTCTCTTTTTTCTTTAGTGATTCTAGCCAGGGTTTTGCCAATTTTATTAACCTTCTCTAAGAACCAGCTCTTTGTTGCATTTATTTTTCTATCATTTTTTTGTTTTTTATCATTTTTTTGTTTCTATCATTTTTTTTGTTTTCAATTTCATTTATTTCTGCCCTAATCTTGATTATTTCTTTCCTTCTGCTGACTTTAGGCTTCATTTGTTCTTCCTTTTCTAGTTTTATACGATGAAGTATTAGGTTGTTTATTTGGCCTCGTTATTATTTTTGGAGGTAAGTCTGTAATTATATGAACTTTCCTCTTATGACCGCTTTTGCCAAGTCCCAAAGTTTTGATATATTGTACTATCATTATCATTCGTTTCTATGTATCTCTTGATCTCTCTTTTTATTTCTTCTCTGAGCCAGTTATTCTTCAGTAGCGTGTTGTTTAATCTCCATGTATTCGTGGTTCTTCCTGCCTTCTTTTTGCAGTTGATCTCTAGTTTCAAAGCATTATGATCAGAGAATATGGTTGGTATGATTTCAACCCTCATATTTGTTGAGACTATCTTTGTGTCCCAGTATGTGGTTGATTCTTGAGAATGTTTCATGTGCACTAGAGAAGAATGTATAAGCAGCTGTTTTGGGATGAAGGGCTCTGTAAATGTTAATTATGTCCAATTGAACTAGTGTGTCATTTAAGGATGTTATTTCCTGATTGATTTTCTGTTTGGATGATCTGTCCATATCCAACAGTGGGGTATTTAGGTCTCCTACTACGATAGTGTTTTGGTCTGTTTCTCTCTTTAGTTCTGTTAGTATTTGCTTTACATATTTCGGGGCTCCCTGATTGGGAGCATAGATATTAATAAGTGATGTTTCTTCTTGGTGCATGATTCCTTTTATCATTATGAAGCGTCCCTCAGTATCTTTCTTTACCTTTTTTATTTTGAAGTCTGTTTCGCTAATATTAGTACCACTACTCTCGTTTTCCTCTGAATGCCATTTGCTTGAAATATCATTTTCCACCCTTTCACTTTGAGTCTATATTTGTCTTTGGAGCTGAGATGTGTCTGTCTCCTGAAGGCAGCATATGGTTGAGTTTTGTTTTTGATCCATTCTGCAACTCTGTGTCTTTTTATTGGTGAGTTCAATTCATTTACATTCAGGGTGATTATTGAAATATGAGGTCTTCTTATAGCCATTTTATCTTTTACTTTCTGGTAGCTCAGTATTTTCATTGCTTCCTTGTCCATGTGTTTCTGTTTTCTTTATTTTGGTTGGTTTTTGTGGGCTTTGCCTCTGATTGGTGTTGTTTCATGTTATATATTTCAGTTCTGAATCTTTGGTGTGTGGTTACCATTTTAAATATGTAAAGGATAGTTATATATATACAGTCGTCCATTTTCTCCTACATGTGCCTTATTTCCATTCCCCATTGCAAATTTGGATCTTTGAATCCTCCTTTTCGGTCATTGTTAACTCAATTTGTTCCTATATATGCTGAATATTCATTACTATCTTGTTATAACAATTCTCTTATTATTATTTAAGTTTATAATGCACTGTTCTTAGTAAGGGTTGCACTCCTTTGCTTCTATTTGCTCGATAATCATTTTACTCCTAATTATGTTTTTTTTTTTTTTGTCATTTTGTTTTAGGTGAGCTGACCCCTTTCATTATTTCCTGTATTACAGGCCTCATAGTGGAGAATTCCCTCAATTTTTGTATGTCTGAAAAAGTCTTAATTTCTCCTTAATATCTAAAGGAGAGCTTAGCTGGATACATTATTCTAGGCTGGTAGTTTCTTTTATTTAATAGTTTAAATATTTTATTCCATTCCTTTCTGGCTTGTAAGGTTTGCACTGAGAAGTCTGAGAATAATCTAATCAGTTTACCTTTATAAGTTACCATTTTTTTCTCCCAGGCTGCCTTGAGAATTCTCTTTGTCATTGATTTCTGATAATTTTAATACAATGTGTCTCGGTGAAGGCCTTTTCGGGTTGAGATAATTGAGTATTCTGTTGACTTCTTTAATTCCAAGTTTCAGCTCATTCCTTAGATTTGGGAAATTCTCGTCAACTATTTGTCCGACAATGCTTTCTAATCCTTATTCCTTTTCCTCGAGTTCGATAATGACCATTATTCTTACGTTTCCTCTCCTGATGGTATCAGCTAGTTCTTGAATTTTTCTTACATTATTTTTCATTCTTCAGTTTCTCCCTTCTTCCTTCTTATTTATTTCTACATTTCTGTCTTTGCTATACTGATCCTTTCCTCCATTTGGTCGACTCTATTTCTCAAGCTTGCTAGTTCATTTTTCAACTCTTGCACTGTGTTCTTCATCTCCAGAAGTTCTATTTGGTTCTTTTTGAAGGTTTCAATCTCCTTGCTCTGCTCATCTAGTTGTTTTTTCAATTCCTGAAATTGTTGATATGAGTTGTTTTGAATCTCATTGAATTTTTTCAGAAGTATCATTCTGAATTCTATCATTTAAGTCACATATTTCTATGTCTGTAAGCTTATTTTCTGGAGATTTTTCTCTTTCTTTCTGAGATGCCTTGTCACCTTGGTTGTTCATGGTGTTTAATGGACTATTTCTCTGCCTGGGCATTAACGGAAGTGTATTCTGCTGTTTTTCCAGAAAGAAGAGATGTGTCTCTTTAGGCTGTTGCAAAGAACGTGTTTTTCTTTTGGTTTCCAGTAGGTGGCATCTAAGCCTCTTGGATCCCTGCTTTATATAAAGTCATAACAACACTTTTAAAATTTTCTTGTAGATATTTAATCACAATTGCTATCCTCAGTTTCAGCCCCTGTCAGTGTCAGTGACAGTCTCGATAGCATTTGCTCAGATTCCCCTGGGGCTCCGCAGTGATCATTCTCGAAGGGTATGGAGGGAGGAGCCCACTGGGTTGGGGGTTGAGGGCTGTGGCTCAGCCTCAGTTTTGCAACCGTGACCGGCAACAATCAGTTGTTGTTCCTCTGTGGCACCGTCTCGCTTCTCTGCTTTCTGCCCTGATGACTGGGCCCTGCAGCCAGCTGGTCATAGGGAGCTCACAGCTATCTTAGGCAGGAATATTCAGGGAACTCGCTGCTCCTTTTCCCCTCCCCCTCCTCCTGCAGGGAGCTCCAACAGCTATGAGAGGCAGCTTCTTTATTTCTCCCAGTCCACCACCCGTCACCAGGGTTCTGACCTATGGTAGTTCATATGCACAGATCCCACGCTCAGACATGCCAATGTGCAGTTTGGGTGTTTTTTGTTGAATTTTAGATGTTCGGCTTATTGTTTCAAGGGGAGAGATGTGGGGATGTCTCTCACTCTGCCATGTTTCCAAAGATGATCTAAAACCTTCTTAAAGGGACTTTGCCCCAAGGTTCCATTCCTAAAGATACTCCAACAGAGACTTCAACCTTCAAGAACAGAAGAGAAAGAGGGAGTTTCAAGTGGCCAGTCAGTTAGTGGGTCACAGAATTAGGGCAGCACAGGTGCAGGTGCAAGAGTCCTAGTCAGTAGAACCTTTCTGGCCCCTTATGTGTGTACTTGCCCCTCTAATCCTGTGGGGATCAGAAGCCACACCTGGTGGAGGAAGGGAGAAACCAGCATTGTAAAGAGACAGAAAGCTCCCCATGCTCCCCTTTCCTACTACAGGCTCTCGCCCACGGTGGGCACGTTTGGATGCTTTGTAGTTTTTATTATTCCTCTGAATGGGGCACAATTAATTATTTAACTAAACTTTCCTGAGATCGAAAGTGAGCAGATCACTTTTCATGATCTTTGAGTGAGCCGATAAGTTATGGGGCCTCATCCAGAGGAAACTGTCCCCTCAGGATGGTTTACAGGGGCAGTTGTGGGAGAAAAATGTTTGCTTTATGATTGGGCTCTTCAATTTCTACCCTTTCAATGACATCCTGAAAGAGAGGTACATGGTACATTAGGCAGGGTGTTGGTAAGAAGGGAGGAAGTGAAGGAGAGCAGGCTGTGGGAAACCTTAAAAGGTCACAGCAGCAGCCAAAGAGGGTGTGAAGAGCAAATAAAGAGGAAGGGTAGGAATGGAGGGCAGAGTGGCCTTTCTGAAATACTCTCATGAGAGATGGAATAGTTTGGGGTGACTAGCATGGTCATAGGAAGTGATGTCTGGGCTAAAGCAAAGAAGAAAGTAAACTGGTGATGAAGAAATAAGGAAGCTGGAGGCCAGGGCCATCCATAAGATGTGGACACCTCCCAAGATGATGGCAGGACTTGAGAGGGAGAGAAGGGCTCAACTACAGTAATCAGCAAGTGGGGAATAACAGATCAAGACGTCTGCATCAGCCTCAGACAAATAAGGTTTTACAGATATGAACAAGAGTTGAGATGAACGGAAGTTCCAATAGCTCAAGGAAAGGGCTCGAGAAAGAGGAAGTGAATGGGTAACTGAGGCAGAGGAGAGGGAGCAGCAACTTTTGCTGGGTGTGAAATGCAGGATGGGGCTTACAACTGTGGGTCAGCCAATGAAAAAAGGGATGCAAGGCAAAGATGGTTCGGTCCTTGATAGTCTTCTATGGCCTTGACAGTCCGAGTGAGGACCACTGGCAGCAGTATCACACGAGAGCGATATTGGGCTCCACTGCAGACCGATTGCTTCAGATTCTCGTTTACAGTTTCCCCCAAGTGGTTCTACGCATGTTAACAGTCGAGCAGCTCCATTCTAGAGTATGACAAACTCAACACAGCTGTGGCCTAGAAGGAGCACCATAAGGTTATTACATGTGTCTGGATATTCTTTTTTTCCAGGTCCATGGGGAATACTGCATTGGTCTCCTAGTATATGCAATAGAGGTTAGGAGGCATTACAAATGAACCAACTACTAGCAAAAATGAGCCACTGGGCACATGTGGATGGGTGTGGATTGTTGTAAAGATATTGGAGAATCTAATTTATTGTGTACCCTTGTGGATGGCTGTTTGGTGGGGATAGCATGTTTCAAGGGAATTGAAGCCAGTTTCATGTATAGACAGAATAAATGATTGAAGGGAGTAAGCAAAGACAAAGCCCCAAATACCCTTCCTTTGGTTTTGCTTTCTTCATGCCCACCATCTCCTCCAGCCTCCAATTCCTCAGATATTTGCTGGGTTTGAACCAGGGCCCAGCAGACACTCTTAAATACCACTTCCAGTTTCCAGAGCCTTTGCATAAACTCTATCATGTTTTAATTTTTATTCTCGTAATCACCCTTTGAGGTCAGTAGGGAAGATGGGAGATACTGTCTTCATTTACAGCTCTTGAAGCGTTGTTCCAAATTCCACAGCTAATAAGTGACTGAGCTGAGATTGTAATCTAGAGTCTGACTTCCGTCTGCCTCTGCAAGAAACATGGGCTCTTCAGGGGATTTATTAATTATTTCATAGACATAGAGTTTGGTGGGCCCTGAACTGTTGTAAAGTGTTTGGTTTTCTAATTATGTGAGCAAGGGAATTTGAAGTGCAGAACAAGGGCCCTTTCAGTGACAATCTCCTATCCCCAACCTCTCTGACCTCATCTCATGTGCTATTGCAAACGAAGCGAGAAGCACCACAGCAATCAGACAGGCCCAATTCAATTGACTTATCTGGGGCAGTGTGCAAATAAGACTTGATTTCTTTTGTGGCTGGAGCACACTTGGGGAAAGCTTAGCCATTGCTTTTCTGCTTCCTCACCTTGTGGAGTGACAACTTTACAAACACCACCTTCTGGTTACTCTAAATGCACACTATGTTAAACGTATCACTGGCAGGAGTCTTAATTTTTAAAACAAGAGTATGTAGAAAGAATGAGGCTGCTCACCTTAACACTCGGTGATTCTCCTCTCCCCATCTGTTTCCCCATGTGCCCGCCCCCCTTCACCTCAACTCCACCGTAGTCAGGGAGACAGGGCTAGCAAGGCAGTGGAGGGGAGGAAGGCATGGAGTCTTTTTATCAGTATTGCTCTACGACCTGGGTTCTCCCTTTTAGTCACACATTCTGAAAACAAGTCATTTTTCAAACTCCAGAGGAAATAATGCTGACATGAAGTTGCCTCATTGAAATGGGAGGTGCTTCTCCCTTTAGCCCGCTGAATAATAGTGACAGATGAGGCCAGCTAGCTCCCTAGGGGCATTTTGCTCGTTGTTTATGCAAACTCTTTACCCAAGGCAATAGAGTTGGTTGAGGATATCACAGACAACAAGCCTATTTAAAACATTTTCACTGGGCTCAAGAGGTACCTACCAGAGCCTACAGCTTTTTTGCTCTGACAGTAGGCTTATAGTCTGTCACTAGGCTTCTAGTTTTGGTTTTGTTTTTATTTTTTGAAAGACACAATATGGTGACAAGACTCTGGGCCAAAGACCCAGTGATAAGTGTCTGCAGCACCAGCCTTCTAAAATCAACCAGGATACTGAATTTCTGACTGGGCTCTTCAAGTAGATTGCCAGAAAAGTCTCTAAACCAAGCATGGATCATAACCTGCCATTCTTACACAGCCTGAGTCCTTCTGATGATTTTTCTGTTAACATTTTTCTAGAATTAAAGATGTATGCTACTCAGTTATAAAAGAATTATATTCAAGGGCCTAAGAATAAAGTCTTTGATGACCGATAAAATCATTTAACTTTTCTTTCTTTCTTAGCTTCTTTAGCCATTAAATGCTATAATGACTGAAGAAAAACAATAGTAATCATTTATTGAACTCTTACGATGTGCCAGGCACTATGTTAAGCCTTTTCATATATTTCTTATTTAATCACCATAATGTCACATTTATGTGAAGTTAAAGAAGCTACTAATTGGTGGGACTTGGACTAAATCTCAGATATGCCTAGCTGGAAAACCCTTAACTGCCACATGTCAGTCACAAAAACATGAGTAAGAAGAGTTCTTTAGTATAGGACCATGCATTTTTCATAACACTTTATAGTGTTCAATGCATTTTTTTGAGTTTCATAATAACTTGGTAAATAAGACAGAACAGATCTTTTCCCCATTTTACAGGTGAGGAAAATAAGGTGCAGACAGGTTAACTGAATGGCTAATGTTCCAGAAGTGGTAAATACTGAAACAGGGATAAGAACGTAGGTCTTCGACTCTCAGCCCTCACCATGCGACATATACTCCTTGCATGGCCTCTCTCTCAATTTAGGCAAAGAGCCACATGCCAGAAGGGACTGAGACATCACAGAGTCTGCACCTCTCACTATATCTGTGGAAACCAAGATCCGAACAAGAAGACTTACTTAACCAAGGTCACCCGATTAGCCAAGAATAAAAGTGGCACCAGAAATCACACTCCTGATATTAACAATTTAATGTTATTTCCACTCTTTCAAATAAAGAAACTTGCAAGTGAAAAAATTGGTAAAAGCAACATTTCGAGAAAACATTTTTTTAGTTGCTTTGGAAGCATGCAGGGCAGGGGGCCTCAGGATGGAGACTTTTTGTCTTTAGTTCTCTCGTCAACCCTACAGTATTTACTAAGTGATTTTGTTTAGAGGGGGGAATTATTAATCAGTAATTGATATTATGGCTATAAAATTACAAAGTAATTTGCCCTTGGTGTCAATGTATATCTTTCTATTAGTGTGTGTGTGTGTGTGTGTGTGTGTGTGTGTGTGTGTGTGTGTGTGTGTGTGTGTAATGCAGGCTATATTAGCTCTAAAGGACACTTTCTTTTAGGATTAGGAAACTAACCTCAGTTCCAGCACTAGAGGGCGCCCCATGAGAAGACCTAGGAACCCACCTGAGCAGCTAGAGACCGGACAACAGCAGACAGAGGAAGGGAAATAAATAGCAAACAGAAACAGTAATTATCATGGGGCCAGACATCCCAAGCCACACAATGGGTTATAAAAAGTTGTGTGTGTGTGTGTGTGTGTGTGTGTGTGTATTTGGTTTTAGTTTTTGTTATTGTTTTAATATAGCCTTGATCCAGAACGGAATTGATGTTTCACATATATACCATTTGATCTTCACCACCCTGAAAAGTAGGTGTTATTGCTCCACTTTATAGATTATGAAATCGAGGTTCAGTGAAATGAAGTGAGGTGTCCAAAGTCATTAATGCAAAAGTACCTTACTGTTAACCATCCTTCCAATAGCTTTTCCACTGCACTAGGGCTATTCCTGCTGAAGACCATTCGATAATTTCCTATTGTCTAATTAAATGCCTTACATTTACAGAATTCTTTAGAATTTCTTTAGCTGAAACTTTGTTATTCCACCACCTTGTCCTTCTAGTCCAGCCAGTCCAATGATTTTACTATGCTCTGCACACACCTTTTAGGATTCCCTAATTACTTTACTCCAACCTCACTTACTGGAAACATCCTCCTTTTTCTTCATCCACCTCTGAGACCACCATACCTTTATGACCCACAGACCGTGGCAGTTTCTCTGGACTTTAGACCACTCCTCTCTGCTCTCGACTGCGGGGTCTGTGAAACCAGAAGAGGTGCTCAATAAATACTGGTTCACGGCCAGAATTTGAACCAGGGACTGAGAGCTGAATAATTGAGATAATGTAAGGACAAGGCTGGCATGGTGCCTGGCAGATAATAAGCCTTCAGAAATGGTTTCTAATATTCTTATTGCACTCGAAAAGTTAAGCCCACAGAATTACTGCTTTGGGGGTAAGTTACTATGAGGATGGTTGAGAAGGTAAGTGAGGAGGGTTCCTGAGTCCCTGGCACAAGCCAGAGGAAGGAAAGGAGCCCATTCTGCCACCATTGCCGCTGTAACCCCTCCTGCACTTCAGCTCCCAAGCTCAGGAGACATCGGCCTCAGACCTGCAGTCCTGGGGAACCATAGCATCTTAGGGTTACAAAGGCCTCACAGGTCACCAACTCGAGGTACCAATCCGGTGCATCAATCCTCTTACCACATCCCTGCCAGTGGCCATCTCAACTTTCATCTCTGTCTCACATTATCCAACAGCTGTACACTATCACTTCATTGCTCTTGAGCTGGGACGGCTGGGGTGGAGACTAAGCCCCAGAAGTCATCACTGGATAATGCTTGCAAGATCTTCTAAGTCAACGTCATGTGTTCTGCATGTGGCCTGCCTGGAGTGGGGATTAACAGGGACATAACCTAGGGAGAGGCTGGAGCTCTTCCCTCCCTCCTGCAAAATGAGTCACGCTTTCCCATTCCCACTTTACTCCTTGTCCCTCCAGGAGGCGGGGAGAGGCAGGAAAGTTCCACATGTTTATAAATCCAAATTAACACTGGTACAGGCAGGAAAGGCCCTAAGTCATGGGGAACTGGTGTGGTCGGCGCCACCACTAAGAGCTGGGAGGCGGCTGTCAGGAGAGCTGGCTCACTACTCTGGCATTTTGAAAGCCAGGGACACACAAACCTGTGTATACTGGGTCCAGAAGCAACACTTCCCAGTTGGCACAGGCCCTCGTCAAAGCTCTCAGGCTACAGAATGCTCACTAATGACTGATTTTCATTCTCCAGGGCTCTCTTCACCTTTCATTTCACCAACATGAAACCTGGGGAGAGAGGTGTCAGCATATCATTCTCTGCTTTCTGAACCCTCCTAGGTTAGCTTTCAGCACAGGGGATCATCAGTGAGGGACAAGTGAATAGAATCCCACTTCCTGCTGTAGTCAAGCTCTGGTTACCTGTTTGTCTTGTCTGCCCTTTTCCTTCAGCACACAGCAGGCAAGGCCTTCTCATCCCTGGATGAGTCAGACCAGCTGTCTTCTTCAAAGAGCTGATGCCTCCGAATGGTACAGTCCTTCAGATTCTCCGGTCCCAACTCTCTCATGAAATGGTACCACAATTCTGACATCCTAAGCAGGCGTGACTCAGGAGCTTATATTATTACCATTCGGTAGCTTATATCTTAAGAGGTGCTTGATAAAGGCCAAACTGAATTGAATCTGAGAGTGTGAGTCCATTCTTGGACTGCTGCTCTGCCCCCCAAGACCTCTCACACTTAGGGCACCCCCCACTCCACCCCTTACTCCCTACTCCCACCCCTTCCATTCTCTCCTGTTGGGGTCCAGAAGCTCCTTCTTCAGGGCTTTGAAACATCAATTGTGAAAAACCTCCCTCACCTCATCACCAGTTCTTCCTAACAACGAATGCTTTCATTGCCTCTAAGACTGGTTTTTAGGCTATTTTTAACTTGTCCTTTCTTTAAAAAAAAAAAAAAAAAAAAATTATACCAGAGGAGTTTAATGAGTCCCATTTAACATTTTCTAGAAAAAGAAAATTTGCAACCAATAAGTGTTTCTGAATGCCGTGGCTGGCTGGCACACTTCTTAAAACCAGGCTTTTCTCTCCTCAATACAATAGTTTATTTTTGGATAGCATCCTCTACACAACATCACAAACATGCCACACTGGGGTTTATCGTTAACTTAAAAGAAGGTGGAGATTTAGGTGAGAGGTTCAGAAAAAGAACACAGGGTTGCAGAGGGCAGGGTAGGGGGAGGAGAGAACCCTTGCTGTGAGGTGGTAAGTCCTGGGTGCCTCAAGCTGTTTTCAGTACTTGCACCCCGGGATTCTTTGCTTCTAACCAGCCAGTAGTATAAATGAAATGAAGCAAATGGGAGAAAGAATGAGATTTGAGACTTTGTTAGTTTGATGTAAAACTCAAACACACGCAACAACGACCACCACAACGACTAAAAACAAACCAAAAAGAGTTCAGGTGTTCTTGCGGATCATGAGACACAGCGATAAACATCTCAGCCATCCGGTCACACAAACCAAAGTGTTCCCCTGGGTCAAAGTTAATTCCAGGAAAAAGTACTCAGCTGTTCTGCAGGGTAAGTGATTCAACTCACAAATTACTGCACTGCCCCTGACAGGGTCAGAGCATTCAGGGCATGGCCATTTGCTCTCTGGACTTTTAAGCAAAAGCATCTTGGAGGACTTTCCAGGCGTGAAAGCACAGACTCAACCTCCCTGATGCCTACATCCAGCCATGTGCTTGTTCCAAAGTCTGCTGGTTACCTGCCCAGTCACGGCACTTGTGTTCTTAACTGGGGCTTGGCCACAGCTTTACCTAGTGGACTCGAAATAAATGCTCTCTGACCCGAGGTTTCTGCATGCAGTGAGAGGCATGTAAATACAGTCTGTGAAAGCTATCGGGTGTGTCAAAGTCTGGGGATAAGAGAGGGAGATACTGGAGATTTCTGCAGAGGAAAAACTTCCTCTTTGGGTAAAAAGCCCACTCTCTCTGAACTGCATTAGCATTATAATGTGCCATTATTTAGAATCCACACTATTTCAAGCATTCCATGATATCTCAGAAGATAAAAGTGCTCACTCAGAGCTGGTAAAGTGTTGTTGGACTATCTTTGCTAAATAAAAATATTTTTAGGATGCTGAGAAATAAAGAAATTTGTGAGTAGCAGGAATCAGTTTTAAATTTATTGTTTTTACAAAGAAATTTCTGTGGTCAAAATGAATGTGAAATATTTATTATGGTGTGCATAACTTCCATTAATTAATCAAAAGCAGACAAGATGAGAAGAATAGTTCTTTTGAGTTGCCACTCAAGTCTAGTGCTCATAAGGGAAAAGGCAAAGAATCTCATGTTTAGACTCTTGATAAGAAATTAAAAACTCAGCAGCTCTATCAAAAAAAAAAAAATAGGCTGAGGTCTTCACTTGCATGTTTGTTAGTAAGACAGAATAATAAAGATGAGACTTTTATTTTACGCATAGTATAAACAAAAATTGTGTATTTGTCCTTATTCAAGGGCTCATTGAATTGAGGTGTAGAAGAGGTCTGGTCACTTGTCCTATGGCTTCAGGATAGAATGGAGTCAACCTCTGAGCTTACGTTCACACTGTTCCCTCTGCTGGTAGGCCTTTCGCTGCCTTCTCCACCAGGTGAACTTCTATTCACCCTTTGGGACCCAGCGAAAATATCATCTCTTCTATGATGCCACCCCTGATACATGAGGCCTGGGACAATCCTTCTATTTGCATTTCTGTCTCTCCCCACCAGATTGTGACCTCTTCAAGGACCAGGGGTATGCTCCTTTGATATATGTGTTTCAGTAACCAGCACAATGCTCGACTAACAGTTAATAAATACTCAGTAAATTCTGGAATTATTTATAACATATAAAAATAAATTCTTGTTGAATGCATGCATGTCTGGCAATAGTAAGAGAACACATAACAAAAAGAGTATTGATGGTAAGTATTAATTCGTAAATTAATAACTACTGGCTCATCACTGCACAAAGCAATGGGAGAGACTGAAGAAACATAAGACAGAGTCGAGGTCCCAGTGGGGAGAGTCAAAAGAAACACATGAGAAACAGCAGGGGAAACACAAACAATGGATGCTTATGTCTTACAGGTAGTGCTTCAGAGCAGTAGGAGGTGGGTGTTAGAGACTGGCACTTTGAGTTCTGCCCCCGACCCAAGAGATTGCCACAAACCAATGTTTAAAAGTCAAATAGCTGTCAGGCACCCTTTTCTGGGTTGTTCCTGACCCCACTTTGCACCCACACCTTGTTCTCCTTTGCCTGTTCTCTAAACAGTCCTGCCCCTTCTTCATCCCTCTTCCTAATTTTTCTTGGATTCTCTGTTCCTCAAGCCCCAATTCCCCTCTCCGCTCCCAGCCCGTGACTTCTCTCCTCCTCCCTGGCTGCCCTGGCTCAGACGAATACCGAGCAGATGCCTCTTCCCTGGATACCCAGCAGGTGCCTTTATCCCGGCGTGACCTCAGAACCCTTGCTCATGAGCCAGGGCAGCCCTGAAGGGTTTGGCCCAGTGGTCTGGTGTTCACCCTTTCCCTGCCTTGTGAGGGTTTACTGTGAGGACTAAAAGTTATGGAAGAGCCTTGAAAAATGAGCTGTCTCACCCTGTCACAGACTCTCAGCTCCACACAAGGAAAAGGCTCTCCTCAAGCCCAGTGTTTGCAGACTTGGTGTCTCAACTGCCAAACCCCACCCGCTTCATACTTGCTCCCACAATTCTTTTATCCTCTTCTGGTCAAAGATTCTGCTTACCATCTACCAGCTTTAGGCCAGTGTTGGTTTTCTGATGCTCAATTCCATTTCCCCTTGCTTCTGATCCTAATTTGCCACTGGAACCTTCTGAATGTTCACATGCCTCCTTTGTGCACCTAGTCCTAGAGCACTCATGAGACAGTAGCTTTTGGGTTTAATTGGAACCCTGGTACCCCACTGCTATCAGTCACCCCTGAGCACTTCCCACCATCTATCTAGGTGTCCTGAAAAGTGAAAAGCTTCATGAGAAAGGCAGGTCTTAAAGACTGGGTCAGATTCAGAAAGGTGAATGGGAAAGGTTGGCAGGTGGAGAGAAAAAAAAAAAGGGCATGAAGAAGACAGGTTCTTCATGAGACGCGGACCTTCAGCTCAGCCTTCTGGGAATTTCTTCCTGGAGTTGGATCATATTTCGGCACAGCCACTGCCAATGCTGTTATCCAAATTAAGGACAGCACAGTGCTCAAAACAGCACCAAGGCAGCAACTGGAGTTCAAGAAGTCACAGAAATCGTTCAGCTTTGGGCAAATCACTGCTCACTTTATTTATAACTCTCTAGAAAAAAAAAGTCGTGGATTCTGAAGCTTGCACCCCATATGCCATCTTGAATAGCGGGGCATTTACGGGCACCGCTGTGCTTGATTAGTGCACCGACTATTTGGTGTTGTGTTTCATGATCACTCTGTTCTGTGTACTGGCGGAAAGTCTACAAGGTTCTAGATTTTCTGTTGCCTCACCTTAGAGAACTTGGGCAGAGCCAGCAATCTCTAACTGAGCACATCTTTCAGGAGTAAGCTAATATCAGCCAAAATGATAGGTCCAAGTTAAGTGGCTCCAATTCAGTGAGGACTAGAAAAGCTGTGGACAGCACACACTCCAATCGAGAGCCCTGGCAAAGGAGTCAAGGAAACAGGCTGCTTATGGTGTCTGCCCAGTCAGCTTCCTCTGGGTTACACCATGATAAACAATTCAGACTCTCCGGGGCTACAACGGCGAAAGCTGATTTCTTGTTCATGGTGAATGTCATCTCATGTGAACAGGAGACTGGACTGTTTCCTCCTATAAGTTCACATTGCCCTGAGATCTGCTCCCCTGGTTGGAACCCTGTCCCACATTTTCTTCACTCCAAAATCCAGGCTGAAGGAGCAGCTCTAATCTGGCACATTACCATTTTCCAGGAAGAGAGAAAAGATAAATGACCAGAACCCACAATGGCTCTTAAGGCTTTTCCTCAGAAGGGGTACGTGTCACTTTCATTCACATTTCATTGGCCTAAGCAAGTCATATAGCCAAGCCTGAGATCACTGGTTGAGAAAGTGTAATTCTCACACAGAGGAGAACAGCAGATAGTGGAAACAACATCAGAGCTACTACAAGGACAGACCTGGAGCATCAGACCCAGTGGTTTATAGTTAATGTGTTCAGAAACCACTAGTTTCTGAGACAAGCAATGGCACCATAAAGCTGTATTAAAAAACCATCTACTTTGTAAATACAAATAGAGGGGCAGAAAGGCCTATGTAAGGGCCTCAGCCGGAGACTATTCTATTAATTCAAAGATGAGTCCATTGATGTGAGGTGATAATTATGTAGAGGGAAAGAAGAGAAATATTTTGGTAGAACAGTTGTTTTAAAGGAAAAATAGACACGACCAATTACATGGATAGATATGAAGTCTGAAGGGGTATGAGCCAAAGATGATTCCAAGATTTTCCCTCACTTTCTGGGTTGTGAGGCCCTGCAACATGTTACTGAGTTGATGGTAAAAAACATTCTAAAGATTTCTCAGAATCGCAGCACATTGATTATTAAGAATGATATGCAGCAGCTATGACACGCCACAGAGAACACTGAATCTGGCCTCGCACACCTGGTCTGGGTTCCCTGGTCTCGTATTTATTAGCCGGGTGGCCATGGGCAAATCCCTTCACTCTTTGTGCCTCAGTTTTTGTATTTATAAAAATGGAAATAACTAATCATACCTCACAGAACTGTTTGAGAACTACATTCCTGTGACCATTATTTATAATGATTTGTAAGGTATGAATATCAGCATTCTGGTTGGAAGGGCTTCCTCAGTCTAACCGCCTGACAATGATTATTATATACTATCTTGGGTTGTTGGGGCTTAAGGCAGACCACCACTTTGTTTTTGGATTCTATTTAGATGTTTCCTTGTTAAAAACCTGGGAGGAAAAAAAAACGTGAAAGGGTACCCAGATAATATAAACCATGGATCACAACCGCGAGTGTCTGGAGTAACCAGATAGGTAGTTTAAACATAGTTTGGGTATAAAAACTTTAAGTACTTTCACAGGAAATATTATGATATGGTACAAAGAAAGTGTACACAAAATGATAATGGGAAATTGACCCCTCTGTCTCAAAACCAGGGACAGTGGAAAGAGGCAGAGGCCTTGCGACCAGCAGAGTCAAATCTAGCTGCAAGGAGGCAGCAGGTATTTGGCTCCAGAAGGATTTTGCTGTGCAGGAATTACTCCAGGTTTGACAGGTGTTCTTTCTGGAGCGGGTCTGAGGGCCTGGGTGAAAAGGTAAAGGAATTAAGAAGTATAAATTGGCAGTTAAAAAATAGTCATGGAGATATAAAGGACAGCATAGAAAATATTGTAATAACTGTGTATGGTGTCAGGGGGGTACTAGACTTATGGGGGGAGGGGGATCACCTCATAGATTATATAAACTTCTGACCACTATGCTGTACACCTGAAACTAATATAATATTGCATGTCGACTGTAGTCAAAAAAGTTTTAAAAATTAAGTGCTGGAATCTGAGTATGTATACAACATTTCCTCATTATTAAATATTGGCAACTAATTAAATTTCTTTTAGAAAACCCTCTGTTGCTAAAACACACCTGTAGGCTTTGGGTCTATGGGCTCTCACCCAGGCATCACAAAAAGAGGAAGGCGATGAACGGCTCACAAAACTCTTACTCCACCAGCAAGAGAGAAAAATAGAGATTTTTAGGAGATGAAGCAAACATTAATGAGGAAGGTGGCAAAAGGAACTGTCTATTAGTGTGCTGGACATAAACTTCGAGGGGATGTCAGGGAATCTCGGGAAGGAAAGGGATATGGTCTCCTAATCTCATGTATTCAGATTTAGATATAGACTCATGGCCTTTGTCCCTGCCCGGGCTGAGCAAGGACACTGACTTTCAGAATGATCAGGAACAGTGATGCGACAGCTGCCTCCTCCTTTATGTCTCATTGTTCAAGGAGCACCTCACAATCTCTCAGTCTAAACTTATTTTCAAACCTTCCCCAGGCCACAGTTTTGAAGACCTATCACAAGATGTAGCAGACAGTGCTCAGACACAATAATCTTTCAAACCCAGAATGCTAGATTTCACCCCTGAGTAAGAAAGCTCCACAAGCTGGCTTCTCTCTTCCTGTCTTCCTTGTTTCTCCAGCTCAAGCCCTGCTCAGCCTCATTTTGACACTTAAAGTTTCTGGCTGTGCTCATCCTCTCTTCCCACAGATGAGGGCTCTGAGAAGACATCCTAACTGAGTGAGTTCTTTGTGGATTTTTAAACATTCAACTCACCATTTGGAAATAACAATTCCTCTTCCTTCCTCTTTTCAAACGAGCACACAAATTAGTTTGCTTTGGGGGCTGGTTTTGTTTTTGTGTTCTCTCGAAGTATTGCCCAATTTCTTTTTATGGTGCTTTTTCTCAGGATTTTTGTGTCATTTTAACTTTCCATTGGCAAAACTATAATTAAGATTCCAATTTGCCATTTTATGTCACATATATGTTCTTTCACTTCACTTAAGTTTTTTCTTTTAGCCAGATTAGAATACATTACAATTTTACTACATAATATGACAGTTTAAAGTAATACATTATGAGGAAGTAAATGTTTAATTTGCTCTAACTTATTCTTTTCATTATTGTGTTACTTTGCTTAAATATTTTCCTTAATATGGACATAATTTAGGACTTTGGATTATTATTTTGCAATTTTTTTTGCTTGTTAACTCATGTCACACTGTTTTCCTTTTCTTGCTTGTTAAGGAACTAACAAGTAGGTAATATTTTCCATTAGGATTCCTTTTCTGCCACATAAACTATGAAGTGCTGTTTTAGTAAAAAGTCTGAATTAGGAGACCCTGAATATGAATGCCTTTCTCAGTTTAGAAAATCCTTAGAGAATAGCATGATATGAAAAATCTCTTCCTAGGAAAAATATTCCTGAGTTTATATTAATTAGAAATCAGGAATAAATTACTTAATTCTCTAAAATGTAACTATCGAGTGCCTTTTACATGTCGGACACTATTCTAAATACATGGGATACATCAGTGAGCAAGACAGATAAAACTTCCTGTCTTTAAAGGGCTTATATTCTAACAGGAAGAAATAGATAGTAAACAAAAAATAGATATATATGTAATAAGTAAGTGATGAGTGCTCAGAGGAAAATAATAAAGCAAGGTAAGAGGAATGGGAGTAGGCAGAGCATTTTGACTTTAGATATAATTGTCAAGATATGCTCCCCTGATTAAGTGATATTTTTGGGTGGGAGATGCAAATCATATAAGAACCTAGCAAGACAATGTAAGAACTTTGACTTTACTTTGAATAAAATGAAGAGCTGTCACAGGGTTTGGGAAAAGGAATGAGCTGATTAGATTTACATGATAAAATGATCACTTTGGCTGCTGTTGAGAATAGACTGCGGGGAGGAATGGAGCAGGAGTGGAAGCACACAGACTAGTTACATGGCTCATGAGTCAACCAAGGAAATAGATGATTGTGAATAGAACCAAGGTATAACAATGGAGGTAGATATTCAGAAGGTAGAACCAAGATTTCCTGATGGTGGTGTCAATATAGGTTGTGAGAGAAAGAGAGACCAGTTAAGGTGGACTCCAAGGCTTTTAGCCCAAGGAATTGGAAGGTTATAGTTGCCATTTACTGCAAAGGGAAAATTTGTGTGGGTTGCACAGGTTTTGAAGGGAAATCAGTTTATTTTTGGACTTTGTAAATTTGAGATATCTATTAAATGGAAAAGCAGGTAAGCAGTTAGAAATGAAAAATGGAGTTTAAAAAGAGGACTATGCTAGAGATATAAATGTAGAGTTGTTGGCATAGAGAGGGATTCAAAGCTGTATGACTAGATGAGGTTTTCAAAGGAGTGAGTATGGTATTTTGGAAAGCAAGAGGAGGCAACTTACCAAAGAGAAGGGAGTCAATGGTGCTCAATGCTGCCGAGAGGTCAATTACAGACCAAGAATTGATCACTGTATTTAGCAAAGTGGAAGCCATCAGTCACCTTGGCAAGATCATTTTCAGTGATGCGTTGGGAATAAAACCCTGATTAGATTAAGCTAAAGAAAAAGTGGGAAGAAAGGAATTGAAGACAATAAGTATAAACAATTCTGAGATGTTTTAGATGCAAAGGAGATTTGAGAAGTGGAATGGGGAAAGCAAAGTCAAGAAAAATATTATTCCTTAAGATGGGAGAAATAACAGTTTTAAAAAATGGTGATGGTAATTGTCCAGTAGAGAAAGGAAAATCAACGATATAGGAGATGGGGACAATTGCTGGAGTTATGTTTTGAAATTGAGTGAGATCTGGTACAAAAGAGGAAGGACTGGCTTTCAATAACAGCGTGGATGGTTCATCACTAGTAGTGGCAGGCAGAAAAGCAGAGAATACGGGTACAGATCTTCAGGTGGTTGAATCTGGTGTTTCCTTCTGCTTAAAAAAAAAAAATCCCTGGTAAAGGGAACACTTAGTCCAGGGCTACAAAATGAGAAGCATTGGTTTACATGGATAGGCAATCCTAATTTTTTCACTCTCCGAATCTATTTTAGAAGGTAAAGATCAACTTCTTCCTTCTCATTATGGTTGATTAAGACATTTAGTTTCTTTCTAGTTTCAATTTCAATTTCAACATATTACTTCTAACTATAGCAGTCTGGCAATTTCCCTTCCTCTTTGGACCTTCTGGTACCTCAGTACTCATGGAGAGCTACCCCACACACTCCACTCAGTTGCATTTCCTCTACTGTTCCCCTCCCTCGACCTGATCATTTCTAGTTTAGTCTCCGGCATTTCAATTTCCTCAGCTGTAAAGAAGGGAGAGCAATTGGTTTCCACCTTCAAGGCTGAGGGTTTAAGTAAACCTAAGGAGTAAAATGGTTTGAACCCATCCGAAGAAACAGAAAGAAGAGGAAAGTGCGGGATGTAGCACAGAAGAAGTCAGGAATTTGGTTTTGGACCTGTAAAGTTTGGGATATCAATTAGATGTCAAAGTGGGACAAGCAAGTCAGCATTTAGAAACACAAATTGGAGCTCAAGAGGGAGAACTATGCTGGATATATAAATGAGTTGTTGGCATAGAGAGGGAGTTCAAAGCCATGTGCCTGGATGAGCTCCTTGAAGGGAATGAGTACGGTGTTTCGAAAGGCAAGAGAAGGCAAAAGACTACTCTTACCATTTGGTAGGCTGGGCCCTTACTGTATAATTTCAAAGCATTTTATGTATATGAGCTCCCATCTTATTATTGTATATTATGTCAGCTGTGATATTCGTAGAGTCACAATACTTTAAGAAATCTGGTCATACTTATAATTTGGGGACGGACATAATAGGTAACATTTATTGAGCAATACCTATGTTCTAGGCACTTGGTTAAGCCCTTCCTATATGTCATTTAATCCTTAGCCTCACAATAACGGGAGATATACCTTATCATCTCCATTTAAGAAACTAAAAGAGGTGTGAGAGAGGCTCAGATAATTTGAAATTTTGCATCTCTTCAGCTCTTCAGCATTACTGCCACTTTCCAAGCAAATATATTCTACATTTATTTATGTATGGTTATGCAGGTGCATCCAGATTTAGCCCTGTGCCCTCAAGGCTATTCTTCACTTTACAAGAACATGATTTACATCATGATGTTACTTAAAAGCTACCCCAGTGTATTTGGGATCAATTTATAAAGCTTTATTTCTGTAAAAATTTTCAACATGTTTACAGATTATTGGAATTCATCTTGTTTATCACATGTTGGACACTCTACTAGGCAATGGAAAAAGGAAGAAAGCAAAATCACTCCTCCAAGGAGCTCTGATTCTTCTTTAATAGGAAAGTCATTCATTCATTCATTCATTCATTCAATAAGTAGTATTGAGTGCCATAAGACATACCACATGCTATAGTTAGATGTCAAAGTGGGACAAGCAAGTCAGCAGTTAGAAACACAAATTGGAGCTCAAGAGGGAGGTTAAGTATAAATCAACTTAGAATTACAGTACTTGGTAAAAAGAGATATGCACATAATGGCTTTTATCTTGTTTCATCCTTTTAGACAGTATTGTAAGTGCTTGGACCTCTAGAGTCAGGCTGCCTGACTTAAAGCCCAGCTCTGCCACTTAAAGGCTGTGAGATCTTGAGCTACTTATATAACCTCTCCAGGTCTTCGTTTCCTGTCTAAAAAATGAGAATAGTGATAGTATCTATCTAATAATGTTGCCACAAGGACTAAAAGTGAATATGTAAAGTACTTAGAGCAGTGCTTGGCCCATCATAAGCACTGTAGCTGTTTTATTATTAGTGTGATACAGATTTACCATGTGCTGGAACAATTGCCATTCCTAAGCATAACAACTCAGCAAAGGACAGTAAGTGCTCTGCTACGTTTTTTTGAGTAGAACTTCCTTGATGCCTTATTGTGTTTCTGCCACCTCATCCCTGTAGCCATGTCTTTTGTAGACTCAGATTCCTGTTCTATCATATTTCTTAATGTTGAATCCGATGTCAAGTCAGTTATTGCCCTTTGCTGCCTCCTTTCCATTTGTTTTCCTTGGGGAACAGGGAAAGCTAACAGCTACTTGCATCCTAGAACATTAGAGTGATCTTTCATTATTTGTCATTGGTAGAGTTCTTACCAATTAAATCTTTTATTATTTTTCTTTTTATCAAAGTAATATGTGCTCAATATAAAAATAATTCAAACATACAGAACTTTGCGACAGAAAGTGAAAGGCATTGGTAATCTCACATAAAAAGATAACCACTGTTAACTGCTTGTTATGTATGTTTCCAGATTTTTTCTAAGCAAATATTTAATAAAATATATGAAGATGAGAAATACAAATACAAGTGGGATCATACTTATTCATATTGCTCAGCAAATTGCTTTTTTCTCTTATAGGGTTTAGACATTCTTCCATGTTGGCACAAATAGATCTTATTTTTATTAATAGCTTCTGAAGGTTTTCTTCCACAGATCTAGCATAATTTGCTTAACTAGTTTCCCTACCAGAATTTTGTTATTAGATTTTTACACCATTACATGTTTCTACTATTATAAATAATGCACATATATTTTTTGGTACACAGGTATTTCTGAAATACATAAAATTGGCATAAATATGTTCAAAGTATAAACTCCTAGATGTAGAATTGCCTGGTCAAAAAGTACAAATATTTATTTTATCAAAAATTGACAGATTGTCCTCCAGACAGATTAATCCAATTTACACTCACAGTTACAGCATATGAGAATGCGTGTTTCTCTACATTTAACTGTTTTCTGAGCATTACTTTTTTCTTTTCTCGATTTATACCAACCTTGAAAACACATTTTTCTCAAATCTAGAATCATAGTTTAAAACTTAGGGAAGATCAAAACATGGAACAAAGTGTTTTTACAGACAAACATTCCAAATTAATTATAACAGTGGGGTGTTTTCAATCAAAATATCTCACCACTAGATGTTAGCAGTTTTAAAACTGCTCTAACCTCCCAGATCAGCAAATCTGGCACTGTGATTAGATCACTTGCCACACAGCTCCTGCCCACACACCTTCTTGGCTGGGTGTGTGAAATAGAAGAGGCTGCTGGCATGAGGGACAGGGCAAGGAAAGCGAGAAAGCAAGAGGAGGTCAGAGGGCTCGAAATCCAGTGTCATCTTGTAACCTAGTCCAAGATCGTCCCTTGAGTGTGCTGTGCACCTGTCTATTCATAGTCCTCCCTGTCAGTGTGGCTCTTAATTTCCAGTGCCTGATGAACAAATGCTCACCACCCAAGGGTCAGTTGTATCACTTCCTTCTCTCTGAAGCCTTCCTGCAACCCTAGAACATCACTCTCTTTAATGCCTCACTACATCTGAACCCATACCTTCCTGAGGATCTGTAGAATTTTGTGTGCCATGCTTATGAAGATTTTAGGTGTGGAGTAAAAGTTGATTGAACATTTACTGACATAAGGATATCTTGGTAGAAGAGAGGCGAAACTTCCTATTGTTGACAGAAATGGGTGGATTCAGATAAAATGAGATATATATCCAAATATTTGGCTGGAACCATTTGTCTTGTTAAAAATCAACAATTCCAAACATCGCTCCTGACTTTACTTCTTGACCCCTGCTTCTCCCCGCCCACGAAAGAGACCGCAAATACGTGTACTTTGATCTTACAACAAAATCAAGAGGGAAAACTATAATGTTGGAAAACACCTCTTGGGAGAGGCCAACCTTTCATCCTCCTGCTTCAGATACAGAACGTTTTTGGCAAAAAAGAATGGAAAAAAAAAAAGAGTAGATTCGGATTAAAAGAAGAACCGACTCTCCAATATATCTTTAATAGCAGAGACAGAACAAATGGAGGCTGGGAAAATATTTGTGCCAAGATAAAAGTTGTGTGCCTCCAATCCCAGGTAAAGACTTTCTTCAGGCTTGGAAGTCGCTTTAAATGACTTTTGTGCGAATACTCACCCCCCCCCCCACACACACCATTTCACTGTGTTCCTCCTCAAATCTTATTATCAGAGTTTTAGTCAACAGGATGGACCTAGGAATGGCAAAGGTCCCTGACCTTGCCTCGCTCGCGTCTGATGACACAGGCTTCTCGGCACCGCGCCCTGCCCAGGTGGGCGTTTGACAGCATTTCGGGAACCGCGATCACCGCTGCCGCTCTTCCCCGCTCTGTGCACCTGCTTGGCGTGTAGCAGCCTCTCGCTCCCAGTCCCCGGCCCTGGGCCACCTAACTCGCTACACACCAAGCTCTGGTCAGCCCGCCCCCCCGGGCTGCGGAAGCGCCCCGACCCTCGCCAGGCGCAGCGGAACAACCAGGGGAAAGCGCTCGCAATCACATGGAGGCCCGGGCCCGCCCCATTGGCTGCGGACGAGCCAGTCGCGGCGCTCGCCGGCTGCGGTTGGTCCCGGAGCAGCAGCGCCTGCACGGGCCCGGAGTCCATGTTACGCTTTGTCTAATTCCCCCCGTTACAGAGTCATGTGCTGCTGCTCCCGTCGCCGCCGCTGCCGCCGCCCGTGGTGCCCCGGCTCCTCCGCCGCGCTTCGAGGTGGCCGCCGCGGGCGGGGCCGCGGGAGCAGGGTCCAGGGCGCCGCGCGCCTTCGCCGCCCCGCCGCGTCCCGGTGCAGCCGCCGCCCGCCGCAGGTGATGCCGCCACCTCCCGCCTCAGCATAAGCCGTGGCTCGGCGGCCAAGCTGCCCCGGCTGCCCCAAGGTTGGTGCGCACCTCTCCGGGGCAGGCGCCGGGCGCTGCACAGGTGGGAGCCGCGCCGGCGTCCTGTCCCGCGGCGCTTCGGCCCGAGCGGAGGCTGCGGCTGCGAGCTGGCGGCGAGGGGCCGCGGGGGGACGGGTAGCGGACAGCTACCTGGGCCGCGCCGTGCTCCCGCCCCCGATCCCTCGGGCCCGTAAGATTGTTTGGCTTTGGGCAATTGGAGTAGCGGGCGCTGCGGGCTCCTTGGCCGCGGGCGGTGGGCCCTGCGGGAGGAGAGGCCGGGCTGCCTCCCTCCTGCTCTCACCCTGTCCCCCCCAATCCCCCGCCCCATCGCGCGCTCTTTTCTCTCGCTTCCCTCCGCCCAGTTGGAAGGGCGGGGAGACCCGAGTATGGCTCGGCTGATTCCTTCCAGGGGTGGGTGTTTGGTGTCTGGCCTTGCTGGCTGCATGCCCAGAAGGTGAGCCCTTTAACTTCTCTAGAAACGCCTCCTCGTCGCCCCCTTTCCGCGCCGGGTGGGCTGGGCGGGGAATCCAGGGCCGCGCCCCGCCCCCAGCTCCGGGAGGAGGGAGACGGGGCCCGCAGGTGCACCCAGCCCGCCGCGAGCCATCTCCGGGTTGGGTACCGGTATAATCCGCTTCTAGCTTGTTTGGAAGCGTGGGCACTTGGGAGCAGGACTTCTCGAATCCTGTCTAGGGCCTTGGAAAGGAAGAGGATTGGGACGTGGGGCGGGGGGCAGTTGCCCAGATAACCATTACCTCCGCTTACTGGAGGGTCGATAGGGGCCTTTCTCTTTCTAGGGTCCTTTATTTGGGATATTTCTTACGGATAAAGAAATAAGGGTTTTTTTTGTTTGTTTTGTTTTGTTTTGTTTTTGGTTGTTTAAAAAGCCAGCCGCAGTGAAGAAAAGCTGCCTCATGTCGAGGGGAGGAGAGGTAGGTCCCTTTGGAGAGGGAGAGGTGGGATGTGGGGTCCCACCGGGTATGCAGTTGGGGCTTTGTGTCGCGGGTGGGGGCAGTAGGGTTTCCGGAAAGAAGAGCTCAAAGATGATAAGGAGGGATCCCTTAGGATGTAAACAGAGAGATGGGGAATAGGTATTGGGAAGTCCTAGCCGGTTGTGGGCTCCACTTGAGCCAGTTGGACTCGTACATGGTTCCCTTTGCTTTGCATATTTCTTCCTTTCCTCCCTGACTTTGAAATATATTTCTTCTTAGACAGAGGAAGCTGTGAGGACATATTTTGAAAGAGATACAGTAGTAAAGAGAGAGCTGACGTCTGGAAACTTTCCTTGGGAGCTTCGGTAATTAAATTACATCCAGTCAGCGTTTATTGAGCACCTATTATGTGTTCTGTGCTAGACATTGAAAGAGCCTGACAAGCAGGGAATTCCCATCTTCATAATGGTGAGGCTGTTTACTTCATAAACAACCAAAGGGCACTTCCAAGTGCCAAGAATGACTGATTCAGATCTTCCCTGCCCAAGCTTCTGGGGCCTTTGCTTTTTACAGACCTGTGGGAAGAGTTCTGCACCATGACTGGTAAATGGGGTCTTAAGAGAGCATTTGTTTATACAGCTCATAAGTACCAAGCACCTACCATCAGCTAGGACAAGATTAGAGGTGTCGCTTCTCCTCTCCTTGACATTAAAAATGCAGTAGCAAACTAGGAAAGATCCTGAGATGAAAGGTAGGTAAAGAACAGATCTGGCAAAGATAATTTGGAGCATTTGGTCTCTAGGTTATTTAGGGAACCTCCCATAACATAATTAGGTAGTCCATGGAGCTGAAGAAAAATTCAAAATCTTGAATTGTCATGGTTTATATATTAGAACATTTTATTTTAGACTTGTCTCATTTGTATTGAGGTATGTGAGTGTACACATTGTTGATTAAAATTTAACACCTCAGAAGGTTGAAGAAGAAACCGTTCTTAGGTGACCCAGTCCCCCAGTCTCTGCCATTACCATGTTAAGTAGTGTATGATGACACAGTGAAAGTATTGAACCATATATTCATCTTTTTATCCTTGCCGAGGTTTACAGAATTTTTAAAACTTGGCCTTTTCCCCTTAATTTTTATATTGTGCAGGTTTTTTTTAATGATTAATTTTGGAAAATTTTGATGTGTTTGTCATGTTCCAATAGCTAAGTTGTTTTGGTAGCTGTATTTTGGAAATTAGACTTGGTTCAGCTCAGTACTACAGGTAAATTGGCACTGGGTATGAAAAAAATAAAGTTATATCAAAACTCATGATCACATATGTTCTTGAAGTGGTAGTTGGTAAGAGATTTCACATATTTTTCACATAAAATTGGAGCTGCTGTTTGATGTTCTAATAAGCAACAGCAGTCAGTATTTATTGAGTACCAGCGGTAAGCAGAGAACTAGCCAGAGTGGTTGCTGTGATGCCTTATAGAGAGGGAGAGGATTCTTGAACTAATAGAGGGCAGGTAAGACAGGTGCATTTGAGGATACCACCAGAAGAGAATGATTGCATTTCTCTAGGAGGTCAAGGGATACTGACGTGGAAAGGGTGTTTGGAGCCAGATGGAAGTGTTGTGTGTGTTGTAGAGAAGCAGGAAGGAGCACACATTGGGGGGAAGCTTTGAAGTCTGTAATGGGTCAAAATCGTAAATAGGTTTGCCTGGTTGTAGCAGAAATCATGACTACTGATAAAGGAAGGTAGAGGGTATCTAGTTAGTGGAAAACTTGAAACAAAAGACAGTGTTGTTAATCATTTGCTTCAAGAAGAACAGTTCTTAACAGGGGGTGGTTTTACCTCCCAGCAAACATTTGACAATGTCTGGAGACATTTTTGCTTATTGGAGCTGGGAGGCAGATGCTACTGACATCTAGTGGGTAGAGGCCAGGGATCCTGCTGAATATCCTGTAATGCCCAGGTTATTACCCCACAACATAGAATTATTCTGCTAGATGTCAGTAGTGCTAGGGTTGAGAAAACTTGCACAAGACAGTGAATGTAGAGGCCACTGTGAAGTTACATCTCAGAATAGGGCTTGAAGGAGTTGGTTCTTGACATGTGAGGAAAGACACCAAGGTTAGGAAGCCAATCTATGAGACTTCTGCTGTGCTCAGGCCTGACATGATTATGATCTGGGCAAATTCTAGTAAGAAAGGGGCATTTTCAAGAGATCATGACAGATGAGCTAGCAGGGCACTATAATATTGGGGAGTCATAGATTCAGAACTGGAATCTTAGAGCAACCCTGATCTTAGGGCATTCTTACACTTGCTAGGCAGCCTCTTTAAACTCCTCCAAGGTACAGAGTATTATGAATCCTCATTTAACATCTTGGATAGGTTCTGTGACTTTAAGCAAAACAACATTAATAAAGCCTGTTTTACCATAGATTAATTGATATAAGCAAGAGTTAACTTCCTACAGCATGTTATCATTGTTATAATGAAATGACTTTGAATGAAATGACATTATTCGAGGACTTGCTGTACTTTTGAAGGCATGTCATTGTATATTTGGACAGCATGTGTGAGTAGTATTTGAGAGGAAGACTGCCTCCTTGAAACTTTTTTTCATTGATTCTATTCCTTTGGAACTACCAACTTCTACAAGGTGGCCTTTTAAATGTACAAAGTCAGTATGATGTCTCCCTCTCACCACTTTTCTCAGTGCACAATAATACCAGCTCTTCACGTCCTGCATGGGATGAGATTTCCTGGTGTCTCCTCAGTTCATTAGCATCTCATGGAGAGTAATGAATGTCTGGAATTGAATATGGTAATTGAGATGTGATCTGGTCAACTCAGTACAGTATGACAGCTATTTCCTGAGACCAGGGCATAAGCATCTACTTATTACAGCTTAAACTTACAAAACCGCCTTAAAAAAAAAAAAAAAAAAAAAAGGTAGTGCCTAGTACAGACTAACGTTAGAGGTTCTGGATAGTCAAAACTCCTAGATAGTCAAAACTCCTGGATGAGCTGCTGTGTTCTGTATTCATTGGACAGATTTTTTTTTTCTTTTGGTGAAGTCGAGTGGAAGTCTTTTGGTTTGTTTGTTTTTGGCCCCGTTCAGTGCTATCCTGTTTATTATTTAGAGCTTTTAACATCTTGATTCTAGTAGAATGGCTTTGCCAAAAGCTTTGTAGTCACTAATATTAATAAGACATGAAACCCAGTAGTTTGGCACTGCCGGTCCTATTTGAAAGGTAAGGGTGTTGAGTGACAGCAGTGAATTGCAGCAGTTGGGTAGCCCTTGGTTTAGGGGCTTCCGAGAAATCTGTGTTCTTGGCCATGCTTCACTGCATTTAATTCTTGCTAATGTTTGCATGTTGGGTGCCCTTTTGAAATTATTTGAATCCGTTGCAAATTTCTGAAATCTGTACTTCGTGCTCTGGGGTCTTTGTAATTCTGTTAAGACATTTAGCAGAGAATTTTTAATGTTCGTTGCAAATCTGAAGCTTGCCAAATCTGAGTTGCTTTTGAAATTTGTGAGGAGGTAAACAGGATAACTTGGTACTGGCAAAAACCATATGTGAATTTGGTTCCCACTCAGGGTAAGCTTTCTTTTCTTTTCTTTTCTTTTTTGCTAGTGTGCACAAAATAATTAGTGACAGCTTTACATTTGGAGGAGAGAGGATTGGGGCTTAGAAACAAGCTATTTTCCCAGAACTGGGCTTTAGCTTGTTGCTCTGTAATTTTATACTTATCAGATTTCATTGAGAAGACATTAGGAAATTACCATTCTCAGATGTCTTTTGAAGCCTGTGGGTCAGAAATCCTAGGTGACTTAGTGCCAAATTTTCCAAATATTCTAGTTCTCTCCAACAAACTAGATTTAAATAAATTATTTGGTTCGAGTGGCAGCCATCCAATAGTGCTGAGAGTGTTAGAACAAAATTCCAGATCTCATAGCCTGTACGTGCAACCTCTTTGATATAAATGTTTATTCTGCCCCAATCCCGTGCTGGTGATGTTGTCTGTCTAGATGGTACAGTGTGCTTGTTCTCACTTCTGTACTGGTCCATGTGTGAAACCCTTCTGTATTCTCTGAAGATGAAGGATATTCCTATGAATAGAAGGGATGTTTTGTGAATATATGAGATTTCTTGAGGAGAAAGATATTTAAGAACCTTTAGATATTGTTCTTTCATACTTTCAAAGACTGTATCAAAGGCGAAGTCATCTTGAGATTAAGGATACAATGTATCATTTTGAATAGAAAGATAGAATTTTATAGATGGATCAATACTTGAGTTTTATAAACGAAAAAAGGCACAGAGAGGTGGTATTAGCTGCAGCTTACACATGTGACAGAGGAAGCATTTGACTCCACCTGCCTTAAAGGCCACAAATAAAGATTTCTGAGGATAAAGATTTCTCCTCTGCTTAAAGGTTTGTAAACAGTGGGATCCCTCAGGTCTTGTTTACGTAATTGCTCCAAAAGAAGGAGGACACAGTGGAATTTCTAAGTTTACAGTAAACTCTTTGGAATTATGAAATATCTAACCAATGGGGATATACTCCAGGGAAACTATCCTGGGACATATTAGTCATCAGAAAATTTGCAGGTGAGTTTCCTTGCGGGCAGATATGAGGTCAGGTATTAAGAAGGAAGTTACAGAACTGTCATAGGATGATGGTTTGGTGGGAATATCTAGGAAGGGCTTCAGAAATACTTTCACAATGTTCCACTTGCTTTTGCAGATTACAAAGGACAGGAAATATTAAGCTTCATCAAAAGGGTATTAGAAGCAAAACAGAAACACAATCTTAGTTGAGTTTCCACTATGCTTTGTTCAAAGTGTTGGTCCCCATCTTTAGGAAAGACATCAGAGTTAGCCATGTAATGACACCTAGAAAGCATAGATATTTTTGCTAGAATGGAAGCACTATGAGGATAGGGCCTTGCAATTTTTTTTTTTTTTCCTGATGAAAATATTAAGATTTCTAGCATCAGGAAAGAAGATAGCTGGGAAATGTTATTGACGCCCATGAAATCATTGTGGCAGGGACAGAGAAAACCTGGATTGGTCACCTAATTCCAGCAAACCTGAATGTAGTATTTCAGTTGCTGCTTCCTTGTCTCCACGCTCCACTACTCTTGAGGTGAAGGCAGAGATTTATCTGCCCTATTCGCCACCAATTTCCCTGCGTCCCACATATGGCAGGCCCTCCATTTGTGTCTGTCGCCTGAAGGAATGCGTGAAGAGGTATACCTTAAAACTTTATAAGACATAAATTAAAGATGAATGCAAAAAATATGGTACCAGTTTTTCTTAACCCTGGCTGGCATCAGAATCAGTCTGGAGAATACATAGTTTCCATCTGAAGCTGGGAATCCTCATATAAGGAAGGCCAATTTTTAGGTGGATTTTTGACTGCAAGGGTGGCCGGCACCCCTAACCAATATCAACTTTATTTTAAAATAAAGCCTAGACCCTTGCCCATTCCTATTGAATCAGACTGTGCAAGAGTGGAGTTTCAGTTTTACAGATTTATTCTCATCTCATTGGGTATGAAATCACACAATTGGTTATTAAGACCAACAAGGAGTTTTAAGGATAAATCTGTATCCTTGGAAGGTGATGACTAAGACAGTGAATGTGCCACAGCATGGCCCTTGGTGCCTCCATGAGACACTGCATCCTGGACTGGATGGCAAGATGGGCCCGACTGACAAGTCATTTCCAGAATGGGTCCATGATGACTGTTGCACCAGCCTGTGCAAAAATAAAAATCAAGACAAGGCAGCAAACTTTTCGGTTTTAATTTTAGTGCTAAATTTATTCAATTTAAAGAGGTTGTCTTTTTGTTTTTGTTTTTTTTAAAGCTTGGGTTATCCTTTCTACTTTGAGGGGTTAATTTTTTTCCTTGTATGAAAGGATGGCAATGGTTTGCTTTTTGGTGTCATTCCTTGGTCACCTAAAACCTAACACTGTCATGACAGTATTGTTTTTGAAGTTTCACTTGTCTATGTAATAAAAAATCTGGGAACTACTACTGCTCTGAGGTTTTCAAGATGTCTTTATCCTCCTCTTGACACTTGCTATTGGGAAAGGCTCACAAATATCAATATTCGATTTCATTATGAACATTTCATTTCTTAAAAATGTTTTTACTTTCCTCCTCTGCTTGCTGGTAATAATTAGGAGCATTGCCAGAGAAGGCTTCGGTTCCCCAGCAACCCATAAATTCCATAGCTAAATCTCAGCATCAGCCGATCACTGCAGTGCATTATACAAAGCAGGGAGAAGAAAGGAAGTGCAAGAAAACCTCTCTTTCTGAAGGATGTTGACCACCAGAAAGCTGCCTCTCCAGATGTCACACAGTGTAGACGGGACACATACATGCCTATCACCTTTGGTATGAAATGCAATCAATCAAATTTCTCTTCACTGATTATTCGCAACCCAGTTCTAAGAAATGTTTAAAAATTAAAATTCTTTGGAAAATGGCCTCCCCACTGAATAAGCTTTTAAAAATCAGGTTTTTTTTTTTTTTTTAAATTAGATATAACTGGTATTTTGTTTTTAACTTAATGGTCAAGAAGAAATTAAACAATTTATAGAATACGCAAAGTTAATAATACTATTAGGCATCTATCGATTGCTCAAACCTGCCCCCTTCCTATACACACACATGAAGAAAGACTTTCTTCTCTCTCTAACTTAGATCTTTTCAAATTTATTTTTGTTATGGAACTTTTTTTTTTTTTTGCTTTACCTACAGTCTCATTTAATCCTCAAAACAATCCTGAGTGGAAGGTGGATTTTTTCCCACTTTACAGATGACATACCTGAGACTTGAGAGGTCCTGTGATTTGCAAAATATCACACAAGTGGTAGAGGTGAGATTTGAAACCTGTTTATTTCAAAGCCCATTCTCTTATCTACTGCACTCTTCAGATTCCTTTATATTCATTTCACAGTACCGGTTAAAATTTTTGTTAAGAAAAGAATCAGAATTTGAAGCGTAAAGGAACCTTACAACTCGTCCAGTTCATGCTCCTCACTTGTGGATCAGATCTGAAACGTGGGAACACAGCCGAGAATAGTGCTGTAGTGGTGCCCAGGTCTTCGGGCTTCCATGCTGGTGTTCTCGTCAGTGCACAGTGGTTTGTAAAAATACCAACCCGTTGGTAGCATCACTTCAGTGAAAATTCGTGCCGGCATTAAGAGGGTAATTTAAAATCACTTGTTTTAGTGCTTTTGGTAGCTCTCCTGTCTTTTATCACCAATTGATAGAATGCCACTTGTAATAGTGCACACTAAGCACCCTCTTCCTAAATTAGATCTCACCCTACAGTAACTACTGTACATAAATATGTAAAGCTGTAGCTAATATTTGTCAAGGTGTTACATCCAAATGCTTGCTGAATAAATACTATAACAACGGGCATTCAAAACATTCATATCCTCTAATAATGAATTAATAAATACCCATATATTTATATCACATATTTATGGTCTGTTTTATTTATAGATAAATTATGCTCAACTATAATGACTTCAGTGAAGTGGACTTACTCTGTTAAGAGTTTCCGATCTAACGGTTTTATTTTACATTTCACCAGTAATAAAGTACAAATAGGGAAATAGCCTGCAGTGTTACACAGGTGGCACACGTGTACCCCCTTCCGATACACACGCGTGAAGAAAGACTTTCTTCTCTGACTCAGTTCTTTTCAAATTTATTTTTGTTATTGAACTTTTTTTTTTCTTAGTTCTAAGTTTTTTCCTTATAAGTTATTTGTGCTTGATAAATTATATACCAAGCAGAAACTTTATAATCGTACCTGTAATTTCTGCACTAACAAAGAGAAAGTTGGATACTAGCTAATGGCCCAGGGGTCTCAGGCAAATATCAAATGCTGCCTGAAGTGGGCCTCATGTGAGATGATTCACGGCAGCTGGTACTCAATCTCAGAGTTGGGCGGTGGGGTGAGTGAGGGTGGACCTTTGCTGAACTAGAAAATGCAGATTCTGTTCCATCCAAAGGGGTCTGTTGAGCAGATCTCTTCAGCAGCCAATTGTTGCCATGTGGAAATGTGGGCCAGTCTTGCCAGATCTTCTGATTTTTCACTGTAAGCTAGAAATCTGGATTATGACATAAAAATCTGATTTTAAAAGACTGACTGACTAAGCATTTTAAATACTTCCTGCAGACCAAACAAAATAGCTTTGTGGGCTGGATACAGCCTGTGAGCTTTGGCCTTTAGACAGAGAGAGCCCTTTAGTGGCCAGGTAAACGGAAGCATGGGATTTGAATAAAAGCACAACATTTTTAAAAATCAGTTTGATGGTAACAATTTCTGCCCTTTAAATTTTGTATGGATGCATTTCAAGGGTTGTCCTTCCTGAGTAAGGGATTCTAGGAGAACCATGGGGTATGAGAACGAAGCATCTAGCAGAAGATGATATGAGAATTGAGGGGCAGGTGGGCCCAGTGGTAGAGATTGAGGGGTAAGTACCACTTAGAGGTGAAGAAAGAGATCACTTACCATGCAAGAAAAGGGACAAGGAAAATTTATTTATGTCTTAAAGTTGATTTGGGGGTAATAGGGAAGAGAGGGAGAACAAAGAGGAGTCCATACATGAGAAAGGGAAATCTAGGACCCGATAAATGTTTTAAAATAGATGCAGAATCTATGCACATGGGCAGATTATTTTGCTGTTCCTCGTATGTGCACGTTAATTTGTGTTGATTTCTGCAAAGGGAGAATTGGAGTGAAAAGGAAGAGGAAGGGTTCATGTCAGAAAGGAGACTAGGATGAAAAGAAGGGGAGACTTTAGAACAACTGATATTAAAGTGAACCTCAAAAGCTGGAAAATGGCATTGTAGAAAGCTGGCTATGTTTGAGTACAAACCAACACATTTTTTTCTCTCTCTCTCAAACCCCAGCATTGTCTGAAGGGATATGCAAGGCAGTCCCCAGCTTGCAGATGGCTCTGGACTCCAGCTTGCTTCACTTGCGGAGAGCTGACGGTTGCTCAGCGCCACTGGGAGTGGCCTGCACAGTCCCTTTGTGTGAAGTTATTGGCAGCATGGTGCATCTGTCTGGTTAGGGCACGCTCCTTGGAGAACAGTGCAGGCTGAGTGTTAGCCCCTCTCCCTGGCTGGATGCCCTCAGACCTGTCTTATGATCCTGCTAGTGCTCCTGTCTTCCAGGGGACAATTCTGCCATCATTTAAGTATAATTTGTTGTAAATACACCCTGTTTATAAGGGAAGAGAGATGCTATCTTAGCAGATCTCTGTTACTAGCTGAGTCTAGACTCCTTGCCTGAGAGGGGATTTTTAAAAGCATTTTTCTCTTAATCATCCCAAGTATGGCACTTTGTTCCTGGAATGTTAGTATTTTCTGGGAAAGAAACCCTTTGCTTCATCAGCAGGTTTTATTCCAGTCCATAAGACTGTCATCCCTGTGTCATCCCCTGTGTGACCGGAACACGTTGCTCTCAGCTGGTGTAACTAGCCCCTGCATTAGTTAGTTTGCATTAGTTGTGCCCCTGCATTAGTTAGTTGAATGCAATAAGGGTCTTTGCTTTTTCTCATTATGGAAGCTGGTTTGTGGTATTGAGAATGGGTACAGATTTGCTTACAGTGTTGCTGAGAAGAAGGAAAATTCTTCAAATTCCATTGTTTGTTCTTCTAGGGACTGTAGTCCACAGATGGAAATCCTGGAAGATCCTATCAGGAAGTGAAACTCGTAAATAATCTTTGTGCTGGGCTAGGGCTTTATGGATTAACAAATTATACAAGAAGTCTTCTTTAGCCTTCTTATAAAATACATTTTAAAAAGAACACAATCATTGAGACTGATCTATTCCGGAAATAATAATAGGAAGCACTTATATTGTACTTGCACGTGCTTGGCGCTGTTTGGAGCACATTACATATGCTGGCTCATTTAGTTGTGCCCCTGCATTAGTTAGTTTAATGTAATAAGGGTCTTTGCTGAGCAGTCAGGGAACTCAGGCCACATAGCTAGAAGTGGCAGAGCTGTGATACGAACTCAAGCAGTCGTAGCTTCAGGATTTGTGCTTTTGAGACTGCATTGTTGTGTCCGGTACTGTCTCACCACAAGGATCACAAATCTGCTTTAGAAACTTCTTTTGCTTTCCACATCACCTCAGCTATAAACTCAGGATCAGGGTTTGAAATAAAAAAAAAGGAAGAAAATTATATTTCTCTAATATGTCTTCCCCAAGCCAAATGAGCAAACACATGTGTCGGGAGACAATTTCTATCTAGGAACAGAAAGCTAAAGGATTTTTCTGGAACACAGTGCTAAAATACTGGACCGATCATTCTAAGGGCTACATTCAGAGCCTTGTTGCTGTGACAGCCCTCACTCTTGGCTTCAGAATTGTTTTTAAGAGCACAAAAACTTTTACAACTAGTGGATTTGCTGAGCTCAGAATGTTTCTAAAACTACTTTTTGCAGTTAATAAAGGGCCAAGGGAAGAGCCAAGGATTTGGAGCTTAGAGGACTTGCGTTCTGGTCCTGTCACTCTCTGGTATTGACTGATCTTGAATTTCTCAAGACTTGAGTTTCATCCCATGTAAATGGTAGAGGGGGTAATAACGGCAATGTGATTGCTGTGGTAAGGATAAGAAACTTTTCTATATGACGATATTTTATTAACACTAGTAGCCGTGTGTTAGGCAGGAAGTGGACCAGCATGTGTTGTGTCAGTCTTGGAAGTGATTTTCTGTGGGTGAGAGGTGGGGGTGGATGCTTGGGAAGAAGTGGGGAATGTTTGCATTGATCTGAACTTTTTTCCTTTCCTGTTCTCACTTCACCTGTATTATAGTGTGGAACCATAGTGTGAGTGTTGACTCAGTTCCTGGCCCGAACTCCTTTTCCTTGGTTTTTTTTCCCCGTCTTTGGGCTTGCCTCCAGTTTGCCTACAAAGTGCCATTTGTTGGAAGGGTGAAGCAGGCGATTCTCTGGGCAGCGACACTGTGGCTGCAGGCAGTTACTGTAGTTCAAAGCAAGAAAGCCTGATGGAGTAGGAGGGACACTGGCAGGGCTTGTTCCTTAGAATTTTGTACATTGATTTTAAAGAAAAGAAAAGGGAGTAAGAGATGACTTCTCAATAGAAATATTATGAAAGGCCCTTCATAACAGAACAAAATTGGGCAAGGAGAAAGGGCTTTAAGAAATCACTACTTATTACTCAAAGCAAATGCTGCTGCTGCTTTTTTTTTCCTTCTTTTTTTTTTTTTTTTTTTTTTTTTTTTTTTTTTTTTTAGTGAAAGCAAATGCTTTTTGAGCACTTACTGTGTCTGCAGTGCATTCTAGATGGATAGGAAACAAAAATTCATAATAAATAATAAATAGCTATCATTTAGGTGCATATTAGGCACCCTGCATTGGGCCAAACGCGTCTTGTGTTGTATCCTCACATCAGTCATGAGGCAGGCATCATTTTGGGGGGTACCATTTCATACGATTATGTGTTCAAATAACCCACCAAGGGTTACAGTGCTAGTAAGTAACTGAAAGCACTAAACTTTGAACCGAGGTGTGTCTCTCATACACAGTATGAAAGACGAGTAAGATACACCCCTGCTTTCAGGGGAAGAATAGTGTGTAAAACAGCTTAGTATAAGTCAGCGCAGCATTTTTTAGACATTTGCTTAGGAGGAAGGAGAGGCCGATTTTGACTGGAAAGATCAGAGGTTTCACTAAGAAAAATAACTTGATCATGGCCTTGAAGGATGAGAAAGGTGGTGACTGGTAGGGAAAGGGTGAGAGAGGTTAGGAAACATTAGGGTGGGATAGCGTGGAGTCATAGGGGAAATACGGAATGTGTTTGGGGAATGGTGGTGTGATAGAGTGAGGGGTGTGGGAGGAAAAGAGGGCAGAAAAGGAGGTTGGGACAGATTGCAGAGGGCCTGGAGTGTCCTGCTAAAGAATTTGGACTTTATTTCATTGCTTTTGAAGGTTATCCCTTTAAAGGTTCTTGACAAGGGAAATCATTTCCTCTAGTCTGACATTAGTGATTCTGGTGTAGTAAAGGCAAGAGTATAATGTCTGCAGCGAGGATTCCTCAACCGAGCTGCATTTAGGGCCACCTGGGAGTTTCCCATCCTGGGAACCCCCTGTACACCCCCCTTCCGCCCCCCAGGGATTCTGTTGCTGTAGATCTAGGCTAGGGCCTGAGAAATTGTGTCTAAAAGGCCCTGCAGGTGATTTAGAGCACAGTCAGATGTGGGCATAGGTCCTATAGGCATTAGGACATTGGGGTGAGGGGTCCTGGCTAAGATTAATTGTGGGTTCGCCACTGTGTGGCCGATTTTTAAAACATGGGAGAGGACCAGTAATCAAACCTGGGGAAAGATCTGCCTATTTAGGTTTTACAGTTTGTTCTTTATTCTCTATAAATATTCATTAATCTCAGAGCATGTCATTTTCACATAAATTTTCTCATTCATATCTAGAATGTAGTATGGCTCTAATTTTTTATGTCTTTGTGCTGTTTCCCTTTTGTTTATTTAGAAGGAAATGGAATATGTTGGATTCCCTTGGTGACTGTCTCTTCACTGACAGTCTTTCTTGTGGTGCGTGAGCTCCAGAGTCCACTGCCTGGGGCATGGCGGCTACAGGGCGACACAGTTCAGTTTTTCAGCCTCTTAGGAGTGGAATGAAAGGATGATCACTTGTACATTTCCTGGGAATCAGCCTGAATTTAGACCATTTCTTGAGTTCTAAATCAACTACTGACTTTTAAAGTATAATTTTTGCTGTGAAGGCAAACAATTCTACCAAGGGAGAAGCGGTTTTTCAACATTAAAGAAATTAAGAGTTATAATTTATGCTTAAAAAAAATAATGTTAGTCTAAGTTGTAGCTCTCTTCCTTCTGCTCTGTTCTTTATCTTGCCGTGTGTTTGCAAACCATTCTCATGACCTTCTGCCTGTGCGGCATATTTGTAGTGGGGCCAGATTATACATACACCACTGACTTTTTCATCTGACCTCTAAATTCAGCCTTGGAGTCTCTTCATTTCTTTGAGTTTTGCTAACAAAATCTTCTTGTTGAAAAGGAATATTATTTCCCATGGACCTTTACTGATAGTATGTGGAATAATAGGATCATGCTTTTTGAAATTCAGACACAAGGTCCTAAAATTTTAAACATATCTTTTGTGCTATTGCTTCCTTTACTTAGTTTAGTCTTGGCATTTCAGGTCTAGAGGCGGTTAGTACCCATTGGACATCTAGCCCCTCCTTGAAAATTAAAGGGAGCACAAAAATGAAACTGTAACTTCTTGTTTTTCTTCACCTTTCTTTAATTGAACTGTCAACTGGCTCTCATTTGCCCTTTCACACCTCCCAAATTAATGTTTTGTGTAAATTTGATTATAACAGTGTGAATAATTTTTACGATAGTTATGAATACAGATTGAATATTGTACCTTGTGGTTCTTCTCTTTACATAGTAGATGTATCTAGTGTTTTTCTTTCTAGCCTGCTTAACTCCTGTGTGGTTAAGAATCACGACTTCATGGGAAACTGTATCAAATGCTTCAAATGCTTCACCAAGATCAAAGTACATAGGGTTCATTGCATTCCCTTTCCTTGCTAATTCAGTTGTGTTGCAGCCAAACAGTCCTGGAAACTCTCAGTCCAGAATTCTGGTCAAGGTGAGGAAGTAGCCCTTTGTCCTGGCTTTTCCATTCTGCAAATATCATTTCCTTTCTTTTCAGTATTCATTTATTCAGCAACATGTAGCAGGCTCTGTATCCTCGACTCCCTGTAACCAGTGGTTACATTCTTGTTGCAAAAAGGAAAGCCTCTGAGCCTTTCACTCTACTCCTGCCATATCCACGGGCTTATTCCCTGTGAATTTTCATGCTGGGGCAAGCAAGCCCAATCCATTTGTTTCTTAGTGGTAGTAAAATGGATTGGTTAAAAGTAGACTCCTTCTCCAGCCAGAACGCACAAGTTCTGATATTTGCTATTAGTGTTACTTTGGGCAAATGACTTAGTATCTCTGTGTCTTTTTTCTCATCTGTAAAATGGAGATAATGATAATTTCTACCTCACAGGATTGTTGTCAGGTTGAGTCAATATATGTAAAGTGGAGTTTTTTTTTTGGTAGATTTAGTTTAAAAATTGATGAGTAATCTTTCAAAATTTTATAATAACATTTCTGGATTTCCCAGGCACTTTCTCTTTCATGCTGTTTGCCTTAGCCATTCTACTGCAGGCCAGTGAAAGAAATCAAACTATCCAATTTTGCCGCTTTAAATTATTCAAAAATTTTTTTTCTTCATTAAGATTCCATTATAGTAGATAATTGAGAATTGATATATTCAATTGACAGTGTTGTGTGACATTCCCTATTCATATATTTTGCTCCCTGAAGATATATAATTAAACACACATCTATGTATTTTTAAATTTTTTTTAAAAACATTGTTTTCTTAGCAATGAATATCATATTTATTTGATAGGACCAATCCTTTTAAGTTGTTGGGTTTTTAATATATTATTTTTAAATGGATACCCAAAGAGGATTTAAAAATTTTTTTAATAAGCAGAAATACTAATTACAGAAGATGAACAGACAAAACACACCTTCCAAAGAAAAATGTGTTATAGGACAGTATTTAGTCTACACAATACATATCATGATCAACAGTCAGTAAATAACCCAAGGTTAATCATTGCTAGCAGTCTGTGCAGGAACATTTTGAATCCTCTTAACCTGTGTACAGGTATTTGCATTTAGTCAAACTTTTGTGGTTTCTTGCTATTTTTTCATATTTATGCTCGTTAAATCACAGTACATCAGTCAGTATGGCCCACTTTACATATGTGTTTGCATACTAACCAAAGAATGAGAGGGGAAATTGGAAAAAATATATTAAGATTTTGTTCAGTGGATCACAGTTTGACCAGTAGGTTTGTCTTATTTTATAAAGTAGTACTTTATAAAGCTGTAGCCCAAGAGCAAATTTTAACCTTATTTATCAACTGATATCGTTAAGGCTTAAAATCAGTTGGCCTGTTGCAAACTACATGTTTACAGTTTACACTTTACAAAAATTTGGCAAGGTGATAAAGTAACATGATGCATTTGAGAGAGAGCATTACAAGTTGTGTTTTAAAAGTGAGATTCTTCTGAGCAAAAAATCCCCAGCCAAAATGTACCCACTCATTTCTTTTCAATTAACAGACTCAGGGTGAGTTTTAGCTCCATTACCTACTGCTTTGTGAAAATGACTTAACATCTGTGAGCTCCACTGCTTCTTCCAACACAGAGATGACTTCTTCCTGCAAAGGCAGTACTGAGTATTCAGTGAGGCAGGGCGTGTGAAGGTCATATGTCAATGTTAGTAATTCTGTGTAGTGTAGGTGAGTACATATGTGTGTTTGGAAGCTGAGGAAACCGAGGCACTGAGCCGAGGGACATACCAGCTTAGGCCTGGAACCACCTTGGCTCTGTGTTTCTACCTTGTAGTTGGGTCTTCCAGGTCCTATGGTAGGGTGCTCTATACAGTGTTTTCCATCTCAACTTGCTCAAAACCAAGAAACTGTATCCAGAAGGGAGCCTGAACCATCTTGCAGGCAAATTTTTTAAATAAGATGTTCACCCCCCTTGCTACTTTTTTATTTTGCCAGGGGAAGTGACACTCTGGCTCCTTGAGGATGCCTAATAATCCTCTGTGGGCAAATGCCAGTCAGGCTAGCCAGTTGGCTCTTGAAGACATCTTCCTTGAAAGCCATGGCCCAGGTTTTGGAGAGGCCAGCTGGTGAGTGTGAGTGCCAGAGACCTTCTTCACAGAAAAGCCTGTTGCATGTGCTACCCTAGAAGTAAAGACAGAGAGACAGGGACACTGATGTGAAGGCTGCTCGTACAGAGAGGTAATCTCTTGTTGTTTTTCATTTTCTTCTTTGCAAAATCCAGTTGTAATAATGACCAAGAATCCTCACACAGAGAAATCTTGTGGCAAACATTTTTAACCACCACTAAGATGAAGATAAGCAGCATCACTTTGGATATGAGTTTCTTATCTCTTTTCCCACACCTGTTAGTCCTTAGAAAAGCTCTAATCATTTAATTTGGAGCCTCTAAAATGGCGCTCACAGTGTTGCTCTCTCCATCCGTGGACTGTGTGTTATACTTAGGGAATGGAGACTTGCAAAATGAACCTCCAATATTCTTCCAAAAATCAGTTCTTTTTTTGGTATCATTTGTGCCAACCTAAGAGCATATTTGTTCTCTTCTTATGAGGTTGTGAGTGTGTGCTGAGGCAGAAACACTTCCCCATGAAACACAGAAAAGGCAGGAGAATAGCTCAGCCATAGGAAAGTGTGATATGATGTTTAGGCCTTGTGATTGTTAGGAAACATTTTGGGAACTGATGCAGTCTTAGAAGTGTTACATTATCCTAACTATAAACTTCGAGATCCATACGGGTTAATTTAAGCATGTTTCCTGCGCTTTTTCTTAAGAACTTTATTTTTCTTCAGAGGTTTTCCTTCTAGACTCTTGGAGTTGTAATGAGTAACAGAAATGAAGGCAGAAATACCAAAAGGTATTTTAAAATAGAGTTGCATTTTTAAAAACATGATAATTGTTGACAGAGTTTTTTAAATGAGAGAGAAGAGAGAGAAGTTTTGGGCTGAATGCCCTTCTTCCTGCTTTTCTCCCACCAGGTACTTTGTGGGAAAGAAATGGCAGTGCTTTAGGAAGAAGCATTAAGTTTGTGAAAAGAGATGAAGAATTGAAAGGTCCAGGGTAAGCAGGGACTGTGAGAGAGAAAAAGATGGTAGCGGAGGCAGAGCTGGACCTTAAAAGGGTGCTAAGAACCTTTGGGAAGTTTTTGGCAATAAGCCGTCATTAGACAGTGTATGTCTGAAAGATGCGAATGCATCCCTGTCCCTCTTAGCCCTTGCCATCACACTTGAGGGCCCTGACTTCACACTCGAACTACCCTTGCCTTTCACCTGCATGCTCTGTAACTGCAAAGTCTTTTGCTTAGAGGTGATGGGGAATGGCTAGTGAGATGGAGTTTATCTGGAGACAAGGCAAACATGCTCACTTTCTCCTTCACTCTCCGCAACTGTTTGGAGTCTCACCATTGCCAAGATTCTTAATCACCTTTTAATATGTGCTCTGTTTCTTGGCTTGTCAGGAGACTGATAGCAGTATGCTACTGAGTGAGTGTGGAATAAATGCTGAAGCAGAAGGAAATGGAAAATGAGAAAATTTCAGCAGTTTCAGTAAAAGTTAAGGCCATACATGTGTCTTTTTTTTTAAATTTTTTTTAGCCTTCTTAAAAAGGCCTAGTTAGAGAAAAAGAATTCAAGAAACAAATAAATATTAGCTGATTTAGTTCTGAACTGGACTTTGTACCTTGGCATATGAATGGCTATCCTAGAACCTTTCAAATTTTTGCCACTGAGTAATTCTGAAAAGGCTGACAGAGCCAGTAGTAGATAATGGGAAAGAGCAGTGCCCTCTGTTTGAGTTATTAAGGTACATATTATTGAGGTGGGTAAGGAACCTTGCTTTCTACAGAGTGATAGCATGTAAATTGTGCAGGACCATTCTGAGATGAAGGAATGGATCAGAAGTGGATGTTGGGCTTGACTTTCCTCCCAAATTCACGATTATTTTGAGAATTAGCAGTGTAGAGGAAGTGGCCCAGATTTTATACTTAGGAAAAGACCTGTTATTCAATTCTCCATTGGACCACTTTTTCTAGCTGAGACATTGGGACAGTTACTGAAGTTCTCTGACCCTGTTACCTCAATTGGGAATATGAGAATAGGACTTTTGAATATCTGTTGGGAAATGTTAAGACACGGGAGATTAAAATGAGGTGCCAGGTGACACTGACTAGGAGCTTAATGTCCATCAGTTTCTTACTACTTCAGTCACAATTTAGCGTTTTTATGTAGAATAATCATCCTTTATATTCTGTTCTCCATGTTGTTTTAAGACATGAATAACTTTCATTAAAGTCATCAGCTTGATGATAAAAGGAACTTTATCAGAAGCAGTACTGTAAGTGCCTTGTAACCTGATATATTTGTGTGCAAGGACAGGCAGGGTACAGAGGAAACCTTCCACACCTGGTGGCCACCTGGAGGCTCAGACATGGGGGACGCAACACATATGCAAACTCCTAGAGCTGGCACACTGAATATGGCAGATTCTTAAACCTTCTGTTTACTGTTTTTTAAACACCACTCTGAAGTTCACCTAAGTCGGAGGGTAGCAAAATGAACATAAGCCCAGAACTTTGGAACTGCTACACACAGAGAAGTCCTTAATTGTTTTTTGGAAGAATGCACTACACGATTTATCGTGTGTGTGTGTGTGTGTGTGTGTGTGTGTGTGTGTGTGTGTGTGGAGTTAGTATATGTAAATATTAGGGGACTGTGAGGGTGAGGATCCCAATTGGGAGACATCCTTGGAACCCGGAATGCTCCCCCCCTCCCCCCCCCTAGCTCTTGGCAGCTGTATGTACACTCTCTCTCTTTTGAGTCAGCCAGGCGCAAGACAAGTAATTTCCCATCCTGACGCTCTTAAAGCTGCGGGGCTGGAAGGGATAAGCTGGGATGTGGCTGTTAACTTTAAAGTTTTGCATAAATCCAGCCTCCACTCCCCTGGAAAGGCTGGGTCTTGTCTTTACACCTTCCCCAAAGGCGATTTGTTTTTTCAGGGGCGGGGGTGGGGAGGAGAGGAAAGAAGGAAAACGGCGGCAGACTGTCAGGGCGCTGGGAGGAAGCGTGTAGTCGACTGACTTAGGTACATGTGGGGAGGGGGAACCTCGGCAGGGGCTGGAAACGGAAGGGCTGCGAGGCCGCCGGCAGGGGGAGGCCCGGGCCCTGGGGAGCCAGCTCGCCGGTCGCCGCTGTGGCGGGTCGCCGGCCGCGGGGAGGGCGCCTGGTGCCGACCATGGCGAGGGGGACGGCGCTTATGCAACCCGCAGCCCCCCGGCCCTCCCTCCCGGCTGGCCTGCGCCCCTCCCTCCACTCTGCCAACACTCGGGTCTCTCTTGCTCTTTCTCTCCCCTGTGTTTTCAAACAGGAAGTGCACGGCTGTCTGTAACGTGCTGCCGGGTCCCAGGATGGAGGAGTGAAGTCTCCGCGTCGCTGCCGGTTCCAGCCTGCGGAGCCCACCGGAAGCCGAGTCCCCGCAGAGCGCCCTGAGGGAGCAGGGTGGCCGCCTGGTCCAGGTGCGTGGGGCCGGGTCGCGGAGCCCCGGGGCCGGGCTGTCATCGGCCGCCGCCCCGCGTGCGGATCGCCAGCTCCACGCTGCAGCCTGACTTGGCGTGCATTTTCTTGGTTGCGCTCCACTTACTGCTTTCCCCCACAAGGGTCTCTGCCAAACTCTGTCGCTGTGCGGTGGCTCGGGGTGCTGAACCAGGGCGGGACCTGCTTGAGCTTATCCTGGGCGGGAGCTTTCCAGGCTGAGCTGCCCGTGAGCTGCCCATGCCGGGGAGGCTTCCCGGAGTCCCCAGCTGTCTTCTCCACCCTCGCCTCCGCCTACTCCTGCTGCCTGAAGCAGTGGCTCTTTGTTCCCAACCTCGCTGGCCTGGGGTTATCTACATAAATGTTCTGGGAAGCTTGGGTGTTATTAAGAGTGGTGTGAGTGTGAGTGGGGGAGGCCTAGGGAGAGAAAGATCATGAATTGTGGGTAAGTGTAAGGTGGAAAGGAGAGCAAGAGTTTTGGTGTCCAGGCTCAGAAATCCCACCTCTTCAGCGGGTGAAGTAGAGGAGCCCACCCTTTGCTTTCTATTTTGGGAGACCCAGGCCATCAGGAACTGAGGGGATTAGTGATGCAGACATACACCGGAAAGGTAGTGACCAGGAATGAGGGACAGCTAGCACTGAGGTGTTTAGTCTGGTGTCTGGCTTGTTAGCTTCAGTTGTGGTTTCTTAGCCAGGCTCACTTGCTGAGACAGAGGGTACTTTTAAAGGTAGGAACCAGACATCTTTATTCATTACATTCCGTTTTTCATCAGAGTAAAATTGAGAATGACTTTTCTGAAATTCACTAGGTAGACTATAATTTCATATCCATATCTTGCTCCAGCTCAGATGTTCATAGGTGGAGAATAAAACACTAGAGAAAAGGTGGATTTTATGCAGAGACTTTTTGCTTCTTCATTTCCCTGGCAGCTTCTCTGTCTGCAGACTGTCAGATTGACTTCTCTCCAGTGAAAGCCAGGCCTTGTTCCCCTACCTTGTTTATCTACCTGGTGAAACTCCAGTCTTGTGGAGGGTCACCAAGGGAGGTGGGATGGCTGGGAAGATTCAGTTTGATGAGAAGAATGTATGGCCTCAAGTTAAATGTTTGAACAGTGTTAGAGCCAGCATCATCTTCTTACTCTGTTTTGGAGAAAAGATGTGAGCAAATGACTAGAAGGAAGGAAAGTGAGATTCTGTGAAGAAGGGTCTCATTCTGTAGCAAGGAGGGAAGTGTATAATCACAGTACTACAAGCACTTAGCTCCCTCAGCTCCTTCCGGGTACTGGGCTACCAAACTTCCTCAGGAATCAGGATTAGCTATAGAATTTAAACTCATGATATCAGACGCTGACTATACCATTCTAATTTGAAAATTCTTTAATAAAATATATTTACTACATAATTAATTTTTTTGCTTTGAAAGGAAAATTTTTTGTAGTCCAGTAGCCTGGTAAATCTGTACTGCTCCCTCCCTCCCCCTTTTTTTCCTATCAGTTGTATGGAGGTAATTTGAATGATAAGATCCCATTATTCCAATAGTCCTTTAGAACTTTAATCTCTTTTAAAATGTAGCCGCTTTGAGCATTTGCGATATTATCAATAATTGGAATAATTGTGTTAGCAGTAAGTAGCCAAGATACACTATGAGAACTGAGCAATTAATTCCATCTCTTTTAGACAGACATGGGCTTCTTAAATTTGAGATTTTGAGATGTCTGTGTTTATGCCTCTTCTACTGCCAGATTCATCATGAGAATAAAAGTGAAAACAAATCATTAAGAGAGATTCTAGAAAGACTAGTACAACCATAGTAGTTCTCCTCTTTATACTGAGGTGCATACCTGACTCTCTGGTTCATTCATTTCTTTGAGGACTTCCTTCAGCATCCGTCACTGCTTCAAGATAAAATAGAACAGGCTTTGTGACCCTCCAAACCTATTCTCTATTTAGGAACAGGGTTTACTCCAACCCTAGTGGAATTTAATGTTAATTAAATAATAACCCAGGAATAATAATAGTAACTAGACTTTAGATTCTCATTTTGTGTTTACAGAGTACATTTTCTGTAGCTCATTTCTAATGTGTTACTTTTGTTAACAGTCTGGTGAAATAGGATTCATTTATTCCATTTTATGGAGAGAGGAAACAGGTCGATAAAATGTCAGTAGTCATATTGGTAAATGGAGGTATTGGGACTTGAACGAGAGTCTTTTAATTTATACTTCTTGACTCTTTTCGTAGTCTGGAAAGTTGCCGCCTTAATAAGAGACGGCAGTGCTGATTCAGATGGTCCTTAGCTATTCCAAAAGACAAATCAGCCTTACCCAAATCTCCAGATCTTTTTCTACTTCTCTCCACTCCGAACTCGGTGATTTTTGTTTTGTTTTTCCCATGTTTGAAATTTACACTTCCTCTGTGTTACTGACTAGATTTAGCTGTGTTTGCATCAATGTGATTTTTTTTCTACTGCCAAAATTCTAATGGCAAATTTTAATTTACGGATGTCTTATGTGAGGCCTTAGTGAACGATATGTTTTTGAAGGGTCAGATTAGCACATTTTAACTTTTTATAATAATAATAAAAAACATTTCTGGTTTAACCGTAGGACAGTTTACATTCCAGAAAAGAAATAATAAATTAATAAATGATGTATATGACACTCCCACGCCCCCTTACGACATATGCCATAGCATTACCATAGCTTCCCAACTCCCCCACCCTACCTCAGGATAACCCACTGAAAAGCTGATATTACAGAAAGACATGGGCAAACCTATGTGCATGTTATATATTAAATATTTTTGTAATATTCCTCAGATGGAAATAAGTTTATTTTTCTTATCATTGCAATGCTTAACATTGAGGTTCTCTTTAGTTAAGGTTTTATGTTGCATTGGGAAGAATATAAATTGAAATTTGAGGTATATTTTTACTGGACTAGAAAATGCTAGAAAATACTTGTTTTTCTTTTCAATAATTGGACTCTCTGGAGTGATCTTTAATTTCCTCTCTATAGAATTGTGTCAAAGCATCAGAAGACGGGAAAGAAGGTAAGAGGAAGAAAGAGAGATAAAAGTAAGAGATCTTTCTTTTATAAGTGAGGATGAAATGATGTGTATATATTTTCTTAATACACAGTGAACTGCCATTTCTGTCTGTTTTGGACAGTTGCAATGGCTTGTGAACTAAGAGTGAAAGGGTAACTAGCTAGCTTTGATGTTAAATGCCAAGGCAAAGCTTATGGCCAAGAGAGAACTAGGAGTGGAGATAAAAGTGTGTTAGGATTTTCATTTTTTCAAAACCCTCTCTTCATATCTATTATAAAATAGAAATTAGCTTCATTTGGAAATTGTAAACTTTAAGGCGACAGTTTTCAACCCTTACAAAAATCAGGAAGGTTTTATTTAATACTCAAAGATTTCAAAGATTCTGACTTGTTTAGAGTTTTACTTATTTCTGATGATTGTTAATATTTAGTGACAAACTGACAAATATCACTCAACTGAATATATATTGTAAATAATGACCACAGCATCTTCCTGTGTTTGTAAAATAGTAGTTACATAAATGTGTGAGACGGGGATTTGGTCTCCTGGCCTCTGCCAGGACCCCGAAGTCCCCAGGTTATAAATCAGGACCAAAGTAAAACAGCTGCTCCAGGCCGAGAATACTAAAATGGTGATATAAAATGTACAGTGTGTTAGCCATCAGTTTGTAAAGATTCCTAGGTAGAAATTTTCCTCTTTGTTGTATATTAAATACGCGACCTGTAAAGTCCTGACATCGGATCTGCTCAGGTTTCTGGGTGAATCGTTTTTCATGGTCAGCTTTAAGTTCTTGCAGTTAGTTACTCAGTCGTGAATACCTAGATTTCTTCTAAGAGCATTTTCCCTTTAGGACTTCCGTAAATACCCCTTCCTTGTGTTTGTAGAGTTAGGACTCTGACACCAGTTGCAGAATCACCACTGTCACAATAGCACAAGCAGCAGCCTTCTTCTATTCATTTCCAAGAAGCTGAAAGAGGCTTCTCAACCTTCACCTTTGTAGTTATCAATAAATATGTGGAAGGAGAGATTATTTATTCCTTTTCTGTAGTGGCAAAGCTGACATGTGAGTTAATATTGAATCAGTCTTTGGTTTCCATGCCTGTCGCTGTGGCTTGGGTATTCTATTTAAGATGATTTAGGCAGGGCTCCAAAATCTATTAGAGTTAATGCATGATGTTCATTTTTCTGGTAAAAAAAAAAAAAGTCACTTCCTACCTATTGAATATCTCATATATGCTAAACACTTAAATGTTATTCAGGATGGGTAATATCCTTGTTTTATAGGTGATGAAACTAAAACAGGCAGAGATAACTTTTTTATGGTTGTCTTTTTTAAAATAAATTATATTTATTTTTATTTTTCAGTTACAGTTGACATACAATATTATCTTAGTTTCATGTATTCAACGTAGTGATTAGACATTTTTATAGTAAGTGATCACCCTGATAGGAGATTGTAACGTACCCAAGTTGTGTGGACAAGGTTAAGGCATGGACGCGGACTCAGGTTTGTCAGTCTGCACATGAAAATATTCTCTTTATCACATCTGCTTCGTTCTCTGTTTTTAACCTCACTTATGAAAAGAAATGACAACATTTTGTTTGGTTTTACCTTTTCAGCAAAGATTCAGCTAAAATCATAGAAAATATGCATATTATTGGAATAGAGACATAATAGAATCAGCCTTTTTATAAGGATTTTTGGCTTTCATGCAAGTATGTATTCATTTTTTTTCCTAAGGAGCCTATGTATAGTCGATCCATTGGTGAGAGTTCCTTGAAGCAATGTTGTCTTAAAGCAGTATTGCTGGATATTAGGATATAATCATGCTAATTTTACTAGGAACTGTGCAGATCATTGTCAGGTATGTATATATCCACTAATACTTCATGATGGTTCCTTTTTTTATTAACAAATTTCTCGATTTTTATCCATCCGATAGATGTTTATTGTACCTCCAAGTTTAATTTTTTTTGATTGGAAGTGAGATTGAACATCTCTTCAATTACTTAATTTCCCTTTTCTGTGCATTGGGTCTCTCGCCTTTTTCTTGTAAAAAGTTCATTAAAAGAGTTTTTGTAGCATTCCTTGCATTATAGATTAATCTCTTGTTAGCCTTAGGTATTGTGAATATTTTCTCTGAGTGTGTCACTTGCCTGATGATTTTGCCTCTGGTGCTTTTCATTAAAAACAACAAAAATCTTTAATGTAGTTGAACCCACTAATTTGTGCTATTATTGTGGTCTATGCATTTGAGTCATTTAAGAAATCTTTCTATTCTGGGCTCACAATATATGTCTCTTCACTTTATTAGTTTTATAGGTTTACTCTTATTAGGGTTTTTAAAACTATTTGGAACGAAACTTATGAGGCATAAATTTGTTTTTATTTTTTAAAAAAACTGGTGATACTCATGAGCCAGTCTCCACCACTATTTACCAAATAATCTACTCTTTCTCCACAGATTTTTGGTGCTACCTCAAGCATATAAGTGCATATTTATATAAATCTTCTGAGATGTCTCTTTTGTTTGGGTGGCAGATTTGTGTGTTCCTGGAATTGACACACTTTAAAAATTACTGTGGCTTTGAAATATGTCTCACCTTGTTACACGTACATTTCTATGACTTGCTGTTATTAGCATGATTGATATAAACTTAAAAGTTCAAAAATACTTTAGATTATTTTAGGTAGATTTCTTGCTTTTGTTTGCATCTGTGTTAACTCTTACACCTGCAAACATATTTCCTAGAAATATGTTTACTTCTCTGGGAACATTTTAAAATTTATTTATTTAGTGGCATAATTTAATTTAACATTCCTAACGTTACATTTCCTTCTCAGTTTTACTTATTTATTTTTTAGCAGTTATGGCTGCCTTTCACACGTGGTCATCTATGTAGGGCAGTGGGTGTCTCACTTCAGAGTCTTTCTTCTTCAGTGCTCTGCATATGCGTATAGAGCTGGGATGTGCCTTCCTGGTACGGCTTTTGAATGAATGTTTTATGAGGTGCGATGCCTCTTTATTAATGGGAAAACACGGCCAGTTTCAGCTTGGAATCTCCAAGTTTACTTTTCTCCACTCTGTTCTAATTCACTGGGTCTTATTCCCCCTCCAGTTTCCAATTTATGTTACATCGAACGCTTTAGGTCACTTTATTTTATGACCAGGCATTTACATGCCTGTGTGGAATACAGTGTATTTTTCTTTAGTTCGTGAAATGGAATGAAACCATGTTGTACATAATGAGGCTTATTATTGTAAATAAATTTGAAATAATTGTAGGGAACAAGTTGTGGTCTCAATATCAATATTGTATGACATGGTTCATCTAGGCCAAAGATGTTACCCTTTGCCATCAGTTCTGGAATTGCATGGGTGACAGGCTATATTTTGTTTGCAGTTCTTATGGTGCTTTATAGATATAGAGGGTTGTAGTTTACTGAAATTTACTAAGCTTGCACAAAGTCTGATAAAATTATCATGTAGAATATTATAAGGGTCCAAAACCACCTTAGACAGATAAGAACAATGTCCTTGGGCTGTTGACTGTTCCCCTATTGTGCTTTAAACAGGATTTATTAGTTATTCACCTGAGTTTGAGTGTTAACAGCCCCAGCTACAGACCTAACTGAACTTAAATACTCAGGGGAGGACTTCATCAGAAAGAGTGTTTTCCATTTCTCATTCAGATTCCTTCGTGCTCATCTCACCAGCTCTCAATTCCACCTGTCTTACCAGCACCCTCTCTTATTCAGTTATTCTGAATATAATTGACAACCAAGATACTTCATCTGTTCAACAGACATCTGCTGAGCTCCAAACTGTTAAATTCTAGTTCCCTTATCTCTCTTCCTCCTACCTGCCGTGTAGCAGTCATTATGCTGAGTTCTAAAGATACAATGAATACCACACGGTGCTGACCTCAGAAGATAGACACATGAATCATTAACTGGAATTTAGAATGTGAGGCACTTTACAGCAAACGTTGTGATAAATAGTAATAGAGAGTAAGGTACAAAGGAGGAAGTGATTTTTTTTTTCTTGTTTGCGAGGAAATAATTGATAATTCCTGCATATTGGAGGAATGGGATAGGATTATTTACCAGGTTGAAGAGGAAAAAAAAAACAGAAGAAACAGCCCAGGTTCAGAGCCTAGAATACTCAGTGCATGAGGAACATGGAGTACGAGTGACTGGAGCAGAGAGGAGAAGACGGTGGATGTGCCTCCTGGGTCAGAGGCTTGGTCCAGCCTTGTCTAAGGCCACGCATGCTTCTTCTGGAAGTGTGGACTTTTTTCCTGAGAGAATTGTGGAGCCATCAAATGTGAAATGTTCAAATTCGATCTTAAAATATGTAAAAAGGAAGCAGGGAGAAGTCCAGTGGCTATTCAAATAATCCAAGTAGAAATAATGAAGACAAACTAAGGTGATGATATTGAGGGAGGAGAGAAGAGAAGATGGGTTTGAGAATCATTTAGGAGAAAAAAAATTGTTGATTTCATGGAAAGTGGGAGGAGAGGAGGAGGGAGGAAGAAGGAAAATGACTCTTGGTGTTTCTGCTTAGGAATGTTCATTGTCTGAGTTGTCATTAGGGTGGAAAACATAAGAGGAGCAAGTTTGGAGAGAGAATAATGAGTTCAGTTTGAAGTAAAGTTGGGATACCCGTGGTATATTCAGCTGATCTTGAGAGGCCTAGTCCCCAAGAGAAAAGCCAGGGCTGGTGACATGTATTGGGAAGTGACTAAGACTGATGGTGACTGAAATCCCACAGGGATGGCCCGAGACCCAAATTCTGAGCAGACAAAAGAAAAAGAGGGTCAGGAAAGCCCAGAAACAAAAATGATAGTAATATTGAGCACCTGGTGTTTGTGTTTTGTTTCTATATATTCTATTCTCTCATATAGTCCTCTGAAATAATCATTCTCATTGTCTTTTACAAAAAAAGCTATTTATCTAAAGCTTAGATAAGCAATTTGCCAAATCGCCCAGGTTGTAAATAGGGAAAAGCCATCAAGTCTGTCTGAGGCCACAAGAAGGTCAGGTAGATTGATGTGGGAGATTGAATCTAGCAATTAGGTATTCAGTTGGTGGTTAAAAGAGCTTTTAAGCCTCCATCTGGATTCATGGGTGAGGAAAAAGTAGAAGTTAAGAAGTGAGGCCACTGAGTGGAGTGTGTGTGTGTTTATACATGTTTGTCTATAAAGGAATACTTTTTATGTGTGATGGCGACTGGAGCTTATGTTTTGGTTGAAAATACTGGAGTCACTAAAGGAAGAATACTAATGGCGTAAGGTTCCAGAGAAGGTAGGGTGGCCGAGGGCTGGAGTGCAGGCATGCTCAAATGGGTTGTGCTGGGAAGGAATAGGGACATTTATTCCTCTGGGACAGGAGAGGAGGAGAAAAAGATTGGTGTGATGGTAGATGAATGTGCAGGAGGAGAGGAGGGCAGTCGATAAAGTTCATTCCTGGTGACTTGCTTGTGTTTTCTCAGTGAAATAGAAGCAGATGAAATCAGAGTGAGGAGGCCTTGAAAGTTCGTAACAGTTAACTTGGAAAAAGGAGTTTACTGATTTAGGTTGAATAATGGCCAAGCATCACTGAGGGCGCAGTTGGGGCCTACTCACTGGGGATTAGGTATCAATGGTGGGTTTCTTGTTTTGTTTTTGTTTTTCTGGTTGATAGAGTAAGATGAATACCATGTATGACCTTTAAAATAAAATACACAGGCCTTGCCTGAAATGTTAAGATGGTGATTCAAAGGAAGCTTCAGGATGTGGCAGGTGGGGAGGGGCAGGGAGGGAGGAAAAGTAGGACAGAGGAAACAACAGGTTGAGCATTAGGGAACTTGGGTCTTAGTTCTTCCATTAACAGAGGATGGCCTCAGGGAAGTCAGCTAATGTCTTTGAGCCTCAGTTTCCTCAGTTTTTGATGGAGGAAATTATACTTAATGTCTTCTCCAGTCTCATAATTCTCAGAACTTCTGTGAGACTTGTTATCAGACAAAGATAAGTGGACGGAAGAGTAAGAGTAGTTAGATTCCTGTCATTTATCATTCATTTATGGAGTTCTTCTGAGGGCAGCTCAGAAGAACTGTGCCTTTGGGGAGTTGACAGCATGAGTCCAGGACAGCAGATGACCATGTCCAAGTGACTGTTACTGGGCTGTCCCTAGTAATGGGAGAAAGGAGGCAAGTCAGGAAATTGGGAGCGGGAGCATGGGGCTTTAATGGGAGTTGTGCAAGGTGCAGACAGGGTAGGTTTTCTGAGGGCCGGGTCTCCCTGAGACGTCAGCGGGTCAGTTCATAAAGGTCTTTGCATCCATCATCTATGTTGTTTCTTTCCCTGTATGATTGCTTTTTATTTTCACTAGATTTATTTTTCCCTCTTGGTTTAAAATGTGGCATTGTAGAAGATAATTCAGCAGTTGGAGAAGGCTAAGCATATTTACAGCAGCTTACCTTAGTTTTTTTCTCCTTCCCATATCCTTCACTATACTTTGATTTCCTTTGTCTGTAGGGAAATCAGAAACAGAAGCATTGCATCACTCTTCTCATTGAGTATGGGCTTCCCCTGGAAGGTTTACTCTTCAGAGCCATTTAACTGTTTCTGCTTTCTATTATGAATAGGAATGACATCTTAAAGCCTTAGAGGTGTGGCTACATTTAAAGGTGAATCCAGATGAGACAGTGGCTCCGGAGAGTACTGTAATAATATAACAAGCCTAAACAGGTGGTAGGACATTCTTTTAAAAATTAAGCCTGTAGTCTTTCTTTATGCTATTATATATTTGAGAGGAACTTGGGCATTTCTTTTTTTCTTCATTAAGCTATTACACAACTTAAGGCTTGGAAAATTCTTCACAGGAAGAAACAGGGTGTAACAGTTTGTGTGAGACATCTTCTAAAAATTTACCCTTTTAGCTGAAGTCTGAGTATATTATTCTCTCCACCCCACTGCTCTAGTTTCTTTCTGAAAGTTAATTTCTCCACATAATTAAATATTCTTCAAAGTGAAACAGTTAAAAAGTTAAAGCCATTTAAACTGTGAAATTAAAACATAGTCTAAAAATGTGTTCTTCCATTTCCTGAGAAACAACAGGAAGGATTTGCTTTCTCAAAATAAACTAAGTAGCCTGACTGTGAACTCTTAGTAGAGATCAAAGATTCCAGCATCATCACACAATGGGAACTTTTCAGTCTTTTTTTTCTAACCTCAGAAAATCAAATGTAATACTCTTTGAGTTTTTCTTTGTTTTGTTTGTTTGTTTGTTTCATTTTGTTTTATTATTAATAACATGAGGAACCAGTATATGTATCTACAGTTCAGAAACCCACCTTTGGCGTATGGTACATCATTTTAGCCTAAATGTTGACCATCTGGTATGTCTAGGAGAGTCCATTTCCAAGATATCCCTGATCAATATGGGCATGCTATACATTCAGCAAATGTCCTTCAGAAAGTGTCCTTCTTGGCCATTAAATTTAAGAACAATAGAGAAAAACCATATAGCATCTAAGGATGAACTTGCTAGATTAGTAAATTATTTCATAGCTCTGCTAATAAGAAAAGTTCAGTAGCTCATGTTGAACATTGACCTACATACATTCAAGAAGGAATCTGCTACAGGAATTTCATCTTTCTGTATACACACGTGTACTCATAGAGTCTCAGGTAGGAATAAGGACATTTATTAATATTTCTCTACTTCCAGAAACAAGGAGTAAGAGCCATTTTAAAGAGGGGTATAATCTGTTATGGCTGGCAGATTTCTGTTTGTGAGATACAAGCAAGATTAGGGAGAAATATGTAAAGTATTCATATCTTAATTTGTGGGCTCAAAAACATACAATTCTATAGTCATCAAATAGTGTAAAATAGGTCAACATTTTGGAATATCGGGCAGAGTTTATATATATTAGAAAAATTAGGTGTATACTTTGAGAACTTTATAGAATTTCTCAATAGACTAGTTTTTTTCTGCACTTATCTTTCAAGAAAAGGTAGGAAAGTGGACCATCGGAACAGTATACAACTTATGATATCAATTTCTTTCTCTTTATTTTTAACCTATCTCTTTATATTTACAGTGGGTATCTTGTAGACAACATATATTTGGGTCTGATTTTTTTTTTAATCGTCTCTGACAGTCTCTGTCTTTGAATTGCTATATTTAGATGATTCACATTTAAAGTGATTATTGATGTAGTTTGATTACTATCTGCCATGTTTATAACTGTTTGCTATTTGCTACATTTGCTCTTTTTCCCTTTCTCAGAAATTTTTGCCTTCTGTGGGTTTAAGTGAACAGTTTATATGATTCCATTTTATCTCTTCTTTTAACATATCAAGTAATATATCCTTTACAAAATTTTTAGTGTGTTTACCCTAAAGTTTACAATTTATCTCACTTTCTAAAAACAAACAAAAAAAACCCCCACATTTTTAGGTGTGTATGCATAGGAAAAAAAAAAAAGGGAAGGCTATATACCAAGACATTTAAGAGTAGTTATCTTTGGTAGGATTTTAGATGATTTTTGCTTTTTTTTTTTTTTTGTAGTTTTTTGTATTATCTACTTTTTTTTAACAGCAAGTAGGTATTACTTTTATAATCAGAAACAAAAAGACTCTTTTCCTTTTGAAGAGAGAAGAATTAAAACAAACTGAAAATCTCCCATGGTTCTACAGTTGATATCTTCTCTACTTCCATTTTGAGAAAAGCTTTGTCCCACAACCAGCAGCACTCCGCTAGTAGGAAAAAGGAAGCAGGTCGGCTGCACCTTATGTTGCACTGGGAAGGTTGTCAACTCCTGTCCTCTACCTACCTTCTCTTCCTGCACAATGAGCATGAACCCTCAGAATGACTTAAGTTTCCACTTAATACAGAGTAAACCAAACCCCTCTACTTTTGCATAATTAAGTTCTCCTCTACATGGAACGTCTTTATGCCTTTAGCTATTTTTCAGAAAATAATGAGCATAATAACACTTGAAAACTAGTTTAAAGTATTGCTTTCCACACAAAACTTGTAATAGTTCTTTGGTTTGCTGATGTGAAACCTGCCCTCTTTTGGGTCAGGGCAGAAAGTAGGTATTAGGGGTGTTGTCTGTGATTTAAGTGAATAAATTGTAACCAAGACGAAGCTATTGGTTTGTTTGGATTTTAGGGAACTCATTCCCCCTTGTGAAATTTTAGAGAAAATTACTACTACTATTCTTTCAATGTCGATTATATCTTCTGAATTTATTTGGGTTTACATGTAAACCAAACCCAAATTAAGGCTTATGAAAGTGGCATGGTTCAGTGCAAATGGATGAATGCAGACTTCTTTTAAAAATGGCTTTATTACCAACTAACTTTCCTGGTGTTTTCAAGGATGTCATAAATTTTATAAATACCATAGTTCATTAGCCTCTAAAATTGGGACAGTTCTTTTCTGTTGTTTACCTGCTGCATTCAGGTAAACAAAAGACAAATGAAGCTTTTTGAGTCTTCTGAAAGAGGCTAAAAAAGCAAACCTTTTTTTTCCTATTTCCAGGTGAAAAATTGTAGGTCTCGATTTTAATGTATTTTATTATTAAGACTATGATATATCATTTAGCATAAAAAATGAAGTAGTAATCATAATCTGTTTCAAACTAATAGAATTAAACATTTTGATATAAAGAAAATTTAAAAGTATGAAATACATGCTAAAAATTTATTCACAATCATCGATTATTGCAACTATTAACAATATATACAAATTTTGAAGGGATCAAAAGTATAAGCAATTGCTATCTAAGAGATTATGAGTAAAATCTAATAAGATTTCTTTATAATAAATTAATGTTACATATTTTACAAGAAGTCAAGACATCAGAAACCAAGTTTCCGTGATGCTTATTAAGATAAGCTTAAAATGTTAATGAATTTTTAAATTTACAGCATAAATTATATTAGTAGTCTTCAGTAGGTGTGGAGAGTAAGTGTAAGTAGTTCAACTTTTTTTAAAAACTAATTTTTGTATGAGAGACTTGATACTTGAAGATAATAGCGAGGAAACTATGAAAATTCTAGTGTTATTATGTTACCCACTTAACTAAGCATCATGTGCATTGGCCTTGGTGCCTTTGATTTGCCATTGGTCCCCTTACTGTGGTTTTAATTTGTGAAAGTGTGTAACGTTCTGGCTGCCTCTTTGCTCCTCAAGTTCAGCTGTGAAAATTACTTACGTGAGAAATGGCTTGAGAGTAAGAACTGTGAATGGAGGAAAGAAATTATCCTCTTATTATTTTAAATACAGGAACAGATTATCTGCAACCTTAAGATTTTACCCAAGAAAAACTCATAGTATAATAGGTTTTCTTTGCTTTTATAAATGTAAACCATAATGCTTTAATAACTACTTTTAGGAAAGGTCAGCAGCTGCTAATTTCAGTCTGCCTTTCGTCCATTTATTTCGTGATGGTTCCTCTCTGGGTGTTCCTGGAATCATTTACTCTTTGAAAGAAGTAATGAGCTTGTGATCAGTCCTGCTGTCAGTGGCCTGGTATGAGATCTAGGTATTGCAGCAGTGTGCTAACAAAGAGGCTGCCTCCCTTTCTGTGCTTTCAGGAGGTGGTTGTAAACAGCTAAATGAAAATCTACAAATTGCGAAAATGGTTTTAGCACTACCCTTACAAATACTGAGTATTAAAATATCAAATATACAATATAATAAAATAAAATAGAACGTGGACTTCTTAAACCGTGAAAAAAATAACATGTATAGTTGCCTAACTAATATACATTTTATAAATACATATAAAATATATGAAATGGTTTAAATATTTGCTAGAGTAAATTTTCCTGCCTTTTGGTGTATAATTCTAGATGAGTAAATGGTATATTTTAGGGGGCAGTAGCAGTAAGGCTAAAAAGCAACATATTTACACTAGTCTTAAAATACAGTTTACCAAGTAGTATTCCCACTTTGTGGATGGAACCCAAAAGCCAAGTAGTTAGTTTAAAATTGGGGGTACACATTAGATGAGCTTTCCATTCCTAAGTAATCTTGCTTCAGAGCTAGGGAAAAAAAGGCTTACACATCTACTTTAGGCAGGCTTTTATCTGAACCATTTCAAGATAAAGGAAATGTACAACTTAAGCTTTTCTGGAATAAATTAAAACCTCTCCACTCTCCGATCTCAAATCAGTATTTTAAACTAATTTTTTTATGCTAAAACTTAAGGCAACTCTGATTCCTTTCTTAATGGAAATAGATATATATCATCCTCTATGAAATAACTAACCAAAGACAGACCTACCTTCAACCTTCTCTGTAGTAAGTTTACTAATTCTAAGGCTCTTTACTCTTAACTTACAAGTCCCTTTTTTTTTTTTTTTTAAAGTACAGGATGTTTTCAGATTTTCCTTAAAATTTTTCTAACATTTTCCATTCCTCCTTTTAGTTACTGATAGGGGCATTGACGGGAACCCTCATGTGCTGCAGATGTGATGATCTCCTGGGATAAAGGCAGGTGGATGTTGCAGGGAGACAGACTGACTTAAGGTGAGGAAGAAATCTCCTTCAAAGCCATGCGGAGCTGACCTGAACTGCCGGTGATGTCTAGGGCCCAGGACTGGAGAGGCTGTTCCTCCTTGGCTAAGAGTTTAGAGACTTGAAACCTCCTATCGTGGGGTGGGCCAGAGATACTCTCTGAGGTCATAAAGTATGTATATACCGTTTAGTCACAAGCTTCGTGCTAGAAAAACACATACAGATACTGATTCTGCCATGTAGTAGGTGTGTGACCCTAGGAAAGTAAGCTAAATTCTCTCAGCCTTGGTTTGCTCATCTTTAAAATGAGGATAAAATGATGTGAGGCTTATCATGTAAATTTAAAGTATGTAAAGCCCTTGGAATAGTTATTCCTTACAACTGACTGTGATTCTGTAGCTTTTCATTCTTATGCCTCTTTTCTTTTACCCCTGTTCTTTTTCTGCCCTCCTGTTCATTCTTTTAAAGACCTTATTTTCTCTTCTTTCGTTGTCATCTTCCCTACCTGCACCATAGGGCCTTCAGGTGGTACCCAGGGGTGCCCTGAGCAACTTCAGTAGCATTACCATCAATGTGTGATGCCTGGGCGAGCCAGTGAACAGCTGAGAATCCTCTGTGTCCTTTGGATTTGGCACAAGGGACTGCCTTAAACACCTTGATAAAGCTGCTGTAGCTCTTTCTGCTTCATTGTCGATGGTCACGAAAGCAGTAAATGGGAGTTGGAAATAAGAAAAACCCTATTATACAAAGGTTTATGGGTGTAGAAATCTGTTGGTAACATTTAATTTTTCCTCTATTTAAGTTTCTGTTTTGGAGCCAGGCTCCTAACTGTGAATGTTGTGCTTGAGAGAGAGGAATAATATCAGGACCAGAAGTCCAGAAGCATTTCTTTTTAACAGGCACATTTAACATAACTTTGAGGAATTGCTGTGGGGACTAAAGGGGTGACATAAATAATTTTTCCATCACAAGCTCTTTGAAGACTCACCTGCTTAACAGAGTGCTATCGCTTAATAATGTAAGGGAATCTCATTTGCACATACTTTATGAGTGAAAGAGATCTAGCGAAACCATTAAAGAAATACAGATTGTTAGAGCCATTCAATTGAATGGTTTTCTTTTATAAGTAACGAAGAATCACGGAGGTGAAGTAGCTTGTTCCTTGAAACAGAGCTCTTCATGTTCACAAGAGGCAAACCTGGGAGACGTGGCCCCTGACACTGTCGCTTCCCCCTTACGTTCCAGTGCAGCACCCTGACTCCAGGCTCTGGGCCTGGGAGGCATCTCATTACGGCTCAAAGACATCTCTATCTCTCCCTCGTTAGCCTTTATTGCTCACTAAGGCATTGATGAAAAAGTTTCTGTGTTCTCATTCAGATTCTTTCTTTTGTCTCCGTTGTTGATTTTATGAAATCTTTGGTTTGTTTGATTGCTCTGGCTCAGGAATAATTAAATAGGCAAATATTTGGGCAGTTTAGTTCTCCTTTGTTGATTTTTTGACCTCTTTCTCTGTGCTATGCACTTTTATGTTTTTGAGTGGTTGACATGAGTTAACTCTAGGAGAGTATAGCTGTAACTATACCCATTTGCCAGGTCAGAAAACTAAGGTTTACAGGGAGTAAGCAGTTTGTCCCAGGTTATATAGCTTGTAAGCTGGAAGTGGATCCCAGGTCAGTTTTCCAGCCACGTGTTCATAATCACTGCCTTTGATTATATTTTTTGCCCTCTTTACTGCCTAGGTAATGGGGAACAGGGCATAGTATTGAAGATCCTGTGGCAAATGATTCAAAGATCATCTGGCCTAGCCCCTTAGCTTCTGGCACATGAGGTATATTTATTTCTCTGATTTCATACATGAAGTACTCGAGGCCTTGTTTTTATTTAATTTTTTGGTTTGCTGTTTCAAAGTAAAAATGATCTTTTGTTCTTTTGCTATTAAAAAGAAATAAATTCTCATTTAAAGGAAATATGTAAGTCTAGAAAATAAAAGAGAAAATTAAAATAACCTTTAAAACTCCATAGCCAGATGATTGAGTGGGTTCAAATCTCAGCTGTATCACTGACCAGCTTTTTGACTTTGGGCAAATTTTAGAGCCTCATATATGCAAATTACTCATATGTAAAACAAGAACAATCGTAGTTCCTTCCTATTATAGTTGTTATAAGGATTAAGTCAGTTCTTATTTGTGAAGCATTTAGAAAAATGCCTAGCACTTAGTAAGTATAATGCAAGTGTTGACTAAAAGAAAATAAATAATTACCCATGTAAGTAGCCTTCCTGGAGGAGGAGGTAGAGACAGGACCGGAATGGAGATCAGATCAGGCCGGCAGTAAGTGGGTCGTGGGCTGGGCTGAGCCGTGTGGAGGTCATCGGGAGGGTGGCCCCAGGGCCTTCTGCTTCTGTTTTCCTTAGCAATCTTGATAACCTGGAATATTAATAAAGTTCTGTCTCTCACTTTCAAGATAGTAAAAATGATTCTGATTTTTCCTTTTTTCTACTCCTTGCTTTTAGGGAGCGCACAAAAAGCACCTGTTTATTTGAGATTTTTGTCATAGATGAGGCCAGACATGAATTTTCTTTCATATGTTATATTCTGTGTTCCGCATTAGTTGGGTTCTTCCTTTGTTTTCTTGGACTTTGGTGTGAAGAAGATGCCCTGTTTATACAGCCTAGTGTCTTTCATGTGTAATGCATTCTTAAACTAATTCCGGTTGCTCTGACCCTTTGGGATTTTTTAATTGCTTTGTTCCATTTTTTAAGCATTTTTGAAATATTAAAAATATTCGTGAGGGAGGGTGGGTCATGGGAACATTTTACCAGAGTTGTTTGCTCTAAGAAAATTGTGAATGTGCTTGGAGAAGTCTAATGTGAGGTTAAATTATGCCAGGTGCATGCATTGGTCTCTTGAACTTAAGTTCCCATTTCTTTTGATATTTAAATCCTCGTTTCTGAGGCAGAAAGTGTAGAGCTGGAGCCTCTTAAACCCGAGAGCCTCTGTGGTGCTGTTGCCCGGAGTCCCATCAAAGAAAGGTCTTAAGTAGTTCTTGTGTTTGCATTGAAGCAACACGTCAATAGTAAGGATCAAAAGATTTGTCTGCCGGGAGGCTGGTCACTCTGGCATCTTGAAAAAAGAAAAAAGAAGAAAATTGTCTGTTCTCTGATTTTTGCCTTTGAACCAAGACTTTCCAAAAAGAACAGAGACTTGTTTTGAATATTGCCGCCTCTGGGTGTGAGTGATTATGCAAGGCAGTAGTGTTTTTTGCTTTTTGTTTTTTAAAAAAACTTCATAATAGATGCAGAGGTATGAAATTGCAAAAAAAAAAAAAAAAAATTCAAACAACTGTATAAAGCAGTCTTTGAAGGTAGATGGTCCTCAGCTTACAAGGATTTGCAGTTCTTCATCTTGTGAAAGGCACCATCCACCACTTGGGCATTTCCATAATGACTTCTTCTCATTTACCTTCCACAACAATCAGTTGCCAAGTTGTCTCAATTCTGTCTTCAACTTAAATCCTTAAATTGAATGTGGTATCTCTTGAAACTCTCCAATGTTCTGCTCCGCTACAAAACTGCAGCATGGCCACCAGCATGTCCTGCCTGGACTGCTGAAGCTGCCTCCAGCTGCGCTCTCTGCCTCTGACCTCCAGTGCTCTTTACACACTGAGGCCTGAGGGGTTTGTACAGAGCAAAACTCAATATGTCAGTAACTTACGTCAAGTCCTCTAGTGACTGACTTCTCACTGCCCTCCGAATTCCTTCATAAGGAGTTAAAAGCCAAACTACTTACGAAGACATTAAGACCTTGCAAGCGGAAGTCCCTGCCGCTGTCTGCAATCTTCACCCATTACCCCACCTCTTCCACCACTGTACTTCAGACACACACCACGTACAGCCTCACAGAACCTCTTTCTGTTCCTCTAATCTGCTGTTTTCATGACAGCAAACCTTCAGGGTATGTCTGATGCCTACCACACTTTCCCTCTCTGCTGCCTCACTTCTGTCTAGCTAACTCCTGTGTCTTCCTTTTGTCTTAAATATCATACCCTTCAAGAAGCCTCCTTTAACTCCTAAACTAAATAAGTTCCCCTGCTGTTTGTCTCTGTTAGTTTCCTTGTTTTGTTTGATAGATGCCCAGCCCCATGAGGTCTTAGACATGTCTCTCTTGTTCCCTACTATATCCTAGTGTCCAGCACACAGTAGGAGTGCAGATGTTTTTTGAATGAATGACATGTTTCAAATCACTCTTGTTTTATTACTTGTAGTAGTACTTACCGCACATACCTGCATTACTTCCTTTAAGTTTTCAGCAAACTCCCTTTGTTAACATCAATTTGCTTAATTATACTAAATATGTAAAAACATGAAATTAAATGCGTATACCTTATGCTTATTGCTCTTGTGCAACTATTAAAACATTTGAAAAATCACAGAAATGCAAATGATATTTTAAAACCATTAAATTTAAATTAAAAATACTAATATAATCAATGAATGCTCTTTTGCTAAAACTAAGTCACCTATCTAGATGGTTTAAAAATGTATGAATTGGTTGCCTTAGGTCCTAATATATACTTAATTCATGTGAGTCTTGATTTTTATAATAATGTTAATACAAAGAATACTGGTTTGAAATATTGAGAAGTACATTATGGACTTGAAGACCTTGCTTAGTCCTTATCTCAGGACCATCAACCATAACTGTATCAGTCTTTGAATTACGATTTTAATGGTTTCTGATTTTCTTGCTAATGCTGTAACTGTCTTGTACATGCAAAGATAAGGTTAGCATTCCAGAGTTACTGAAGTTAACATCAAACATATATCTAACTTAAGTATTGCCAGAATCAGAAACAGGAGTATAATATTTGTTAATTTTAGTTCTCATAGGTGTGGAAAACTTTTAGTTTCAGCATGCAGACTGCTGAAAGAAGTTAGTAGAGAATGAAAATGACACATTCACACTTTTGAAAACAACTTGAACGTAACTTTTTCTTATTGCCTTTATAATTTTCTGGCTAAAACAAAATCTTCATTCTGTAATAACTTCATGCCATTGTGAAGATACTATTACGAATGCCTTAATGTCATTTGACCTTCGCTTGGTATGACTACACTGATTGTATATCAAGTTCGCCTCTGTCCTTTTATTATTAGCCTGTAGCAATTAATATAGTACAGTATTCTGCTGCCTGTTATTTCATGATGTTATGAATTCAAAGTCTTAACTTGACAAGTGTCTTAAATTGACCTTTGTCACTGCCATCTCTGCTTTGCCAGTATATCACAAGTGCAGTTGCTGATGAGGACTACTTGGTGACCCTGCAATCCTAAATGCACACTTCAGTGCCCTGTTGGTATGGGGTCATTCAGATGGTCCAGTGTATATTTATATCAGTTTCTTTTAGATTAACACAAGTGAAAATACACAATTGAAAGCTTATTTTTGAGAAGTCACAGACCCTTGACTGTGTGGTCCTTTAAGGATCCTTTGACCTTCATTTGATAATTCTTGCTTATAGCGCTCATAGCCAACCAGAGACCATACACAAACATATAAAACTCAGATCATTGTTTCTCCAGAAGTGTCCTGGCTCCTGTGGGTCATTCCCTTGGTTCTCTCCCTCTCTCGAGCCTCCTAGCCTATCTCTGCATCTTCCATAGCCACTTCATGGTGAGAGGGATGGAGAAGCCTTGTTTTCGGGTCTCACTGAGGACTTACATGTTCTGTTGGGAGTCTTTGGCTGTCTTTGGTAACTGGGTAAACCCTGCAGCCTTTGTCACTCGAGCATGGAGCACCTATTGAGGAGGGAGTGTGGTAAGAATATAGCAGGAATGGCTAGGGGAGGCAGTGAGGATTTCAAGTATGTCAGCTCCTATACTTAACATTAAAAGGAAAATGTGGTGCAAATCTTGCAGAGACAGCCCAAGTTCAAGGCATTTTGTTAAGCCAAACATAACATCATGGCTTTAGTCTAAGGACCTAGCAAGTCATTTTTTTTTGCGTATATAATTTTGATAGCTTTATTGAGATATAATTCAGATAGCATACAACTGGTCTATTTAGAATATATGATTCAGTGGCATTTAGTATGCTCACAGAGTTGTGTGGCCATCACCACTACCAATTTTAGAATATTTCTTCACCCGAAAAGAAATGCCATATCTATTACAAGTCATTACCCATTCTTCCCAATCTCCCTAGCCACTGGGAAACAATAATCTATCTGTCTCTAGATTTGCTTATTCTGGACGTTTAACATAAATAGAATCATAAAATATGTATACCTTTGTGACTGGCTTCTTTGAGCATGCTTTCAAGGTTAGCGTGTTTTAGCATGTATCAGTATTTCATTTATTTTTACTGCCATATAACATTTTATTGGATAGATGTACCAAAAAATTTTAAGTTACTGTTCAGTAGTGTTCACATTATTGTGAAACAGATCTTCAGAACATTTTTATCTTGCAAACTGACTAGATATACCAAATTTTATACATTTTTCATGGTAGATACCTAGGTATAGAATTTATAGATCATATAGTAAATCCATCTTTAACATTTTGAGGAACTGCCAGACTTTTCCAAAGCTCCTGCATCATTTTATATTCCCTTTAGTGGTATCGAAGATTTCGGTTTCTCCCTATTCTGGCCAACACTTGTTATTATCTGTTCTTTTTATTATAGCCACCTTAGGGATGAAGCGGTATCTCATTATTTTTAATATGTATTTCTCTAATGACTAATGATGTAGAGCATCTTTTCGTGTGAAGATATTTAATTAAAATTTCTTTTCCTAAAAACATAGTTTTCCTAGACTCTCAGTTATAATTTAAGAAAGAAATAACACCCTTTGGGAATCTCAAAAGGTACAAATTGTGACTCAAATTCCTATGATTTCAAGAATTGGCAGAACTGAGAGCTTGCCCTCATTGTTAAGCACTATTGGCAGGTCAGAATTTAAATAGGAGCAGTTGAACAATCTGATTTTCAGGAACCTGAATAATGGAGTCATTGTCTGTGATAAGCAAAGGAAAGAAAAGAAGGTGGAAGATGGGCCCAGAGGTAAGAGATTTCCTTTCAAGGCGCTAAGTTACCACCACAACCAAGCCGAAAAATGGCCTTCAGGTGGTGGGAAAAAACTAACGTCATCTTTCTAGACCCTAGTTCCTTGTTTGGTGTCTAGCACGAAGTCTTTGCTACTGGTTTTGAAGAAAGTGTAACCTCGATTGCAGCAGACAGTCCAAGAATTTCGAATCATACAACCTAAGAATTAGAAGCTAATGGTCCCTGCAGGGAACTTTGTGATATGTAAAAAGGGTTGTGAAATAAAGCATCCCTGCATTAAGTTCTTAAAAGCTCTTAGGTCTCTCCTGATTACAGAGATTTCTTTGAAAATGCCTGCTTAATATCTCTGGTAACTATCATCATACATACCCATGTGAACTCCATGGTGCCAGTGAGGTTAATTTATGTAGAAAATCTCTCCATATTCTCACTCTTCCCAAATAAGGCAAATCAACTATTAACAGTAATAAAGAGCTAATTGTTGATCTCTATATGGCAGGCACTGTGCTAAGCAGTGTATTTTGTGTCAATTGACACAGCATTTCAGTGAAGCGGGTCCTACTCTTATTCCCATATTGCAGAAAAGAAAATTTAGGCTCAGCATGATTAAGTAGCTTTCCCAGTGTACCCCATCTTTAAAGAGGCAAGCTAGGAGGGCTCCAGGCTTCAGCCAATGCTCTCAGCCACAGTACTCAGTGTACACACACACACACACACACACACACACACACACACACACACCTTCCTTACCCCTCTCAGTATCTGCAGCAGGAATTGGGAAATGTATACATATTGACTCAGTATTACTGTGATGGAGATTTTGTCATTGCTTCCTTGGCCTGCTTACTGCAGGTGCAGTTAAATGTGTCAGGAATCACAAAGGGTGTATAACTGTGGCTGCACCTGGTTGTTGTAGTTGTGTGAACACCTGGGAAGGTCATACTTGATCTAGAACCATCAGAGCATTATAACGTGGGGAGAGTCATGACTGGATTTTCCTTTCTGAAGAAATATAGCTCCATAATGAAAGCATTATGGAGGATAGGTTTGGGTAGGTGAAGATGAGTGGCAGGGAATTCAGTTTGAGTTAACCAACCAATTTCCTGTTTGCCCCAAGAACACTCTCGGTGGTGCTTGTGGCTGTAGCATTTACGCTGAGATAATTTGTGGATTACAGTCCTAACCTTACCCCCAAAGTTTGCCACAAAATATCTTGCTTCTGTTATTTTCACATTGTTCTAGTATATCGGTGATCTTTGGAAACAAATGACATAATTTTATTTATAGCATTCTATTTTTAGTAGTGGTATTTCCATTTACAAAATATAGTAATTCTTGATCGCTGAAAATGTCAAATCCTAGAAAATGTAGCATTCCTATATATAATGTTAAATTACCATTGTTCTCAAACAGTTGTTAGTTGGAGATTCATTTGATGGATCTGATTTATTTATGTGTTTGTTACATTGAGCTTAGAGATAATTTCTGTTTAGAAATAACTTCAAGAGCGGTTTTTATATTTTGTTTTTGCATTTTAAACTAGTCAGATTTGCTTCAGCCTCAGAGAGTGTGTTTATGTAAAATTAGCGCTGAGAGCTGCACTTTTCTTTTTTTTCTAAACAGAAAATGGGTTAAACCTAGATTTAGGCAGTGGGGAGGAGAGGCCCAATGTGAAAGCAAGATTTCTAGAGTGAAACCATTAGGACTTAGCAACCTTCTGGCTGTGAGAGTTGAGAGAGAGAGACCTTGAAGAATAATGACCTTTAAAATTCTAGTTTGGGAGGCATTGCAAAGGTTCCATATTGCTGCAGACTTGTAGCATAATGACCTTTAAAATTCTAGTTTGGGAGGCATTGCAAAGGTTCCATATTGCTGCAGACTTGTAGCATTGGAGTAGAGATGGGGTGAAGAACGTAGAAGTCAGTAGTAGACTTAGGGTGAAGGCTTTGCTCAGATGGTCTGAGAACCTTTGTGGTTCTCGTGATCATGGGTGCTTTAGTCAATTTAGTTAGAAGATAAAAGAAGTTAAATTGTGTTCACCTGTCCTTTAGTTTTTCTAGAAAATTGATGAACCCTAAAGTTTCTCCAGGCCTCAAATAATTGTATAAGATAGTGTTTAAACTATGTGTACTTTTTTACTAAAGTTTTCCTATGTTTTTGCAAATTTTTATTATAAGTAGGAGCTTTTAGAAGGGAAACTCAAGAAACAACTTTCTGTCATTAGGAGATGAGAGACATTTTATACTCTGCCCATCTCCAGAGGAGTTCAGTCTGATAATGCAGGTGCTTTCGCAGTTGTGGGTCCCAACATTCATCCTATCCTTGGCTGTAAGATTGCACCATAGAGCAACCTCAGTGTCTATCACTAGACAATTGGATAAGGAAGTTATGGTGCATATCTACGATGGAATATTACTCAGCCATTAAAAATGAAATCTTACATGGATAGACCTAGAAGGTATTATGCTGAGTAAGTCAGACAGAGAAAGACAAATACCATATGATTTCAGTTATTTGCGGAATCTAAGAAACAAAAGAAATGAACAAACAAAACGAAAACAGACTCACAGAGAACAAATTGGTGATTACCAGAGGGGGTGAGAGGGTCAGAGTTTGAAAGTAAAAGTAAAATTTTTTTCAAAAAGGTAGAGATTTAGTTTAAGGGGAGCAAGCACTGTAGGCAGCAACAACTGAGACCTAGTTATTCCTCCCAGTTTAGCTTTATGAACATTTGTTGAATTTGATAATTTTCACAATAAACTAATAGTATTCTCAGCATTTTGTCCGTCTCGGAAGAATTAAATTTAGATAGTTTCTATAGAACACTCCATAGCTTCAGTTGAGGCACAGAATTGAACTTTAATAATTCTACTTCAAAATCCGTTTCTGAGATGTGATACTTAGTAATCTATATCGAGTGGTAGATGATGAAGTTACTTCCCGTGTTGTTTCATTCATGCCTCAAGGTTGCAAAGTTATGTAACTTGTTTACAGATAAAATGCTAGTGAAGGAAAGTTCATTTGTCACTGCTAGAAGGTACACACCCCAAGCATTTAGTGTGATGAATTTCGTTGGTCTTTTCTTTCAGTTGCCTTATGTTTACAGAGTCAGATTATCTCATGTATATCTAGGGGTCAATGTCACAATCTCCTGGATAATACAGTGTAACAGTTTCTTTTTTGTACTTTGTTAAAGAAAGTGAGTAGTAGATGATTACCTGCGGTTGAATTGGTATTTGGAGCCTCATTAATGGTTAATTAAAAACACACAGAAGTGCTTTTTTCTTAGTGCCTGCACATACTTTTGAGGTTCAAATATTCAAGAGATATCATCTCACCACTCCTAAAGAATATATTTACTCTCAGATTTAAAATATATTTGAACGGAATTCAAAGCTTTGAGTTCTTAGACTGTTTACAGTTACATTAATTTACATAAGTCATAATTACTCTTCGGTCTCTGATAGCAGTAGTGTTCCATTTTTTTTATTAGCACTATTGTTTCTTTCTGCTACTTAAAAGAATACTAACAAGATGCCTTAACTATCTCAAGTTATAATGATTTATGTTAATCAATTTCAATATAAAATTGATGATTTGCAGTTAGAAAACATTGGTGACTCATAGTATCTGGTTACCTGTTTGGTATAGAGGGTGGTCAGATTTATTTCAGTACTTTGGGTGGCTCTTTCTCATAGTAAAACGCCATTGAAAACACTGAGGGTTTTTTTGTTTGTTTGTTTTGTGTGTGTGTGTGTGTGTGTGTGTGTACTTTTGTCATCTTTATATTTGCTTATTTGCTTTCAAATGCTACCTCACATCTCTACTTTTCCTTTGGGGTACCTGTAGCTTTTACCCTCATTTGGCATTTGGGGCCATTATATTTCTGTCAACTTAGTATAGTTCAGTTCCTTAAATGATCTCTTCCTCAGTACCTGGAAATCTTTTACAGAATTTCAATGTATATTTTGTAAATTGAAATATGACTTAGGTCTATACATAATTACTTTTCTAATAATATATTTGGTCTCTACCTTAAATGCAAATTCTTTGGAAACAAATGTTATGGTTTCAATGTATATTATCTACTGACAGTAACTAGCATGGTGCTTTTAGGCTAAGTGTTCATTGAATTGAGTTGGCCTGGGTGCATGATGAGTAGCCTTATTATCTGGAAGTGGAACATAGGAAGTGTTGTGATAGCTGCTTTCAGAACTGTGCATTCCAGACCAAACAATTTGCATATCCATGCCACACTAAGCTACTCATTGCCAAGGCATGCTGTTTCAAAGTGCCTGGTGCCATGGGGAATAGAGGCATGTAGTTAGCTGCTGATGCTTTTTTTACTCTTTATGGGGTCCTTCCTCTGTAGTGACCAGGACTTTGTTGTTTGTCACAGAGGAAGTAAGACATGAACCAAGCCAATCATATTCTGTACCAAACACATTAGCAATCTGTTCTGCTTTCCCCAACTTTGGCTTCTTCATTCCACGTCTCTGAGAGAATTTCCATAATAAGAGCCATATTATGAGAAATACATCCAATTATGTCAGGGGCTTACTCTATGCTGTCTTTTGGAGAAACCAAATAGTATTGTGTATGTAGCTCTTTAACTTTCCTCTGGGTTCTGTCTGCTTACTTAATGCATCTGCATATCCCTAAAATTGAATGCTGGTCTGTTTTTTTTATCTCCTTTAACTCTACCACTCACCTTCTGGATGAATACTCATAACCACAAGCCCTTTACCCCTCTACCTTCTGCACTGTGCAAGGTACGTAAGTGCTTATGATGTTTTTGCAAAGTTTGCATGTATAAATATTTTTAAGAGACTTAACTCTTAATTTAAAATATTTTACTTAATTTCCACAAATTGAGAGAGGATTAGTGTGAAGTTGAAATTGGAATAGAATTTAGGGAATTGTAGGTGGAAAGAGTTCGTGACCTGAGATAAATAAAGATGAATTTTTTAAGCAGTATTACAACCAGGCTTTGAGATTTATTTGTTCTGTCCAGACTGTGAACAGTTGTCTCATTCTCACCAAAGGCAATTTTGTTGAAGTGTCTTTAGAAACGGTGTGTACAAGTTTCTGTAATTATACACATAGTACATATTTTTTACATATTTTGAAAAATATTTGACACCTTTCCTCTAACTTAACCCCTGAAATCTGTCAACACAAACTAGGAAAGAGATCAAAACCAGTTTCTATGTTATAGCCTGCTGGGAAGAGGATGCTAGGAGAAAGAAAAAATATTTCTAAATGTAATAATTGCATATACACCCTTCTTAGGTTCCTCTTGTATTTTTAAAGTCCTAATACCTTGAATGTTTTTGATAAGTTTAATTCTTACAGAAACACAGAACTACCCCACAAAAGGCAGCTGGAAGCAGTGAAAGACTAGGTGATTATTGAAGCCCATGGCTCCTTTCCATGGTGTCTCTTTGTACATTGCTCCATGTTTACGTTCAAAATGGACTGGCATAATTGTTATGTTCCAAATATACTGGTTATGGGGGTGGTGGTGGGGGTCACTATCTTAAAAAACGGGACTCTTCTGGGAAGCTAAAACTAACTGCTGAAGAAATGAAATACGAAATACATCTTTGTCATTATGTATAATTGAAAACTATCTTGATTTAAACTATTGAATCAAATTTATGGCATGAATCTTAGAATCTTGAATCTTATAATGCTGTCAAATTTGTTCATAAAGCCCAAATGTTTACCCTTACGTTCCTAAAGCACATTTATAAAGACAGAGTATCAGCTATATTATAGTAAACCTAGAGTGCCTTTGAATGCTGAATGACCTAATCGGTTATTAATCTTTTCTTTGGGGAATGCTTTTTCCTCATCAGCTGTCTAAAATATTTGGGAAATTATATCTTGCGGGAGTTGCCATTCATCAGGAAATGCTTGTTCATAGATGTAAGCCAGACCACATGGAGCAGTAAATGTTATTTATCACTATGGGAACCAAAAATCACGAATGAGATAGTCTTAAGTATTAAACATTTGCTTCTTAGGAGGAGAAGTCATATCCAGATTTGGTTCAGTTCACTCAAATATTTATGGAGCCCTTAACGATCAAAAGGTCTGTGGGTACTTTGTTTAATGACTCATTTTCCTCTACACAAAATCAAAAAGATCATTAGAGAGAAAAAGTAGGAGGAAAAGGTCCCAGTTTACATGGATTATCAAGTTTGTAAATGTAGAACTGTGTATTAAGAGACAGGATACCAGGGGTTTAGCTCCGGCTCTTCTAAAAACTAGCTGTGTAGCTTTGGACAAATCTTTTAATTTATTTGAGTCTCAATTTTCTCATCTGTAACAGGATGAGAGTTGGATCATCTATGACCCCATTGGTGATGAATCTGTTTTCCTTCGTTGTTCCTTCAGAAGTATGAAACTGCTTTTTGTTTATTGAGAAACGTATTATACTTGGATGGATATTAAGAGTAATGAGGATTACTGTTATATTGCAGTGACTTTATCACCTCAAAAAAAAAAAAGTCTGTGCTCAGTAAGGATTAGGGCCACATGTCCACGTGCTGCCATTCGTCTGTATTCCTCTTTACTCAGAATGTACTGATACTGGATGCCATATCACATAGGGGCGATGAAGTATGCAGTGATATGAAGTGTAGATGTTTAATTTGACTTGTAGCCAAAGTTGGCATTTAAAAGGTTGTCATTGCTGTTCCTTGGTAAAAATATGGATAATGCCTTAAGCCAGGGGTCCCCATTTCCCAGGCTGCTGACCAGTACAGGTCTGTGGCCTGTTAGGAACAGGGCCGCAGAGCAGGAAGGTGAGCAGCAGGTGAGTGAGCAAAGCTTTGTCTGTATTTGCAGCCTCTCCCCAGTGCTAGCATCGCCACCTCAGCTGCACCTCAGATGATCAGGCATTAGATTCTCATAGGAGCACCGGTCCCTGGTGCCAAAAAGGTCGGGGACCGCTGCTAAGCAATAGTCAGAAGTTGTTAAGAAGTTGGTAGAATGAAGGCTGGCTGAACTGGTTACTGAGAATGTTTATTCATATATTCATTTAATCATTTACTATATATTATTTAGAAATACAATAGTGAACCTAACAAATATCTTACCCTCAAGGAGACCAAGCAGAAGATGAGGCTGATAAGCATACATTTTGTACTATTGTGTAATAAGTTCAGGATAAGGAGATGGAGCAATAGGAAAAGGGAGTGTTAGTGGTCGGGGAAGGCCTTTCTCATTAGAAAGCCTAAAGAAAGTGTTGGTACAAGTCAGGTGGAGTATCAGGAGAATCATTCTGGGCAGAGGAAACCTAAGTGCAAATGTCTTATGGCAGTTTTGTGGTCAAGGAAGAGACACCCTGGCAGAGTTGAGTGAGGGATCAAGGCGGAGCAGAGGAGACCGTTGAGGGGCGGGTACAGGGAGGTGACAGATCACCTAGGGTCTTCTGGGCCATATCACAGACTCTTCACTTAGGATACTACCACATATCGCAAAACACACCAACCACATAAAATCCACAGTGAAAAGTTTACTAAAGAGTTCTTATGAAACCCATGGAAGCAAAGTGACTAATTTGTAAAGTGAGAGCCAAATAATCAATTTCCCCTTTTTTTAAAAAAAAGAAAAGAAAGAAAGGTCTCCTGTCTCCTGTGTTCTGATTGGTACCCAGAGCTCTTTCCTGCTGGACCCATTTGAGACCTTTCATCTGCTCAGTTGTCACTTGGACTTTCCTGGGTTAAGCAATTGCTTCTCTCTGTGGTTTGGGAATAACAACTTATGAGGAGAATTTACTGACTAATTCTCCATCCCTTTTCCTACCTAGCATTTAAAAAGTTAGCAGTCTTTTTCATACTGTGGTCCAGAGACTACCAGGGTTAAAACCACTATGGGACTCATTTAACATGCAGATTTCTAGGCCTCAGGCCCAGTAAATCAGTCTTTGCAGATGCGGCTCAAAAATCTGTATTTTGAGCTCTTTAAGAGCTACTGGGTTCGAAGGTGTGCATTTGCTCATGTTGGAGGAAAGAGATGAAATAGGAAAGAGAGTTCTGTGATACCAGTTTCTCCCCACAGAAAATGAAGGGATATTCTACAATCCTGCTACTACAATTCTTTTCTCTGCTGCTTAAGGAAGATGAGTTACAGGATAGTGGGAGATCAAAAAATTAAGGGGCAATCTAAATGAAAACTCCATCTAGAAAAAGGGTTCATAAACTATGGCCTGTGGGACAGCTGCCTTTTCTGGAACATAGCCACATTCATTCGTTTGTGTATTGCCTATGGCTGCTTTGCACTATAATGGTAGAATTGAGTAATTGCTACAAAACCTAAAATATTTACTATTTGGCCCTGTACTAAAAAAGTTTGTCAGATGGCTTGAGCTGCCCACTAGACCTTTCTGTAAGGACGATACAGTTTCTGTCTGCTCTTTCCAATATACTAGCCACTGACACTTGCAGTTTGGGTATTGAGTACTTGATGAGTGGGTAATGTGACTGAGTAACTGAACATTTCATTTTATCTAGTTTTAATTAATTTAATTTAAAAATTAATTTAAATTCAAATAGCCATATTTGGCTGGTGGCTACTTTATCAAATTGAGCAGGACTAGAGCAAAAGTTTCAGATCAGGGTTGGCTGTGGGGTGTCAGTTAAATACTGACAAGGGTTTACTTCAGGTGGCTGGGAAGAGGGGGACTAGGAAAAGGAACATCTGGAAAGGATTCATTTTGGAAGAATTTTCATTTTTTTCCATTGTGATTTTTTTTAAGAGTTACCCATGTTAGGATTCAGCTTCGTCACTTAGTCAGCTCTTTGACCTTGGTCAAATTACTTAGCTTCTCTTTGCTTCAATTTTTTCATTTGTAAAACAGGGATAGTAATAGTACCTACCTCATAAAATTGTCATGAAGTTTAACTATAACTGCTTAAACAGTGCCTTGCACATAGTAAAAACTCTTTGTTTGCTGCTTTTATTATCATTTCATAAGTTTTTTATGGTCTAGGATAGGAAAGTAACGCTTCTCCTTCTAAAGAAAAAAATACTTAGTTTAAAGTACAATGGATCCTGAATTCCAGGATCATTTCTACATTAACCAAACTAATGTAGCCTGTTTCTGATCTAGAGATCAGCTATGCTTCGTATCTTTCCATGTAGGTTCATAACAGTTAACCCAGCATGTGACATAAGTGGCATGGTATTGTCTGGGTTTTACTGATGGTCACTGTAAACACTGATGGATGGCCAGATTATTTTGCAGAAACTCTTCACAAATAACCTAGGCATATTCAGTTAGAAGCAGAACGTTTCTTAGTGCTCGTTCCTCGTTCCTCAACTGGAGAAATCCTATTAATATTTGAAATAAAATGTGTTTCTATTTTATCTTGAGACGTGTCAGAATCTCCTAACATGAGTAAGCTTGATGTGTCTTCCCTTTTATAGAAGCGTGAGCAGGCCGGCAGAAACATATTGGGAGGTGGGAGTTGCAATTATTTGTATAAATGATAACAGTAATAGAAATCCAAAAGTGAGAAAAAATATTTAGAATGATATCACTATGGGTTTTTAATCCAGTGCTATATACTTGCCATAGCTGAACAGTATCACTTTTAAAGACTTCCCAGAAGCCAATGAATGCAGCCTCTTGAAAAATCTCCTTTTGGGTTTTAGAGACAGTAATGATACAGTAATACTTTTTAGTCCTCAGATCTGTTCTCCAAGGCTGGAACAACAGAGTGTTCAGCAGATATTATGGGCTCAACAGTTGCTCTCCAAGGTTGCCTTTTTGATCTGTAAGACTGTGTTGCAACACTCCTTGATAAGGAAATAATATAAAAAGACAGCCTTGCCCAGATGACATGGGCTGCTTCGTTATGCAAGTAGTGATCCCGTCCTTTAGGTCATAGTGTTCTGTTTGTTTTTCGTTTTCAGATTCTAGATTGTGTTTGAATCTATCTGAGATGCTGAAAGTTTTCATGGGCTCATTTTATACAGAACAGAAAGGATGAGGAAATGGTCAACTATTAATATCCTCTAGCTTGAAACCCTGCACACCCTAAAACTGTGGTCATGAACTTAAGGAGAGAAGATATGGAAGTATCGAAGTCTCTGATATGATGTGACCCTTTAGGGGTTAGATCGTCCAATAAGCACACTTCTCTGTACCTCTGGCTTCTATCTGCCCACTGCATTTGCCTGCTAGACTTTTGTCTACTGCTCTTCTAATACATTCATCTACAGCCCATTGACACCCATCCGTATCACTTCAGCTAAAATAAAGTGAGCATTAAAAACTTTCCTCCTGCTATAAATTTAGTATTTTTTTTTTCTCTCCTTTTGTTTGAACTGTAGAGAGAGGATACAGCTCGCAAATGAGAAGACTGCGGTTCCAGTTATACATTTCTTTGTGATAGAAACCTTGTTAACGTGTATTACAGAGCTAGAATTAATGCATAGAAGTTAAGAAGACTGACTTAAGCTCAGTGTAAGGAAACATTTGTTAAGCATCAGAGCTGGCCCACAGTGAGCTGCTAACAGACCTTGGATGTACTCAATCGGACAATTCTGTTAGGGATGTAGAAATAGACAGGTAGTTAGATGACATGGAACCGTATGCTGTGATAGTGTATACTTCCAAAATATTACAACAGAAGTAAATATTTTCTTATTAAGTCTGTGATGTTACCTTGTATATAGTGTCGTGTGCAAGGAATTATTTCTTTTTCCTAAACCATAGGCAAATGAGACTAACTTATCAAATGTGGTGTGCTAATACATACATTTCTTCTAAAGACGTGCATTGTATAATCATCTTTGCAAATTCATTTTAAAACAGTTTACCGATGAGAGTATACATGAATGAATACAGCAGTTATTTACTTGTGATCTATTCCTATCACAATGCTAGCCTCATGGAGGATAAAAATATAAATGTAGTACTGCTGTTGCATTCTAGTTGGAGGATTAGACATATGTACTTTAGCCAAGATATACATGAGCCTAGCAAAAATATCAAAATCAAATTATAAAGGAAAAAAATGCAAAAAGGGATCCATGCAATTATTCCTGGAGCAATCAGGGAGTTAATGCAGACTGAACTTTAAAAGACAGATAAAGTTGGAAAGGGCAGGTATAATTAGCGTTTACTTGGTATCTGCTGTATGTGAGACATTTTTCTATGTGCTTTGCATGTCTCTGCGAGGTTTGGTACTGTTACCCTCATTCTGCAGATGAGGAAGTCGGTTAGGGGTAATGAAAGAATGTGTTCAGGATGTGTGTGTGAAGGAGGGACTGTTGAGTAGCCTGGTGTTGCCGAATGTAGGGTTCGTGGGGCAGGAAACTGGGTAAGAGATGGGAAAGGTATATTGGAGTTAGATTATCTAATCCAAATGGAAAAGATGACTTTCTAGAGTCACTTCTGAGGCCATCAGAGGCAAAGTATTTCAGTCAAGATATATTGACATAGGAGTGATGAGCTTTAGATTCCAGTTCTAGACTATAATACAGAAAAATCTCATTAAGTTTGAACATTTGTCATAAACCAGAAAAAAATGCTGGACTAGTAGTTAAGAGACCAGGGTTTCCTTTTTTTTTCTCTCTCTCTCTCTTCTTCTTCTTCTTCTTCTTTTTTTTTCCTACTGCTTTCTGAGTGTGCTTTTAGACTTAGTCTCTTCATCCATAACATGAGGAGCAATAATACTACCCCATGAGTATGTGGTAGTTCCAGTCTTGGTGTCATATATATTTATGTCCTTTCTATCCCCTTTCAACTTCCTGTGTTTAGCACTTTATTTCTTCTTGAGAGGACTTGTTGCAATAGTCCCTGAAATGATTTCCATACTTGCTATCCTAAGTGTGTAATGTCTGACTAATTTTTTCAAGAATAACACGTATCGTGTCATTGTTTAAAGATCTTGAGTGGCACTCCATCTCCTACAGAATGAAAAGCAGGTTCTTGCCCACTGGCTCCAACTGTTAAAATTTGACTCTCTCCTTCTCACTGTCTATCTTGGGCTTCTTATTTCCAGCTCCATTTCTACCCCTAATCCTCCTAGTCCAAACAGATTTCTCCTTCCTTATTGTTCTTTATGTCCTTTGTGACATTTTTCACCCAGACTTCTACTCAGCCGACATCAATTGAGCAGGGATATGCGTCACAACACACACTCTGCCAGTTGGTGAGAACACACAGGTCAGTAATAAGGTTGAGTCACATCCCCATTTGACTCACCTAGTGATATTTAAAAAGTATACATACCTTATCATTATTGCTAGACTATAAGCTCCGTGAGGACTGAAACTGTGTATTTATCTATCTCTATGGCACTCGATGCCTTACACTAGTGACATCTAAATATTTGTTGAGTAAATGGTGAATTTATGTTTTAACAAAATTATTCCAATGTCTTCCAAAATTGTAGAGATACTGTGAAATTTTTAGTGAGACAGTGACCACTCACTTCATTTCTCAGTCTTTGCATTTGTAAAATGTGTACATCATTCTTTCATAATTAAAAACATGAGGGAGGTAAAGGAAATAGATATTCTTTGGACTCACATAAAATGATAGTGAGAGGTATTTGTATATATTTAGTCTGTTGGAGGAGATACGTTTCTGTTGCCATATATATATATATTTTAAATTGTAACTTAGAGAAATCTAAACTACTTGGCCATGAAAACAGAACAATTAAGTAGAGAAGATTGCCTGAAACCAAAGAGGAAGTTAGGAATGACTGGAAACTTGAAACAGAGTGTGGATTCAAGTCTCAAGACCTAGTAGTTCAAAAAATAGCATATGTGGAATTGAACCTTTATGTGTTTATATGCATGTGTCAAAGTTGTCTTTCTTCATTTAAAAATTTAAGTTACACATTTAAATTATAAAGGCAATATGATAAATTTTAGGAAATAGAGAAAATACCTTAGCATAATCACTGCTAACATCTTGATATCTCTGTGTTTCTTAACATGTAAAGTTGTGATACACAGACCATTTGAGATGTACATTTTTTTATATTAATATAAAACCATCAGTACTATACGACTATACAACATTCCATTTAGTAGGCACACCATTTTTTTAATGGTTGGAAAATCAGGTTATGTGCAGTGCTTTACAGCAATGCAATATGCTGTCATCTGTAATGCTGATTATAACATGCCTATGTGATTTTTCTTTTTGCTAGGTTTTGGCATATTTCCACAGGTGAGATTTCCAAAATGACTCCTTTTTCAGCTGTTAAAAATAACAGCAGAGCCATCTGATGGAATAGTTTTTTTCAAAGTAGAATACTTTTTTATTTATCTCCTCCCTGGATAAGTCAGGAAGAAATGATGGTATCATTTTAGACAGGCAGTGGTTTGAATATATTATACTGACTAAAGCTTTGGGTAATTTGGGGAAAAAATTTTATGGCTACGTCCACGATGACTTTAGCATCGGAATGATTATGAATTGATCTTGAAAACATTGTTTAAAAGCATCTGATTGAATAGAGTTTTATGCTAAGCACATACTTTGATGTGATTTTCTAAGTGGCACGTTTCTGTATGCATAACCCACGCATCAGGATATCTGAAGACCTGCACTGAGTTTACTGTGTTGGAGTGACTCACCTAACGTGCCTCCTAGCAGCTTTCCCAGCCACCTGTCTGAGAGCTTCAGACATGCCCCTGGAGACTGCTAAAGAGTGCAAATTATGTTTTTTGAATTATCAGCCTCTGGATAATCCAGGAGTATTCTGTGATCTTAGAATATCCACAGGTCATAGAAAATAAAAGCCTATAGACATCACATTGAAAACTTAATCATGAGAAAGCCAGTGGGATGGGAGAAAGATGGATCACGAACAAATTTAGAATATGTCATGCGGCAGTAAGGGCTAGGGAGAAAAATAAAGCGCAAGAAGGGGACTAGGCCTTGTCAAGGTGTGTGTGTGAGAGGGGCATCAGGGAAGCCTGGTGGAAGCAGCGGCAGAAGCCATGTACATGTAGTTCAGGGAAGAGCACGTGGAGCAGAAGGACAGCATAGGCAAAGGCTCCGAGACAGAAGAATGCTTGACGTATTTGGGGATCAGTGCAGAGGCCTGGGTAGCTGGAGTGGAGTATTCTGATGGAGTGAGGTAGATGAAACCTGATTAATTGGGTTTTGAGAGATTGGGAATGAGTGTAGACATGTCTTTTAAAGAATTTTTCTACGAAGTGGGGCAGAGGAGTAAAATAGAACCTGGAGGAGGATGTGAGGTGAATGAGGTGTTTTGTTTGTTGGTTTGTTTTTTGTTTGTTTTCTTTTTCAAGAAATGAGAAAATTATAGCACGCATTTTGCTGACCCAGCAGCAAGGGGAAGATGGTGATGCAGGAGAGAGAGAGACAACTGCTGGAGAAATGATGGCGCAGAAGTTAGAGAAGTGGTAGGCTGGCAGGTCTAGTATACAGTACAGATGCAGGAGTTGCTTTAGTTGGGGGCAGATAGTTCATCCACACAAACAGAAGGAAAGAGAGGGTACAGGCATCAATGCAAGAAGGTTGGCATGTGGGAATTCTTCGATTGCTTCTGTTTACCTAGTAAAATATAAAGCACAGGTCTTTTAGCTACAGATGAAGAAGGGATTTCTAAAGAGAGGAGAACATATGAAACAGTCATCTAGGAAAGGGGAAGGGTGATGGACTAGGGAATCAGAGTGGGATTGCCAGGTTGAACTTGAAAATTCAGTGGTCATGAATTTAAATGGAACTTGTTCATCGGTACAATTATGTGTTTTTCTCCAGCCCCTTTGAGCAGCCCTGGTGCAGGTGCAGAGTAGGCAGAGATTTAGATATAGAGCAAGAACTATGGTTTGCCAGATCAGTAGGATGAAGAAAGAAGGAGAGGCAAGGGATGCTGAGTTGGAAGGAAGGAAGGGTTTTTATAAGGAAGGCATGTGGAAAAAGAGGGCATGAGGTATCTCAGTGACAGTGAAAAGGCGTGAAAAGGCGTCGGATCACTGGAATTTTGTTCCAGAGGGATTAACAGATTATTAAGAGTGAGTATCAGAGAGTGATTTAGAAAATTAGGAGTTTCAGAAATGTTTAAAAAGTAAGCAGACCTTCCTATTGATGAGATGTAGGGAGCGAGGAGAAGGAGTGGACTCAGGCATGATGCTCTGACATTCACTTGGGTCGACTAGATAAATATGGTTTCCAATCTCAGGTAGTCACAGGCCAGGCAAGTATTTTTTTCTAATCAAAAGGATAAGGAGTGGGTGGTGACTTTGGTAGAGTGGCAGGCACATGGTCCTGACAGCGGGTCACACAGCCGTGGTGGTTATTACCATAGGTATATAGATCTTAGGCTGCTAGGTCTTCCAGTTTAAAAAAAAATAGTCAAGATTTTAATATTCAGTCTTCCAATTTATAAGTGCTGACCACTTTTTTTTTTTTTAAACAAAACACAGTGCAGGTTGTTTTTAGACCCCAGACCACCCACCACTTTTGAGAACATTCCTTTCTGTCAGAGAAATAAGATTTATTTCCATGAAACTGCATCTGTACCCCACCTTATTCAAGAAAGAATTTGAAGCCACATGAGGTGGAGGCACATGTGAAGCACTGAGTTGTGTCCTCCAGGACACAGATACTAGCGCAGTTCTGAGAAAAGGCTCGGGAGAGGTTGCAAAGTGCTGACCTGGAGGTGCTGATAATGTGCCCCTCTGGGAACCATGGGCCCTGCCCTCAGGTGTGAATTCTTTGTGGTTTCCATCCCATTAACCTTGAACAGTTTCACTGATCTTTATTTTTAGCTTCTGCTTTTCACTTCCAAATTGATAACTGAGTGCAACGGTCATTGGCCCAGTGAGCCTTTGCTCAGAGCAGCAAGACCATGCGAGGGTACCCCTGGCCATGAACTAACAGATGGAGTTGCCCTGGTAACTTTAAGCTTTTCTGTGAGCTGTTCAGGAGCCTCAGTCTGGAAGCAGTTCATCCAGGTCCCTGCCCAGGTGATGGAGGAAGGTCTTGGGAGGTTCTGGACCTAAGGCTCTGCCTAGCAGGACAGCTGCCAGAGTTGGAACAAGGACTCCCATTTCTTGTCATAATTCTGCCCACAGAGCTTCCTTTGGCTGTGCGCTTGGAGACGAGACTAGAGACCTAGCAGTTGGTTTAGAGACAAGTTCCTCAAGGACTGTGGCTGTGGTTATTTGCTAAATGATTGTTATGTCCCTATTATGTGCCAAGCCCTGTACTTAATCCCAGGGACACAAAGGTAAACAAGGCAGAAATCCCTGCTGTCATAGTAGTTTGCTTCTTCTTTCTTCCATTCATTCCTCAGATTTATTGAGTAACAGCTACATACCATGCTCTGGACTGGGCTGTTTGGGATGTCAAACAATTATGTCTACCATCTTAAGAATAAGCAGATAAATTACAATGCATTAACATTTATTCTTTAATTGAGAGTGCTTGAGAGTTCTGTAAGCCCACAGATGTATTGAGTGATGAGGATGATACTGAACAAAAGCGTTCATTTCCTGTCCTCAAGGACCGTACAATCCTCTCAGGAGAGGAGAAGCCACAGTACCTCTAGAAGGACATACCACTGTTTAAATTTTTCACTATTTGATCCTTTGTATGTATTTCAGACTCCAAGTGTCTTTGTATTCCCAGCCTACTACTTGGTGCCCAAGAGCTTAATAAATGTTGGTTGAATTAATGAATAAATGTAAGTGTGTGTTTCAAGACAGGAATTAACTTTGTTATAATAGAGATGCATTCTTTAGAAAGAGTGACATTAGAGCCAACCCTGGGAAGTAGCAGTTCCACATGAGAAGAGAGGAGGTGGCCCCAGGAATTCCAAGCACCACAAATGGCCTGAGCCCCCGCAGTAAGCCCAGTAAACAACATGGAGTTCTGTTTGGTGATGAGCATAGGGCGTATGGGGCAATGTAGAGAGATGAGAAAGGATGGAGGCAGATCATGAAGGGGCTTCTACTGCCAGTCAGGTGAGTTTAGGCTTAATTTAGTAGACTTTGGAGTTTTTAAAGGTTTTTTTGTTTTTTTTTTTTTTTTTTTCCCCAGAAACTACCTTAGATAGCAGTGTGATGGGGAGATTGGAAGGATTGCAAGATCAACACAGGGAGGGAGGGGGAGATTTTCCAGTTTTACTAACACATGAAAGGTTTCTTTTTAGAGTGGTGAGAGGCCTAAACATGACTGGAGGCTAAGGGAAAGAGACTAGTGGAAGAGGGAGGGTTTTCTGAGGTGGAAGATTGCGCTGAGATGGTGAGAGAGCTTTTTGTGGGAGGAGGTGGTGTAGTCAGTACAGGTGCAGGGCACTGTCAACAAAGCCCCTGCTGCAGATACTGCTGGAGGCATTGGCCTAGGCTGCAGATTCTGGGGCTCTGGGGCCACTGTCGAAAAGGCTATCCATGGGGTTTCAGCTGCGCAGGGAAATAAGAAAGGAAAACCAGAAGAGGTTAATGCTATACCCTTGTATGCTCCACAACATCTAACTTGTAGCGATGGTGTAAGTGGAATATTGAAGATCGAGCATAAAATACAGAACGCTGAGTGTTCTCTAGAGACCTTAAATACCTCTTTTGTCAGATAACCCTTCAGATCCTATTCAGCACTAGTAATCTGGGAATCGGTCAACAGAGACTTAAGAGACTTTAGAAAAGCTACTTCCTGCAAGCCCAGACAGGCACCTTCTGCCACCTCTGGCTCAGGAAGGGCATCTGAGCCTGATAGTGTGGCTACTTTGCTCCATTTGTTGCTTATTCATTATTACTAATACTTTGAAGGTAAAGTTTATAGGAAGACAAATCAGCTAGTTTAGAATGTGTTTCATGTTAACCTTTCTTTCCTTTGTCATTGCTAAGGAAAGTAGGGCATGTTGTTGGAACGGCATCTGTCGTGCCACAGCCTGTACCTAAAATTGCAGATGGGCCTTTCTGCAAGAATCCTAAATGCGTGAACGCAGATTTTGCATGTGTTCTATATACCTTGGTATAAAGAAAAATGATCTCATAGTAAGCCTTAATAAGTTCCTCTTTAGAGTGGGCTATAAACGAAGTAGACTCTGTAATGGAGAGTTTCTGTTTTCTGGCATTAGTCATTGAAGGACAATGCCCACATAATAATAAAAGCAATACCTAACTTCTGTTCAGACTTTAGAGCTCCCAAATGTCGTATATATTTACATGCAAAGATTGGAATTCATATATGTGATGTTATACTGTAAACTAAGGGAAGCAAGCATAGGTATTGGGTGTATAGGGAACTGTGTTAATTTAGGAAAGGATTTATGGGGAAGAGCAGGCTGCTTCTGTGTTTTCAAGCCTTGACACTTGGGAAGCACTAGAGTGGATAAAAGCCATGGAGTTAGACAAATTTGGGTTTGAGTCCCAACTCATTCAGCCACATAACCTTCAGCAAGCTAGTTAATGTCTCTAAGTCTCCCCTTCTTCATTGTAAACTAGAATGATAATTCCTCTCAGAGTTGGTGTGACAGTAGAAAGAAATCAGGTTTATATAAAACTTCTCAGACATAGCCTGAGCCAAAGAAATGCAGTGACTGATGATTAATAACAAGCACCGCTCATTTAGTTCATATACTATCAGATCTTGGCATCAGTGAGCTTTCCTCACCTTTGTCCCTCAGACCCAGACTATCACAGTTCGCACCTGTGTTTACCCTTTTGAGGATAAACATTTGCTCTTTCTGCAGCAGTCTCATTGACAGTAAGCTTGACCTCATCTCCAGCTAAATTATGGCAACAACCTCCCATCCAAACTCTACTGTCTCACATTCTCCCATATTCCCACCCTGTGTTATACCCACCATATATCTCATATATTATGGTGTGACTATGCTTTCCTTCCTATAGCTCTGTTTCATGTTATTGTGAATTTGCACTCTCAGTTGCATAACAAAAATAAAAAAATAAGCTTCTTTTGAATTCCATTTCCTGACATTTAGCTAAACCTTAACCCTTTATTTTATGTGACTAAGAACGAATTCTTTGCTATAATCACACCAGGTGTCTTAACCTTAGACATACAGTGAACTCCATCTGCCCCTGTGCCTTTGCTCATGCTGTTTCTGCTCCCTAAAATGCCACATACAGCATTGTTTATATTTTAAAATATGCATGAACCATTAGTCATGAAAGAAACATCAGGGCCTAGAAGTCTTTCTTCTGAAGAATGATGAAAAACTTTATATCTTGACACATATATTTCTCTGCTTTCTATTTTGCTTTTATCTTGATTGTAGGTTTCTGACTGTGTTGAGATCCATTGCCTTCATAGTTGCATCGCTACGTTCTTGTAAGGATAGTTCCAGAGTATTAAACCATGTGGAGGAAGATGTTTTTGAGTTAGGGGATTTTGAAAAAGCAAGAAGGCAATAACAAGTGTCCTGTTTGTGTTCACTACGAAACATTTTTCTAGATCCCGCAGAGAATCCATATTTTGCTGTTGCTGGTATTTACTGTCTCTCCTTAACCCTTTCCTTAAATGTAATAAATACATCATGCATAAGCATTAGTGAAGGCCTCGTGTGTGGAGGTCTGCTGTCTGTCTCTTCCAGAAACCTCAGCTCCTGAAAACATGGCTTCAAAGCACAGGCTGTGGAGGCAGAACAGGCAAAAAGGCATTTAAGTTTGCTCCCCAGGTTCCTTTCCATTTGTTTTCTTTCGGTACAACCAGATGTTTTAAAGCTATGTTAAAGCTTGGTCTTCACAACTTAAAATTATTTTGGTTTGTTGAGATACTTAACCTCACTGACTATGCCTTTATCTCCATAAGAAGTTGAGAGGGATATTCATGAGAGAATCTATTCCAAGTCATAACCTCATCCATGATAAATTTCATTAATTTTTAAAAATCTCTTTCCCATTTTCTATAGTCCAGTGCCTCATCTGTGGCAAATAGTAGAAACTTAAATAACATAAGATTTCTCTCTTTGCAAATTCATTTGCTCTCTGCAGAGTGGGAGAGACTACTACCTTAGACAGGGAGATACTCTTCTCGAGAGGTCCAGACAGGGTGGTAATGTATAACTGCCAATGAGATAGCAGTCACACTTAGGGTTGCCTTTTTTTGTGCAAGTTTCTTCTTAAAGATTTTAAGTAGTGGAAGAAGGGTCTGGTACCTCTGTAATCTACTTAGCATACTCAGTAAAATTTCTCCTATCCACTCAGATAAAGTGCTTCTTGAATCATAATAGCAATTAAGTGGCTGCTGCTTTTTTCCTATTAGCATTCATTTACAAGGGAGAAGGATATTTTTTTTAGAACCCTAAAGTGTTTAGCCATACGTGATTTAAAAGGGGGCAGAGGCAGAAACATTTTCATTGTTGTTGTTTTTTTTTTTTTTATCTCAAAACATATGGTATGTTCACAGTCCATAAATTCACAGTAACACAGTCTATTTAGTAAATGAGGAAAACGCTTATCAGGTTACCCAGGTCAAATGCAAATATGCATATGCAGTATGATAACTTCAGTGTGAAATGAAAACCACAAATTTATTCATAGCAGAAGGTGGAAGGGAATACCATGATTGCTAACAAATTATCTGATTTGTTTTCTCTTCTTTGTTGAATATTACTAATTTTATAATCAAAAAGTCACTTTTTAATAAGCCATGCCAAATAATAATGGTGGAGAGCAATTTGGTGTTTATTTAAATTTTTTTTTTTTAATGGAGAAAGCAATACAATATGGGAGAATGAGTACATATAACCTGTTGAATACAGTGATTGTTCATTTGAGCAGAAATCTGGAAATCTCAGATATCTGGACAAATCACCCTGAAGCAAAGTTAAGTTGTCTGATTAAAATAACTAAACTATAAAACGTCCTTCGAGTAATGTTTGGGATGTGATAAGCTGTTTATTTTCGTTGTTATTATTTTTATTATCACCATCCCCGGATGCTAGCACATTTTGTAACACCTTGGAGATCCCAGTATTCACTAAATGCTTGCTGCATTGATTTTTCTAGACCCTTCCCCAGCTCCACTTCATCTATTACTGTCACATTTGGGTTTTGATGTCCAAAACTAAACTGAATGGAAATGGCAGGCTTGATCTGATAAGTGCAAAGACTTGTGGGGAGTCTCCTCCCATCCCAATCATTGTCCTTCTGGTGATGTTTGTTTTGTCAACATGAAGAAATGTCCAAACCTGGGAGAATTTTTTATCAGTTTATTCAAGCCAAACTGATGACAATTTTCAGGAAGCAAAATCTCAATGGATTGAGAAAATACTCTGGAGAGTGGCAGTTTTGCAGCGTATTTTATACGTCAGAATCAAAGGAGGTGTAAGAAGGGTTGCATGAAATCCATTGGTGGTAGTTTAAGGGGGTGGGAGAAAACAAGGGTGGGGTTCTCTGAGATTGGATAAAATGTAAAACAGACACATAGACAGGTACTTCTTTTACATTGGTGGGTACAGGATAGTTAATAATAAACATTTACAGCTCATAGAGATGGTACTGGGACCAAGATAGCAATGAAGGATTCTGTGGTCTCCTGCTCTGGAACCCAGAAGCATCTGGAAAAGATTACTCTGACATTTCAAAGGTATGTTATCTTAGATACAAAAAGGAAATAGACTCACTTAGGTAAAGATTGACTTTTGTCAAGGGAGCCACAAGCCTAGGATGGAATGACCCTCCATGGCTTGTTTTTTAGTTAGGAACTTTTATATTCAGAACATCCTATGTGGCTACTCTCGGTCATTGAGTTTGTAGGGCCCACCATGCTGGCTTCCCCTGCGCCTATCAGGTTTAGTACATGGGACTTTTTTTGTACACAGTTGGGTGGCCAAGTCTTTGCCTCATATTAAGCTCCTGATCTATGAAAACATTGAAGTTTTTCTCATAGATGTAGTAGCTTTTGAGCCACCTGATCTGTGCTCTTGAATTTGTTGAATTAAATTATTTAACTTGATCCCTGCTAAATCTAGCCTATTTTGTTTTGCCTCATTTGTTTAGCGTATTGAGGTGTTTTTATGGCTAATTCTCTTGCTGTCCCATCTGCTATAGTCTTAAGCTTTGTACAATCAAAACTGTTTCATAACAATATCATTGATATAAAATGTGAGACAGGACAGAGAGCCCTGTGCAATGGCGATCCAGGCTTTCCCATAGGGGGCATAGATAAACATTTCAGGCCCTCATTCATTATCTCTTTATTCTTGTTTATAATGCTAACAAAACTCATCTTCTTAGTTTTTTGGCTAATGACAGATTAGGAGCCACAAGTCGAAGTGGGAGAGAAAATTCTTAAAGAAGAATAGACTAGCCATAACCTGAGATGATGGTCTGATGCATCAAAGAGAAAATTTAAAAAGAAAAAAAAAGCCTCAGGGAATACATGACATTTAGGGGATTAGAGGAACCCAGGATGGAATTCAGACTATGACAAAAGAATCTGTTTACAAATGTATGAAATTAACTAACTGAAGAGAGTGGATGAAAAGGGTACTGACCTAAGGAACTTTGGAAATGAGCGGAGACTGCAAAACTAAAGATAAAGGATCTGCACATAAGCACTTTATTAACTCTAGTTGAAAAAGTTATTTCCCATGAGGGTGAAAGTACAGGTTAATGATTCTGAAACCACTATTTGTATGTATACTGCTCTGAATAATTAAGTAAATGGATAGTGTATGGTGGAAGCCTGGTTTCTCACTTTGGAATGGGAGGTTTCAGATAAGCAAGGGGAGGAATGATCCACGTAGTAATAAATTACAGTTGGAGATATCAGTATTCATGTTTAGCTTAATATAGATATGGATGGACACGTATAGAAATATTTGTAGATATGTGCGTATGTACAGGTTGGTATACACACATCTTTTTCTTTGCTCTATCAGCTGAGAGGGCCTGGTACGAACAGCAGCACCCCAGTAGCATGCTAGTACCTAGATCTTGGTTTCTAATTCCTGTCTCTAGTACAAAGAACCAGGACTCCTTGCAGAAAGGCTGATTCTAGGGCTGGGGCGGGGGTATACAAGACGAACCTGGAGCTAGGAAGTGCTCACAAAACCCCACAGTGAGGGATGTTTGTCAAAGGTGCATAGGAAGTATAGATAGCTGCTTTGGCCACTGAGATAGCTCGCAGTGGCCAAAGCAGAAACAATTTGAGCAAAAAAAATAAAAATGAATTGCAACCCAAATTATAAATACTCATGACTCTATACTGATATAAATAAGTAAATGAGGGAGAACAGACAAATCTGTGCAGAAAAGTTGCAAATGATTTATTTGTTTATGCTACCGTCAAGGAAGTAGGTCATAACTTGCCACTCCACCAGTGTGGGGTGGGCATAGTGACTTCCCTCCAAAAAGTACGGAATGGAAAGGGGGTAACCTAACAAATAGTCCCTCAGCCCAGTGGTAGAGATTAAGATGAGCAGTAAATAAGTCATGATCTCTTTCTTCTTGATGTGATGAGAATGGCACTTTATTTCCTCCCCCAAACCCCAAATTGCAGACAGGACAACTAAATAATGTGGTATTGTGGCATAGAAAAAGGACATTAGGCAAAACAAGGAAATCAGCATAAAGTGTGGATCTGAATGAATAATAACATATTGATGTTGGTTCGTTAATTGTGACAAATGTAATATTAATGTAAGATATTAATAACAGAAACAGGATGAGTTATATTGTGACTCTTAGTTATATTGTAACAACTTTTCTGTAAATCCAAAACTATTAAAAATAGTTTATTAAAAACAAAAAGTCACCAGGACTTCAAAAGCATTGCAAGAAAGAGTCCCTAGAAGCCTGGGAGCCATCTTGTTACAAAATAGTGTTTTGATGGATGCTCCTGACGCTGGAGCTGAGTCATAGAAAACAGGTTCAATTATCTCCTATTCTTCAATTCAGAATAGTTCTCACTCCATTTTCCTGGTCAGAACCCGCTTTCTGGTATTTCCAGCCCCAGGTTCTGTACACCCTTTATCCTCCACACAGTCTTCCTGATAGGGTTTGGCCTTACAGTCTCAAAATTCAGAATTCAGATATGAGGCAGCCTCTCCTCGCTCCTTTTATCTCCTGGCAGGATCTCTTGCTCCTGGGTCAGGTACACCCTTTATTTCAGCATTTTATTTTGAAATAATTTTAGACATAAAGAAAGGTCATAGTACAGAGTGTTCTCAAATACCTTCACCTATCTTTCCCTAGTGTTAATGTCTTATGTAACAGAACAGTTACAGAAACTAGGAAACTAACAGTTGTACATACAGTGCACCGATCTTCAGACCTTACTCAGATTTTGCCCTTTTCTCCCTTGCTAGTGTTCTTTTCTGGCTCGGGATCCAGCCCTGGACCCCACATGACACTGCTTCCTCCATTCTATGATATAGTTTCTCAGTTTTCCTTTGTCTTTCGTGACCTTGACCCTTTCGAAGCACATTGATCAGTTATTTTGTGCAGTTTTTCAATTGGGTTCTCTGGTATTTTCTCCTTTTTTTAGGTTGGCATTGTGCATTTGGGGTAGAAATGCCACAAAAGTAACACACTCTTCCCGGTCATATTCAGAGGCCCGTGATGTTGCAGTCTTTGTGACTGGTGATGTTAACTTTGATCTCTTGCTTAGAGTGGTGTCTGTCATGTTTCTCCACTGTAAAGCTAATACGTTTCCCTTTGTAATAAGCATCTTGTGGAGAGATACTTTGAGATTATGCAAATATTCTATTTCTCATCATATTTGTGCCCTCTAATTTTATCATCCATCAGTGATTCTTGGCTGCAACAATTATTACATTCAGTGTGTGTTTGCCTTACAGTGATTTCTATGTTTCCATCATTTTCTCTACATCTGTTAATTGGAGTTCTGCTCTAAGGAAGAGTTGTCAAGGAGCATTCAATTTTAATAATAACCATAAAACAGTAATAATATGGATTCTAATAATAGTAGTACCCAACATTGTTATTAGGACTTGCTAGGTGCCTGGCACTGTGCTAAGCTCTGGATTTTAGTTACTTTTCACAACACCGTCCGGATTGGGTCATTCAGCCCCAAGCGTTACCTTTTCTGGGGCACCTTTTTCAGCCTGCATGCACAGACTAAATACCACTCTTTGTTCCCATAACTTACAGTTTGCCCCTCTGCCATCGTCCTGCCCATCCTCTGTGGTAATTCTTGGTTTTCTCTCTCCCACATTAGACCTGTGGTCCATTATCCCTCCGTCTCTTGCTCTGTGTGTAATGCCTATCACATCATAAGTGCTCAGAGGCTTGAATGAAATGATTTGTTTTTAGGGCCTTTGTAACCCCGGTTCACCCTCCCCGATCATGCTACATTGTTCTGTTATACGTTCTTGTAGTGGCTCTTTGGTAGCCAGGCCATGTTTTTGCCCCAGATGAAGCTCACAGTCAGTGATAAAAACTGGACCTTTTTCAAAGGTGCTGCTGCTGTTAAGCCAGGTGTCGGGAACTCTGTCTCTCTCCTCTTGAAATTCTAAATTGAATTCAAGGCTTTGAGCTGATCCCTATTAAATGTCCTCTTCGTTTTAACCTGTGTTTTTTCAGCCAGAGGAGACCTTTATGACAGCTCATCCTGTTCTCCAACCCATTTGCTATCTTTACAGCTTTGTGCAATCTAAACATTTTTCTCCTTCCAAATGATTGATAACAGTGTGGGATAAGGCAGGGCCAAGGATACAGAGAAACTCTGCCGGCGTTCTTTAGCTCCCTTTAGGCACAGTGGTTCAACCTGTAAGGAATCTGCACAACTGTCACTGGGTTAATATTTCTGTCAAAGTCACATTTATTATGTCCATCTTCGTTAAGGATTTTTGAAGTCAAGGTAGATTGTCTCAGATATTCCTTACTATACCACAGAAAGGTAAGCTTCGATAAGACAAAGTTAATTTGAAATTATTTGTTCTTTATGACCTTTCATTGACAGCTGGTTAATTTTTTCTTTCATTCATTCATTTAGCGTGTAATTATTGAGCTTGGCATACTCAAAGAACAGAAGGGTGTCAGTGAGCTAGTTACTTGACAGATATACTTACTGATTTTTTCACTAAAAATTAGCATCTAATTTTATGCTTAAATTTTGGTCTTATGATATAAACCCGAAAGCAACAAACAAGACAAATAAAAACTCATAGATACAGACAACAGTTTAGTGATTACCTGAGGGGAAGCGGGAAGAAGAGACAGTAGAAAAGGGTAAAGGGGGTCCAGTATGTGGTCACAAAAGATTTGACTTTAGGTTGTGAACACACAATGTAATATACAGATGATATAATATATAATTGTATACCTGCAGCCTATATAATCTTATTAACCAATATCACCTCAATAATTTTTTTAAAAAATTGACCTTCTTTGCTTAGATAGCTAGAAAAAAAGGTTAAACGGAATGCAAGAAGAGATTTACCACATTTCCCTGGAAACAAAGTTATCATCGGAAAACAGAACAAAATACTGGAAATTGTGGATGCTCCATGGTTGGTACGAATGTTCCCATCTTTCCAAGTATACATTTCTTCCCTCAAGTAGATACAATGATATTTCATAAGTAGGAAACCCATCTGTATTATAATGGGTTATTGTTTTGGACACATTAATATCAGTGTAAAATAGTGCCTTAAAACATGCACTTGGCTTTTTATAGACTGGAGACCTTTTGATGATTGCAGACTTGGTATGAATCAGATGATACAAGTTATTTTCTTAGTCCTTTCGATAGAGCATATTGGAAAATAGTAGTTTTGGTAGATATATATCTGTAGTTATTAGTTTGGATTGTTGTGTCTTGGTATTTGCAAGTAATTTTTTTTTTCTTCCAGTTTTTGGCTGATCCTTGCCAAATGAACTTAAGAGTAAAATATGCCGAACCCTTCCCTCAGAACTCTCATCAGAGCAGTACACGCTGAAAGCACAGTGCTTGGTATCTCCGTGTCATCTCTCACTTCTTTTGCTTTTTGTCTCAGAGTCAGCCAAGTGTATAGCATTCTTGGCATCAGTAGCACAAAAGTATGAAAGGAAATGCTTAGAAGATGACTGGAATGTACAGTAGAAGTATCTAATTCTTGTTTATCTCTGAGTGTTAAATTTCAAAACATAGGAAATCCAGATGGTCCCTTTCTTAAATATTCTTTCAGATAGAAATTTAGAGAGAGGTAAGTTAAATCCTTTTAGTAAATTGGACAAAGTCATGTTCTTTTAGGTTCAGAAATAGATAGTGTAATCAAGTATGGTGGCACAAACTGGCTGAAAGTGAATTAAGAACACAGTGAGCCAAGAAGATAAAACTTGTGTTTACACATGATCAGCACAATATTAAGTCAACCGAATTATAGAAAGATAATTTATACTTATTATTTTTTGAATGTGAGTGACAGAAGTATATTTTCATAAAGGCAATATAAGTATCCACTTATTATAGTTGTCTGTGTCCTTTCCTTAGGATTCATGCTGTCCCATATATCATAGGTGAAGAATCTTATGGTTTACATGTTAGGGAAAGCTCTGTCAAGTTCAGAAAGAACAAGCAATGGAAAAAGGAAAAAATGTATTCCCTGCAACATATTTGAGTCCTTTCATTGTTAGCCCCAGGACTCAAGTGTGTCCTCTGCCCCGCCCCGCCCATGACTCAGTGAGCGAACAGGCTGGTGTCTCAGTGGTCACTGTGAACAGTGTTAACTGGCTCATATACTGCTTATCTGAGGATACAGGCATGCTAGGTAATTAATAACAACATGTATAATAATTAATGAAAATTTTTGAAAAGCAGAATTATTATAGTCCTGAAAATATAACCAAGTATACTGGGAGCATATGTAAACTTTTACATTAGTACCCCGAAAAGATAAGCCTACTATACTTGTTAAATATATAATAAAGTCTGTTCAATTTGTTTGGCATTGAAATTCGTTTTTCTTATTAGACAGGAGTTTCCAGTCTCTATATATTCACAAACTTAGTATGTTTTCTTCAACTATCATAAACAAGCAAACAGCTTAGAAAAATTCACAGCTAGGTAATCTTATCCCAAATTCCTGCTTAAATTTCAAAAGCAACCTGATTTAGCCCTGAGCAACCTCAAAAAACTGCCTATAAATAGATGTATAGTGAAATTTTTTTTCTATGTAGTACATGTATCTTCTAAGTAGCGTATAAGTTGATTTGAAAATTTTGTATAAAGATGTGTATGTTCATTTGTGGCTTATCTTTAGTTTCTAATCTTCTATGTGAACAGGTTTGACTTATACAATTTTTAAATATATTAAAAATATCTTCATGTCTGCAACTTTCTCTTCCTAGAGGGTATATTTCATTTTATACAGCAATTCAGCTGCTTCTGAAAAGTTGTTGACACCTTGAACTTTTGTAAGCTAAATTATTTTTAGATGTCCTAAAAGACCTCTTTTTTAAAAAAGTCACCCCTAATATTTTTTAAATGATTTAAAAATGATTAGTGATCCCTTTGTCATGTTTTCTGCAAGTACTTTACGTTTGTGTATAATGTGTAAGGCCCAGGATAGAATGTCCCTGAGTCTGACACTCCAGAGTATCATCCCCAGCTCTGTGGAATAACATTTCCATGGGAAATCCCAGGAGCAGGAAGCTATGCCAGGAAATGTTTATTAAATATTTTGCACAGCATATGTATTACATTTTCTCCTAACAGGCAATTGTTGGAATCATTAGTAGACATTATAGTCTTAAGACAATCTCAGTGTAGTTTACAAATACATTCTCTAATAGACATGATATACATGAGTTTTAGGTTTTCAGACTTGCCTCCAAAAATCTTAAGTGGCTCCTTATAAATATTTAGCCACTAATAGTATGTTTGTAGGACCTGGGCAGAAGTCAGAGTGTGGGGAGAGGGTCAGTACTTGAGTTCTCTTCTTTGGTGACTGGGAAAGCAGAATGGGGTACATTGTGGAAGGGGCCAGGAGGTGTAGGGTTGGGGGGGGGGTCATGAAACTTTGGGTCAAGAAGGGACCTTAGAGATCAGATTGTCTAATAACATTGTCTTACAGAAGAGGGAACAGAGGTCCAAAAGATCTGTGTGGCAGGCCCCAAATCACAGAGCTGGTGGTGAAGCAGGACCTAGAACATAGGTCTCCTGACTTCTGACTCACTTTACACACAGCAGGTACTGATAGGAGCTAAAAAATCCATACTCTGGGGCTTAGAGAGAGAGATGCTGTGAGAAATGGCGGCGGGTGGGGGAAGCTCCTGTATGAGAAACAGGTTTTACTTTACCTGGAGTACAGAGGTGGCAGGAATTAAGCAGAGAGATCAGGAACCTAGTCAAATAGATTAGCATTCAGGACTGAGTCCAGTCTAAGAATGGGAAATGCCATACCAGAGTGGTGATGGTAGTGAATATTCTTCTATTTTTTGGATACCTTTTACATACTAGGGCTGTGCATTTTATTGTACACATCACTTAATTTTCATGGTAATCCTTGTAGAAAGATGCTGCATTCCTATATTCATAGAGGAGGGTGCTGATATTCAGAGAGTTAAATGACTCACCCAGTCACATAGCTTGCTCTGAGAGGGAACGCCATGATTTGAACCCTGTCTGCCTTAGCCAGATCTCTTGGATTTCTGCAGTTTTGTGCTGCCAAGCCAGAATCACAGATGGCGGCGGAGGGACAAATATGACAGAGATCAGAGATGAGACAAGGTGCAGTATGGTCCTAGATGCTTACAGGGAAGCAACAGCATTGTCATGGTGTCATAATTGGAGGTCATCTCTCTCAGAAGAGCAGATAACAGAAGGTGTTTCCAAGTAATTTCTGTACTTAATCCTGATAAGATGAATTAAGATGATTCATCCTCTCTGCAGTGTGGCCAGACCTCTCTACATGGTTTAGTGCCCACAGACAACTGATGTTGGGAGGGAAAATCTTGGGTTCCTAGAATTTGTAACACATTTAATACGAGCCACTAAACAGCCGATGGTATTACCATATTCTCTGTACCAGAATCCACCGATGCTGTGGAAGTGAGGACACCGGAGATATTTGTCAAATATCAGGAGTTCATAGGAGGAGAACTGGGAAGGTGAAGAATGGAAAAACCACAGCCTGATGAGGAATGGTTTTCTGTGGATTGCTAAAAACACAGATGTTTATCCTTAAAAAGGAGAGCTTTGCGAGGAAGACTTACATTCCCCATTAATGGGGAAGGGAAGGAAAGCATTATTCATTAGCATCTTAAAGTGTTCCAGATAATTAGGTGCTTTCCAGTCCTCACAAATCCTACAGATGAAGTACTTTCACTTCCTATGGATCCAGAAATTAAAGTTTAGAGCGAGATCATTTGCTGTGGGTCACTTAATAGTAAATGGATTCAAACCTGGGTATGCCTGAATCCAAAGTCAAGTGGAAGAGGAACTAGACTTAAATCTGAGTTGCCGCAGTAGCAAAGCTAGAACCAGTAGGTATAATGTATAGTGAGGGTAATTTCACAGATTAATCCAACAACACTTTCTTATAATGAGTGCTGTTCCCAAAATTAAATAAAGCTTAAAACACACACACAAAATAGCTTTACTGAGATATAATCTATAAACTATAACATTCACGTGCTCTAAAGGTACAATTCCAAATTCCTTCTCAGGTAGCAATTTTCCTGTCATTGAAAATATTTGAGTAGAAGAGGCTGGAGACTCTCCCAGTCAAGGAAATAGTAGAGGAATGTTCTGCTTTTATTTCTAGAAAAGTTGACGTTAAGTAACTCAAAAGCACTTGCAACGCGCTCCCCCACCCTCCACACCCCCTCTGCCCCGTGCTGAGCATTTAAGTGTTTTCAACTTTGATGGACACATGGAAAAGAAAGGGCCCAGGAGATGTTCCAGTTATGCTTGTCATCTTAACTTGAGCTGTGAATACCTTTCAGAGGCCGCCTCCTGGTATCCTAGGGTGTGCGGCTGTGCTGCAAACTACTTTCCTCAGCTGAGGAAAGGCTTAGGTGCTCCAAGAAGATCATGAAGGGTCAAAGACCCAAACCGGCCCCATCCTGCCAGCTGCCCCAGTTCCTGCCTGTTATTGTTTCTCTGAGCCCTAATGGTGAATCTGCTACATCCGAGTTACTTCTGGTTTGGCAGCCACTGCAGCTGTCCTAGGTCCAGCTCTTTCAAGATGTCAGAGGCAGTGTTGGCAGTTTAACCAGAGATAGTTTGTTTCATGACCTTTTTAACCAGATGGACTTTTGTTTGTATCTAATTTGTGCCAACTGACATTTCTGTGGAGCTTTGAGATCGATGGAAAGGTCCTTGAGAAAAGAGTTAGTGTAAACTCCATCTCCGTATCTGATCACTGTTCCTGCTTTCAGAACAATGACTTTACACATATTTTAAAGTTTTGTGTGTCTTGTCTTGGGTTGTGCAGGTTGCTATATATATCCCGCATTAGAGGATCGTGCTTTCTCTTTTATCCTCTCTATGGAACTTGTATAGTCAACTGATTATAATGTGGTCTAGTGAAAATCTAGCCTGGGAGCCAGAAGGTGTCAGAACTGGTGGCCTTGGGGCACTAATAAAATCTCTCTGAACTTCAGTTTCTTTGTTTGTAAAATAAGACCAACAAGTCCTGTCTGTGTGTCACTTTGAGAATACCGTTAAGGAATGTGTGTGACAGTGCCTTACAACTCTATATGTGTGTTGCAGCCTTGCTGTGTGCCAGGTGCTGTTTGTTTACCTGGGGAAACAACATGAATAAATTATGATCTCTGCCCTGGAGACTCTTACAGCTTTAGTGAAGGACATCACCTCAAAACCAGGTCATTGTAAAAGGGTGTGGAGGAATAGAAATGCGCAGGACACTCTGGCAACATCTAGGAAAGATAAGAGAGCTGGATTGTTGGCACAGAATCAGTGAAGGCTTCCTGCAGGTGTTGATGGCAGACACAGGGGACGTTAACAAGGTGAATCAGAGAAAGCTGGATATTCCAGGCAGAGGGAACAGAGTGGCTTGTAGATGAGAACCTGGAAGGAGGGGTGTTGTGATACTAATAGGTGTTTTATTCAATTCTCACTTGCTTTCCATGGGAAGAAATGACTTCTTTTTGAATAGGATGCATTGGAGACGGTTCAAAGGAGGACAGAAGGCAAGAGATAGAGGTCAAACAGTCATCATCTGTTTCCCTCTTCATTTGCCTGATTTTGAGTGGGTGTTTAGGGTATGGAACAGGAATGAGATTGAGTGATTTATATACATCATCAAAACCCCATGATTAAAAAGAACATATGTCTAGGTAAGGTACCATATATGTGGTACCTTATATGTGGTAAGGTACCATATATGTGGTACCTGAGGTGGGCATTGAAGCATAATAGTACTTACAGAAAGTCTCTATCAAAGGGAGGAGGCTGATATTTATAAAGAAAGCCTTTTTAGCTCAAGAGGTCTGAATAGTAATTAAACCAAGAGGTGGTCCGCAAACCACACAAAGCACCGAGCAAGAGTATGTCAGTCCTGACTTTACAGCCAGCAAAACCACAGCAGCATCCCTTCAAGACTGTTCTGAAGCAGCTGCTTCAGTTGGTTTACATAGGTCTCATCCTCAGCCTGTATTGTTTACAATTGCTTTCTCTTGGAATCAAGAAATCACAAAGCCAGGTATCCAGTGGGGATTTCATTTCTTCCGCAGTGGCCAGTGGAGGCATGAGGTAGGCAGGGAATGTAAGGGGTGCATAAGTATCTTGAAGTTTCAAGCCTGAGCCAGATCCAACCAGACTTCCTCCTGGCTGGGAAACAGACTGTGACCATACATTTCTAGTCCAGTGAATCCTATCAGAAGGACAAATGGCTTCATCAAAAACAATGTGATAACCAGGAGCCTAATCTCTCTTGCCTCTTCTGTTGACTCTGTCAACATGTGGTGCTGAGGCAGGGGAGACTGCAGAGTTTTTCATGGCTACTTGAGTTCTGAGCTGTTTATTTGTCTGAGCCTTTATCCCCCATTCCCTGTAAATGTAAAGGAGCTATGCTGAGCAGAAAGGACAATAAGGAGGCAGCAAGGAGGTCTGGGTTTCACTTCCAGCTCTGCCTCAAACCGTCAGCTTTGGCCCCAAGTAAGTCATCATCAGTGGGTTATAATTTCTCTCCTGTAAATGGAGAAGATTGGGTTTAGATCACCTCTGAAGTTCTCTAGATTTAAGCTGGCAGGATTTGAAGCTGCTAATCTTACTCTGACTGCGTCATTGCCCAGTCTCTGACTCTCTTCATCTTTGCCCCTCCCCTTTGGTTCCCACCGTCTCTTCCATTCTTCCCAACCCCCTTCCTGCCCTTGCCCGACTCCATTCTTTAATGCCAGCCTCTCCTTTGGTACCCACGGAGGGCTAGATTACCAGAGAGAGCAGACTACACGTGTGTTCAGTGCCCCTGCAAAGCAAAGGCACTACTCAAAAATGTTTTCAGAAGAATTTGATATTTACTGCTTTAAAAAATATCCAGGCAGTCATCATGAGGAAGAAAGCAGACTTTTGCTTGACTTCCTTATTCTTATTTTTTTGGTTGGTTATTCTAATTTAATTTCTATTTGGAGGAACACAATACTCTTTTCGGTACTTAGGACCGCCGAAGGCTTAAACTTCTACCTCTGAACTTCTTGGACTGAGCCTTTTCACTAAATCCTCAAGGAGGTGGAGGCAAGTGTTCTGCTTGGCTCAGTGCCCTTTCCTCTCTAGTCGCCATATGTGTGCTTATTTTAGTACAGTGACATCTCTGCAGCACAGGCTCTCTCGGGGCCTTCCATTTTGTTGTGTGCTTTTCAGTTGAATACTTCTGCGGAAGGGTTAGGCCCTGGGACAGAATAAGTCAGGACGAGAGATGTAAGAGTGTAGGACACCCTCGCACTCCTCCAGTGTGCAGACAAATGAAGACATAGTTATTCTCCAGAATGATTGAATGCCAAAAGTGGCCATAAATATTTGAAGGAGTGCTATAGGAACAGGGAGGCAGAGCAGTTTCTGAAAGGTGTTCCCTGCCGAAGGGACCTTGACAGAAAAGTGGTGGAGAGCTTTATGATATGAACAAAATGTGCATATCTGAGTGGCCTGTTACTTTATTTCTAAATTCTAAATCCCATGATTGTGGACTGCTGGCTGCTACCCATTCTTAGAGCTGCCCCAAACTAGTTTCTACAGACTCAAGCCCTCTGTCTCTGTTCTTCTATATCTCTCCTGCCCTGGTTTTGGTCCTTTGAGCCTGCTCCTTCTGATAAGCTGCTGTAGCCACTGAGAAGAAAAACCAAGTTTGTCTCCTGAGCCCACAGAATAAGAGGTCGTTTTTCTAGTGGACTCTGTTTGTGTAGTTGCCTAGGGGAGCATATGGCTTTTTGCAGAGGCTGTGAGTAGCCCCAAGTTCCTTATTTTCACCACAGTCTGATTAAACCCATGTCATTGTTGTCATCAACATCATCAAAGTTAAATGTATTGAGTGCTTATTTTGTGACAGGTACTATGCTCAATGCAGTGTAAGTATGGATTCCTTAAATTCTCACCAGGGCCTCTGAGATGAGTGCTCTTTTTTCCCCTTTTACAGGTGAGGAAAGGGAGGGACAGAGATGTTCAGGAATCTGCCCGGAGGTCACACAGCTAATTAATGGCAGAGCTAGAATTTTTACCCTAGCAGTGTGATTCATGAGCGGTGTCTTAAACATTACAGTACGACTGCATGTTCTAAGGAAGAGGGTCTGGGTAGTATATGGTAGGCTGGGGACAGCATAGGGAAAGGGGTATCATTTTGTGTTGGAGGAGAGGAATGACTGATTTTGAACAGCTTTCCATCGAGAAGGAAGTTGCTTGAATTGGTAACAAGAGGAAATTCCAGAAAGTCTTCCTCTTCAATATATTTTAGTCATACCATCTTTTAAATTCTCCTCATCACTTTTTTTTTTTTTTTTTTTGCCCTATTTGATCAAAATAAAAGTTGTCTGATAGGCATTCCTTTTCACTGAGGTACACAGTATCACATTGCCAAGTATAATTTCCACTCAGGTGACACTGTTCTCACCACTGAGAGAAATGGCAGGATTAGCTAGAAAGGATGGGATTAAGTGTCTTATCTCCTCTCACTCTACGAGCAAGCAATTACTTACATGGAAAAGTGTCTTTTCACATGCTCTGGTTTTTCTTCAGATAGTATAACTCTTTCGCCTTTTACTAAAGATTACCATAGGGCAAAATGTGTCTTTTCAGGATTCTGGTGGTGTCGCTTGGTTTGTTTTAAGAAAGAGGGTTTCCTTCAGAATGTTAAAGATTATTTTCTCTGCTTTTTTTTTTTTTTTTTTTTTGACCGGGGTGGGTATTTACTGATGTTCATAAATGTGGTAATAATCATGATTCATAATAAGGGAGTCTTTGAGCATTTCTTTTCTTTTTTTTAGCCAAGGCAACCCTTGGTTGACCTCATAGATTGCAAGGACCTTGTCAGCTTACAAACTCTTATTTTTTATTTTTTTACTCCTACAGCACCCAGTCCCCAGTCTTCCTAGGTGGTCTCCCATCCAGGTAGTAACCAGGCTCAACCCTGCTTAGCTTCCAAGATCAGAGGGGATCAGGCTTGTTCAGGGTGGCATGGCCATAGACTGAATATTTCAATCTGTTATTTCCCTTGAATGGTGTTCTTAAGACTAATTTGATGCCTTGAGTTGAGCTTAGAAATTTTATAGTTAGCTCTGAATTGATTTCTTCCAAAACGTAAGTATACTTTTAAGATTCTCTTAATAACTCTGGTATCTAACATCTAGTTTTCATTTTACTTAATGATTCTAGTAGCCTGGGAGGCACCAATTATTCATTGTTTTTGCCCCTGAGAATAATTATCATGGAATTCCCAGTTTAGCCCGAGAGCACCCAGCTTTCCCCTACTCAGCCTGTTGTTGTTACTTCAGGAACCAAACAGAGAAGGTGAAGCCTAAAGAATTAAGGTGAGGGGGCAGGATGAAAACTTGACGGTAGAAATATCTTTCTGAGCACTCTGGACGGATGTCTTTTACCCTCCCCGACCCTATACTTCTTTCAAAGCCAAAGGCATTTCCCCCTCAGCTTTGTTCCTTCAAGGTCCCCAGGCTCAGCTGCAGTTTTCATCACTGTAAACGACCATCTGAACGCTGAGGAATTTGAGAAAGTTGGACCTTCAGGTCCTCTTTGGTGTTAATGGAGGATCCTGTAGTTCAACATACAGTTCAAACTTTTTAGAGATATCCACTGTCTACTGATGTGCTTCCTGGGCTCTGTCTTTGTGGGTCAGTCCCAGGGAAAGGACAGAAGGAAATAAAATGAAATGAGTTCACTCACATTTCTCCTCTAAAAAGACTGCAGGAACATAAAATGTAGGTCAGGGGCATCTGAACTCAGTGGGCTTGCTTCCTCTGCCTGGAGCTCTGTTTGCTACTCCTGCAGTGCCCGAGTCCCTGGAAAGCTGCAGGGAAGGATATAGATACTTAGCATCCCAGCCCCACAGTCAGGAGTTTATAGACGGCAATTACCTGGGTTTGAGTCCCAGTGCCACCACTATTAATTAGCTCAGTACTCTTGGGCCAGAAGTTGAAACTCTTGAACACAATTTTAGTCCCTAATTTCAGGTTGATGATAACACCTATTTCACAAGGTGGTTGTGAGGATGAATGAAAATGATGATGCATGTTAAAGTCACCCTGTTAGCTATCCAGTATCCTTGCTGTTATGGTTCTACCTATGGCTGGCTTTTTCAGTAGCAGACAAATAGCTAGCTTCTTGAATTTTTACATAGAAACACTTCATTTTGAAGGTTTTTAATAATTCTTATAAAGGACCAGTAGTATATAATAGTTGATTGTGAAAATAGGGAAGAGCTTGTAAAGAAACTTCATGGTGCCTTTCAGATTTATTTTACCACACACAAAGAAATCCTCCTAAGGGTTAAGTGTTTACCTATGTCATTTTGCTTATAAAATATTTAGAAGAAACTTCCCAGGTGATTAATGATCCTCATAGGTCAAAAACCCATTTCTGTGTGCTAAGCCACCAATAATATTTTTGATAGGGCTATATCTCTTTTGAATATATTTTAGATGAATTGTTTTCCTCTAAGAATTCACACAGAAATTAGATACTGTGTTTTGGACTACCTTCCCAAGAATTTGGTGGCATAGGATATAGTCACATACCTACCCATGAACAAGACAAAACAGATGATTCTAGTTTCCTTCCTACCACATTTTTGCATATATATGTGGTATACATACATATATACGTATTTGTATGTATACATGTATACATAACATTGTACATATATATTATATGTGTGTGTATATATATCTTCAGTAAATAGTCACTAAAAACTACAAAACAAGGAGGTCTACCCACTCTTGAGGCTTGAAGGGACCCATAAATAACCTTTCTTCCATGTACAAATTAAGAAGCAGTTGAGAGCAATTAAGGAGTCAGGCTGATGGACAGCAAAGTATCATCTGTATTACTGAAAATGCTTTTTTGGAGAATGTGGCTTTGGGTCTGCCACCAAAGGGACCTTCTGAAATTTTATCCTCGAATCACATAGAACTTAACCACTCTTTCCCTGGAATAGCAGGACAGCGGAAGCTGGCAACCAGCAGGAAGAGCCTACCACCCAACAAGAGAGGAGGCCAGGATTCACCATCTCTGCAGGCAGGCAGATCCCAAAGCAGGAAAGGAGGATGTGGAGAGAGAGGCCATGTCCATTACTGTGGGGAATTCTCTCTAAGTTATAAGAGTGAATAAAAGTCATCTCACAGCACCTGCCGTGGGGTCTTTAAAGGCGGATCAGACCTGGCCCTACTTACCAGGGACATTCAGGGAGGAAGGGAGGTAAGGCATCTGTACAGCTGTGATTACCCTTTGCCCTCCTTCACAGCTTTAACTAAAGCTTTAAATGTGGAGTAGAAGCACATTATACGTGGCTGTCACATTTTTCCCTGGTGTTATAACTTGCTGCCATCCCTTCTCACTTCTGGCTCCTTTCCTACATCTGAAGCTTCTTTCAAGTACCACTTTTAGGCTTTAAAAAATTAATCCTTATTTGACTAAAAATCGATGAGTGTGGAACAGTTCCTCTTCATAGAAAAATGCCAAATGGTACTGCTTTCCAAATATCTGGTGGTGCATTTGATTTATACCCAAAGGTGAATTTTACCCTAAATTTAATATATTGCATAGCGACACTCAGCTGAACAGAAGCAAATGCATTGCAGCTGCTGAAGAATAGAAAAAAGTAAAGTCACTGTCATCACTGATGAGAATTTATTATTATTACTGTTAGTACTGTGTTTAATTTCATAGCTTTGGAAATCGAATTGTAGTACTTAACTAAGAGAACCCCACAATCCCACCTCCCACCCAGCTTCCTTTTTCTACTTGGCCCAAATTTGTGTGCCTTTTATAAAGAACAGAATTTTACAGATTTAAAGTATAGCACAACCGTTTCGTTGGTGTCCTCAGCCAAACTTCTGGGAGCTGGTTGTCAAGTGGGACCTGGGGCTGGCTTTCTTCAGAAAAACTTGCCCCTATATCGAGCCAGGTTGTGATGCCTATTCCATGTTGTTCCCAGATGGGCTCTGAGGTAAGACCTGGTCCACGTGGTTGCATTTGTAGTAGCCGGCTACTGGATAAGAACCAGAACAATGACTCCAAAAGTAAAGGGTCACAGCTCTCACCTGCTGAATCAGCTCAGCTCAGCCTTGCTGGCAAGGGATCCCAAGCTGCATTTAGTTTGCTTTGCTGCTCATTGCATTCCAGCCTGTTGGTGGTTCTTTTGCAGATCTCTGAGGCTCAAGTAGAAAGGGGTAGGTCTGGGTGGAGCCTAGGACTCTGGATTTATAATTTGTACCCCAGCTCATCTTGACTCAGGTGTTACTTTAGAAGAAACAGGAAAGAGTAGGTAACTCAAGCTCCTCTCTACAAACCTGTCAGCATTTATTCATGCAGAGAGGCTATTGTGATCTGTCACATTCAGAGCACAAAGGGTCCCAAAGGAGTTCTTGGCTATCCTTCAGGTACTGGGCTTCCTGTCCTCCAGTGTCTTTATACATAAGTGCCAACAGCCTTCACTCCCTTTTGTTCGTAACTGCTAGGAATGTGCATGAACAAGAAAAATAAATAACAAGGATCAGACAAGTCCTACATGAAATTTTGTTTTGGAACTTGAAAGCTAAACACTTTCATGCCAAAAACCATATATCTCTACCCTGCCCTGGCCTGATGTAACCTCACTCTTAACTTACACCGCCCCATTAAAAATTTTTGTTAATCTTAGCTAACATTTTTTCTTTTGCTTTTCTTCAAGTGTTTTGGTCTTTTCCCTCTCTGAATTGGTCTCTACCCTTTTCGTGTGTACATGTGTGTTCTGCCTGTTCACTCCTCCCTCCCCCCAGCCCTGGCAACCACTGATCTTTTTTTGTCATTTGTTTGTTTGTTTGTTTTTGTTCCCCTCCCCCTAGCCCTGCCAACCACTGATCTGTCATTTGTTTGTTTTTGTTTTTTAATGCCTACAGCACCTGGTCTCCCATCCAAGTACTAACCAGGCCCAACCCTGCTTAGCTTCTGAGATCAGACGAGATTGAGTACGTTCAGTGCGGCATGGCCGTAGACACCCTTTTGAAATAACTTTTTCTCCTAAACAATTGAATTATTAAAAATAAGCATGACACAGGTTTATGTCCATAGTATAGAGGAAGAGTAGAGAAGGAAAAAATGGCAAGACTCTGCCATGCTGGTCAGAGTGTTAAAGTATCAAAGGATCTTAGATATCTTAAATTCCAAGGGAATGTTTTTTCCTCTAGAACTCACTTAAACTTATGACTTAAAATGTGCTAAACTTGTATTATTAGTCATTATCACACATGATTGCCCTGTTTCTAAATTGCAGATAATTTATGGGTGAGAACTTTAGTGTAACTCTAGAATGTGGTCTTCGGGCCCAAACAAAAAAGGTACCAAATAAATGCTTCATAGGGTAAGTCTGAAGGATTTATTTTATAAACATTTATTGCGTAGCTTTTGTATACCAGGCAATTAATTAGAACCTAACTGTTAGATGACAAATATGCAAAGGTCAGTAAGACACAGTTTCTCCTCTGGAATAGCTTACAGTCTGTTGGGTAAACAAATATATATTAATGGTTACCCTAATGAACTGTGAAAAAGTAGTATGGAGACTCAGCTACTGTGAGCAGCTGACTCTGCCTTGGGATGGGGATGAGAGGCAAATGGCTTTCTTTGAAGGATATGCTTGACTTTAGATTTTAAGATACAATCTGACATAGGCTTCTCAACCTGAGACCTAGAGATTTTAATTGTCATAGCTAGTCAGTGTCAGAACTAGAGTTCCAGTAGAACTTTACTATTTCTTCTAGAAATAGAACTTTGAATACCCAAAGAAATAATTGTTTTGGGAAAAGGAGGTTGACTGAATATAGTTTCTCCTGGAACAACCTGGTGTTTTTATAGTCATGTTAATCATAAACTCTCTTAGAAAAATTGATTAACTGTTAAATTTTCGTTCGTATGAACCTAAAGAAACAGCCCTCGTAGTACATGGACTAGCTACATAATTTTAATATTGTATTACAAAAACAGTAAAAGACAGGGAAGCCTGGAAACTTGCTAATTGGAATCATTTGTGGCCCCCCAGGTAAGGACAGCGGTCCCCAAACCTTTTCGGCACCAGACGCTGGTGCTCCCATGAGAATCTCATGCCAGATAACCTGAGGTGGAGCTGAGATGGTGATGCTAGTGCTGGGGAGCGGCTGTAAATACAGATTAAATTTCGCTTACTAGCTGCTCACTGCTCACCTCCTGCTGTGTGTCCCAGTTTCTAACAGGCCACAGACTGGTACTGGTCCATGACCCAGGGATTGGGGACCCCTGATCTAGGATATAGAAATCATTACACCAAATGTATCAGAAGGTTACACAATAAAATTAGGCAGATAAAAGAAGGGATGAAAAAATCTTCCTCTATTTTCTGAGCATTAGAGAAACTTAATAGAAACTCCTAGTACGTAATAGAAACTTAATAAATGGCACCGAATTATTTGAATGTTGAACCCTACTTAAATATTTTCTATAAAATTATTAACATTACTGTACTTTTTTGTTTTTAATTAATTCTGATTATAAGGATTAGTTAGAGGAGAGTGGTCTTTTAACCTTATAAGGGTACCTAAAATTGCTGTTCCTATGAGTTTACTCCTAAATTTTTGACCATATGTCCACAAAAACATTTGTAAGTTTATTCTACCGTATCATTTGTAATTCCTGATGAGTAGAATTAAGTGGAATAATCCAATAACCTCATCAAGAATATTTAAATATCTTCCTTATATTTCTCTAAAATGACAACCTGCAAAAGTGTGTGTGTGTGTGTGTGTGTGTGTGTGTGTGTATGTGTGTGTGTGTGTAGTTTTGCTTTCTGCTATATTAGTTTTTAGCTTTGTGACTTTATGAGGATGTTGCCTAACATTTCTAAGATTTTTTTTCACTCTTAAAATTAGGGAAATAATTTGCCTATAGAAATTGTACCAAATAAATGAAATAGTCTTTGTAAAACCTCTTTTGCAATTAGCCTGGCACGTACTTGAATCTCAGTAAATTATAACTTGAATTATATTACTGCATTTCCTATGGATATGTTATAAAGCAGTAAGAATAGTCACAAAGGAAACCTGTTCGGTATTGAGAAAAAGCACCCATTCTTTCCAGAAGGTAATAAGAGTATGATAAATATCCTGCCTCTCTATTCTTTTGGGGTTCTGGTAAACATTTTTTGCAGCAGCAGGTTTTAATGATTAATTTTGAGGCTTGAACCTAAGCATTATTGACTAAGATAAAAACCGCAGGCCCCATGAGTCAGTCAGTATTGATGTTGGTTGAAAGCCAATGGAGTACTGTTGTTTAATATATTAAATATTAAATGCAGACTCTTTTGGTTTGGTGAGTGTTGCTAATACTGCCAATTAAAACATCCAGTGTGATTTACAATTCGTTTCATCTGACAGGTACTATATAATAATAATAATAATAATAATAATAATAATAATAAAAAAAAAATACTGTTAATAGTCTAGATAATTTGCTAAAATTCTGTGTGAATTCAGTCAAAATAACTTTATTTAAATGCTTATATTTTTGCTGGGTGGCTAAATTTGCATCTTTAATATTACCTTGAATGTTTATAATATTTAAGTACTATAAATTATGTTTTAAATATAAAACAAAAACAATAGAATTTTTACAGGACTATGGGCATCCCTCCCTCTTCATTTTCTGCTTTTCTGTAATTTCCAAAATATCATTCAAAACTCTGACTTTAAAGACCTACAGTTTTCTGAAATACAAACATTTCTGATTCTGTCTCCTTAAACCTATATTGTCTGTGTTAGTTTCATATCTGACACTGGAAATAAGTTTTTTTTAATCATAGTTAGTGTGTCACATTTTTTCAGAGTTCTGCTGAAGTGTATTTCTGAAGCAGGCAACCTACATTTCATTACTCTCTATAAATTTCTTGGAAGTAAAAATTGTGGAATAGCACCAAATCAGACACTTCCAAGCTTAAAAGAATATTTTCAGAAAAGCAATCCAAAAATGCCAATTATTACACTTTCACAAATCACAACAGTAGCTAACTCAGACAGCCTTTATTTTATGCTAAGAACTGTTTTAAGTGCTTGTATTAGTTCGTTTAATCTTCACAACAACGCTGAGGTAGGTGGTAGCATCATCATTATTATTATTGTTATTGTTATTATTATTACTACTACTACTGCTACTACCCTCCACCACTGTTTCATAAAGAAATCAAGTAACTCGCCTAGTAACACAGCTGGTAAACTCAAAAGTCTGAACCTAGTCTGGCTCTAGAATCTAGCCTTGTCATTACTACACCTAGGGCTAACTATAGACCCAGCTTCCACAAAACTTCCACAGACTTACAGTATGATTTGTATTTGAGTGATATTTTTATTTTTCAAACTTTTCTAAAATACGTTTTCTAGCACTAAAATAGCTAAATTATTTTAAAGGGTGTGTTTGCTGTGAGCAGATGTGTAAGGAGTTGTGCTGTACATTGATATTGCTGACAGTCTCTCTAAGCTTAGTTTTCTCAGAGTTTTAGCCCCAAAAGGGACGTCACTAAGTATGTAATCTGATTTCCTTCTTTTCCCAGTTTACAAATGAGTGTAATTCTTACATGAGTTCCCCAAAGTTAGTCATTTCCTGTTTTGTGATCCCACAGCACTTTGTTCATACTCTGTATTTTAAGTAAATACTAATTGTAATTAATCTGTTTGTATGTCACTTGTTTTCATCCCCCACCCTTGCCTCCAAGTGAATTCTTCAAGAGCTGGAACCAGGTCTAATTTATTTTTGTCTCCCACCAGCCCGGTGACAAATGGATGAATCATATCGCCTGGAGAGATTAAGGGACTTGCCCAGATTAGCAGACCTGAAATGGGCAAACAGCTTTCCTAACTCCCAGTCTAGTACTTATCACTCATGTGCTGCCATAGATGTTTTCTAATGATTTGGATGCTTGCAAAGGGCACAATTTTCATACTCTGTTCCTCCAGACTAGCCCATTTAGAAAACAGTAATGATAACAGTGTTGATAATGAAGATGGTGATGATGCCGCTGCCATCACCACCTGTCCTACTGTATCATATTGAGGATCAAATGAAATGATAATGTTTGTGGAAGCTTTGGAACTGCTAAAAAAAAAACCCTTCTACGAAGATGTATATCGCTGTTCTAATCTGTTATTATTTATGTTTGATTTACAAAAGTATTTTACAGTCAGTATCTCACTTACTGTTTATTACACCCATGTTGTGGAATAGATGGCCTCATTGCCATTTCACAGATGAGAGAACTGAGGCTAAGAGAAATGAAGCACTTGAGCTGTAATCACAGGCGCCTGAAGGAAGCCTGATCTCTAACCAGAAGGAGGCTGCACCCCCTCAGGGTGTGGCATCCAACTGAAGCCTGCAGAAGTAAGCCCAGAAGAGATCCGCAGGAGAGATGAGAGCTTGGCTCTTCCAAGACCAAGGGCAATTGTATATGTGTATTTAAATTCTAGATAGATTTTTCGTTTTATCACAATGTGGGGTCTGGGCACAGAAAGCTTTATAAGATGAGGTGAGCAGCGTGATTTTGAAGTGGCCTACCAGGATTGTTAGAAGCAGCAGCAGCAGCACTGTGGGTCCAGGCAGGAGGAGGCTAACCCCTCCATCGCTTTTGTCTCTATGGGGAGTTCTTTACTGTGACTCTCAGAGGAAGTGAAGGATGATAAATCCAGCTGCTGCTTCCTGTTTCTATAATTCTAAGGGTTTGGTTTTTTTTTTTCCAGGGGTAGAATGCTTTATTTTTAAACTAGTGGAAAATACTCTCAACCCGTTCCTTATTAGTATTTCCTTAAAAACTAGATATACTTTAAATGAGTGGGTGAGTGGGTGTGTGTGTGTGTGTCTGAAATTCCCACAATGCTGCTGCCTAGGCTGGCTCACTGTGTTTTTCAACAGCAACAGAAAGAAAACCAATTAAGGCAGATTTTACTGGGCAGAATGCTCTATATGAGATTGATTACAATCTGATTTAGAGGAGGCCTGTAATTTGTAGGAGTGGTATTACTATCTCAGTTATGCTTGTGCAATTCAGAGCTGGTTTTTCTTCTGCTTGTGTTGTATTATTAGTAAATAAAATCCTGAGTCATTTAAGCAACACACTACGTCCTCATAGTCCACAGTTATGGAAAATAGATAGCTATTAAATATAGATTACTGGGATTCAACCTGGTAGGTTGGATTGTATAACCAGTGGCTCCATAATTAAAAGTAACAGGTAGAAATATTTTCTCTAATGCCAATTTTTTTTTCATTACTAATTTAAGAGACAGAGAATGTATATGGGGATGCCAATGGTGCATCTTTTCAGAGGCACTAAAGGAAATTTATTTGGCTGAGTAAAATTATAAGAATATAGTAAAAACAGCCTACCCTCTCACTGAGTAAGAATCTTAGCTCTGATTTAAGTCCCCGAGCCCTCTTTTAATATTCCTAGAATCATAGCCATGGCAGTACTGTGTTCATAGTCAGTACATATTTTGTACTTATGAACTGGCTGGCCCAAGTTATTTACGCTTTAAGAATTACAGTTACAGTTTATAATAAATGAATTCAGACTAAAAGGATATTCGTAACCTAAATTTAAAGAAGCGCTTATACTGAATATTTGGTCTGACTTGGCGAACTCCTGAAGGTAAGTAAAATTGTGAGGCTGTAACACTCATGAGGCCTGTTCTAGTGCCTGGATATTATAGAACTCTCCAGTTCTAAGCTCAGCTATGCTGTTTCCTTGTTGAAACCAACAATTTCTTGACTGATAAATGAAGCTTCAGCTATTTCTTTGTCGCAGCAGTTTGTAAGAGTCAGATTAGTTGGAGTCTGTGTACGTGCTTTTAGAACCTGAGATGATGATAAAGGCATTAGTTAGGTAACACTTGTTAAATGGCAGTTCTGTTGTAAGTGGTGAATTCACTTTTTAGACTTTGCTCCTTGTGTCCTGAGGCGGCCTTTGAAAACCAACGTTTTGTCTCTTTCACTTAAGGGCTCCTTCTGATCATTTTTAAATTGGGGGAGGGAGGGCATAATTTAATAACTGCGCAATCTTGGTCAACTTCAAACTTTCTAAACGTCAGTTCTCTCTGAATAAAACTAGAACAGTAACACCACTGTCCAGGGAGGATGTGACAATTTAATGAGCTCGAGTATATGTGAGTGTTTGGTTGCTCAATAAAGGATAGTTTCCTTCCTGTCTTTTCCTGTATATTTGCAGTACTCTCAGTGTTGAACGATGAGAATACAGCCTGAGATTGCCACTTAAAGATGCCAGCAACACATGCCACCTCTCCTCCCTTCCTCATCTTTCCCCCTCCATACTGCAGCCAGGGAAATGAGAAGTAAATGAAGCTGCTGTAGATTGTCACCACCACTCTCCTTTGGCATAATAAGTATTTTTTCTGACCTCCTTCCTCTCAGTGTATTCTGACTTGAGCTCTTTTAATGCTGGGCCTTCACAGGGAGTTTGAATAGGTGAGAAAGCCAGATACTGTTTTCATTACTTGAACATATACAGAGTTACTCATATGTCCATGTGCTGTGTTTTCATTTCAAGGTTATGTGGGCTGTGGAGTTATTTTTTGCAAGGCGCTTTTTTTTTTTTCTTTTTAATTTAGACTTTCCCAAAAGGATCCTTTAAAGTTTTATGACTGGATAAGTAATATGGTGGTTAGCAAGGTTAATATTTACCAACTTACTGAAGGGAAAAGCAAACAATATATCCAACCTCTGTTTAAGAATTTCCGTAAAATTATGAATTCTTTAATCTTAGTACCTTAATTTAGTTGTAACAGCATGCTACATACTTGAGTCAGAGCTCCCAGTAGAAATGTGTTTGCTGTATATGATTTAACTTCATGCTCAAAATAAGAAATGGCTACATGTAAAACATGTCTAATTTCTCACCCTGCTATTATCAACTTCTACCTTCCTATCCTAAAAAACATGCCCCGCCATCAGACTTTACCTCTCCTTGCTGTTGCTTTGTTTTTCTCCCCAGCCAAGTTTCGAGGAGCGAATAGCCCCTTCCCCACTTAATCCTTGCCCACAGCGAGCCACACTTCACTCAGTGCTTAGGCTTAAGTTTTCGAGCGACTCAACTGCAGTCACTCTTTATTCTTTAACTTCTGGGACTAGCTCGTGATATTGCATACCACTCTCTTCTTTAAGTGTTTGCCTCCTTTGGTTTCCAGGACAGAGTTCTCTTACTCCTCCTCTGACTCTTTCTTCTCCTTTGCTGAATCCGTTTCTTCTACCTGTTCCCTGAGTGTTAGTGATCCGCAGATTCTTTGACTGTTTTCTCTGTAGGTACTCTCCTTGGGTAATCTCTTCCATATCACGATTGTTCTTAAATAAGTAATGCCACCTTAGACCTGACTATTAGACTTCTTCAGGTTATTGCACCAATCCTAGTTATTCAAGCTAAAAAATTTAATTTACCTGGAAATCATCTTAACTAATGTAACTTTTTCATTCACTTTCCTTCTTCCAGTCTTTTCTCTCTCCATTCCTTCTTCAGTACTCTGGATAAAATTCTTTTTAAATTGGAACACTGAAATTATTGCGCCTCCCCGCCCCTGCCTTCCCCCCCCCCCGCCCCCCGACCCATTCATTCCCTAGGAGAGGTTCCATATTGCCCCTTTCTTAATTAGATCTGACAATGTTGCATTTTCCTGGAGCCCTATTTCTGGAAAATTCCCTACCATTTTGTGTTCTGGGAAACCAGAAAGGAGTACCTTACTCTCAGATATTCTGAGATAAGACCCACCTCCATCCTTCCTCCTGACTTCCATAAGACTGTCAGATGATTCCCTCGTCTACCTGCTCTTATGGGACTCCAGGACCCTTCCTTGTCTTTGAGACAGCCCTCATTAATGAATTAATGAATTTTCTCCTTGTTGAAATAGCCTGAATAAAACCATCTCCTTAATTGTCACTTGTATTTTGTCTCTCATGGGTGTTATCCTTGAAGTTTTTTTACGGTTACTTTTCTATCATTTTATGTTTACTTATATTACTTATAATGTCTAAGTGCATTAATAGATTATTTGTTAATATGAAATTATTTTGTTTCTATCTTCCACTGTAAGTCTTCAGTAGTTATGGAAATTCTTGTATTAGAGTTAAGGATCAACTATAAGAAGAGTCTTTGTATTTCTGTGCTTTTATTTAGAGGCATTTTTTAGGAGTTCAGAATTTTATTAATTATGGTACTGGTCACTGCTGTAACAGAGACTTCCAAATAGAACAGCTTAAATAGGATAGTTATTTCCTTCTCATGTGGTAGTCCTGATGTGAGCAGCCAGGCACTGGCAGGCCTCATACTTGGTTTCTAAGGTTGAGCCTGCTTTCCCATTTTGTAGCCAATAAGAAAAAGGGGAAAGGAGGGCCAAATCAAGTAGCCTTGTCTTGACAGAGGTTGCTACCAAGCGAACAGTCACTTCTTATTACATCCTATCGGCCCAGCTCAGTTACACAGCAATACTTGGTTGCAAATGAGCCTGGGAAATGTTATCCTGAGTTGGACAACACTGCTCCCATCTAAACTAGATGGTGATGGTAGCAGTATCTGTTACCAAAAAGTAGAATGGTAGAATGGTTTCTGGGGCATACTGAGTAGTCTTATCACAGGAAGGAAAAACTATGTTGATTAAAAAGTTGTACTGGGAGTAAATGAGTAATTTTTTTTTTAAACCCATCTGGACCTACTTTGGAAGGTTTCAGTGGCCATATGTAGGTAGTAGGATTCAACACCTCTGACTTTGTTCCTTTCCTTTCAGAAAGTACGCCATTCAGGGTTAAAGATATACAAATGAAAAGGACAGTTTGTAGCTCTTATCCTCAACTAATGTATTTGTGGTTAAAAAAAAAAAAATTTGATGGTACCATATCCATGAGCATATCAACAGATTAATGCTCACAGCATGGAATTTTCTTCTACTCTTTTTTGTCTTCTCATTTATATTTTCACATTCAGTATAATTTTTGATATCATTTTGTCAACATCTTCTGAAAGGTAATGTTGACCTATTCTCTTTCTAGGGGGAATTATTCATTTCATCCCTTCTTGTATTCTTTACTCTCAGATGTGCAAACAAACCTCTGTCAGTGTGTTGCATTATTTGGGTCCGTTTCTTGGGTGGTATGCCGTAGCACACTGCTGCCAGAATAAGTGCATGTTTTGCTAAAACACTCTGTCAACCCAAAGTGTAGGGCACTGCAGCCGTGAGCAGCTTCATGTGTTTTCTGCTTTGTACCGTACAAATATTATCATTTTCTATGTCTAGCCTAGTGTATAGAAAAGTGTGGGAAATGATGTTTAGATGGTTTCTATTTTATCTTTTTTTTTTAACTCTAGATTTCTTACTAGAAAATAATGCTAACATGTAACATACTCCCATGATAAAAAGACAGTCAGAAAGCAGTGACGACTATACTGAGGCATCAACTACTTTGAAATGATTAATAGCTGTGAAATAGCTAAGATAGGATGTGTCTGCAAATTATTTGCTTAAAAAAATGTCGACTTGTGTTTATATATGAGCATTACATAATAACATCAGAATGTTCTAGCACATGTGGCCTATAGTTAGGGTGACATCAACTCCTGGTTTTCCCGGAAGAGTCCCAATTATTCCTTATCCTGTGTCCTACCTTCTCTAACATTTGTCGCTCTCAAAAGTTTTCCAGTTCAGAAAGTGAATGTGTTTACTTTTATTGCTTATTGCATTGGTCTCAGCAATCATCATTTTCTTGACATTCATGTACTTTGCTGTCATTTTTGATTAGGATATACTAGAACTATTTACCCTAAATAATTCTGGGCAGAATGGTGTTAGTACTTTATGTTTCCTTTTTTCCAGAATACTTAAGGTAAGCATGGACAGATCTTTAAGCTCCAAGAGGGCAAGACCTGTATCTGTCTTGCTCTACTGTGTATATATTCTCAACACCTGTCACATTACCTAAGCCAGATATTTGTCAAAAATGTAAATGGCATGAGCTTGCTGGCCTTATGACAACAAAGGTTTCGTAAAGTTTATGATGGGCAAGGTCAATTACAAGTCCCTAGTACCTAACAATGTATAGTGTTTTAGAATGAATCAGTGAATGATAAACAACCACCCTCAGTCTTAAATATTTTGTAGCATTAGCAGCCTCTACCTAATGATACTGGTCCATCAAGAACATAGACATAATCATAGTCCTCATGTGTTGCATGTAAAATTACACAAATGAGCAAATTTTATCTTGGTTATAATGATCTGTTTTTACTGTTTTTGGTTCTCCTGAAGAAGAGAAGATAGCATTTAATCACTCCCAAAATTATCACACCTCAGATGAATAAATTCTGTCACTTAAAAGATTTAGACCTTATTTCACATCCAATATTTGATACTTTAGTCTGGAATTCCCGATGGATGTTCCAAGAGTGAGTACCAGATGGCTGAAATATAAGTTGGCTTGGGTAGAGCCTAAAGGGTGGGTCTGGTCGTGTGTGCTCTTTTCAGTTTATTACCCAAGGGCGTGTGTGTGCAAGTGTCCTCTCCTCTGTAAGCAATGACATGAAATGGATTGCGAAGCACTGTTAATGACTGCACAGTTAAAGTTACCAGGCACTTAAATAAATATATTGGAATCAATGGCACTGTAGTATGTAACACATATTTTCAAAAATGTTATCTTGGTTTTTTTTTCTTCTTTTCTCAGAGTTAAAAAAATATCATGGCTTATCAGAAAAGAAATATCCCAAGTTTTCCAAAGTCAGAGCTCTTGGCGTAATCTTCAAAGAAGCAACTCATCTAAAATAAGTAACAGCAAACTGAATTAGAAATTATACTTATTTATATTTCGTACCTTCCCGATACAAAAAGGTTTACGGGTTTTATGAACTATAAATTGCTCAATTGTGATTCAGTATGATAGGTCCACTAATTCTTTATAACTCAGGGAAAATGTATGAATAAAATATTCCTTCGTTTTATCAAATCCTTAGAAATAGGACAAAAATAATATTCAGCCAAGTTTACCAATTTGTCAATAATTCCAAAATAAGGCTTTGTTCACATTACTTTAAAAGGCTAACCCTTTGGGGGAATATTTAGTTACCTCTAAAATGGTTTCTAACATCAGTAGTGAATTCCACTCTTAAGAGATTATATTGGCAAAGGTCATTAATTATTTTTAAGAGTTTTGATTTTCCTTAATCTCTATCGTTTTTGAATGATTTACATCTTTATTCTCTACAATTCCCCTCTTTACCTTGGTTTTCTTGATTTTTCTCTTCTCTCTTTGTTTTTTATTGATAACCCCCCCCCCCCCCGAAGCCTTCATAGTCATTTTTAATACCTTTGCTGCCACATTTCCAAATCTTGGGTTTTCTTAGGGGCTCCCACTTTTCCCAATTTTTTCTGGACATCTAGAGCCAATTTTGGAGAATAGTTGAGGTAGAAACATTCCGTGTGCTCAACATTATTCTGAGTATGATGTATGTATCTTATCACGGTGGTGTTTTATCCCCATTTTGTTGATAAGAAAATTGAAAGGCCAAGTTTACACAGTGATATGAGGCATTATTTGTGTTCCCATTTTACAAATGATTGGTAAGGGGTGGGGAGGGATCAAAATGCAGTCATGCTACCTCCTTAAGCCACGTTCTCATCCGTTATGCTACCAACTTGTTAAGAATTAAAATTCAATTTTAAATTATTAGCTCACTAAAAAGAGACTCTAGGTTATTTGTGCATAATTGTCATTTTTTAAATTATATTTGTGCAGTTTTAAAGGATTTGGTTTTTTTCTCATAATAATACCCCTTATATCTTTGCTACCCCTTGCTTGGCTATTATTTACTTAGAAAAATGCACAGTAAAGAATGAAACTATGGGATAATGAAGGGTTTTGTTTGTTTGTTTGTTTTTTGTTTTGGTTTTTGCTTTTGTTTTTCTACTAGCTTCTATTTTAGTTTATTCTAGAAACCAAATTTTATTAGCATCAATATCACTGGCTTTGTCTGTAGGATTCTTACAGTATTATATGCTGGCTCCTTTTTTATTATATTGCACATAATGTACCATGCAACACATTATATGTAATGTACTCCTGAAACACAGATGAAGACAGGACTATTTTTGTTCTTACTGGTGTGCCTCACCCCAGAAGCATTGTAAAAAGATATTGAATCATCCGTATGTTGATACAGTAATATTTTTTGAACTGTCTGAGCTTATAGATTTCATGCCCAAGCATGTGAGGGCTTACTTTTCTTCTCAGTTATTACATAAAATCTACCTACTTTATAAAAGGATTAATAGGTGATTCTGGAAGATGTATGAAGAAAAAAGGATTCAAAGGGCATATGAAAAAAACATATAGTTATAATAAAACCTTGTGAATGGACATAAAAGGACAAGAGTACAGAATCACAAAGTGGAGAATTAAGAGGAATCCAGGGGTCATCCTTGCCACTTTTCTCTCCTCCCCCCTCCTCATATAATCTATTAATTCCCGTTATTATTTCTTTGGCTTGGTAGCTCATAAATGCATCCATTTTACTCCCTTCTTCACCACTCACAGCCTAATCTTTACCTTCATCCTTTGCCCAGAGTAATGCAATAGCTGCCTTCGTAATCTCACAGCTCCCCCCACTAACCTGTACACTAGGCCCATAGTGATCTTTCAAGAGACACAAGTTTTTAGCCACCTCTCATCTGCAGCTCAAAATACATCAATGGCTTCCCACTGCCCTTAGTTCAGTGACATCAAAAACTTTCACATGGCTTGCAAAACCCAGTATCATGTCACACAGCACATCTCTCTCAACCCCTAAGCTACAGGCCTCTAACCTTTCAGTTCTTCAGATGTTTTTTGGCTTGCTCCCCCTCTGTCTCCCCACCTCCTTCCCTCCCTCCCTCCCTCTCCCTGTGTCTCTTTCTCTCCCTCTTTCTCTCTCCCCTACCCCCCCCCCTTCCCGTCCTCCACCACCACAGAGCCTTTGGACATTTTGCCTAGCCTACCTGTTGTACTCTTTCTTCACACCTCACTCAGTCATGACTTCCTCCCTGATCATGGTGATTGGAGGAAAAACCTCTATTACCCACCTTCATTATGATGCAGGATGGGTACAAATCCCCCTGAGTGGGGACTCAAGTCCTACACTGAGAGAGAGAGAGAGAGAGAGAGAGAGATTGAGAGAGATTGAGATTTCGACTAAGCACAGGAAAGGATTCAAGAGCAAGCCAGAGTTAGAGACAAAAGAAAAGTTTATTAAAGAACATGCTCCACAGCCAGAGACAGTGGTCTTTTCTCAGAGACAGAGAATGAGATCCAGAAATTCAGTCTATGTGTGATTCTTAGTTTCTATGAATTAAAGCTTAAAGTTCCTATTTTCCTTTCATGGTATGGAGTATGCAGTATTAAAGACACGTTAGTAACCTCAGCCTTTGTTCTGTAGGTTCCCTATGGTATAGCCTAGGGAATGAATGGTTGGATTTATTTTGTGTGGTGTACAACTAAAAAGACTTTGTTTTTCTGTTTTCCTTTCATAGTATGGATATGCAGCGGTAAAGGTACGGAAAAGGAGTTTGTCAGTAATCTCAGCAGGAATCTGCCTTTGTTGTGTAGGTTCCCTGTGGTCCGGCAGCACACCGCAGGCTCTGAATACAACTTGGTTTAATATTTTTTCAGTTTGCATAGTCCTCATGCCTCTTCCCTCTGTCAGTAGTACCATGCAAGCAAAGGTCTAGGTTTTCTGGAATCTGAAATTGGAAAGCACTCTTAAAAAAAAAAAAAAAAAAAAACCCCACAGAGTTAGAAACAAAAAAGTCAGCGCAGGGTCACTAAAGGGGCCTGGGAGAAGGAAGGGTCCTACAGCTGAACCTTGTTTCACTAAACAGCAAATCTGCTTCTGCCTGTTCCGCTTCTTACTTGACCATTTGATATAAATTCAATTAATGAATACTCCTCTCCCCTACACTGTGTACTCTGTGAGAAAGGAAATATGTCTGAATTTGCTCACCAGATTTTTCTCCATGGATTTGCATTGTGCTAACGCAAGTGTACAGTATATATTTTATGGATGGAGGGATGAGTAAGTGAATAATTAAATTAAGACTTAGGCCAGGCATTGATGTTTGTAATGCCTGTATAAAATTAAGCTAAATTTCTCGGAAACCAAAAGCAAATGGAGAATGTCTGGATTCCATGGCTCTTTGTATCAGTACATCACTAAAGACACAAAACTTCTTGTAGTGTTTTTATTATAGTGATAAAGAAGAGTTTTTATTGGATTCTTAAATATAAAACGGCTCATTTAATAATTTTATTGAATAATAATAGAAGCTAATTTTTATTGAGCACTTAACAGGTTTTGGGCAATTGCTCAACATTTTAATATGGTATTCTGATTTAAGTGTTTACGGACTTCCATAAACTGCACACAGATATGGTCAGAACTTTTGAAGGGCAGAAAACCCCCGGAGGACCAGAGAAGGAAGGCCCGAGGCTCTGGGCGCATGTTGTCTCAGGGAGTTTTCCTCTCTGGATCTCCTTCCTCCCGGGCCTGTTCCATCACCAGGCTGCATGCTAAAATGTTGCTCCTATGCTTCTGTGCCAGAGTGCTCCCTGGCTTATCACTTGCTCTCCATCAGGAACCAGATCTGGTCTTATCTCGTGGTGAGGGTGTGCCCAAGCTTACCTTTGTCTTTTTGTTTTCAGTAGACCATTTAATTAAGAGCCAAATTGTATGCAGATGGTCAATCAGAATGAGTTACCTTCAGAATAACCTATTCAAAAGTTATATAGTGTTGTCCATTTGGATATTAAAGACTTCTTGTTAGAGCTGATCATTTTGACTTTGGCATAATTAATAATAACCTTATATGTCACTTTAATTGATAGTGAGATAGTACTTGGCTCACAGGTTCAGTGCCTAGAATGCTGTTACAGGTCTGCATGGTTTATTCTACTATAGGCCTTTATTAAGTGCCTGTGCCAGGCCCTGGGGGCAAGCACATGAAAGAAACTCTCCTCCCTTTAGGTTAGGAATTCAAACCAAAGTGGAGGAAAAATGGGGAGACAGGCAGACAGACAGATGGGACTCAATTTAGCAAAGGTCATGAGCAACCATTGTCTAACTCTTCATTGATTTTCAGTCCTAATGGCTAGGATTTTCTAATAAACTGTCAAGTAGCCTTTTTAACTAAATATGCCACCTATCCAAGGTATAGTGTATGACTATCTGAGTATCTTTTACTAACTTTGAGAAGTTTCTTGAGGGTGAGTAAGATGAGCACCAGGGCAAGATACTCAGGCACTTTCTAGTAGTCTTTATAAACCAGGAATGAGGATTGAGAGGCTCCCAATAATCCATGTGCAGAGCAGATATCCCTGCGTTTGTGGTCGGAGGGGCTTTCTGTCCCAGAGACAACTGAAAGAGAATGTGGCACACTTCCTGACACTGGAAAGTGGTGTAGGGCAGGGGTCCTCAAACCCCAGGCCGAGAACTGCTACGGGTTCCTAGCCTGTTTAGGGACAGGGCCACACAGCAGGAGGTGAGTAGCAGTTGAGTGAGTAAAGCTTCATCTGTTTTTGCAACTGCTCCCCAGCGTTGGCATCACCGCCTCAGCTCCATCTCAGGTCATCAGGCATTAGATTCTCATAGGAGCACCGGTCTCTGGTGCCAAAATGTTGGCGCCAAAAAGGGCATCAGGGTCCTCCATCCTAGATCACTTTCTTTAGCCCAGTTTCAGACATGTGCCAGTCATACTTAAAGAAACTATTAAAAGTGAGTAAACTTAAAAGGAAAATGATCAATTTTGGTCTAAGATGTCTATCTGTCCTACAGAAGAAAAAGAGAATTAGGTATTCAAAGTGCCCCCTTAAAATTCCCACTGGCTGCCTCATAAACGGATGAAGTTAGGATTCTAAAGGGCTTCACTCTGAGCTAAGGATGGCTTTCTCTGAAGCCTTATTAAAGTCCGTTAATTGCTGGCCCTCATTTTAGGGGCTAATCACACCATTGCCATTATCTTCTCTGTGTTTTCTCTAGACTGTTTTCTGAATAAAGATAGCTCTGAATTTTTTTATTATTATTATTACCCTTTCTATCCCTAGAACCTGTATCTAGCACACGTAGAGGATACTCCAGAAATATTTATTGAATGAAATGAACTTTCTAGAAGAAGGTACACTAAATAAGGCCTGTAGGTACTGAAACATTTGTGAAATTCTTTTGGCCTGCATTCATGGTTGGAGGAATGCTAGTGATAACTTGCAGAAGAAACTCTGACATTGTGTGGAATAAAATGTGGAACCTGTTGATTTAGAGGCTCTTTTGCATTGCCCTATGAATAAAGTCTCATTTTCTTGTTCTCAAATGCAGACCTTCGCATTTAGAATTGAGAGCTAGAAGAAAAACACAAGAAAATCTACAACGGTATAATAATACATTTTTGTTAATTCCTAAGGTATTTTGCCTTAGGTCTACTAAAATGTATTTAGAATTATATTTCTTAGCTTTGAAGTCATTTTTCTCTGCAAATAGCAATATTCTAAGGGAGAAAGCTCAAATAGATATAAAATATAGGTAGTAAAATATACTTTGTGTAAAGCTCATTTTATATTTCATATTTATATTTCTGAATTTTCTTTAGTCCTCTACTTTCAGGTGTTCAGTGGGCTTATTAAAAGTTTTTGGAGAATAGCAAAATGGTTCGATTTTGCCCAATGTGAAATCTGATTTTGATTCTTCCCTAAACATTTTTTCAGTTATTGTTGAGGTATCTAAACCAAAATAGTGTTAAGGAGAAAACTATTTTTAGAAGCATAATTTCTTATCATCTTTTTAAAGGGAATAACATTAGTGAATTATTTCATTTGTACATAGAATTACATCAGCTATAAAGTATCTTGTATAACTGTAATATCCATAACTATTAATACTTATGTAATACCAGTAATGCAGAGCTATTTTGGAAGAACCTGAGTCATTCTTTCTCATTTTGCATCTGAAGCATTTATTTTCTTTAACCATATGAATTTTTGATATCTGAATTGGGTATGAGGGGGGTGTACGCACACGCACATGTGTATATTGAATGTTAACAAAGGATTATTTATTTATAGGGATGGTTTACTTTATTGCCTCTTTAATTTGTTCTTTTTTGACTTATTTCAGTGAAGGGTTTGAGAATTTGATCCTCAACAATCTCTTGGATGTTCTTCCGTTTGCCCAATTTGGTCAAAAAGGCTAATTATTTTTTTCACAGAACACAGTAGAAAGAAAATGAAAATTGGTATTTGATTAAATAGGGAACTCATACTTATGTGGAAAATTTATATGCTACATTAATTAATGAAGCTATATGCTTTTTCATATACTAAACTCTTCATTAAGTAACATTTCTAAGCCGTTTGACTGCCTTCCTTTTTTAATGGGGGTATTGGGGATGACCTCCTAGTGCAGGTGGAACTAATTTTTAAAGTGATCCTATTTTTAGGTGATCATATTTTTATGTTTCGATAGTAGAATTTTACTGTATATTAGTAATCTCATTAATATAAGTTTTTTAATGGATGCTAAGTTACCCACATTTACACTGTTAATAAATGTGAGCCAAGAGCAGTATTTGAATACAGGTCTCTAGGGCATCAAAGTTCTGCCCTTTCTAATATAATCTGCCACCTCCTAAATATAAGCAATTTTAATTGAGATGTTTTTGAAAGAATTAATGAAATAGGAAAAAAGTTCCATTGTCAATCCTTTATTTCTTCTATGTATATAGAAATATTACTTTTACGTATATAGTTGCTACGTGCTAGTTCAAAATTCCAGACACTGGCCTAATCATCAGTTAAAGACTGATTAAGATGGGCTTACTTTTCTCCTCAGAGATTCTTTTTCAGCATTCAGAGTCAGGAAATATCCTTCAGGGTTTACTTTGTGTCAGACCCTGAACTGGATGTTTTCAATAAATGACCCTGTGAAGTAGGTATTTTTGGTATTCACAGCTGAAGCATGGATGCTCATAGAGGATGAGTAAAATTCAGTATAATTTTAATAGCATAGCATTTATTTAAAAATATATTTGAAGTTAGCATGTAGTCTAGCATGAATATCTACAATTATGCTACAGCCCTGCCTACTTTCACCGTCCTATTTCTGTTGAAAAGGTAGTTTAGCCAGTAAAACAAAGATTGAACTCTAGCTTCTAAATTTTCATGGCTTTATTGAGATATAATTCATATACCATAAAAATGTACAATTCAGTTTTTTTAGCATATTCATGAGGTTCTCCAATCAACATAGCTTCTAATTTTGAACCTGGCTCTGAGTTATTGGTTTATTCCATTATTACTGGTCATACTCTCAGATAAGAAAACAGAATTATATATCATAAAAGAATTGAGATTCAGTCTGTTATTTTCTGATTCATCTTTGTCCAACCAAAGTCCAGTAACTTCCCCCTTTTAGTTCTTGTGCAAAAAGCTTCGTGACTTCCATGACAAAAGCTTGCTCACAAGAATGTTAATCTGGTTTTCATATGTGCCAGAGACAGAGAGGCTTTGGAATGTGAAATCCACTTCCTTGTCATATAATTCTTTAAGTTCTTTGCAACAGACATATTATAAAGGAGAACCCAAAGAATGTCTGCAACTAATACTTACTAAGTGTGCCTTCCTCAGGTTTAAAAAAAAAAAAAATCCTCTAATAACCATTTATAGTCATTCTGAGTCTTAAATCACTAAAGAGATACAAGGTCAAGCAAGATATATGGGATTCAGAAAGCTAGATACTGATCTCCTCTCATTGACTCGATTTTCACTTAAAGTCACCTGAGGATCATTATGTCCTTAATATATACTATATTATGTGAATATGTATTTAATATACTTTGCACACACACAAAGAACACATTATATGACAAGCAACTTTAATTTTCAAAGTGCCGTTGCATGTTTAATTCAGCTAATGGTTGAAAGACTCCCTGGGAAGTAGGAAGTTTTTACCCAGTTTTTGATGGGTCAGACAGGATAACAGACACATTAATCGAAGTCCCTGTTTGAGATAAGAGCTAATCAGTAGCTGATAGTGCAGGTAAGTATTGGTTTACTGCCTTATGGCCCATAAGTCATCCATGCTTTGATTTTCATCTCTTGGTATAACCATAAAATGTACGGGTGCATACTAGACTAATAATGGGGTAATTAGAATTGTGTGTGGTTTCTGTGACACATAATTTCTCTCTATATCTTTACACTTGCTATTTTTTCTGCCAAAATTGTATTCCCTACCCTTCGTACCATCCCATAATAGTCCCCTTTCTTCTGGTCCTAGTTTTAAAACCATCTCTCTGAGAAACCCTCCCAATTACGAAATGCAGACATGAGCTTTCCCTGTCCTGTGCCTCTCCTATACTTTGTATTAACCAGGTGAAAGCAACTTTCTTACCGTGTTATAATAGCACGCCCATTGCTTGCCATCCCCCAGTAGACCAGGGCCCTCTTGAGGGCAGGAGCAGGGCGACATCACTTCTGTGTTCCCCACCATGGTGCCTGGCTCATGGTTTTCTTGAATTCTGAGTGAATGTCATGAAAGGTTGCCTTGCAGGAGGTGATTACATAACTGTATTCCTTTGTGTCCTCAAAGCTAAGGACAGCAATGAGAAGTGAGAACATCCCCCCTTCAACAGCCACCTCTTAGCCATGACTGTGTGATAGAGAAAAAAGTTTGGAGATGAAAGGTTCTGTTAGCTCTTGCGCTTAATTAGCTCTGGGAGGTCATTTAAGCTTTTGTGCCTCAGGTTTCCTTATAGTATTCAGCAATAGTAATGCCGAATTCACTCGGTTATTGTAAGAATCAGTTGAGATATTGTATAGAAAAGTAATTTACACACCTAAAGCACTGCAAACATGAACAGTAAAGAGAAGCAATGTAATCTGGTAGAAAGAACGTGTGGTTTAGCCTTGGATGAGATTTTAAGTCCAGGCTCTACTACTAATTGTTTGACTTCTGTGACTCAACTCCCGGGAGCCTATTTCTTTACCTGTCAAGGGAGAATAATAACACTTTGGCAGCTTAGAGTAATGTTGTGAAGGTTAGATGGAATTCCACTTAGGTCCTCTTTGTACATTCAGGCGATGTTCCACTTGTGTTCTATCTGTGTATGTTCGACCGTTTCCAGCCAGAGCTTCTGCACATTGTCTCTGCATACCTCTGCGTCCTCTTTTCCGTGACAGATTCAGTACCTCATACTCCAGGGAAAACAGGTCCCTTCTCTTGGGCTGGGGAGATAGACAGGAAGGGTAGGTGCCAGAGGAAGATCACAAGCTTCCTGACCCGTGACCCCAACCAGCCCTGGGTGTGCCTTGGGATGGGGGGTGCGGCAAAGCCTCAGTCTGGTGTCACAACACATTCCTAGGGCAGCTGTTTGTGCTCCAGCTTCTTTTACCATTTCTTTTTGAAACTTTTTATGGCAGTTAAAGCATACGTACCAAAAAAGGTCCATAGCCTAATTGTGCAGATCATATTTTGTAAACTGAACACACCCATGTAACCAGATTGTTCATTCTCTTTGCTGCCATATATTCTAACTTGTGAATATACATTTTATTTTTCCATTCACTGTTAATGGCATTTGGGTAGCTGCTTTTATTATCATCGTCGTCATCACCATCACATCACTAAATGCCTTCTCTGTTCTTCAGAAGAGAGAATAGGACATGTTGGACACAAAGGCAAATAAGACACAGCCTCTTCCCACCAGAAACTCAGGATCTAGTTGAAAGAACCAACCTTGGAAGCGGATGTTGTTAGTCAGTATGATAGGAGCTCGGCGAAGGAGGTAGTGCTTGAGCTGGAGCTTAAAGAATAAGGATGAGTTCAATATAAAGAAGAAAGGGATTGTGCTGGAGGAAATGGCAGGGGCACAAACCCTTGGAGGAGAGTGGCAGAGTAGACAGCATGCTGGAGGGGAAGGGCCCGTCCGAGGCTGCAGTCTTGGCAAGCTGGTCTCGTTGTTCAGCTGTCGTCACCCTTGCAGGGATGTGGGGGGCTGAGCTGGCAAACGGTGGGGGTCTGTGTGAGGTTACAGTACTGCACCCACCTTTACCTTTCTTCCTCCTCTGGGAAAGTAATCAGCCTTCTCTCTCTCCTGGAAGCAAAGCCTTTCCCGAGGACAAAGTGTTTGAAAACCAACATTGAAGCTTTGACAGCTGCAACATATCACCGGTTACAAGGATCCCACAGTTTCTCTGCTGTGTGGTCCTTTAGCTATATATTTTTATGCTGAGGCCTAGCTTGGAGTTTTTATTCTTGTGTTGGGCCCATGTTGCTTTGTGGTAGCAATTAAATTTGAGAAAATTTTCTTTTGCCCAGTACCATATGGAGACACTTAACAAATGTTCTGAGGAATTTTGATGATGATGATAATGCCGAAGATGATTATCAAGAGCTCATATGTTCTTTCACTGATTGAGCACCCACTGTATGTCAGGCATTGCTACGTAGCAGTAAGGAAGAAGATGGGCATGGTCCCTCTCCTCATTGACTTTATAATCTAGTGGGGGATCCGACAGGTACACAGTTGTTTCTACCACAGTGTGATAAGTGCTGTGATGGGTGGAGGTGCAGAATCCTATGGGAGCACATGAGAGAAGCACCTCACCCAGACTAGGGGTCAGGGAGGGCTTCCTGGAAAAACCGAGAGAAACCTGATAGCCTCATGAAGGGGATTGGGGAAGAGTATTCCAGGTGGAAGACATGTTGTGTAGAAGACAAGGGAGAATGGCTGGTTGGAAAAGCTGAAAGAGGTTATCAACCTAGAGCACTAAGAGGAGAGGAGTTTTAACTAAAGGACCAGGAGCAGCAGGGTAGATGATAGATTGAAAGAGTCAAGACTGGAGGCAGAGAAACCAGTTACAATAATCAAGCCTTAAAAGACAAGTAACCAACATTCTCAGTACAGTGACTTTCAAATTTCTCTCCTCCCTCAGTCTTCCAACTCAACTATCCTGGCTTCTCTAGAGCCCAGTACAGCTATTTGAAACGTGAAGAAAAATCCTATTAGAAAGAAGTATTAATATGCAAAAAAAAAAAAATTTTTTTTTTTTTTATCACCCATACTGATGGACCATTAAAACCATGGTCCCTGGTGTGACCATATGAAGTTCTTTTCCTGGAATAGATGTGTGTGAGGTATGTTTTCTAGTCTTTGTACATGAAGCAAGAGCCATTCTGTAAATCTGGATGGGTACTGTGTTTTGTGCTTCTAGAGAGTGACTAAAGAGGTCCCAGGGCACGTGGTTACACTGTTTCTCATTTAGTTAGGCCCACTGTGCATTCCAGGGGCCTTGCTTCCTGCTTAATTCCTAAGCCACTCACAAACAAAATATAAAAGCTCAGAATAAAGGGGTTCCTGTGGGGATGTTATCTGCCACTTCCCCATACTGAGGTGCAAGTATTTCTTTTCTTTTCTCTACTCCCTTAGTAAATTTTTTTACAAAGACTGTTTGCCAGACATTTCATACTTAAGCCCTGAAGTGATTTCTAGCATTTTTCACAAAATATAAATACAACTCAATGGTGTAGATGTGTTTGGAGTTCTTGGGCTCATGTTTACCTGATTACATAAAAGATATTCACTTAAAAACTATTATATGAGAATTGCTATTACCATTGAATAGATATTTATTGTTTTTTATTATAAAATATCATGCACCTGCTCTGTACAGTAGTACTAGACGTGCGGGGAAATTTCAGAAAAAAAGACATGCTCCCTACTTTCTGAGACTTAATCTGAAAGAGAGAGAATAAGCAGAGTAAAAGTACTAATGCCACCATTCTGCATTTTGTCATTCCAGGAATGGCATTAGTAATCAGTCATAATACTAATTCCTACTAAAGCCAGAGTCAGCCTCAGAATCCTTTTCAATACAGCACTCTGGGCACCTTTTGCATAGAGAGATAAAAATCTGTCTTTCACCCTTTATTTAAAAAATAAATACATTCCCAGAACCTTAGGTACTTTCCTTGCCTTTATCTTTTTGCTAGTTTTAGAAATAATTTTATATATGAATATGGGAACCTGAAAACTCCCTGAAAAAGCAGAATGTGGTAATGTTGCTTTTCAAGAAGTTGAAACTTCTGCATTCAAGAAGGTAAACATTTGTTTCCCATCCACGATTACAGAAGCCCATTCCCATTTCTTGCCACTATAAATAAACATTGTGTTTTTCTTAGTTACTTCCGGAATGGTTGTCCTTGGACTGTATTATTTGTATAACTAGTTTCAGGACTGTAAAGCTGCCGGCTGTTAGTGAATAGTAACCACATTTTTGAGTGTCCTGGGATTCTCTTCCTTGCCGATGGGGTCACTGGCTTTGGTAGAGATCAAAGGTCTTATTAATCCTGACTTGGTGTCCTCATCACCAATCATTTCATGCCCACCTGTGTCTTTGAACCTCTTCTCATTCCACATGGTTTCCATCAGGCCAGAGTTTCAGCTACATATGCTGATAAATCCCAAGTGTGTAGACTAAGACTCCTTTCACACTGTAGACCTTTGATTTAACTGTTTGAGGGACATTTCCATCAGAGTGATAAGAGCTAACGTAAAGGGCTAACAAATACTTGAGGCCAAAGGGTGTGCTAAAAGCTTTATAATCATGACTTAATTTAAGCTTTCCAACAACCCTTAGAAGTTATCATCCCCTCGCTACAGAAGAAAAATATACGGCTTGGAGAATCACACCATTTATTAAGTGGTAGGCCCGAGGCCGGTACACAGGCTATCCAGAGTTTAAGAGTATGCACACACTCTTCAATTTAGGCATGTACAAAGTAGAAGTCATCCCAACCCCCTACTTCAAAACTTCAAAACTTTATTCTTAACCTTAAATCATTCTAGTCCACAGCAGATATCATCCTGTTCTCATGTCCTTCTTCAAGGTCCAGTAAGTTACAAGTCTTTCAGTTCTGTCTCCTAAATAGCTCTTGAATTTCTACTTTCCCCTTTCTACTCTAACCACAACAGACCTTGTGCAGACTCATTATTTTTTACGTACAAGACAGTCTATTCCCCACCCATTTTTGCCCACTCTTGGGCTAGGAGAAAAGAGCTAGTACATCATTTTTTTCATGTATGTTTATTTATTTATTTATTTATTTTCACTATACCCATCTTGGACAAAAAGATAGTACCTGGATGAGAAAACTTAGTTTGGAGCATGCGAAAGGTTTTTTCATTTAATGTTTTCACTTGCACATCGGTAATAATGTCTTTTTTGTGTTTGTTTTCTAGGAATGTTTACCCTTGCAGAAGTTGCTTCACTTAATGACATCCAGCCAACTTACCGAATCCTGAAACCATGGTGGGACGTGTTTATGGATTACCTGGCTGTCGTTATGTTGATGGTAGCCATCTTTGCAGGAACCATGCAACTTACCAAAGATCAGGTGGTCTGCTTGCCAGTATTGCCATCTCCTGTAAATTCAAAGGCACACACACCACCGGGAAATGCCGATGTCACCACCAACATCCCGAAGATGGAAGCAGCCACTGACCAAGACCAACGTGGGCGGGCGACAGATGACATTTCCTTTGGCGCACCTGCTGTGACACCTGACATACCTCTCAGAGCCACATATCCTCACACAGATTCCACAGTTCCAAATCAGGAGGCAAAGAAGGAGAAGAAAGATCCGACAGGCCGAAAAACGAACTTGGATTTTCAGCAATATGTATTTATTAATCAGATGTGTTACCATCTGGCCCTTCCGTGGTATTCTAAGTACTTTCCATACCTTGCTCTTATACATACTATTATTCTCATGGTCAGTAGCAACTTTTGGTTCAAATATCCCAAAACCTGCTCAAAAGTAGAACATTTTGTTTCAATATTAGGGAAGTGTTTTGAATCTCCTTGGACTACTAAAGCACTGTCTGAAACAGCATGCGAAGACTCGGAGGAAAACAAGCAGAGACTAACCGGTGCCCAGACTCTACCAAAGCACGTGTCTACCAGCAGTGATGAAGGGAGCCCCAGCGCCAGTACCCCGATGATCAACAAAACGGGCTTCAAATTTTCAGCTGAGAAGCCCGTGATCGAAGTCCCCAGCATGACTATCCTGGATAAAAAAGACGGGGAGCAGGCCAAAGCCCTGTTTGAGAAAGTAAGGAAGTTTCGCGCCCACGTGGAAGATAGTGACTTGATCTATAAACTCTACGTGGTCCAAACAGTTATCAAAACTGCCAAGTTCATTTTTATTCTCTGCTACACTGCAAACTTCGTCAACGCCATCAGCTTCGAACATGTCTGCAGGCCAAAAGTTGAGCACCTGACTGGCTACGAAGTATTTGAGTGCACCCACAACATGGCTTACATGCTGAAAAAGCTTCTCATCAGTTACATATCCATTATTTGTGTGTATGGTTTTATCTGCCTCTACACTCTCTTCTGGTTATTCAGGATACCTTTGAAGGAATATTCTTTTGAAAAAGTTAGAGAAGAGAGCAGTTTCAGTGACATTCCAGATGTCAAAAACGATTTTGCGTTCCTTCTACACATGGTAGACCAATACGACCAGCTGTATTCCAAGCGTTTTGGTGTGTTCTTGTCAGAAGTCAGTGAAAATAAACTTAGGGAAATTAGTTTGAACCACGAGTGGACATTTGAAAAGCTTAGGCAGCATGTGTCACGCAACGCCCAGGACAAGCAGGAGCTACATCTGTTTATGTTGTCGGGCGTGCCTGATGCTGTCTTCGACCTCACAGACCTGGATGTGCTAAAACTTGAACTGATTCCAGAAGCTAAAATTCCTGCTAAAATTTCTCAAATGACTAACCTCCAAGAGCTTCACCTCTGCCACTGCCCCGCAAAAGTTGAACAGACTGCTTTTAGCTTTCTCCGAGACCACTTGAGATGCCTTCACGTGAAGTTCACCGATGTGGCTGAAATCCCTGCCTGGGTATATTTGCTCAAAAACCTTCGAGAGTTGTACTTGATAGGCAATTTGAACTCTGAGAACAATAAGATGATAGGGCTTGAGTCTCTCCGAGAGTTGCGGCACCTTAAGATTCTCCACGTGAAGAGCAATTTGACCAAAGTTCCCTCCAACATTACAGATGTGGCTCCACATCTTACCAAGTTAGTCATTCATAATGACGGCACTAAACTTTTAGTGCTGAACAGCCTTAAGAAAATGATGAATGTTGCCGAGCTCGAACTCCAGAACTGTGAGCTAGAGAGAATTCCACATGCTATTTTCAGCCTCTCTAATTTACAGGAACTGGATTTAAAATCAAACAACATACGCACAATTGAGGAAATCATCAGTTTCCAGCATTTAAAACGACTGACTTGTTTAAAATTGTGGCATAATAAAATCGTTACCATTCCTCCCTCCATCACCCATGTCAAAAACTTGGAGTCACTTTATTTCTCCAACAACAAGCTCGAATCCTTACCAGTGGCAGTGTTTAGTTTACAGAAACTCAGATGCTTAGATGTAAGCTACAACAACATTTCAATGATTCCAATAGATATAGGATTGCTTCAGAACCTGCAGCATTTGCATATCACGGGGAACAAAGTGGACAGTCTGCCAAAACAATTGTTCAAATGCGTTAAGTTGAGGACTTTAAATCTGGGGCAAAACTGCATCACCTCCCTCCCGGAGAAAATCGGTCAGCTCTCCCAGCTCACCCAGCTGGAGCTGAAGGGGAACTGCTTGGACCGCCTGCCAGCCCAGCTGGGCCAGTGTCGCCTGCTCAAGAAAAGCGGGCTTGTTGTGGAAGATCACCTTTTTGACACCCTGCCACTCGAAGTCAAAGAAGCATTGAATCAAGACATAAATGTTCCCTTTGCAAATGGGATTTAAACTGAGTAATGCGTGCACATCCGTGTGCAGGAACAACAACTTCCTAGATTGCAAATGCTCACGTACAAGTTATTGCAAGATAATGCATTTTAGGAGTAGATACATACATCTTTAAAAATAAAACAGAGCGGATGCATAGAAGGCTGATAGAAGACATAACTGAATGTTCAATGTTTGTAGTGTTTTAAGTCATTCATTTCCACATCTTTTTTTCTTTTTTTCTTTTGGGGAAAGGGAAGGAAAAATTATAATCACTAATCCTGGTTTCTTTTTAAATTGTTTGTAACTTGGATGCTGCCGCTACTGAATGTTTACAAATTGCTTGCCTGCTAAAGTAAATGATTAAATTGACATTTTCTTATTATATCACCTTTTTTGAGGTGTCTTGATTTACTTTGCTTAATTGATATGATATTGCTTTAACTCAGACCACTGAAGACACATCAAGTCCAAACTTGAAAATTTAGATTTGCTGAAATATTGTTTTCTGTTTGAATTTAAAGCACCTCAAATAAGCACTTATAATATTCGACTGGTACTACTGCTTCTGAGAATCCCATTTTATAGATTTACACTCCTAAAACTCTGGAATGCAGTAAAGGTGTGTAGCTTGTTGGGGTTTTTGTTTGTTCTTAAAGAATAACTGATAACAAAAAAATAATAGAATATAGCACTCCCTGTAATAGCTGTTTTTTGCATAGTCTGGAGTTCTAATTATATGGTGCATTTTTCTACCTATAATATAGGGTTACCAATAAATAGAAAATGTTTTTAAATAATAAATGTATCTGATTATAACCAAAATAAAATTTTTAATGGCTTAATCATTAATAACCTTCCACTATCACCTTTTGGAAGATAGCATAAAATGAAAGCAAGTATTATTTAATTTCTTGCCCTGTTTTCACTGATGAGGGAGAAAAAAAAAAAAGTAGGACTTATAGTTCATCGAGTTGGAAAACTCTTAACTTTGCCTATTTATTTTAGTGACAGGCTACGTTTCCTGTGTTTGTCTTCAGCTAGGACTGGGGGTCATGTCCAGGGGAATGATGACAGAATGTTCATTTTAGATGGTAGTTTTCTTTAACTTACAAAGTGTCTTAAGTCTCAGAAAAAAATCACAAAATTCCCTGCCACCTATTTAGGTACTGGTTGGCAAGTATTTCTTAGGCCTTTCCATGGGAGTGTTTCTTCATGAGAAAAGAACCATTTGGCACTCTGGGTGACAAAGTGGTATCTTCTCTGTAAAAGACTAGAGTCAGTTAATGACACACGGGACAGTCTCTTGTCACACCTTATTTCAGCTTGAAAGATTTTGCAGAGACTAGAAAAGATGGACTCACATCTTTGATTTTCCTCCCAAGGACCGAACTCGGAGTACTGGCCAGTTGCAGACGGTAGTGAACATTTGTCTGCTGTACAGCTTACAAATACTCTGTGAAGTGTTATCTCCAGTCAAAAAGCCTGTGGCCATTGCAGCTCAATTAGGAGTTGACCCCAGCTCCAGCATCCTGGCCATTCCTTCTCCTCCTAAAAGACTTGAAGTAGAGTCCAAGTTTGGACTATCAGACAGAAGACAGTGGCAAATTCTTGATGTAAGCGAATTCTCTCCCACGTGTATACCTTCCTTTCTTCTCTCCACATTCATTAATATATTCACGAGTGTAGATTACACACCTACTTAGTGCCTAGCCAGTTCAAGGAACTGGGGATTCAGTATTGGAATAAGTCAAAGCCCATGACTACATGGAGCTTTGTAGCAAACTGGGGGAGATGAATATTAATTATGCAAGTAATTCATTCTAATATAGAAGATGAATAAAATCTGCATGAATAATGGCTAGGATGGGGGCAGACTTAAAGGGAAGCTTCAGGAAAGTTTCAAGCTTATAAACTGCCTGTAAACGCTCCTGCTGGACACTGCCCTCCCACCAACTGCATAGGGCACCCTGCTTAGTAATGCCACCCCCAAAAATTGGTATGACGTTTTTAGAAAGATGCCACACTGTCTTGTTTGTGAGATAGAGGCCAGATCTCATGACCCTTGCTTTACAGGCTCGGAAATATGTGTTGCTTTATGAAAACAAGTGCACGTTGTTTTAGAAGCACACAGTGGCAGGCCACCCACTGCTTACCTTGTTTTTCCGAGGGAAGAACTGGAGGAGCTGGAGTCTCTGTGACACTCCCAAAGCTTGACCACTGCCAGCTGCCTGTAGGCACTTGTTTCCCAATCAATATCCGGGGTTCGGTCACTTGGAACTGATTGGTGTTACATGCCTTCAAACAATGTCAAGGGGTACCTTTTCTCTTACTCAAACTTCTGTTGACCTTATTAGCCCCCTAATGATTTCCTTGAACTCCTAAGAGTTCACGGTCAATTGATTTAAATGCCGCATTCCTTGCCACTGTTTGCAGCTATTTTGAAAGCAGTTTCCTGAGAAATGCTGACTCATCTAACAGAATTGAAATATTTTGGGTCTTGGAGACTCAGAACAGCAGATGAGCTTTTGCACTCAAATATACTATCAACCCATGTATCTTCACAAATTTATGTTGGCACCGCACACACCAGACGTGAGGAAAAACAAGTTAGAATGTTTGAGTTGTGGCTTCCTAGTATTTTCATATCTTTTTTCGGAGTCCCTTGAACACCATCTGAAGAAAATTATTTTAAAGTACCTTTAAATGTTCCATGTATGTGTGAGTCCCACAAAAGCTGAGAGAATCTGGTTTACTTTTCCTGTTCGACTCCTTTTCACCAGCATTTAGGGGTTCAAAAAGAGGAGCTGAAATTGTTTACAGGGACCCCATTCTTAGTAGTAGATTGAGTGATTTAATAACATATAGAGTTTATTCTATATAAGTTCTGGCCTGCAGATCTTGGCATTTGACATTTTTCATACATGAAAGGAAAAGTCCTATGTTTTATTAATATTACTGCTAGTACTTTCTCTGACTGCCTCCCCTGGACTTCAACTTCAGCCGGCAGCTAAACTCTAAGTTGCTGAAGGCAGCAAACTCCAAAGTGCCCTTGAGACCTACGCCCAATAGTTGTTAGCATTCACCTTGCTGAACAAAAGCCAGAGTGCTGTCCTCCCGCTAAGATTTCTGGCAGCACTTACGTCAGTAATTCATTCCAATAAAATGGTCCCTTTATCAACTGAATCCCCAAACAAAGGCTGTACTAACAAAAAGCCCCTTTCATGAAAAGAAAAAGAAGGGGGGTAAAAAAGAAACCCTGGAAAACAGTTTTCAAATGTCCTCTAACTTGTGACTGCGACACAAAAAATGACCGTGTCTGGTCCTGGCCAGCTGTGGCTCTCCGAGGACAAGTGCACCAGGTGTTCAGGGTGGTGTCTGCCGCGGGGGAGGGCAGGAGGACAGCAGGCCACAAACCATGGCCTCAAGTCTGGCCTAGCCTGGCATGACAGTCATGCCGCCAGCATCGGGGGAATAAGCCCCTCTCAGCTCACATGTCATAACTCCCAAGAAGAGTAGTTGTCCTGTCTTCATTCTTTAGGCTCTAAAATTACAGTGTACAAACTCCCAGGTAAGCACCGTCTTTCTTGTGGAAATGCACGTGATTTTCTGCTGTCCATCCTGCAGGTTTCATCTCGTAGACTCATGACCCACCACCCTCCCGCCGCTGTGCAGCCCCTGATGGTAAAAACTGCCCCAGTCTTTCCTGCTATCTCCGTCCTTTCCTCCTAAGATTGCAGCCTCTGGAGTGAGAGTGCCTGGTTTCCAATCCTGTCTCTGCCTCAGCAGTATGACCAGAGCAAGCTGCTCGACCTCTCGAAGCCTCAGTTTCTCTATCTGTAAATAGGAATAATAATAGTTCCTACCAGTGGCGTTTTATGAAGATGGAGTGAGGTGATTTATTTAAGGTACTGTGCTGGCAGGTAGAAGGTAATAACATTCTGCTATAATTATTTTTACCCTCAACTGTGACAGGAACTGTTAGCCCCACCTCGTATGCGTTTTCTCCTTCCTTGGTCATGGAATTTTTAGGGGACACTTGGGAACACAGAATAAAATGTGTATAAGATTAAAACATTACTCTGAGCTAGCTGCAGCCATGTGACTTAATTTCAGCCAAAAGAGTGGGAATGGAAGCGGAATGTGCAATTTCTGGATCTATTAAAGTCTCTTTCCCCTTCCTCATGCCTGCTGGTTAAACTGCAGATAAATGAGTCCAGTGTAGACTGCAGACCAGGGCAGCGTACCAGGCATAGCCCAGCAGTAGGACAGAAGTAGCCTGGGGCCCTGACAAAAGAGGGAGTAAACTTAAGCTTCTATTGATGAGGGGGCCTCTCATACATGTAGCAAGTCCAAAAGACCTTGCTACTCACACTGCCATGCAGAGCCAGCACTTGAGAACTTCATAGAAATGCAGTCTCAGATCCCTTCCTAGACCTGTAGAGTCAAAATCTGGATTTGAACGAAGTGATATCCAGGTAATTTATAGGCATATTAAAGTTTGAGAAGCATTGTCCTAAATATCATCTCTCAAGAACAAGTGAGCCGGTAGTCAGGAGGAGGAAGGTGCTGCTGGCCAGTTTTTCTACTGCCATTAAGTTCTGCCTCTTCTGTCAGCCTCTTGCTGGGCTCTAGTGGGTAAGGAATTGGGCTTTTGCTGGTGCTTGTAGCTTATACCAACTTCTAAGACCCCTTTGTCCTCCCCCCATCAGTTTTCCTCCTGCTGGCACCCATACCATTCAGATCATCATAGCGACCACAGGAAGGAGGGGTGATAGTCAAACTGCCATCACGCACTGCCTGAAAAAGTAGTAGTTATATATATTCTCCTAGGAGCCTGAGGTTTTGAAGGTCCTCTAACTGCTCCAATGACATATGCACTCATGCTCAGTCCGTGGACACCCTTCAGATTGATTGTTCAGCCTGGGTAGCTAAACAACCCCATTCCACTGGTTAACCTTCAGGTTGGGTCTGGATTAGCTGCTCAAAGCTTACTCAACCATGGGATAACCTGCTCATTTTGAGCCTTTTCAGAATGTTTCTGGGAAATTGCCAAATAGCCTGGCAAGAAGTAGTTGGCTGGAGTAGTTTCTGGGGAAGACTCAGCCAAAGAAGTCACCCAGGTTTTAAGCCAAACTGTGTAAATACTATAAAGAAAATTTTTTTTTTCAATTTGCCACCAGATAACTTTAAATAGTAGCCACATAACTCAGTAGTTTAAAATGAAGTACTTACTAGTTGAATGGAACCTCTTCAAGATGCATCTCCAAATCTTTTCTGCAATTTAGGCCTACTGGCTCTTTACCTCGCTTTGGTTGTGGTGGGAACAACTGGTTACCATCCAGATGATAACGCTTTGTCTTCTTGAAAATGGCAATTAAATCACTCATCTCCTCTTCCCTGGGATGTTGTGAGATTATGTCAGTGCCATGTCTAGAGCTCCCTGAAGATAAATAGTACATAAATACAGTTTGCTATCAATTTATCATCAGGGTAGGCAGGAAATTCAGTTGACAGTATTTTCATCTCTGCTGAGAAGTAGCTGATGTATATTCAAGACTACACCTTCCACCTACCAATTCTAAGTCACTGCTGTTCTTTAGGGGATTCTGTTTCAGGTTTCTATTCCTGAAGGTGGAAGATGTTAGGAAGTGGATTGGACAATCTAAGTAGTGATAATAGCTCAGACTGTACTAGGTGGGCACTTGACTTACTCTGACTTACTTGTCACAGCAGCTCTGGGAGGTGTGAATATTCCCCATATTACAGATGGAGAAACAGCTTAGGGAATCTGCCCAAAGTCACCTAGCTAGCAGGAGATGGGAGTACGGGAGCACTGCTAAATCAGTCGATGTGCATTTCTTGTCTCATTTGATCCTTGCAAGACCATCAAGAGAAAGATATTATCCCCCTTTAAGAGATGAACAAACTGGGACTCGGAGGAAAATTTGTCTCTGGTGCCACATTGCGAGTAGCAGACATGGGTACAAACAGCTACGTTCTTGCACCAGACTACAGGGCACATGGCTGGTGCTCTGTCAGCAATTCAAAAAGAGGTTTTGAAATCTGTTGACATCCAGTTACATAAATCTGCCCCGAGCTAGGATTTCCCTTCATTCTTTAGTATTAGAAATTTTTTGATGTGTCTTAACATCTGTCTTTAGCGTTATGACTTGTTTCCTCTGTTAGGCTGTCTGACAGTCATGAAAAGGCAATCCAGGGTAATCCACCCAAGGAAATGTCATTATTTTCCCCTCGCTAAATGTTCAGGACATGATTGCCTTTACTTATGGTCATTTACTCCGAAATGAGAAAGCTCCATCTCAGCTATTTGATGCAGAGTAAATGTGGTAGAGAGTGGCATTCAACAAGTCCAGAAAGGTGGGTGCAGGAAAATACTAACATTTGCTGAGCCCTCTGGGTAGATGTGACTTTTTTCAGCATGCCATTTCAGTCACAGATTCTCAAGCTGTTACCAACCCAGGCGTCACCGGCGCCTGCGTCACCCTGACCTTTATTTTTACTGGGTCTCTTTCTTCTGATGTTAACAATCACTATATCTACCATCTGAGCTAGGGCAAGAATAATCAAGATATTTGTGGTCCGTGGGGAGAAAGAACCCAGTTTAAAGTGGAAGAAACTGATTAGAAAAAAGAAAATGAAGAAAGTTGACGAAACTAACATTCCTGCCCCTGCCCCTTTGTACCCCACCCCACCCTGATTAGCATTTCAAAGCCTCCCAAATGTTTTGATGTTTTCGCCTTCCTTCTTTACTCACTGTAATTTGTTCTAATACTTTACCTAACTAAAGTAAGCTCAATTCGATGGAGTGAATTCTAACCAAAACATGAATTGTCATTTGAAAAACTTTTATGTACCACATCTTTGACCTCTTATAAAAGTGTGTAGAGCTTTTACAAGATAACATAACTTTTATACACTCAATATACATAGAAGAATATTCTCATTTAGAAGGAGATAAATTAGAGTCAGTAGTGACCAAGAAAATCTTCAGATGGAGCAATAAGGAGCTCAGAGGAGGCCTGGAAAAAGGCAGGGGTGTTTTAAAATATTGTAAACAGTTATTCTATTATTTATAGAATAAAATTAGCCCAATGACACATTCTAAGTATGGCCTCAGTTATTCCACCAGCCAGAGCTAAAGACACAGTAAATAAATAACACGTGTGCTCAATTGCAATGAATCAGGACCTGTCATAGTTGCTTTGGATAAGATTATAAGAGGTAGTAAGTTAACTACTCATACTAAGTTCTCAGCTGCTAAAATTATTCTAATTGTATAAAATGAAATTAATTTCCTTGGCCTCAGATTTAATTCGCTATGTTTAAACAGACCCCCCTGCCAACAATTCAGCAGCCTGCTCTCGGTCAGAACTGAGAAGCTAGAGTCTGGTGACTGTGGTTCAAGCTGCTGGAACTGCCTCCCAGGCAAGTTACTTCACGTGGGTGTGCTTTTGTTTCCTCTTCTGTGAAATGGGGTTAATGTCAGTATTTAACTCATAGCACAGTTGTCTAGATTCAATGAGTTAATGTATATGAAGTATTTAGAGTGCTTAATACATTTCAGTTGTTTTCATTAATGTTTCTAAAATATTTGGAAACAATATTTTGTCCAGAGCAAAAAAAAAAAAAATAAATCTAAAAAATAAAACTAGTCAAATGTAATATTATACTAGATGTAAGGAAATGAATCTGCCTAAGTAGGAACTAATGTGCCTTTCTCTCCTTTTGAAAGCCAACAAAGACAAATCATTGGGGACTTAATGTCTCACAAGCAGTGTTTCCTACATTTATTAATTTGTTTATTTTGCTTAGCAAATCAGAGTAACCAGACTTTATATTATTAAGAACCCTCTTTGGTTGGTTATGAATGTTTCTAAGTAGTTCTCAAAACTTGGATCGGACCCAATGATCCATCTGGCCAAAGGCCTGAGGACAGATTCCCAAAGAATAGCTGTGAAGGACTCTGTCTTGAGCTAATTTATTGGGTTCTCAATAAATATGTTGACTATTGTAGCTGTATGGAAGATAGGGAATTGGTTGCTGTATAGGGGAAGAAAAAAAAATTTTTCCATCTACCCAGGTCCTATAAATTAGACTGACAAAAGGCATTAACAAGAGAAAACCAAACAGAAGTTTATTGACAAGTGCATTGTGCGTACACATGGGAGCACCCAGAGAGTGCTCCCATGAATGAGTGGTTAGAACTGGGCTTACGTAGCATTTTAACAGAAAAACAATAAATTTTTAGAGAAGTAACAAGACAAAGGAAAAGGACTTTGAGCTTCCTAGGGGTGGCGAATTATGGGAAGGCAAATATGTGGGGGAAACTAATGGAGGATACTGGCTAGTTTTAGCAAAGTTTGTATTGTGAGTCCTCTGGTGCTCTCTCCGAGCTGTTAAGTGTCTAAAGTTGTCTCCAGTGATCAACTTTTATCCTTTCTGGTAGAGAGGAAAGACAGGACACTTTTACAAATTCACATCCTGCTTTTAGGCAAATGGGGTGAGGAGGGGGCATGCAGAGAGCTTTTCTTATATCTGCTTCCTCCCAGTTGCCTTCAGCATACCAAAGAGGCATGTTTTGGAATGGTGTATTCCACTACCCTTTGATAGCTGATCAGTAGTTTGTATTTCTTTTTGGTTAACTTGAAACTTATACTAAGACTGGTCATTGGAGCTGAAAGTATTCAACCTTTTCTAATCTATTCAAGATGATGAAAAATCATCTCTATGTTCAAGAATAGTTGGTCACTGCTTCCTTTAAAGAATTTGTATATGAGTGTACCCTATTTTTAAAATACCCGATTCATAAAATGTTAGGTTTACAGAACAGATGACTAATGGGATATTCATTTATAAAATAAAAAGTATCTTTCCTTCTTGCACTCAGAAAAAAAATGGGTTATACACAATGTTTAGAAAATACATCTGTTGGTTATAGCAAAGCACTGTTACAATTTAAATAGAATGTTTATTTTAAAAGTACTCTCCTTCCAGGCTTACATTAAGCATCTTCGTCTATTCATTGATCCCTTTGCCAATCAAAGAAGAAAAAAAAAAGTAAATAGAGCTTTTACAAGATAACACAACTCATACAACCTTTCCATTGCATTTTTAACTCCGCCAGTCCCAATCCATACTTAGATGTAAACGACAGTGAGATGTAAAGGGTTATCTGAGAATCTGTGAGATCTCAAGTTTACCTGAAGGTTCAGCTCTTGATATATTACATTTTAGAAACAGACCATGAGATATGCAGAGCTTAAATATAGCGGACTTCTACTGTTTTATTATGTCAAAGATCGACCCTCCACTCTACCCACTGTTTGTTTTAAAGGTCCCCTTTAGAATTCAGTTATACCAAAAAAGAAGGAGGGTGAGAATGGGGAGAGTGGGGTGCAGAATAATTTAGGGAGATTGCTCAGGCCATTTCATTCATCTCTTCAAGAAATCATCTAGCCCATGCCTTACATAAACTAGGTAACGTGCTAAGTGCTGGAGTGAATCAGATGTACTTGATTCCTATCAAGAAAAAATGTAAACCATGCTGTTTTCTGTTCTTGCTGCAGCCTCTTCTTCCTGCCTCCATCTCTGGGCAGGTACCATTCTGCAGAGGTGCAATTACCAGAGGGAGAACAGACAAAGAACACAAGTCCTCAAAGAATCCAAGGGTAGTGGCACAGTGAGACCTGCACTTCTAATCAGCCCGCAATCTCTCCACGTACCCTTTTATTCCTCCCCGCTTCTCCCCTTCCTCTATACTCACATGTTGGCATTAAAGGACACAGCTTGTACTTGTTTGCTTATCCTTATGTAGTCTTCTAAGTGTTCTGATGTCTTTTTTTTTCTGATTTCAAAAGTAACACATGTTCATCATTACGTAAAAGTCAAGTATTACAGAAACGCATGTCCTTTGAAAACATGCCACTCCACCCCTCAAAATTCTGAAAAGAATTTGCTTTTAATTTAGAGTAAAAAGCAAAGTCTTTAAAGGGCCTACTGATTTGCATACTACCCTTACTTCTCTGACCCCGTGTCCTCCAGTTCTGCCTTACTTACTGGAGTTCAGTGTCATAGCATTCCAGCTTGCCTGCACTTCAGGGCCTTTGCACAGCTGTTCCTTCTGCTGGAATCCTCTCCCCATATCTGCATGGCTTCTGCCTTAGTCAGCTTGGGCTGCCATTACAAAATACCATAGGCTGGGTGACCTAAACAGCAAGAATTTATTTTTTCACAGTTCTGGGGGATAGAAGTACAAGATCAAGGTTCTAGCCAATTTGATTTCTGGTGAGAACTGTCTTCCTGGCGTACTGACAACAGCCCCTTGCTACATCCTCACGTGACCTTTCCTCAGTGCAACCTCATGACCTCATTTGACCTCATTTAACCTCAGTTACTTCCTTAGAGGCTCTACCTTCAAATACAGCCACACTGGGATTAAGTCTTTAACATAGGATTTGGGGAAGGACAAAAACATTCAGTCCATAGAAGTTTCTTCCTATTCTTGTTGACATATCACCTTCTTAGACAGGCTTTCTCTGGCCTCCTCTTAAAAACACTGATATATTATATCTCACAATTCTGTGAGTCAGCTGGGTTCACCCAGGCATCCATGAGCTGCAATGATCTGGCAGTTCGTTGGTGACCACAGGGTACAAGATCGCCTCACCCGTATGGCTTGTCTTCAGTGCTGCTGTTGACATGGTCTCTCTCCGTGGAATATCTAATTCTTTTGCAGTTTAGTCAGGGTTTCCTCACACAACAGCATGAATGCTTCGAAGGGCAAGAGTGGAGGTTTCAAAGCCTCTCAAGGCCAGGGCTCCTGACGAACGAGTCAGAAATAGCAGAGTCTGTTGTGAGTGGGCATGCACACAGGCCGGTATGATTTATCAGAGGCCAGGACTGGCACTATCTGACGCACCATCCCATTTAAAATTGCAGCTTCATCCTTACTTTTTTCTTTATTATCCATGGCTAGCAAATTACAAATTCTATACAAGTAGATATTTGTCTGTTTTCATTCACTGACGTATCTCCATTGCCTAGAATAGAACCTGCTTGTGTTAGGCACTTCATAAATATTCGTTAAGTGACTGAGAACATTAATCTGAAAATGTTTTCTAAAATCCTTCCTCTTTAATAATTTTATAATTTTGGATATGCTTTTACCGTTAAAAGGCACTTTACCACAAAATTATCTCATTTTGCTTTTCACAATAACCTCACAAGGTAGGCAGGATAAGTATCGTTACACCCACTTTATAGATGAGGAAACTGATGCCTAGAGACAGTGAGTGACTTGCCCAAGGTCACACAACTAATAAGAAGAGATCTCTTATTTCATGTCCCAGGCTTTCTATCAGCCATCATGCAAATTTCCTAGTGAAATGCACTCTCTGACTCTTCCTCTACAGGGCTTTGTGCTTGGGGAACTCTGTTGAGTAAGTAGTTTTGGTTACACAACTGGCTCCAGGCCCTGGGGCCAAGAGGGGAAGCATTATTTCTCTGAAATCTCCCCATGGGGGTTAAAACCTAAAGGTCACAATGATCCATAGCTGTCAAGACAATGAAAGGTAAGGTTGCCAGGACCTATCTTTATAGACCTTGCCCAGGACTGCACTGTACTGTTTGTATAAAGTTAAACTTTAAAGCCATGTGTCTAACCAGTGGTTGGTTGCCAGGTTATTCTAGTCTGTATTAAGCATCGTTTTGAGCCTGTAGGGAAAAAAAACAATCTCCTCTCAAGCTCTGAGCTGCCGTTTCAGTCGGAGAAGTTTTGATTAACGAGCAAATCTTAATATTAAAGGGAAATGACACCCGATGGAGAAAGTTCTCAGCTCTGTATATTGAAATGTGTTTTGATGCTTTTATGGGTGGAGCAGAAGCCTTGTCTCCTTTATGAAAAACCTCTTGAGAGACCACTTGCAGAATATAGCAATTTTCAAGTTAAAGAATTTACTTTTAAAACACAAAGTTTTATCTTTTCTGCCTCATTCTTTCTCAACTCGTCACAATGTTTTTAATTTGCTCTTTAATGTCATTCTAAGTAAAGGAAAATTAAAATTTTAGATTACTAGCATAAATTTTACCATTCATTGTTATATTGTGCAATGTCCATTCTAAATGTAAATGTAAGAGCAATAAATTCATATGCAGAATTAGCGAAATTACACAATTTGTATTTTGTAGCTCAGACATGCATATGGATATTGTTCTTACCAGTCTAGTGGAAATGCTGCACAGAGCTATTTTTTATTTCCTCGGTCAATAGGCACACATTCTACCAACACTCTACATTCAGTTTACTGATGAGTAAGGGAAGATTTGAAAGGAAAAGAAACTTTGAGTTGCCATCTTTCCCTTTCTTTCTGTCAGTCTTTTCAGGAGGAGAAATGGCTAATACAGGGAAGTAACACGAATAAGAAAGAATATAATGGGATTCTTTAGTTATCTGTTAAATAGCTAACATTTACATTTAGAGCACCACTATGTTCTGCATTCGAATCAGATTCTGGTTCAAACAGAAAGCAGAGTCTCAGGGCTGAGGGTACGTCCTCCCCTCCCCTTCCTCCACCATAGATAAAATTCACTGACCTCACATTTGGCTGGAGTCTTTCTAAACTTTCAGGCATTACTGGGGGTCCACGGGAATTCTGTGCTCATGGGACATCGAGAATTCTATATGCAGATACAGCAGCAAGAAAGAGTAGACAATCATTAATCTCCTCTGCTTACACACTGCTCCCTTGTCTCATCAGCATGCTCGTAAAATTGAAATGCAAAGATAAAGTTATCAAAAGTCTCAGGATGGCAACCACAGAGCATTAAATCAAGGGTGATGTGTCTGTACAGGTCTTGCATTTTCAAAGCCGGCTTTGCTGCTTGCTCTATACACAAAGGGGAAGGACAGCTTGCCTCAGGAGATATGACACACACCCTTCTGACTGTACTCTCCATTGTCCTCACCTAGCAGTGGCCATCTTTGGCCAGGAGAGTGTTAATGTTTGTTTATGCAGTTACCTATCCTGAAAGAGATCAGGAAAGGGAGCCATTCTTTTATTAACTTATTCAACACACAGGTATTGATTGCCTACAATGTGCCATGCACAAACTCCTGATGTTTAATTATTCAATTTGACTTTTAATACAACCTTGGGTTTTATGGTCCAAGTCTCCTAAAAATAGAGGCAACCTATCCCTAGTATGATTGCTGAGCATTCAGATTTTTTTTTTTTTTTGCAAATTCATGTCCTTAGAATGCATCATGTCTCCCTCCAAGGTACGCCAGGCAGAGGTTGGCCCGAGCACAATTAATAAATTTTAAGGAACATTTTTATTCTTAACAATTATTATTTTTCAGCAATATTTCTTTCTGATTAACTGCTTTTATATATTAATTTCTTTTGTGTGTGTTTGTTAACTTTTTATTGTGGGAAATTACAAGAATGTACCAAAGTGGAAAGAATATTATAATAGACTCTCAGAGCACCTTGTTTGACTTAACTATATAAATTTATGACCAGCATTTTTTCATCTGTAATATACCTCTACATATTTCCCCTAATTATATTTTTAATTGTTCCCATTTTTATTTGGAAAAATTTCAAATCTTTAGAAAAGTTGTAAAAATAGTATAAGAACACCCATATATTCTTCGCCTAGGTTGCACAATTTTTAACATTTGCCTTACTTTCTCTGTTTCTCTCTCTATACACACACACATACACACATATTTACACATATGTGTATACAAAGGACATGTATTGCATGTATACATATAAGTGTGTATGTGTACATGCATACACAGTGATATGCTGAAAAAAGTTTAACAACTGCTCTTAGGCTGAGGTGGTGAGGAAGAGTCCTAGTTTGTAGTGTTTGCTGTCTTCTGTGGTATCTAAATACTTCCACAATGGCTGAGTTCAAGCTACCAACAGTTTAGTATTATATATAATAATTATATATGTGTATAACAACATAAAATATATATGGCGTTTAGTTTTTTTGTTTTGGTTGTTTTTGCTCGACCATTTGAAAGCATATTCAGATATTGTGATATTTCACCCTAAATACCTTAGCACATTTCTTTTAAGAACAAGGACATTATTGTGATCGCATTCAGGAAATATATTTAAATAAATATAATAAGTTATCTAACATAAAATCTGTAGCGGCCAGCCTCCAAGATAACACTCAATCTTCACTTCATGATTAGTCATACCCTTATGCAGTTCCCTCTCACTTTGAATCAGGACTGGTTGATTAACTAATAAAATACAAAAAAATGGAGGTGATTGTTTGTGGTTTCTAAGGCTAGGTCATATGGGGCATTGCAATTTCCATCTTGGTCTCTTGGATTGTTCATTTTGGGGGATGCCAGCTGCTGTGTAGTGAGGATACCCAAGCAACCACATGAAGAGGAGCCAACTTGCCAGTTCTAACTTAGCCCTTTGAATGAATCATCTTGGAAGTGATGCCGCCCCAGTTAACCCTTTAGATGGCTGCAGCCCTAGCCAACATCTCAGTACAATGTCTTAAGAGACTCTTTTAAGAGAACTGTTGAATCTAACTACTCCCAAATTCTTGATCGAAGAAATTATGAGAGATGAAATGATAATTGTTCTTTTAAGCGACTATATTTTAGAATGATTTGTTATATAACAATAATTAGTGCACAGTTCATATACAAATGTCTCAAAAAAACATTCTTTATTTTTTTGACCCAGAATCCAATCAAGGCTCATGCATCTCATTAAGTTGCCATGTGATTAATTTTCTTACTCTAATATTATGAGATAATAGAAAATTTATATATGGGTCTCTGCCCTCTGTCCCTCACATGGGGCTCCTATAAACCTTGTAAATTCCTAAGTAATACAAACACTAGGAGCATCTTTTATCATACTGTTGTGACTCTGGGTGGGCTCCTGGATAGGGGCAAGTTATCAAAAAGACCAAGCCATAATTAGAAGCTCTGAATTTTAAGTTCCACTCTCATTCTCCAGAGAGGTGAGAGGGGCTTGGAAATGGAGCTAATGACTGATCATGCTTACAAGAAGAAGGCTCTATAAAATCCCAATCATATGAGGTTTGGGTAGGTTCCAGGTGGATGAACTCATCTACCTATCTATCTACTGGGAAGGTGACATACTCCAACTCCACAGGGACAGAAGCTTCTAGACCCTCCCAGAGCTCACCCTATTTATATCTTTGTCTGGCTGTTCATCTGTATTCTTAAATCATATCCTTTAATAAACTGGTAAATGTAAGTGTTTCCCAATTTGCTAGAACAGCTCATAGAACTCAGGGAAACACTTACGTTTATTTCCAAGGGGGAGGATATCATAGGAACCTTGGATTCATAGCCAAGAAGATTAGAAGTTGTGGGTACCTGGGGCCTTCCTACTTGTGATTGGCATCTGAAGTAGAATGGGGGGCAGTTATGGGATTGAGCCCTTAACCTGTGGGATCTGACACTATTTCCAGGCAGACAGTGTTGGAATTGAGTAAAATTGTAGAACATCCAACTGATGTCACAGAAAATTGCTTGGTGTGGGGAAAAACCTCATGCATCCGGTGTCAGGAGTACTGTGAGTGTGGTAAGAGTGTGAGAGTAAAGGAAAAACCCAGAACTGAGGATTTTAACTACACAGATGTTAACATACTCTATCCTTTTGTTGTTGTTGTTGTTGTTGTTGTTGTTGTTGTTGTTTTGAGATCAAATTGTTACCTTTATTATTGATAAAGTTGATATTGGAGCTCTTTCCTTCTTAATGGCTACTAATTGGTGATGTGTTCCAGGCAGTACAATAGAAAATATAAAGCTTCAATCTTCAGTATTTTACAAGTTCAAGAAAGTGAGAAACTAACAGGATTCACATTATGGGGAGCCCAATATGCTCTTTTTTTACTTGCCTCTATAGTCCTATCCTATGCGGTCCTTTGCAATGCCATTTCATTTATAATAATCTCATCGTCCACAGCCAGCTTTCCTTCTTTCCTTCCTGTCATCCATCCTTCCTTCCTTCCTTCCTTCCTTCCTTCCTTCCTTCCTTCCTTCCTTCCTCTTTGCTTCCTGCCTTCCTTGCTTCCTTCCTAATTCAATTAGGATACTGCAAGTGATTTGTGCCAAAACTGATTTGACGCATAATTTTTCTGGCTGGTAATTAGGTCAGAAAAACCCAGATAAACATAAATCAAAACTTATTCTATTCTATTGTCTCTTTGATCATTAAGTTACATATAGATTTGAATATTCATTCATCTATCAAATGTCTATTGATGAGCTACCCTAGGTTGTAAAAGAGTGTGAGCAATGCAAATGTAGCCCCTGCTTTCATAGAACTTGTACTCTACTGGGGAAAAACAATAAAGATATTAGTTAACAATTGATATCTACAGTTAATTGCCATGAGAAAAATCAAATACATGGTGTAGTACAGAGTGATTTGGGAAGCTAATTTAGACTGAGGGTTGGCTAAGCCTGAGAAAGTGACAATTAAGTTGAGACCTAAGCTAGACCTTCTCAAATTATAACTTGCATATCAATCACCTGGGGGACTCGTTGAAATGTAGTTTATGATTTAGTAGGTAAAAGACTGAGCCTGAGATTTTGCATATTTTATAAGACTCCAAATGATATTTATGCTGCTAGTTCAGAGAGCTCTTATTGGATAAGAAAGATAATGAAAAGAATCAAGAGGAGAGATTTCCAGGCAGAGGAAACACAATTGCATAGGTGCTAAGGTGAGAAAAAATTTGACATTTGGGTCAGAGAAATACCATTTTATAGAGGCTGGGAGTACTGAGTGAGGGATGAAGGGTATGTAATAAGGTCAAAAATGTAGGCAAATCATGTAAGACCTTATAGGCCAAAGTTTTCAGCATGATGAAAAATATTTAAAAATTTCAAGGTGGGAAGGAGTAACACGACCATATTTAAGTTCTTGAAGATCAACCTAGCAACTATGGGAAGAATGAATTTTAGGGGAGTAAGAGTGAAAGGAAAAGGGATTGTGGGAGACCAGAGTAGTACTCCTGTGCGATATGTTGGTGGCTTAGACCAGGACAGCAGTAATGAAGATAGAGAGGAGCAGAAGACTAAGATTACAATTTAGTGGCAGAGCCAATGAGATAAATGGATAAATTGGATATAGAGAAGGTGGAAGAGAGAAATCAAAGATGTCAACTAGATTTATGTTTTCGTCAATGAGATGTAAATTTTAAAAACTTGTATTTTTGGTAAATGGAAAAGGGAAAATCATTAAGAATGACTCTAACTTGTAAAGCATCTGTTTTTATGTGTGCTGATGCAAGTTTTATGTAGAATCTGACATTAGGATGAAGGTTAAAGGGCAAATGTGTCTGAAAATTTAGAATCGTTTGGTAATATATTATTTTTTTGATAAAAAAGTACCCTGACAAATGACGAAATTTCTCTGGCAAAAAAAAAAAAATGTTTTGCATTATAATGCAAGTTAAATAGATATTTTTGCCTAAGCCTGGAATTTTCCAATGGAAGAATTTCTTAGAACAGAGATGGATGGAAAGTTAGGGTATTTCTGAAGACCCATTAGACAAATAGTAGCATTTTGCTCTCAAAGATTGCTCCCTTTGGGGTTCCCGTGAATGACTTCTGTCATATGGAAGTGTCTAGGAAAAAGTTACATTTTTTAAAATCCAGCTGGAGCCTCTAACACATTTTTTGGGTACCATTAATATGCCCATATTCCCAGTCGAAAGAGTGATTAAGATTGAATTATTATCATTCAATCCTGTTTTCCCTTTCGAAGTAGTATTTTTCCTTGAAGAACTTTCTTTGTCCCTGTCAAGGTTAAGTGAAGTTACTATTGAAGGAAGGAAGAGAAGGAATTTGGAATGCTTTTCTAAAAAATATGAACCCCCATGACTTATCTCATGAGAATCCCTGATAGGACTCAAGGTTTTTAGGATAAATCATTTTGGGAAATGTTTTCTTCCTTTGCTGTTAGGTTGACATGGCAAAAGAAATAATACTCTTTGTGTCAACCTTTGTTCTAGCATGATTTTTCAAAGCGAGGTTGTAGAAACCATGGGAATTTCTCTCTAAATGATACAAAATTGCATTTTCACCATCCAATACTGCACATAGCAGATATTCAGTAGACGTTAATTGAATTACGATGAATTCCAAGAATCTTCTAGAAGTCTTAGATGGGTTGCTTTCATCTTGCTGATAGTGAGCTGGAAGTGGAGGGGGAGAAACTGAGAGTCTAGCTTCTAGGCAAAAAGACACATGATTAGAAATCTCACTATTTCCTTTGAAATTGAAGATGTCAGTTTCTTAAGGACACTTTACAGATCAAGGCCCTGTACTCATAAACATTCCCTTTGCAATTATCTTCCTAATTCTACATGTGAAGGTCTAAGTTTCTATTCACTGCTGTGGCAGGATAAGCATAGATCCTCCGAACCCCGACTCCATCTTTGGAGAAATTTGGGGACCAACAAATTCCATCGTAAGAAGTAAATAAACATACTTGACTTAGGAGGGACCTTTGCAATAAAATAAATCCAGGAGGGAAACAAAAACTACCCCAATAATTTCTGAGTTTTAATAATAGAGTCAGGCAAAGAATATGTTACTAGCCTGAAAAATACTTTGCTCCTGTGTTACTGGCCTATGTTGAATACTGACCATAGAGAAACATTTGTCTTCAGGTAATTCAAGAGGAAACTTGCACCCACCAGCAGCCTTCACTGTCTGAGAGTGAAATGCATTGAAGGTACACCAAGGGTTCTGCTACAGGACCAATCCACAGTTCTCTCTTTAGAGCAGCTGCAGGCTGGATAGAGAAAATCTTCCATAAACATTCAGCTGAAACCCAAGGCATTAATTTTTACAGTTTCCATATTTTGCCTTTTCCAGAGTGTCAAACAGTTGGAATCAGACAGTATGTATGAATGTACCACCGTTGATTTATTCATTCACTTATTGAAGGTCAGAGAGAAAGAACATGTGTGGTTAGTTGTGTGTTTAACGAGCTCGATTGCTTCCAAGTTTTTGCAATTATGAAAACTGCTACAAACATGCACATACAGGTTTACATGTGGACACAAGTGAATTTTCAGCTCATTTGGGAAAAGCCAAGGAGCATGATTACTGGATCATATGATATGTTATTTTTGTAACAAACTGCCAGTCTTCCAAATGACTGTACCATTTTGCATTCTCGCCAATGAGAGTTCTTGTTGCTCCACATCCTTGCCAGCATTTTGTGTCTTCAATGTTTTAGATTTGAGCAATCCTAATTGATATGTGGTAGTATTTCTTTATTGTTTTAGCTTGCTGCTCCCTTACGGCATATGCTGTTGAGCATGTTTTCATATGCTTATTTTCCATCTGTGTTCCTAAGGGACAAATTCTCTGAGTCTCTCTTATGAAGAAACTTCCTGTGAAGTATTTCTTCTAGAGAAACCCTTACCCTCTAGTTTCCCCTTTCCTCACTTTTCAGGCTTATTCTTTGATGTGTTACCAGACTAATTTTTGCATGTAGGACACTGAAGAAAAGATTTTCTGAAGTTTATTAGTGTATATGTTTTTAAAGGTGAAATTTTAGACCATTTATGAAAATTTGAGAAATAAAATGTCACTTACCCCAAGGGTCCTTTAATGTGAGTGTGTCAAGTACTCTAACACCATGACTCACATCATGACTTTTTTTCTTAGTTTTCCACTTCTTCAAATACTCTCTACTAGTTCCTCCGGGCCATTATCCTTATTCTTGTTTTACCACCACCCACCCTTTTAAACTATGAGTTGGCATTTTAATGTACAATTTTACAAAACATTAGATAGAGCCCATCGTAATTCCCCAGTTTTCTCTACGTTCATCTCAACTGTTTCTTCTCTGGCCAGAAAGAATTGGAGGAATTTATGGACTTAAGTTCACTACCAATTCTTGCCTCCTAAGTTAAACCAGGCTTCATTGCTGTGTCTTATCAGCTCCTTATCAGTCTTCCTATAGCAGTTTCAAATCCTTGCCGTATTATCTTAAGTCTCAGATTTATTTCCAGCACCCTCATTTTTTTCAAGATTACTGTCTCTTACTTCACGAAGAAAAAAGGGGCCATATCTTCATTTTATCTCCTTTTGACCTTAGAAATAGCCTTTGTTCTTTTTTGTATTTTGACTTTTGTTACTTTCCCTACTTCAACCTCTTATTTTCTGTCTCAGAGGGAAAAAAAATATATCACTTACTTTTGTCCTTTATTCCTTTCTCTTCAGAATCTGTTTCCATTCTCATTAAGCCATCTTACAAAAGTTTTCCAAATCAGTCTTCTAGAAAGAAGACTTTTCACATATCTGTCCAGGTTAGAAAACTCAAGGAAAAAGCTCTCCATAGTCTGTACTATAGGACAGATGCCGGGGTTTTATCTCTGACTTTCAAGGCCATCTATTATCTAGTGCCAAGCTAACATTCCCGACACCAATCTCTCCCCACCCCCCTTTCCGTCCTCTGTCTTTTACATATATCATTAGGGTGTTGTTTTTAAATTAGATGTTCATCTTAAATTCCAGTTTTCTCCATAATCCTTAGAACTAGACTAAATTTTTCTCTTGTGTTTCTTTGCTAGACTGTTTTTTTGGCATTAGGTAGATGTTTCTTTGTATTATTATTCATCTTTTTATGGCCAGGTTCTTTTCACCAGCTAGATCGCAAACTTACATCAGAGACTATTTCTCTCATACTTCCTTGAGGACAAAGATCTTGAATATTACACATAATTTTTTCTAAGACAGACTTAAAATTGGTCCTGGTAGTTCTTCACTGCTAACCTGTTTCCTATTAGTTGTTATTGAAATTATTCTTTAAACTTTTATTTTACTGAATGTCAGTGGAAGTGGTACAGGTTCTAGTTTTGCCTTAGATGCCCAAGGCAATTTGTTGAAACAAGAAACAATGTCTAAAACATAAACATCTGCCAGCCATGAACCAAATACACAGAAAAGACCAAGAATAAGAGACATTAAAAAATATCTATTCAGTAAGTTTAAAATAATATGTTTTCTTAGAATAGATTCTGTTCCTTTTCATTTCACTCAGTATTTCTATTAACATTTAAGAGTACCTATTGACTATAGTAGATTTCTTTGGACTGGAGATAAAGTTTTAAATTAAAAAGAAACAGTCTTGGGGAGGTGGGTAAAAAAAAAACTGTCTCTTGCAGAATGAAGAACACCGAGATTGTTTGAGTGTAAAACTAATCTGAAAGAAACAGTAACTTTTTAATTTATACAGATACTTTCTTTTGATGGACCTACCAATATGTCTACGATAGAAACCTCATTTTATTGAATAAAAATCTCTATAGTATTTAAAAAGTATGATACATACTCTATTAGGTGCATGTGATAGACTAAGATAATCAGACATGATCTGGACTTTCAAAACACTTATGTTCTAGTAGAATAGATAATGTATGTATGCATATAATTATAATACAAGATTTAAAGTGTTACTATAAGATTTAGAGTGTTAAATGTCATTAGAAGGTGCAGATAAGCTACTGGGGAATAGAGAGACTAGGAACATTGCTTTCAGCTCCAAGAATCTAAAAGACATTGTGGATAGATAACATGTCATTTGAATGGAATTATGAAGACTAGGTAAGACTTGATAGGAATGTAAATCAGGATAGGCTTCGTTATGCAGCACACACATATACACAAATCCTAAATTTTTAATGAATTAACAAATTGATTTCTCATGTGAGTAACATGTCAATACAGGTTGGCAGAGCAGCTCTACTTCATAGTCACTCAGGGACCCAAATTGATGGTGGTTTTATTCCAACATATGTGGTCCAAGGCACTGCAGCAGGAAATGTGCCAAATTGCAGAATGGCTTTTCAAATCATATCTGGAAATTTACACACGTCAGTCCAGCTTACATTCCACAGATTATGTCGTTAAAACTAACTTGAGGAAGCCAGGGAATATAATGCTTTCATGTGCTATCATAGTTCGAAGGCCTTTCTGATATTTGAAGCAGCATAGAAGAATTCTTGGAGAAAAAGAGTGTATGTACAATTTGTATGGAGAAAACCACATAATAGTTTGAAAAGCAGTAATTGTTCTAATAATAGTTGCAAATATATTTTTTAATGTTTTTGATGGACTTTTTTGAGGGAGCAGTTTTAGGTTTATAGAAAAATGGAAAGTATAGAGCTCCCATTTGTCCCCTCATTCCTGTTCCCACCCTTATTATTAACATCTTACATTGTTATGGTACATTTGGTACAATTGATGAGCCAATATTGATACATTATTATTAACTAAACTCCATAGTCAACATTAAGATTAACTCTGTGTTATGTATTTCTATGGGTTTTGGAAAAAACATATCTACTATTACAGGGCCATACGGAATAGTTTCACTTCCCTAAAATCTGCTGTGCTCTACTATTCACCCTTCCTTCCCTCCCTCTCCCTAAACCCCTGGCAACCACAGTGTGTGTGTGTGTGTGTGTGTGTGTGTGTGTGTGTGTGTGTGTGTGTTTAGAGAGAGAGAGAGAGAGAGAGAGAGAGAGAAACCTTTTCATATTGGCTTCTTTCACTTAGTAATATGCATTTAAGGTTTCTCCATGTCTTTTCATGGCTTGATAGTCCTTCCTTCCTTCCTTCCTTCCTTCCTTCCTTCCTTCCTTCCTTCCTTCCTTCCTTCCTTCCTTCTTTCCTTCTTTTTACACTTAGGTTCACAGCAAAATTGACTGGACAGCACAGAGAGTTCCATTAAACCCCCTTCCCCTACAGATACACAACTTCCCCCACTAGTGACATCCCACACCTCAGTGGTACATTTGTTACAATTGATGAACCTATGCTGACACATCATTGTCACTCAAAGTCCATAGTTTAAGGTTCACTCTTGGTGTTGTACAGTGAGTTTATACATATGTATAATGATCTGTACCCATCACTACAGTATCATACAGAATAGTTTCATTGCCTTAAAAATCCACTATGCCCTACCCATTCACCCCTCCACCCCCTTCCCAACCCCCCAGTGGGAGAAGATGGGTGAAGATGGGTCTACGAGGGACACAGACTCTCCCCCATAACTAATTTAAGAGGAATATACAGGCAAGTAAATGACTCTCTAATCATGAAAGACAATATGACAAATTCACACTGATCCCCTCTTGAGTGCTAGCAAAGTCCATTCACATAGCAGGATAAGTAAAGGGCTCCTGAAACACCTGGGTCATGTGACATTTAATTATTATTACAAAGCTTTTTAAAAAGGATTTGTAGGTGCTGGGCACACTATGGTGCTGAGTATTCCTTCCACAAATGCTAATTAAATGCTGTTAGATGGCAGACTCTATGCTAAGTTCTGTGGAAATTAATTATTTTTGGTCTCCGACATTAAAGATTTTATCATATACTGGGGAAGACAACCATGAAGAGATGATTCATTTCAATTCAATTAGGTTGAAGAAAACCCTGGGGAATGCATCCAGTTAGTTCACCTAAGAGATGGTAAGGATCTGAGTAGATGCAGTGGTAAGAAAGATGATGAACTGGGAGAAGGAAGCTGAGTCTAAGAGACACTTTCAAAGTAGTTTCAAACAAGTTCAATAGGTAAGCAGGTAAGGTGGGAAAGGAGAAAAGATTAGGGGGAAGAAGAAGCTCTTGGGCTCCTGTTAGCTCTTTCTGACCTTGCTTATTTAATAAAAATAAAGAAGAAGTCTAAACGTCAGTATTGTCGAAGTGAAAGGAAGAACTGAGAAGTCCTCGGACTTGCTTTTGTCATCTCCTGCCCACATGATTATACTTGATTGAATTGACAGTTGAACTATTTTAAGCCTGGGGGCTTTTAATGCGGGTTCCAAGGCAAGCCAGAGTGAAATTCATCTCCAAGGAGTGTCAGAGCTGCCCCTTAGTGTCAGACCCTAGACTATCACAACTGAAAGAGTACTCAGCATGGTTAGGGTGGGGCAAGGGTCAGGGAGCGACTGCAGTCATGGCATCAGGGCTTTAAGTATTCTGTGTCATGAACGAGGGTGTTGTTTTGCCTTTTTGGATGAGTACATGTGTGTGTTGGACAGTTTGGAGATTCTGGCAGTCCTAGAAAGGGTGGGGCAGGGGACTCACCTCAGGGAAGGGAAGGAACAAAGAACACAGGCAGGGTAACTTGTCCAACACTAACAGATACACTGTTTTCCTCTTGCAAAAATGAAACAAATGTCAGATGAAGAAAATATGTTTGGTAGGACAATGAAGTGGTTGAGAATATGGGCTCCTGAGTCACATTGGCTGGATTGATCTCTACTAGCTCTGGAGGCCTTGGGCTGGTTACTCCAGCTGTCTGAATGCTTAGCAAGAGTCTGGCATGTAGTAAATGCTTAGTAAATGTTAGCTTCTACTAGTCTAAATAATCTGGGCCAGGAAAGGAAAATCAGAACAATTTTTCTGAACCTGAACAAGAAGCTAGGAAAAAAAATAGCTTTTAAAACAGCACTAGAGTATAACTCGTCAAAATTTAAACTTTGTGCTTCAAAGAACATCATCAAGAAAATAAAAAGACAATCCATTGAATGGGAGAACATTTTGCAAACCATATATCTAATAAGAGACATAGCAAAATATATAAAGAACTCTTATAATTTAATAATAAAAGGACACATAACCTAATTTTGAAAATGGGCAAAGGACCTGAATAGACTTTTCTCCAAAGAGAATATACCAATAACCAATTAACACATGAAAAGATGCTCAACATCTTTAGCAGAGAAATGCAAATCAAAACTATAAGAAACCACTTTACACACATTAGCATGTCTGTAATGAAAATGACAAAAAACAAGTGTTAGCAAGGATGTGAAGAAATTGAAACCCTTACACACTGCTGGTAGGAACATAAAATGCTGTAGCCACTTTGCAAAATGGTCTGGCAGTTCCTGCAAATGTTCAACAGAATTACCATACGACCCAGCAATTCTACTTCTAGGCATGTACCTAAGAGAAAAGAAAATATGTGTCTACACAAAAACTTGTATGTGGATGTCCATTAGCTGCATTATATAAAAAGCCAAAAAGTCCCAAATGACCCAAATGTCTATCAACTAATAAATGGATAGACGATAGAAGCTCTGTTCATCCCTCTGGTGACCAAATCTAAGTTGTGACGGAAACAAGGAGCAAGTAGCAAGGAAAAATCACCTGGGATCTAGATGAACAAGCCACATACTACTAGGGAGAAATCCAAGAAACCACCCTGCAACAGCAGAAGGTAGGACGGGGCGAGGACGCAGGGCTGCCAGGTCTCGAGTGGCTGAGTGACATGAAGGCTGTGGCATCCGCATTAGGCTCTTACAGGGATCACGTCTGTGAATGGATTTTCCTGGTGATGGACTTACTCGTTCTGAGCACCAGTGCCAATAGGGCTCCATGCAGGGGGCACCAGGGGCTTACAGGGAGACATTGTCAGAGCGAGGGCCCAGGAAAGATTCACTCTGTGCAGAAGTGCTGGCAGTATCCAATTGTTCCCTGTTGAGCGCTCCCTTCTACCAGTGCACGGATACAGTACCACCAGAGCTGTGATGGAATCAAACTGGATAACAGAGGTCACTCTGCCCAGAGGATTCCCTGAAACCTTGCCTCCCCTAACTCATGGCCCCAACCAAGCCACATTCAAGTGTATCCTCAGTGAGTCACTAGAGGCAGCTGGCCTCGGTTTCTAGTGTGGCCTTTTGAGGCAACTATAAGCAAAGCCTCTGTGGATTGCTTCCTGAATCTTAACAGGTGGTCCTGGAGGGATAGAGGCTTAGGCTAAGTTTGGCCTGCAGCTGAACCCCTCTCAGAACTGTGCCACCAGGCACCTACTTCACAAATCCACGCTAATAATACCGGGAGACTTAGGAGCTTTGCTTAGTCTATAGAAACAGACATGGAAAGGCAGACAAAATGGGAAGACAAAGAAGCAGAAACCATGTGAGAGAACAGAACAGAAATCCAGAAATAATGGAGTCAAGTTGTCTAACAGATGCAGAGTTCAAGACACTGCTTATAAAGATGCTCAATGAACTTTTGGGAAATGTAGATAAATTCAGCAAAGAGATAAAAAACATAAAAATAAAAATGGAAATTATCAAAGGGAGCCTGTCTGAAATGAAGAACACATTATCTGAGATGAGAAGTATATGAATGGGGGCAGGAAGGAATAAACAAAGTAAATAAAGAAAAGGGTCGAAGGCCCTATCTAGAGGACAGGAAAGCCCAAGGATACGGATACTCAATCAGAACGGCAAGAGATAAGATGCCAAGACTATAAAAATAATTTAAGGAGCATATAAGACACTATTAAGGGTTCAAATATCAGGCTGATTGGTGTACCTGAAGAAAAATAAGATGTTGAACAGCTGTTTGAAGAAATAATGATGGAAAACTTTCCAAACCTGGTAAAGGAAATAGACTTAAAACCCCAGGAAGCTCAGAGAATTACAAAAATCAGGGATCCAAAGAGGCTCACACCAAGACACATCATAATTAAAATGCCAAAGGTTAAATACAAAGAAAGAATATTAAAAGCAGCAAGAGAAAACAGATAATTACTTATAAGGAAATACTCATAAGACTGGTAGCTGATTTCTCAAAAGAAACTATGTAGGACAGAAGGGTTTGGCAAAAAATATTTGACAGGATGAAGACCTAGGATCTACAACCAAGGATACTTTATCCACCAAAGCTATCATTTAGAGTTGAAGGACAGGTAAAGAGCCTCCCAGACAAAAATAAGCTAAAGGAATTTATCACTACCAAGCCAGTATTACAGGAAATGTTGGAGGGACTTCTTTAAGAAGAAAAAATACAAAAGACTCACTTCAGATTAAAAGACACACACAGACTAAAAGGATGAGGATAGAAAAAGATAAACAATATGATTTCACATATATGTGGAATCTAAGGAATAAAAAGAACAAACTAATCAAATTTGGTGATGGATAGAGGGGAGGGGGATGTGGGGGCCTGGGAGAATGGGGTGAAGGGTTAAAAAAGTACAAAGTAGTAGCTGATGGATGGTCACAGGGATGGGGAGCACAGCACAGGGAATGCAGTAAGCATTAATACGTTGGCTAGTTGGAGGGTCAGGGGAGGGAGGGAGAAACTAGGGGGATCGTTTTACTAACTATATAGATATCTAACCACTTACTATATACTTGTAACTAATTAAAATAAATAAATTTTTAAAATCTTTAAAAATAAATAAATAAATAAATAAAAATGGATAAAGAAACTGTGTTCTATTCATACAATGAAATGAAATATCATTTGGCAGTAGAAGAAAATGAAGCATTGTTATATCTTGCAATATGTATGAGCCTTGAAAATATTATTCTTAATGAAGAAGCCAACCACAAAAGGACCACATTTTGTATAATTCTATTTATATGGATTGTTCAGAATAGGCAAACTTATAGAGAGAGCAAGTAGATTAGGCATCCACTAGGTGTCTTGAAACATACTTCTTGCAGAAAAGGGGGACCACCATATTATAGAAGTGACAGTGTGTGATTCTGAGTTTCGGTCATAAAAAACACCGCAACTTCTGTCTTTGTCTCTCTTGGATCACTTACTCAAGGGACAGAACCCTCAACAGCTTTGTGGAGAGATCATATGTGGGGAGGAATTGAGGTCCCTTATCAATGCTCCAACTGTACAAGTGAGTCCTGGAAGTAACATGGAAGTGAGTTTTTGGTACTGTCTTAGAAGTGGACTTTCCAGCTTCCATCAGGCTTTCAGCTGATTTCAGCCCTGGCTGACATCTCGTCTGCAGCCTCCTGAGAAACCTTAAGCCGAAACCGCCATCTAAGCTGCTCCAGAATGTCTGACTCACAGAAATTGTAAGAAATATGAATGTTATTGTTCTTTTATACCATTAGGTGTTGGGGCAATTTGTTATGCAACAATAGATAACTGCTACACCGCCCCTACCCCTGAGTTTTAGGAAGATTCCCCAACAGAAAAAGACTGAGAAACATCTGCATATCAGAAATTGGAAAGAAAACAATATTTTCTTGCACTTCTGAGTCCCAAGAAAAGAGAAAGTCGCAGCAAAACATTGGCCATGGTCTCTGAGAGTGTTTCATGGTTTTGGTCCTGTCAGAAATTTGGTGTTTCAAAATGTGATTAGGAATTGTATAAGGGGAGGTATACCTTTGTTACATGGGAGAGAGGAAGAGATCCACGGGTGTAGAAAGGATAATCTTCTTGACTACGATGAAGAAGACTACAGAATTACCTTAGGGTGGTTAAACTCAGCAGCAGGCAAATGAAAAATTTTTAAGAAGTGAAACAACTCAGCAAGACCATTTGCTAATAATTTATTTTCATCGAGAAAAGAAAAACATATCCTTGGTAACGTGCCAATTCTCAACAAGCTAATTCATGGCAAGTCTTTCTCTGGGAAAAAAGATAATTAAATTTTTCCAAAGTCTTTGCTCCCTAACTACAGTAATCATTAAGGCTGTTCACAAACATTCTTGTTCTCTTTCCTCCCTGAGGTATGGTGGGTTATAATTTACAGCCCACTTGAAGGTATCACCATATGACTTGCTTTGGCCAGTGAGATGTGAATGGAAGCTTGGAAAGTCAGGATGCTTTACCATCTTATCTTTTTCCTGTCATGCAACCAGTCATGTTCCTACTAGTGGCTGCTTTGTTGGCCTGGAGCCTGGAGTGAGGGTGACAATGGTATGGAATAGAGCCTCCAACTTAAGCACGATAGAGAGTTGGATGAAAAAGAAATACATCATGAAATTTAAGTCACTGAAATTATAGGGTTAATTGTACCCAGAGCATAATATAGTCTATCCTGGCCGAAATGCTAATAAATAACTGGAGTTCAAGTTTATCAGTCCTGCCTCTTTAGATGCTGGCCCAAGCTCTCAACTGGTTAAGAAAAGCTATTATGGATAAGTCTTGCTGGGAGCCAATTGCCCTCCATCCTACTCTCAGCACATTATCACAATAAACCTGAAAGTCGAGTATTATTAACCCCATTTTACCTATAAGAAACCTGAGAAATGAAGGGAGTTGCCCCAGGTGCATGCAGCAGAGCTGAAACAGGAAGCCAGATCTTGTGAATAAAAAACATAAGTAGAGTCACTAGGCTGTACTAGGGCCTCCTATTACTGCTTATGAACCAAGGTAATTTTAGCCTACTTGAGAACTCAGCTGTGACCGCTTCCTGTATGAGTCACTTTTGTATCCTCCTCCTTGTCTCTGCTTTTCTATTTTCTCCAGGAACCTGAGCTGTGCAAAGCTTTCCCTCATCACGTTCCCCCTCTTAAAGGTAATTGTCACCCTCCCACTTAATGGCGAGGAAATAAATACCATTGACCCTCGGACAACACATGGATTAGGGGTGTTGTCCCCTGCACAGTTGAAAATCTGAGTATAACTTTTGACACCTCAAAAACTTAACTACACCATTCTTTACTATCCATTGGAGATTGGTTTCCAGAACCCCACAGATACCCAAATTAGCAGATGCTCAAGTTCCTTATGTAAAATGATGTAGAATAATACATACAGCTGGCCCTTCACATCTGCAGATTCCCAATCACAGACTAAAAATACTATATTTGATCCACATTTGGTTGAATCTGCAGGGATATGGAGGGCTGACTGTATATTTATTGACAAAAATCCATATATATAAGTGTACTCATGAAATTCAAATTCATCTTCAAGGGTCAACTATATTTGGTATGTAGCCCCTGAAAGGTGTGCTAAGCATTTTAGATACATTGCAATTTTATTTAACCCTTATATGAATCCTGTAGCAAAAGTATTATAAATTCTATTTTTAAAGTGGGAAACCAAAGCACAGGCAGGTTATGTAAATCGTCTAAGGTTTTAGTTAATAATCATGGGTGGATAGATTTCAAACCTATGTCCACATGACTTCAAAATTCTTGTTATTTCTAGTGCCTTTTCACACAGTGATAGCTCCTGCATCTAAATCTTTAAGTAGGGGAGGAATAAAAACAGAGTTGGAGAGGAATAAGGCACCCTACAGCCTGTTTGGTTGGACTTTTCTCTACAAGAAGTAGTAGGCTTTTGGTAGCACAGGGTCTGTGAAGACCCAGAAATTCAATCATCATGAAAGAGCAGGGCCCTCCAAGCTCCTCAGTGTAAATCCATCAGTGAGATGAGCTGGAAACAGTCATTTAATTGCCATCCTTTAATTTGCATGGAGAAAGCACCCAATATGTATTTGTTCATAAACTTTTAGTGCTCGAGGGACTTATCAAAGTCAGTGGCAGACAAAGGAGGCCCTCGCAGCCTCTGGCTTCAAAGCAGGCCGGATATTTGACTGGTCCTCCAGATGGGCATGTCTGGTCTCTGCATTTTCCTGGCAGCCTTCTAACACTTCTTTTTTTTTTTTTTTTTTGCACTACCAAAGACTAGGTACCCACTTCTTAACCCTTGGCTCCTGCTCGCTCTACTGCTGTTTCATTTCTCTGCAAATTAATTGCTCAGATCCCTGTAAGGAATGAAAAGATGTAGTATTCCCAGGTATTTGGGGCTAACAACACAAGCAGTTATTTACCCCACCACTTACACTCAGCTGCCCGGTGGTTGATTTGATGTGGTCAGGTCTTAGCTCATCCGTGCTGTGAAGGACATGGCTTCTTTTTCCCTGTCTGTAACGGGAGACCCCAGAGGCTAGACTGGAAGATCTCATGAGAGGCCATTAAGTTCTATCTTTAAATCTGAATCAGTTTCAAGTATAAGCCATGTCTATGTTGGTTTAACAATCACACTCCCTCAGCCTTACTCTGTTCCTGGTCCTCTTCTTGATGCTGGTGGTGACAGGGCAGTGAAGGAGACAGACAAGGTCCCTGGTCTAACCAAATTTACATTCCAGGGGGAAATAAAGACACAAGAAACAAGTAAACAAATGAACACAGTAATTTCAGATTGTGCCTATTGCCGTCAATGAAATAAATAAGGTCATGTGATAAGGTGTGAGAAGAGATGGGGTTCGTCACTTTAAAGAGGTGGTTATAAAATGCTTCTCTGATAAGAGACCTTCTGAGATAAGACTTGAATGATAAGGAGCCAGACTGGGAAAGAACAATGTATCTAGGCAGAGGAAGTAGAAATTCTAAGGTTTTCAGACTGGAGTAATTTTGGGATGTTCAAGGAATAGAATGAAATTGAGATGATTACCATTCACTGAGTGGTTATAATGGGCCAGGCATTGTGCTATATACTTCCATATATTATCACATTTTAATTAATCACAATACCCTACAAGGTAGATATTACTATTTCCATTCTACAGGTAGACCTTCAGTTCCATCAGCACTTGGGTTTCCCTCACCTCCATGATGGGACCCTAGAGAAGTGGGTCTCACTATGGGGTATTTTGAAATTTATGACTGGGATTTAATAGCATTTTAGTTGGTGGATAACAAGAAAGAAAGAAAAACACTTCAATACATGAGATGGCCCACACAACAAAAAATTGTTCTCAGCAGGTGTGAACTTAAATGTCCCAGACTGAGGTTCATGTAGGTGAAAAATCTGTTATAATCTCAAAACCTAAGATCTAATTTCATTTTACATACACATATGAAGCTGTGAAATAATAGAAAACATATATATTGGTCTCCGCCCTTGGTTCCTAGCACTGAGCTCCAAAATCTTTATAATTTTTTAAATGATAAGAACATAGGAACATCTTTTATCTCTTGGGATTTCCTGAGTGACAGGAGTGCCATTTGTTCTAATGAGGCAACTCTTGGTGGGCTTCTGGATGACTTCAGGATGGGGGCTGGTCACCAGAAAGACTAGGCCATGGTTAGCAGTTTGGAAATTTCAACGACATCACCCATCTTCTGGGAAAGGGAGAGGGCCTGGAGGTTGAGTTAATGATTGGATGATGCCTACATGAAGAAGCCTCCATAAAATTCCCCAAAGTACAGGGTTTTGGAAAGCTTCCGGGCTGGCGAACACGTGGAGGTGCATGTGAAGTGCTTTGCCATGAGAACTCATGGTATCCCATGCCCCTTTCCACATACCTTTCCCTATGTATCTCTTCATACCATTCATCTGTATCTTTCACCATATACTTTATTATGTAATTGTTTCCCTGAGTTCTGTGAGCTGTTTGTTTTAGCAAATGTTCAAATTCAAGGAAGGGGATCCTGGGAACCTCTGATTTGTAGCCAAGTCAGACAGAAGTATGGGTAACTTGGGGATCTACTACTTGCAGTTGGTGTCTGAAGTTGGTGGGCAGTGTTGTGGAACTGAGCCCTTAACCTGTGGGGTCTATGCTAACTTCTGTTAGTACCAGAAATGAATTAGATTGCGGGATCCCCCGGTGGTGTTGGAGAACGGGCTTGTGTAGGAGAAGCATTTAGGGATGCAATCACCAGCTAAACAGAGAGAATATCATACTCCGTTTTATTTGGAACTTTATCAAGAAATGTTCACCATTTCATAAAATCACAATACCTCCTGCAACCCTGACTCAGTGCTGCTCATTTGAGTCACCAGAATGACATAGCTGTATCAATCGGCATTAGTAGCTGTGATGTAATACGTAACACAGGAGATTTAACAATCCTTTCAATAGACTTAAAATGCAACATTTCTAAGTTACAGAGGTGCATAAAATATAGTGATCTCATTGAATTTTATGAATTAAAGTTGTTTTTAAAATATTTCATGTTATTACCATCTTACATTTGATAAGGAAACAATAATGTGAAAAATTGCAAAAGGAAAGGATTTTTATTTGCTTTTAGGGTTATTCTGATTCTATCCCCAAGGATCTCCCGCATAACTTCCTTGTAATGTCTTTGTTACTGTTTCTTTCCACAGTCTGTCCTCTAGTTCCTGTTGTCCATCCGGGCTCACGGTCCCCAGGGTCTTTTTAAGTATTCAAGCCTTTATAGATATATGCCTCAAAGCTCAGAAGGATTTCAAGAAAAGAAGCACTATCCCGCCCCATGTAATAGCATCTATACACAGAGAGACCCCATGTTTACAATAGGACCGAGCTCATCTCCATGGATATCATGAGTCCTCATGTTTTCATTCAACTTTGACATTGTGCAATTTATTTTGCATGTTATCACTACTCCAATTAAGTTCCCATTTTCTCTTCTCTTACATGAAAACATTTGGGTTATTACTTCTCTAAACCCTGGATTTTATTCTAGTTTATCCTATACCCGATTCTTCCATTTTCTTATATTTCTTTCACAGATATTCTTACTTGTCTTATTAACTCATTCGTTTTAAGGAAATGTAAGCAACTGACTACTTCAGTGTGTCTTCCAATGTAACCTGGCCCAAGCGAAGTCCTCTAGTGCATGTTAATTGATTTTTTAATACTCACCTCTCAATTCTTACATGTATTATAATTAAGAGTTAATGCTGAAAATTCAGTGTCCTAGAAAACCCGCATCCCAGGCACAACAGAGTGTTCATCACCTTAGATAGCACTATTTTTTTCCCCAGAAATTATGTATAGGTAATTTGTATTTCCTAAGAATTTAATCTGATGATGCAAAGAAAGCATTAAAATATTTGATGAAAGAAAGGGGTGTGGGGTCTGATGGGGTGGAGAACCATTGCCTTAGAGAAAGCAAACCCTGACTCATGAGGTAGTTTAAGAACAGGATTTCTTTTCATAGACTGTCTCAAATGAGGAACACCCAGGGCTGGTTCCAGCCCTTCCTGAATAGATAAGATTTGCACCTGTGAAACTGGGCTAGTGTAATTGGGGTGAGAAAGTAAATCACAGGGCATTTGACATCTGTATTCCTAGCACTGGCATTCTCCAGCACACATGTTCTAATTGGGTTTTTTTTGTTTGTTTTTGTTTGTGTGTTTGTTTTTATTTTTGTTTGGAAAAATTATAGAGCAGGAGAAGATTGTTTTTGCTGCTCTCTTACCTTTTTTAAACACCCTTATTCTCATGCTTCCTATGTCATGTTGAAAATGTCCCCAAATAGTCTAGACGGTAGAAATATCGGTTTAGGCTTCGGACAGACATTGATTCAAATCCCCATTCTCGCCTAACAATTCTATATCTAAGCTTCTTTCACTGCAAAATGGGGATGATAATAATTTATCTGCCTCAGAGTTAATATAAGGAATAAATGGAAGAATTTGACTAATATCGTTCATTCTTAACATGACACACAGTAGATGTCTAATCAATTTTACTTATCATTATTCCTTGTCTTGCCCCATTCTGCCTTTCCCAGTAGCAACTTGTGAGCAAAAATTACTTATTTCTCATTTCTTGCACTTCCTTTTGATTTCATATGGTTAGTAGAAAAGCATTCTTCTCAATGAAACAATTCATAAGACAGTGTGAGTGACTGATAGATCACTCTCCTAGCAGTCTGTCTGCATTTTAAAACTTATTAAGATTCACCAAAACTTATTAAACTCATGAGATTTTTTTTTTTTTGAATTGAGGGAAGAATGGTAGCAGATTTTCCCATGCCACTGTTATATGCTGAAATGCATTCTCCCCGAATTCATCTGTTGAAACACTAAACTGTAATACTTCAGAATATGTTTGTATTTAGAGAGAGGGTCTTTAAAGTGGTACTTAAGGTTAAATGAGGTCATTAAGATAGGCCCTAATCCAAAATGACTAGCGTCCTTATAAAAGAAGAGCTTAGGACACAGATACACAAAGAGAAGACCATGTGAAGAGACAGAGAGCAGATGGCCATCTACCAGCCAGAGGGAGAATCCTTGGAAGAAACCAATGCTGCTGACACCTTGATCTTGGACTTCCAGCCTCCAAACTGTGAGAAAACAAATTTCCATTGTTTAAACCACCCAGTCTGTGGTATTTTGTAATGACAGCTCTAGAAAACTAATACTTACACTTGTTCCTGTCACAGACCTTTTGCAGGTTTAAATTCCTAGGCTAAATCCCAGATAAATTCCATGAGTTGCCAATTTTTCTTTTTTTTGTCCTTATGGCAAACCCCAGGGCTTCAGTCTGTGGGTTCACAGTGGGGAAGAAAACAATGAATATTTACTGAGTTCTATACATGCCAGAAATTCAATCATCATGCTACTTCGTTGGTGATTATCATTACAGATCAGGAAACAGGGTCAGGGAGGTCACATAAATTAACTAAAGTAATTATGTGTTCAATATCTTTACCCATACCTATATACTAGGCACAAAGATCAATGCTCATGATACATCAGTGAATCAAAATGACTTACTCTCTGCTCTCATAAAGCTAATAGTTTAGTGGGGGAAACCAGATGATAAATGTAGTAACTTATAAAGGAAAACAACGTATTATTAGGAGAACCAGATGAGTTTCGTTCCATTTATTTACTAAGCACTTATTATGTATACATGATGTTGTGCTAAGTGTTCTGGAAATATCAGTACGCATGATAGATATGGACTCTATCCTCAGAGAAATTCCATGTCTCATGGGAAAAGAAGACATCAGATAAGCCTTAAACATGAGAAAGAGAGAGATGTTATGAGAGATAACTTCGAGGTTACCTGGGAGCATTTAGTAAAGACATATAATTTAATATAAAAAATCAAGGTAGGCCTTCTGAAGGAATTGCTATAGTTACTGAGACTTGAAGAATCAGGTAGCGGATAGTCAAGTAGAGGTGTGGGAAGCTTTCTTCAGTCAGTCCATCTCCAGTTCAGATAATGCCTTTCTTCCTATAAACTCTTTCTCAGAAAGCATCTTTATTCTGCCTGGCTACAGCCAAGTTGTTCAGAGAGAACACTGGACACTACCCAGAAAGCTGTTTATGTACTGCCTTGTCTAGAATGAGACATTTATCTTTGAGGGGATAAGCTTCCCATTTCAGTGGGCGACTTTAGGGCATTTCCTCCCCCCTACTCTTCCGTCTGAGAGAGACACTGGGGGGTTGGCTTTGACCAAAAGTCTTTTTCCTTCTTGCCCAGACTCCCCTGCTGGAATGGTTGGTTATGCAGCCCAGTCTTAGCCAAGTAGCAGGAATTACTGGGTGGGCTTTTGGGAAGAACTTTTTTAAAGGGAAAGTTTCACCTGGCACTCTTTTTTGCCTCTTTCCTCCTCCCCATTTCTTCCTTCTTGCCTTGAATCTGAACGTTTGAACTGGAAGTTCAGCAGCCATCTTGTGGTCTTGTGACCGTGGGGAGGAAAGCCACTTGCTGAGGATGTCAAATCTTAAAGAAAGGGCCTGGATCTCTCGTGGTTCATGTCAAGCTGCTGTGTCAGCCCTGACTTAGCTGTTCTGAGGGTCTGCTGAATCTTTCACTCTTAGGTGTTTTAGATGTTTTTGTTTTCCTCCTGTTGTTTTTATTTGCTACTAAACACATCCCTAATTAATTCATTCATTGCCCTACTGCCTTGGTAATGAAAAATAGGAGCTTGGCAATTTATACCTTGGTTTTGAAGGATTGCAGATGCTTTCTATTTTCTGCTTCATGTCAGAATACACCTGATGGAAAACACTAGGTATTACCACAAATTTAAGCTGAGTCATATTTTATTTTTCTAGACTATTGTACTTGGGGTTGCAGAGCCAACTACCTTTTGAAGTGCCCTGATTTAAACACCTGGGACGCTTATTCCGGTGCTTCATGTTGACTGGTAGGATGTATTCAGAGAGTGGCTCCTTCCAACGTCTGAACACAATAAAAATGATGGAGATTAACTTTTCAAAAAACTATATCTGAAGGAAAAAGGAAGAAAAAGTGAAGAGAAAAAAAGCAAAATTCCAAAAACTAGTTTCAGGTAGTGTGTCAGAATATACTTTCTTTTATGAGATCTAGATGAATGGAAAATATATCCTCCAGGGGAAAGTCTTTTCTTGAGATAGAAAATTCCTCCAGCTGACTCCCTTTCTCCAAATATTACATCTTTTAGTCACAGAGAGGTATTTACAAAACAGATCTTCTAAGGCAATTACATTGTTCTGTAGTATAATTTCAAAAGTATTTTCTTACCGAAAATATCTGCCCTTTTGTTTGTGAGACTCTTTCCCCCTTGGAATACAACCTCGGAATTTAAATGATTACCTTATTATGGGTTTACCTTATTATGGGTTACTTTCTCTGATTCCAATATTTTGATCCTTGTAAAATAGATCTTTGAAGAGCCAGGAGGCCTCTTGCATTCGGTGGAGTGTTCTTGGTGTTGTCTGCCTCATCAGTTGAACTGGGGAGACTGCAATGCATGGAGCTTGTTCTCTTGGCCAGATCCTTGACTTGTGGTCAGAGGGCAAAGGAGAGCAGCAGAAAATCTGAAAATAAAACAGCCACCTTCTGCAGTGGGATTTGAAAGAGTTGCTTGCCCCATCTCTCCTCCTTTTGGATACCTGACAGGAGACACTGCTTTGGGGTAAGTCAGCAAAAATTATGGCAGAGTGGAAAGTGGAAAGCTTCTTTTGGTTTCAAGGAAGAGAGATACACTGAGGCCATCTAGGAAAGAGAGGATTTATCACAGATGTAAAACTGGAACCAGAGGGCTGTCAGGAATCAATAAAGATCAGCTGACAGGCAGTTCCCTTCGTCTCTCTCATGGTCCATACCATTTCCCTCTTGTGATCTTTCTGCTTTTCTTCTGTAATGTGTCCACTCTATTTTTCTCTCTATTAACAGACCAATTCCTCAAACCAAATGCCAGAGAAAGCTAGTCCAAATGACTTTTTTCATTAATATTACTCCTTTGAGTAGAGTTCTTTGCCTAAGGCATTTCATGAGCCATTAGCCAACTGATAGACAGGTTGCCTAAGGCCAGGTGCCCACCTCCAGTCCACTCAGTGGTCACTGAAGCACAGACACCAGCCTAATGCAACTTTCCTGATCCAGGGGACTATGGATGAGGCAATTTATATTAAAAATAGTTATTAGAAAATGGTTTCTGGAATGTGCATTTACACTCAGTCCCAAAGCCATCACAAGCCTGCTTTGCTTGATCGGTGAGCATTCAGATTCCCCTACCTATAAACAGGGGATCATGAAACCTATTTCACAGAGTTGTAGTGAGACTTAAATAAGATAATGTATAAGCAAAAGGGCTTCGTAAACTGTTAAATATTGTACTAATGATATTATTATCAGAAAGGGATAACCTCGAGTCGTTTTCACCCATCTGTCTTCTCAGAAAGGCTAGGCATTTATCTAGAAAGAGAATGGTGACAGGGAACAAGTAGTCTGGAGATGTACCAGGGGCCAGGAATCTTCAGGGGTATGCTAGCTGCCAGGGATCGAGGTGGCACAGGGGACTGGCAGTTCTCTTTGTCTCTCTCATGGTCCATACCATCTCCAGGGATGTCCAGTGGGTAGCTAGCCAGGAGCCCTGGTCTTCAGTGTCTCACAGAACTCTGAGTGCTTGCTCTGTGTGTGTGTGTGTGTGTGTGTGTACGCGCGTGTGTATGTAAAATGAGTGACATAGACTATAGAAACCTCTTTTATCTGTTCAGAGCCTCTCCTCACCTCTGCTGATGGCCCCTTTTCACCACTAACATCTCCAAATCTCTTTAAAGATAAAGAGAAAAGTAGACAGGAAACTAAAAAAAAAAAAAAAAAAAAATTAGAATTGAAAAGAGGTGACAGTGAGTAGGCAGAGGTAGTAAGATACCCGGTGTGAGTTCCCCAGAAGGCCTGGTGGCTCAACCCACAGAAGTAAACTGCTAGGGAATTTCAGCCTTTAGCTAAACACCCTGCAGCTGCCTGTAAATATCAAGCCCTTTGTATGAATAGTGGCCCTGACTTGGGCAGAGCTGCACCTGGGCTTCCCTGGAATTCCTTGACTCACTGCTGAAGTAGCTGAATGAGGGTGGAGCACTGGACCAAATACAGTGGTTTTGCTATGAAGCTCACCAGGTCCCTAATTAAAGCATGAGAGGAAAGAGAGAGAAAGAGAGTGGCTGCAGAGATATGTTTTTACCAGGCCTCCTGTCCCAAATCAGCAACCTGGGCCCTATTTAAGTAGGTTCAGGTTGCTCGCATATAGGTGGTCATGTAAAAATGTACTGAAACATGCTCCTCCCACCCCCAAATTTATAATTTATTCATAAAAACGAAGTTTTCTAAAATACGCTGCAAACTGCAATGTCTTGGTGCAGTTTATTGAATTCTGCAGAGCCATGAGGGGTAGAAAGATTAAATAGGGGAGCAGGAGAAGTAGAAGCGGAATGTTGATATGTTCCTTTGAGAAGAACACAGGAAAGGCAAGCAAGGGAAGATAGGGAAGTGAGAAAAGAGATGACTCATTTTCCTCTATATTTGCCTAATTCTTTCACTGGCATTGACAGATAAGACTACTGACTTCAGGCCCTGGGGTCCCGGCTTTCCTCTTCTTGGGCTTTTCATTCTCTGTTAATTAGAACATTGGAGAAATCGTCATGATATTTATAGTGTCTAGACTTGGGGAACTGTGGGAAACAGAGAATATTTCATTGCAGAGTCGAGAAGATGCATGAAGGTGACAGGATTTTGAAAGTCTCTTCTGAGAACAAGGCAGCACTGAGCTTGTTTCTCGGGATTGCCCTGAGGTTGTCTCTTATGTAAGAGGAACCTTGGGTGTTTCATCTGAACCCTTTGGGTTGTCAAAGTAGTCACTTCCTGAGGATTCCAAGGATCTGTGGAGAAAGCTGTGCTGCAGGGCTCTTTATCAGCTTCACCCTCAGTGTGTCAATCATAAAGTGTGGCAGAGAAGGTGCTCGCAGAGTTTCTTGCCCGGACGAAAAGATATTGACTCATCTTTTGGGGGGAGATAGAGAAAGTGGTTAGTATGAAAACCTGCCTTGCCAAGTTTGGTCATTCTATTTTTCCTTCCACAAATTCAGTGACATACTTTCTTTAGCCAGTTGGTGGAAGAATTGATACTACACTTTGATCTTAGCCAAAAGGCCGAGACGCAATTGGTGGAAAAAGTGAGCAGAGTGTTTTCCTTTTCAAATGTAGAGTAAATCCATGCTTATCGGTATCCAGTTAACTAGAAATCCCCATTATTCAGCATTCCTCCACTTGGAGAGGACAAAATGGTTGGTGTTCCAGGCCACCCCCAGCTGCCTTTCACCACGGAAATGTCGCTATTATTTCTGCTGATTATGCATGTAAAACTAGCTAATTATAAAGACTCAAAATTTAAAAATGGGAAAATGAAAAGTGTCTTTGTAAATGTCTCACCCTATAGTTACCCCTCAGTTAAACACTCAATAGACCAGTGTAGATACCGCAGAAATTTTTGTGCATATAAATATACATATGTATATGGAATATATTTATGCAAATGAGATCATACTATGCATACTGTTGAGCAACCTACCTTTTCAAAACTTTACATGTCATATACATCCATATCAAACATACAGAACTACCTCAGTTTTTTAAATGACTGCACAGCATTCTATATTATAGATTCACCATAATTGATTTTACTATGTATCTGTTAATAAATATTTAAGTTGATTCCTATTCTTTGCTATTATTAATAATTCTGTAATGACATTTTAGCACTTCTTTGATTATGTTTTTAAAGAAAAACTGTATCCTTGCTTCTTGATTCAATTAACTTTATTGAAATACGGCTTACGTATAATAAACTGAACTCGTTAAAAATATACAATTCCAGTTTTGACAAAATTATCTAACCATGTAACTGTTACAACAATCAAGCTAGAGGACCTTTCTATCACCTCAAAACATGTTCTCATGCACCTTTATAATCACCCCCCCCCCCCGCCCCGACTCCAGGCAGCTAATCTGTTGCTGTAGGTGAGTTTATATTTTCTGGAATTTCATATAAGTGGAATTATATAGTACGTACTTGTTTTGAGTCTGGAGTAATGTTTTTGAGATCCACGTATGTAGTTGTCTGCATCCACAGTTCTTTTCTTTTTATTGCTGAGTAGTATTCCATTGTTTAGATGCACCGTGATTTGTTTTTCATTCACATGTTGATGTGGATTTTTTCCAATTTTAGGCTATTATAAATATAGTGGCTATGAACATTGTATAAAACTCCTTGTGTAGATATATGTTTTCATTCGTTTTGAGTATGAATTTATAAGAAACTGCCAAACTATTTTTCGAAGTAATTGTACCATTTTACATTCCTACCAGTGGTAGAGTTCCAGCTACTCTATATTTTTGTCAACACTTGACTTGTTGGTCTTTCTAATTTTAGCCATTCTATTGGGGAACTATGAGAAGAGTCATCTCTTTCATCACTGCCCTGTCTTCCCTTGTTTGCCCTTCTTGTATTATTCTCAAAGTATAATAGTACATCATTATTGTTTAATTTGAATTTTCCTGATGACTAATGATGTTGAGCATATTTTCAGGAGCTTTTGGCCATATTTTATAATGCATCTGTTAAAATGTGTGTGTTGCACACTTAAAAAAATTAGATTGTCTTCTTATTAGTGCATTGCGAGAGCCCTCTCTATATTCTAGATACAAGTCCTTTGTCAGATGTGTGCATTGCAAATACTTTCTCCAAATCTGTGTCTTGCCTTTTAATTTTCTTAATGGTGTTTCCTAAAGGGCAAATGTCTTTAGTTTTAATAAGTCCATAAATTATTTTTTGAAACATCAACAGAAAAAAAAGATTAAATAGTGGTATTAAATAACTTAGTGTTATTTTTGCATTGAGTTATAGAATATTCAATTCCTTAGAAATTGTTAATGAATTTTAATTAAATTATTAGATTAATCAAAACACCCCTTTTTCTTATTGCCATCAGTAACATAATCTCCTATATTTATGTATCCTCATGCAGTAACTTTGAAATTTAAATGCCATCTTAAACCCTTTTTAAAAATGTGACTCAATTGGGAAATGTAGAAAAAAAGGAATACATCAGATCTTTGCTCACCATTTATATCAGAATATTTTTTCTATAAGTGAGTAATCTACAAAAGTTTTTAAAGAGTAATCATGAACCATATTAGTGTCTACTATGTGTCAAACACTGTGCTAAATGGATTGTTTCATCTAATCCTCGCAGCAATGACCCTATGAATTGGCCACCATTGTTATCCCCACTTTAGAGATGAAGAAACTGTTCGAGTTCGCTCAACTCACTCCAGAGCTAGGATCCAAACTCCAGATGTATATGTGCTGATATACTTTAATTATAATCCACATTTCACTCATTCTGTGAATTTTCTTTGATTCATTAAAACAGATGTGTTATATCAATGATATGACTAACCTAGCAATGTAACTAGATTGTTGCACCCTAAGATTATTTACTACTCAGTCTATATGCTGATCTCCTAACATGTTCCCCAACATTTTTAACACCAATATTTAACACTCATTAATAGAATTTCCATGCTATTAATAGGTTTATGATAACCAGCTATTGCATCTCAACCACATATTTTTATTTTTATATAGCTTTTATGTGGCTACCTCATCATCCTTATTTTGGCCTTTGTTGATTTTGAGAGTGAAACCAACATTTTGAGAATTTCTAATATTCATTTCGGCCTCAAAAATAATTTTTTTCTTGTGTAGGGACTTCCTTTTTAGACTCGCGTTTGCCAATATTCTTAAGCAAAAAATTAGAACTTTCTAATATTAAACCCTCTAACTCTCTGGCAAGATTTAGCTCAGAAGACAAGAATCTGGAAGAATAGAGAGAAGTTGCTAAGCGAGACGAGGGCTCTTCCTCATAATAAAGACATTTTGCTGAATCACAGCTGTCTTCCTCCATTTTCAAATAAATTAATGAGAATCAGTGGAGGCATGCCGAAGTAAAGTCTCAGTGCATCAAGGAGCTGGCTCCTAGGAAGGAACGGTGCATTTTCAACATGGGGTTCGGAGGAATGGTTATAGCATATTAGTGCCATGGTTTTCGATGGTTGAATATGGCTTTGTTATTAGGCTCTCCAGTTACATCCTCTAGAAGTACACTAACAGTTGCCAATTGTAGCACATTACATTACTTCGTGCTTTGAAAATTAAACAAACGGTCAAATGTACTGTGAACATTTTTCTTTCTCCTCTCTAGGTTCCTGAAGCAAAAAATAACAAAGAAATTAAAGGATATGGGGAAAAATCTCTTTGCTTCATGTTATTACTAAACTAAACATCATAAAATTATGGGCTTTTAAAATAATTTGTATCAGAAGGAATATTTAGGTGATAAGAAAACTTTGGGGACAATAGTGTACTATGTAAACAGAAACTTCTGCTACCCCTATAAGAGTGATCATTAATTCCTAGGGCCAGGAGTTGTCAAAACAGCTAGAGCCAGACCACACCATCTGTGTTCTCCCTCTCCCAGGCAGGTTTGGGGTAAAGGAAGAAGTAAAAGGGGAATGGTAAATCCCCAGAGTTAGTGAGTTTTGTTTTCTAATCCCAGCCCGAGCAAGTGTCTGGGATCCCTGGAAAATGCAAGGACAGACCCTTTCCTTAATGCAGTTCTCCTCTTTTACTCCATCCCACCCTTCTCTCTACAGAGTGGTATATAGAGTTATAATCTCTTTTTAGAGTTGCTGAAAAGGATGTGGTTGGAGAGCAGGACAGCCTAGAGAAATAAGAGGAAAACCGCTATTTAAGACTCAGGGTGAGGTGCATATCAGAAAGCATCTTGGGTTAAACTTACTCATTTTCTAGTTCTCTTGCTCCTACTTATTAATTGAGTGGCCTTGGATAAGTACCTTCCCTTCATGAGGTCTTGTCCTCACGTGAAAAGTTGGGGGTTTGGATTAGAGCTACATGATCTGGGAATGCCTTTCGAAACTTGACAACTGTAACTCTCATCTGTGATTCTCTTAGTATCACTTGTCTCAACCAGGAAAATGCAAAGTAACATGTGCTTTTTGTAGGGCTAGGTTAAAAGGATTTAAAAGATTCTTTTAAAACAGCTCATTTTCCTACAATATGTGTTTCTTTAAAAACAAGTATGAGAGGATTGGATTGATCAGCATAATGTGCTTCTAGTAAGATCAAGTGACAATAAGGCTATCGATTGGTCAGACACACTACTTTTTTTCTCTTTAAGGAATATATATTGGCCAGAGTATGACACCATAGACTTTTCTGTCCTTTGAGCCAGATCTCAGTTAGTTCACTCTTAGTAAGGATTGATAAGGAAACTGTATGGAAAGTGAAGTAAGCTTCTCTTTCAAGGCAGGAGAGTGAACTTTACCTCCCCATTAGGACTTTGCTAAAATAAAAGTAAACAAGTACAAAAAAAAAAAAAAAAAAGAGTGCGTGATGGGAAGGTGTAGAAACCAATGGATTGGAGAGTTCAGCAAATTTCTGAAGAAGTGAAAGGGGAAGATTAATGGTTGAATTGGGCAGAAAATGTCACAAGTTAGACTACACAAAATGAGATGACAATTAGAAACCTGAGAAAAAAACAAATTCTGAACAATAAAGTCATGGACCACACGTGAAGCAAAGTGCAACCAGGTATGAATACAAGCAGTTGATAGAGTTTGAGAAAGGCAATCTACTTGACGTTGATGCTAGAAATTACCTCATTTGAGAGACCCAGGGGTTATAACATTGGGTCCGTGGAAAATGTCGTCCTAGCATATTAACATTGGACAATATTTCTATTGATCATAATAAAGTATATGTGGCATTGGCTTATTTTCATTTTTTAATATTTTAATAAACATTATTTTTCAGGACAGTTCTAGATTTACAGAAAAATTGTAAAGATACCACAGAAAGTTCCCCTATTATTAACATCTTATGTAAAAAAGTACCGTCTATTTGGTGCATTTAATGGATGAGTATCGATGTTATCATTGACTAAAGTCTATACTTTATGTAGACTTCTTTAGCTTATACCTAATGTCTTCTATTCTAAGATCTCATTCAGGATACCACATTACATTTAGTCATCCTGTCTCCTTAGACTCCTCTTGACTGTAACAATTTCTCAGATCTTCTTTGTTTTTGATGACCATGACAATTTTGAGGAGTGCTAGTGAGGTATTTTGTAGAATGTCCCTTGTTTGGGACTTGTCCGATATATTTCTTATGATTAGACTGGGGTTATGGTTTTGTATGGAAGACCACAAAAGGAAAGTGCCATTTTAGTCACATCAGATCAAGGCTACATACTGTCAACATGACAACGTTCTAATTGATTTTGATAACCTGACTGAGGCAATGTTTTGCCAGGTTTCTCCAAAATAAAGCCCCATCTCAACCTTTTCATACTGTACTATTTGGAAGGGAGTATAAAGTCATCCTATAGATAAGTAGGGAAGTATTTTTTTATGGTTGCAGTATAGAATGTAAATACTAACAATTTTGTTAGTAGTAAAATGTTGCTGACAAAAATGAAAAGGAGAGGAAAAGTGGAGGAATGGAAAAGAGGGCCAATACCTTCATTTTATAGAATAAGAAATCTACAGATACACTATGAAAAAAGAAATAGCAATTTTAGTCCTCAATTAAAAATATTAAAGTTTATTTCCAATAGAGGAAATAAAACACTGTCATTGCTATTAAACATTGTGAAGGGAGGGTAGTATGAGATACATGCTCACTTTCATAGTGTGGAATTGATTGATATTGACTAGTTGGTAATCCAAGAAGAGAGATATAGAGTGCAGTGGAGGTCAACATCAAATGGCTTCACCCCAGATGAAACCAGAGTTTTCTTCTGTAGGAAACTGAAACTGAGCAAGGAGAAGGGGAAGGGCTGATGCTTTGCATTGGAAGCTCTTTCCTATTATTTGATTTATTACCATGTGCACAAATTATATTCTTTGAAATCAAAAATAATGTGTAAGGCAGTGCTAGGACTCATATCGGACCACCTACTATGACCTATTTTGTGTAATACCTGTCTTCAGGAACCCAAGCAAACCAGCCAACTACCTAAACTTCATTAACACAAACCACACTACCTTATGGTGATTTGTTGAGGCAGAAACCTCACTTCTAATAGAGTAGGAGTGATCTTAGGTCTTTGATTGTAGGAAAGGCATTAAAAAAAAGAATTCATTTTGTTTCCTTGGAATAAAGATTAGGAAGATTTCAGATGCAAAGGAGAAATCAGCTGAAATACGCATCAACCAACTGTCTCTGGTTGAAAAGCATTGGCAGTTAGTGGAAACCCTCTGTGTGTTTCCTGTGTTTAGCATTTATACAACATGTTTTAGTTTAAAAGCCCTTTACTATCATTAGCTAATTACCTCCCAAGGGCTGCAGGGTAGTTAGAGGGCGAATTGGAAACAAGCCAGCTTTTAGAGCTGTAAGATGTACATGAGTCTGGACCAGCCTGATTCAGAGTATAGTTGTTAGATCATTTCTCACACTTGGATTGATTGGTTAATGAATGGTTATTCAATCTCTAAAGTTTTTTTCCTAGGCTCCACATCTTCTCAAGACGTACAAGTTACTGAAACGAAGAGAATTTATTTCAATGGCAGATCTTGTGAGTATCTTGAATATAGTTAAACATTGGTAACAGTTTTGAGTTCATCATTAAATCAGAATCCCTAATGTGAGGGCTGAGTATTGACACTAATTAAAAGTGCCCTAGGTGATTCTAGAGTAGCATGAGGCTTGAGAATCCCTGACTTAAATGGCCAGTACAGGCTTCTTCCCTTTTCCCCAATAACTATACCTACAAAGAGAATGAATGCAATATTTGGCTAATGAAAGCTTTTCATAAACATTAATTGTTAATGAATATTACATCTTGTTTTGAATCAAATATATATATATGTATATATCTATATACACATGTAAAAGGAATTTGGAGACTATAGAAGAGGAAATATGCATGCCTTTGTATACATAAAAATCATCTCAAATACAATCATTTGTTCATGTTTTGGAATTTTTATTTCCATTTGATTTTTATGCTTTGTATTTTTAAAAAACATTATCAGATTCCAAATACAATTTTGTAGTTCACTTTTAACACCAATATAATAAGCATTTTCCATTGTTTCATGTTTTAAAAGACAGCTCTAAAAATGAAATCTAGTGAGGCAAAGATGAAAATTTATGCAAATTAGAAATTTGAACCAAAATAAAAATTTAGGTATCTGCAGAGCACAGGCACACAGGAATATTCTTCACCCTGTGTCCATTTAGAACGCTCAGACCAGTGGGAACTAGAGCATGTTCTGTATCCAAATATTATCTATATTTGGTATGTGGTGCCCTCTCCTGGCTATCCTAGAACTGTGCCCTTTTCTGTTTGCAATCTATGTATACGTGGTCGGTAAGGACTCTAAAGGAAGGGTTTAGATTTGTATGTGTGCATGTTTAAATTTTGTATGCCTGTATTTTTATTTATATATGTTGCTGCAATGTAGAATTGAAGCTATTTAAATACAGGATATGGCTTTGAGTCTGTTTCCTTTTTATTCATTTTATGAACATTTTAAAGAGTCTACCATGCACCAGGTATGGTGCTAGGAGGCGGGAGGCACAGAGATGAAATATTCACCGAGCAACACAGTTAGGTGGAATAACACACTAAACAAGCCTTGGATATTCCAGCAGAAGAACCTCACTCCTTGTAGATCCTTGTCCTTCTCTATCTAGGAAAATCATCCTCTTTAGTGAAGCCTGCAACTTTGGGAGAGACACACGTGGTAGAGCCAGGAAGAAAGGGGACACTTTCCCTTTTATCCAAATCGATTCTCCACTCAGTGGGCTTGACAGATGTCAGAGACAGCTTGCTCTCAATTTACTTATAAATTAAAATTTATGGTGGACTATAACATATTATTAATAAGATAACATGAGTGGCAATAATGCAGAGGTTTAATTGAGCCCCTATAATAAAAAATAAATCCAATTTTCTAGAAATGTATAATACTTTATATAATATGTACTTAAGGAAGGAAGGTAGCTATTACATTTTGAAAGCACATTGGAATTTTATCTTGCTTTTTTGGGAAGGAAATACATATAAACTGATCAAATTTTTCTAATTCGAGGAAGGCCTAAAGCACAGGACAAAATGGGGAATCTCATTTATGATCACCACTTCTTTTGGTATGTAGTCTCTTTGACTACGTTATATGTAGATATGCAAGATGAAGTATAAATTAGCTAAGTCATTTTTTTTTAACCTTAGACCCTGTTGATAATATTGGACTTACAAGTTTGATTCCATACACCCAAAACTTAAGCATGACTATATAATATTTACCATGCATATTGAACCAGCAGTTGTGTGGTTGTGTGGTCCGTGTGCAACTTTATCTTTAATTTTCCTATTTAGAAAAGCATATAACCTACTTTTTTGTAAAGATTAGAAATGAGGTATGTAAAATATCTATCAAAACTTCTGGAACACAATAGCTGCTCAGTAAAACACAGTAGGCACTTCAGAATGATAGAAATTCAAGCTTGGGCTCTACCTGGGTTGAAATCTTGGGTCTAGTCTTTCTTTAGCTGTGTGACTTTGGACAAGTAACTTTACTTCTCTGGATCTCAGTTTTCTTATTATGAAAGTGGAGGTTGTAGCAGTACATACGTCATAGGTTTATTGGGCTGATTCAGTGAGTTAATACATGTAAAGAGCTTTGGAACATTTATTAAAATATAGGACTTAATAAAGGTTAGTTATTATTTTAATTGCTATTACTTTTGGACACACCTGTATTTTTGAAGCTATAATAAAATCAGGGAGGGACAGACATCGTCCCATGTGAATGAAACACATCTCAGTGCTGTCACACCAGCTGTTTTCAGCAGATTTCCATTGTCGTGGCTCTATAACCAGCTCTCCTTGATAAAGTCATCAGGGGCCTCAGTAGGAATTACTTTATGTTAAGTTTGACCACTTTTCTATAAAATAGTAATTCTTAGTTCTTGAGTTCCCTCTCTACATATTTATGATTTGATTTCCCGAAAGAACATGAGGAGGAAGAATTACTTGGAGCAAATTAGGAAAACATTGTGAAATTAGAACTCTGTAACCCTACTTGTCACTTTTCTTCAAAGTAATTGTAGGATGCTGTGGTTTTGTGCAGTTGAAGCTCTGGGTACCCACTTCCAGTCTGATTAAGTCTTTTCTTCATTGGCATTTTGGCTAATGCTCTTCTCTTTTAATAAATAGTGGCATTGTGCCTACATACTGGCCATATAAAGTGATATAAAGCAGTGGTACCCAAGGAATATGAACAAGGTGCTAGACAAACATATAACTGACTCTAATTATTACATGAATTCGACTGTGATAACTGCTATTAGGGTAACTTGGAGGGAAGAGCTTAGAGAGAGGTTTAAAAAGAGGTTCATTGATAATAAACCTTGAAGAATGGTAGAGGAGGTGAAACATAATAGAAGCAGAGAGAACAGGATGAATGAAGGCATAGAAATGTCAAAATACATGGCTTGTTTGAGGAACGGCAGATAGTTCATGTAGCTGGAGCAGAAGGTATGCAGGCAGAGTGTTAGGAGGTGAGGAACAAAGGGTCCGGGTCCTCAGGGAGGCATGTTCTAGATCTCAGGTTCTTTGAGAGGCCCTCAGGTCAGGTCCTGTGTGTAACACCTTCTTTCTGTAGTCTTCTCTAGGCCTCAGCCCATGCATTCCTTTTACTTCTGCACTTAAAAAGCCCCATTCTCTTCTTCCCAAAAGACTTTGCTGGTCTGGCATTTACTAACTTGCCACCTATTACGAAATATGTGGAAAATGAAATGGTATAAGAATTTGTACAAAACATTGGCCCCTCAGGGTAAAAATCTGAGCCTAAAGAACTGGGAACAGGTAGGGTAGCCTGGCTAGATTTTGAAGGGATAGGAAAGCAAAAACAATCAAGTAAGAAAACCATGTTTGGCACATAGTTGGTCCTCAATTAATTATTTGTTCAATAAACAAATTAGGGGACAGCCTGATGGACTATCAGGTATTATGTGTTGTCTCTGGGGTATGGCTAACTGTCTCTGAAAAACTCTTTCTATTTGGGAAACAGGAAGGAAGGTGAGAAGTGACCTGTATATGCTGGCTCTCCATGGATTTGTGCTGAGGCCAGGTCTTTTCTGGAGTTCGTTGTTCTTTGGCAGTTAGTTTCTCTTTCAGGGGTGTGTGTGCCTCAATGTTTATTTCCTTCCAGTCATGCCAAGAGTAAAAGATCTCAGGTTACAAATTCATTCTTTTGCCAGAAAGTAAATTGGGGTAGGTGGCAGGTGGTGGTGGGGGGCATGGATAACAAGAAAAAAAGAGTTAAAAGTGTCAGGAAGAGCTCAGTTTTACTTGGTTAACATATACACTTAGAATTCAGGATTAAAAAGAATTGGTTCTAATCTCAAAGTGCTTTTAGTGTGGAGAGACATAAATCCAAGCAGAGTATTTAAGCAGGAAAGACAGTGTTATAACAGAGTTTTTAGGCCAGGGAACTCAGAGTAGGGGCTTTTGATGGAGCTCAGGGCCTTGCTACTGCAAGTATGTTCCATCACTAGCAAGCAGCCTCTCCTGGAAACTTATGAGAAATGCAAACTCTCTGGCTTCAACCCAGACTGACTGAATGTGAATCTGAGTTTTTACGAGATCCCTAGCTGAATCATATGCACATTACTATTTGAGAAAAACCGGCCTAGGGAGTGGGGATGGGATCTGGGAACATTTCTTAGAGGAAGTGAATTCTGAGTTGTGTTTTGAGGATGAGTAGGATTAACCAGGTAGTGTTCCCAGCAGAAGGAAGAACATAAGCAAAAGTTCAGAGGCATTAAAAAGTAAAGGGATGTTTTTGGAACTATAAGTACCTTAAATTGCTATCCCAAAGGGAGAGTGTGGAAGTGAGGGGGAGGGGAAAATGCAGCAAGATGGTGGGTCAGGCAGTGACCAGATCCTACTGAGTGTGCTCTAAGTTAAGAATCTTGCCTTGATGTGATCCATGTTAGAGACATAGGACGACATGTTCACTGCAGCCCTGAGAAGCCTAGGAACATTAAGGTGAAGGGCAGAGAAATTAATCAGGCAGCTAAGGCAATAGTTTGGGAGAGAAATGAGAGTCTAACTCAGGTAGTAGCAGTGGGGATGAAGAAGAGGGAGCAAGTTTAAGAAATGTTAGGAGGTGATAAGCAGATGAAAGACTTCAGTATGGATTGGAGGTGAGAGGGTGGAGGAGGCCTAAGTCTTGACTGGATGAATGGCAGGCTTCTGGCTGGGATTAGTGGGCGGCTGCTCATGATGTCACTAACAGAGATGAAAGAGTAAAAAGAAGATGAGCTGGTTTAAAGAGAGAAATTATGAGTTCAGTTTTCAATGCATTCAGCTCAAGTGCATAGAAAACAGGTATAGGAGAAAAAAAGAAGAAAATAAGAAAAGGATGGAGAACTTGGTGAATTAACCAGGGTGCAGAAGGAAAGTGATAAGGAAGAAACAGTGGCCTGCCCGGATTTGGGGCTACAATAAGGCACATAGTATATCTGTGAGTTTTTCCTCCAGTCCTATTTCCAGAGGCTGCCTTCTTGGAACTTGGTTTCAGCAATTGGTTGAACCCTGAAGAAAAGAAAATGGTTTGATTCATGGTTTCCTATCCTGTGATCAATTAATTGTTGACACCATTTGCAAAAAAAAAAAAAAAAAAAAAAAAAAAAAAAAAAAAAAATTAACCTAGAGTTCAAGCTGTCCAGGGTCAGAATGACCATGACCATGCCTCTGGGTACTTTTGCCCACTGTCCCCAACACTATTTCCAAAGTAGCAATAATATAGTGTCAATATGTATGTGAATTTTACGTGGTTGTCAAGTTCCGGATGACTTCTGCCACAAATCTCCCGTTTGTGAACTTTTATACTTTTATTTTGCACCTTAAAATTCAGCTCTTGAGAATAGTCTGCCTCGAATGATTCTCATAAGTATTTCCTATTTAGCAATCTGTTCTCCTCTGCTCACAGTTCTAAAAAACGTTCCGAACTTCTATGTCTCCACGGCAGAAACTCCGAGTAGTGTAACATTTTCTGATCAGCCAATAAAAAGCAAAAGGTCGGCACGTGGTCTATTAGTTTGGGCAGGAGTAAGGTATTCCAACCAGATCTTTTCTCTCTTGCCAGGATCAAACATGGCGGGCTGCAGCCTGACCTTCCAGAACACCCAGCACGCTTTCCCGCGGCCCTAATCAGGTTTTGGCGCTCCTTTTTTCACCTTCCTTCCCCCTGGCGTCTCCAAAAGAGTCAGCACCTGGGAGCGTGACAGCGGATCCTGCTTCCCGCCCCCACTCGAGGGCCCGCCCACTAGCCCTCGCCAGCCAATCGCAGGCCGCGCTACGGCGGCCGGCAGCTCCGGCCGGCCCCGCCCTCCAACCTCACCGTGGCCTGCGGCTCCCCGGCCGGTAGCGCCACTCTCGGTTGTGCGTACTGGTCGTGTGGGATCGCGGGTCGCGGACGCTCGCTGCCGGCCCAATCTCAGCCTACCCAGCTCCGCCGAAGCGGTCGGCCCGGAGCCTACGCCATGGACTTCGAGGACGGTAAGCGCCGCCTCTGGCTTGTCGCCGTGCTGGGCGGGAGATGGGGTGGCCTGCGCTGGGGGTCTGTTTACCGTCTCAAGATGGCCGTGTGGGCTTTGTTCTGCGGGCCCGCAGGCCGCCCGCCAGCCCGCCGGCCGCGGGCCCAGTAGCCGAAGTCGGCCTCTGTGGGGACCCGCGCGCCCCGATCCCGCCCGCTGTCGCCGGGGCCCTGGGAGTTCCGTGCCGGCCTAGGGGATGCGGAAGAACGCGCCCCGAGCGCGACGGCCTCCGGACTCGGGCTCCGGACTCACCCCGGTCCCGGTGCAGGAGAATTGCCCCGACGCCTCCAACTTCCCGGTCTCGGGCACAGGGGCGAGTGGGGCCTCCTCTACGTCAGCTCGCGTTCGCACCACACCGCAGTGACCCAGATCGCCCATTTAGTAGATCCTCAACCCCAGTGACAATTTTCACAGCGATAGTTCTGGTTGTCTTAGTTTAAGTGAGTTTAAAGGGCGTCTCTAAGTGATAAGTATAGGTAAATAACTATACAGAATGGGAAGTAAGACATTTCTGGTTAACAAACTGGGATATTTACCCACTACAATTACCTCCCTGGTCGATAACCCCTGATTTGAAATATCTCTGAACCAAAGTATTTTTCTCTGGATTGTGTATATGGGTGGGACTAAAGTTAGAATTCTGGCATAGCATCACATGCCCTTCAAATTCAGATCTGTCCAAAGCTGCCTTGATTGGATTTACTGATTAAATAAACTGTATTTTAGCAATACCTTTCAGCCGTCTCTCACACCAGTTCTTTAACCCTTTTCACACAGTCACAAAGTAAAATTAATTAGGTCTTCACCTTGTCTTCAGATCTTGCCAACTTAGATAGAAATTGGTGTCAGGATAAAATGAGTGTGTAATGACAGCATTAGGGATATGCGAAACGGGCTTAAATGATTAAATTACATTTAATCCCGAGTAACCAGGCATTTCTCAATAAAACCAGTTCACTAACAACTAGTTGTAAGCCTCTTAACCCAACCAAAAAAATTTATCTTTAACGTATGATCTCAGCATGTAAACCTTACTAAATGATCTTTTGATCTTTGACTTGATTTCATGCCACAAAGAGTTAAAGCTGCCAAATCTAAGTGTATGAAAGTGGTCTGGAATAACTCTTTTGTGGATACTTTTAAGTTACTTTGAAATAGGAAGGTCAGCTATTAACAGTAGCATACTCTGTTGTTTGTTTCAGTTGGTTTTTGACCCATTTTGATATAGATACTTTTAAACTATGAATATTCGAAGTGCCAGAGGTGGGAGTTAAACTTTAAAATATTGTTTTTACGTCACAGTTTTATGATGGTACCAACACCCAGGGTGCAGCAGAAGCTACCAAGGTGAAGGGTTGGGGAGCAATGAGAATGGGCCCCTCCCCCCTCAAGAGAATCCATTTTCTGTAGAGAATTGAAAAACAATAAAACTTAGTATATTTGCTTTTTATTGTCACTGTGTACCTACACTTCTCAGCAGTGTCAGTGATAGTGCTAAAATTCTAAACAAAGTCAGCGGTAGAATACTCCCTCACTCAGGCCCCCTACTCACGCCTGTCTCTCTTTGGGGGATGGAATTTGACTAATAATATATCTGAATCTAATCCTATGTAGTGTAGCTCTATTCTGTTGTTCCCATCGTATTAGATTCCTTTCAGTATTTGTTAGTAAAATTTACTATAGGATTTAACAATCATTAAATTAATTTTGACAGAAAAATTGGCCAATATGGTTTTCGGTTATGCCTCATCCTGGATAGATAGAGCATACACACATTCACATATATGCATATACATTTCTCAAATAAGATTCTGAAACCTTTATAGCAAATTAAGTCATAAAAGAAATAGTAACTTAAAAAAAATTATATATTACATTGAATCAACTCCCAGATGTCCTTGCATTTGTATTATTTGATACATAATATGCTTTTCCTTTTGCTACTTTATAAATCAGTACTGGATCCTCTCTTTTGGCTGTTTTTATAAATCAGGTGTTATAAACTGATTTTTACCATAATTTGGATGACAAACCTGTCATTTGGAGAAATAGTGAAGAGAGATACATGTTTTCTCATAGAAATAGTTGTAATTATTTATACCTCAGTTTTGCAGATAATTGAGTTAATGATATTTTAAAAAATAGTGTTTGTTTTAAATAGTTGGGTGTGTAATTTCAGATTTTTGCTAGTATTGTACTAATTCATTTCTGTTAAATGTGTCTTCGTAGATTACACACACTCTGCTTGCAGGAATACTTATCAGGGCTTTAATGGTGAGTATCCTTTCATTTGCCCTTAAATATGTTAAGAGAATACGTTTTAGATTTTTTTCTTCATACAATGTAAAAAGCTAGTTCTACCTTGTTTCAGTCATTATTTAGTCTCGTGATGAATCACTTCTTAGGATTAATGCTGTCATATTATATATAGTATTTGAGTTAGGGAATTCAGGATCAGAAAAAGGGCTATTCACATTAGCTTGACTCTTTGTTTTATTTGAATTATGTTTCCTTTAATTTATTCCAAAAGGCCTTGACTGCATTCTGAGTGATGAGTTATAGGAAACTGGCTGAATTTTTGTTGAATTAGAGGCTTCGGTATTGAGTAATGTAGATTAAGTGCATTATTGGCTTAGTTCTCTTTTATTTCTGTTATAATGTATTTTGACCTTATTTTTTTGAGGTCATTTATTCAAATATGTTAGTATATAAAGAGTCGTCTAGAAGAGCACATGAAGACTTTATTAACATAAGTATGACGTTAGAGATGTGGCTAGAGCTAGATAAAATCATGAAAGGCATGCAGAATACAGTTAGATGTCATTCGGTAATTATTAGAGCTAAGGCTCTGCCAGACAGGACTATAACAAAAAAAGAACATGGGACAATTCAGAGAGATTAAAAGAACATGTGAAGGACCCCAGGAAGTGGAGTTAAAATTCTTATTCCCAGAGAAATGCAAGATTCAGTTGTTGTAAAGAATATATATCTATTCACAAAATAATACTGACGCAAATGTACTACTAAGTAAAGATGAACGAGCCACTTTATGGGAATAATTCCTGTCTAGTTAATTTTTATTTATCATCTCTAAGAATTTAGAGAAACTTTGGGTTTGATGTGGCTAAAAAGACTCAACATTGAGGTAGTTAGTACATATTGAGTGCTGAACAGATTTTTGAGCAGGATAGTAACATGATAACATTACCAGAAGAAGTTTAATTTAATTTACATCCACATAGAGGTTAGATTGAAAATTGGAAAATCATATAGAAAACCATTTCGTAAATTTAGGTATAAGGATTTTAAGACCCTGAACTTGGGAGGTGACGATAGTAATTTAAAAATTATTAAGACATTTCTAGAGAAAATTAACAGAGCTTGTAGGCTAACTAGTAGTAAGTGGAAAATTGAGAGGGATGAATAAAAATCTAGGATTTTAAACTGGAGTTGAGTAGGACTAGTGTTTTTATCAGAGAGAGATTTGGAAGGATAGAAGGCCATGATCTGTAGTAGGATTTACTAGAGAGTTGGATTTAATGTCTAAATATAGGACTTTGAAATGCAGAATCATGCAGGGCCAGAAATTTATTTTCTTAATGTACTGTGTTGCAAAAAGAGCTTCAGAAATTTCTATTACTGATGTTAGGATTTTTATTTTTTCTTTAATTTTAGTTTGAACAGTGAGGGAGCTCTTTCAAAGTATATTTATTCAGGTCATACTCTAGTCCTCTTAGAGAGCAAGTGGTCCCTGTTATGTTATGAGAAAGTACTCAGAATGATTTTGGAATGCACCTCTGTTAAAGACCACTGCTTGATAACACTCGAGGTCTGGATTATCTACATTTTATAAATGAAGAGCTTAATCTCGGGATATAATTTAACTTCATTCATTCAATAACATTTTTTGAGTGACTGCTGTGTAGTATTTTAGTAGCTGGCAATATAGCAATGAACAAAAGAGACAAATATTCCTGCCCTTTTGGAGTTTATAGTCCAGTGGGATGAAATAGACAGTAAACAAGGAAAAGAAATAACATATTGATGTAAGGTGGTAATTGCAGAGGAGAAAGTACAGGAAAGAGTGACGTGTGTGTGTGCATGTGAGAATTTTAAAGAGAACAGCTAGTGAAGGACTCACTGTGGTGACATTTGAGCATAGATTTAAGGGAGGTGAGGATGCAAGTCATGAGGCCATCTAGAGGAAGAATGCTATAGATTTTAGGAAATATAAGATATATAGTTACCAAGCGAAGCCAACAATGTAATTCATTGTTATCATTGTATTTTCTAGTGATCAAAATAAAGTAGAAGGCATTGGAAAACATGTAAAATTACAAATTTCCTCCACATCATATCTTGGAAGAAAGTTGTATTTCCAGTATCTCCACGTTTTCTTCTTGCTTCATAATATCTTTTCTTAAATCAGACCAAAAAAAAAAAAAAGATTGGGGGGAGAGCATTTCAGATAGAGGGAAAGCAGGAACAAGAATAGGGCTGAGTGAATTATGCTTCAGAGAGACTTAAGAAGACTAGTTTGACTAGAGCCGGTGATTTTTGTTAAGCAGCATTAAGACAAGGTTAGAGTGTTGAAGTGTAGCCAGAAGAGTATTGAAAATCAAAGGTAATTTGTTTATACCTAAGAAGCAATAGAAGGTAAGACATGAAAGAGTTGAGGGAGTGAGCAGTGCAGATAGAGGGGAGGAGTGTTCTGGGCAGAGGGAGCAGCAGGTGCAAAAATAGGAGTGTATCCTATATAGTATTCTAGGGACAGCAAGAGGCCTAGTATAGCTGGAGTAAGTGGAGTGAATTAGGGGGAATTGTAGATGAAGTTAAGAGCTGACAATTAATAAAATTTTTAAAAGGTGATGGGTTGGACCATATAGTGCAGGAAATTTCAACCTTGGCACTGTTGACATTTTGGACTGGATAATTCTTTGTTGTTGGGGTGATGTCTTGTGCCTCGTAAAATATATTTAACAACATCCTTGGCTTTATGCACTAGATGTTAAGTAGCACGCACCCTTGATTTGTGACAACCAAAAAGGTTCTCAGATACTACCAGATGTTCCCTAGGGACAAAATTGTTTCTGGTTAAGAACCACTGGTACAGGACCTTGTAGATTATTTTAAGGCTTTAGCTTTACTTAGAGTAAGATGGGATAACATTGGAAAGTCCTGAGCATTGGACATGTTTTAATTGATATTTTAACAAAATTATTCTGGCTATTTTCTTCAGAATAAAGATAAAAGGAGCAAAAGTAGAAGCAGGAAAACCAGTTAGGAGGCCGTTGCAGTAATCTAGGCGAAAGATGCTGGTGGCCTGCGCTAGTAGTATGGTGGTGAATCGTAGTTCCATTCAAGACTTAGTATCACACAACTCATTAGTTATTTTAATGATAAGTCAGTTGTTTTCTCCTCCTACTCCACAGCTACTTCCTCGTGATTTAATTGTGAGTTTTAATATTTTTTGAGCTTGTCATTTCTATGATAGAGTGATTTAAGTGATAAAATAGATTTGATTTAAAGTATTAGGCCAATTATTTTTGTCAATTTCTCACTTAATAGTAAAGACATGATATTATATTCTTAGCTTTACTTTTAAAGTTATTTTTAAATTTGATAACCTGCAAGAATATTGTTTAGATATAAAATCATCTTGCAGACTCTATATCTCTATAATTACATTGATTATATACAATATAAAGACATTGCCCCTTTTCTTTTTTTCATTAACTGAATAGTAACAATCCAGTGAACAATAAACCAGTCATTACTGTGTGAAAGTAGCTTTGTTAGTTTTTGGGGACTCCACAGTACTTGGCACAAGGTGAGTGTTCAATAAATATTAGTAATTTAAGACGTCTTATGAAATAAAACACAGATTCAAAATACTGAAGGATTTAGTATCCAAAGGCAGCCTCTGCTAACAAAATAGAAACTAGCAGAAATAACAAAATAAAGTTTTTTTGCTTTGTATACCTGACTGAAACTAACCCTAAGATTATTTTTTAATATGAGGCCTTAGAGGAAAGCCTCTTATTTTGAAAAACCTAATTTTAATCTCAAAATTGTCCTATATGTGTGATATTAGCATGAATTATATGGTATATTTATCAACTCTAAAGACAGATAATTAACTATTAGTCTAGAACTGTGTTGTTGAATATGGTTGCCACTAGCCATATGTGACTATTGAGCACTTGCAATGTGGATAGTCAGAATTGTATTGTGCTGTAAATGTAAGTTACACACCCAATATAGAGTCTTAGTATAAAAAAATGTAAAATATGTTGATACATTTTGTATATTGGTAAGCTTTTTGTACTCTCTTATATTGAAATCCATTGGTATGTCTTGTACTTTTAATGGATCTTTTTTAGTATGATCCTATAGTATCGGGCGTTATTGGAAAATATTGGTTTACCGATTTATTAAGATTTTCCAAATATATTGACAGATTTTATTGTACAATATATATAGGAAAAAAAACCCGTTAATACCGCTACCAATTTTATCAGAAAAGCCTTTAAGTATTGAGAAGCTGTCAAGTTCAAGGTGGTAGATACAAGTTGTATATACAATTTTAATTTTCACTTGAAAGCTTGAATTTTATCATTGGCAGCAAATATTTTTACCTGTTTTCCTCAGAGTGACAGTATCACTTCGTTCATTTTCGAGAAAATGTCTGCTACATGTCCTAGTCTTAAAGCCATAAAAAATAACATTCTTTGTAAAAAGTGGCTACTCAGTTCACAAACCAAACACTTGCACAATGGCTTTTCTGGAGAGAACTATGATACTATGATATGCAGCAAAATTGCTTTATGAGTACTTCCCATTTCATTGCATAGACTGTCAGAAAGAAAATGTACTCAAAGGTCATGATTTAATAAAATTAACCATTCTTCCCGCTTCATCAAGGACATTCTTAAGTGAAGGTTACATTTTTATTTTTTACGGCAAGTGTGCAGTGTTGAAGAATACAACAACTGCTAGTACAGTCTGGTACCACTGCCTTGATTTGTGCTATGCTACCAGCAGTTTTACCCACCAGTGCTTTTACATCTTCACTGTAAATGTCAACACTGTGTAAAGGGCAGGTCATGTCTTAATATTTAATTTATGAAAATAGTTTGACTGTGTGGATTGAAAAAGTCTTGGCAACTTCCTTCCAGTGGTTAACAGACCACTGTTGAGAACTGTTGCTCAAGAGTATATAAAAAATTACTAAAAGTCAGACCCTGATTATATATAATAAGATTAGTGTACATTTAAGATGGGGCCACAAATAGCAGAATATAAGGCAGAGTATCATTAACACCAGATAAAAGATATAGACTTTTGTAGATATTCAGAAGAAAGGTGATAATCAGCTGAGACAATATCAATAAGCTTGTCCTTGAAAAGATTAGTATTTGAAATGGACTCTAAAAGATTAGAAAATTTCAATAAGCAAATATTTGGGGTGGTAGAGGAGAGTGTTTCATTTAGAGGCAACAGCATGAAGCTAGAGGGGTAGATACTTATGGCACTTTGGGAAAATCATTTCATCTCTTTGGACTTCATTCAGTTCCCTAATCTAAAAAACAAGGAGATTGAATTTGATCATTTAGGTCACTTCCAGGTTTAAAGTTGCAAGATTGCAAGTAGTATTTTTATAAAGTTGTTGCTCTCGTCATTATTATTATCGTTGTTAGGACCAGAAATACTTAAATTATTGTAATTAAAACTTAATGTTATAAAAACAAATTAAGGTATTTGTATATATGATTATATTTATTAGTGCATGAAATTTGGGGAGGATTTTAAAAGACTTTATGGGAAACACATTCTACATGGTTTTTAATTAAAAAATTTTTTACAATCATAGTAAAGTCATTTTATTACTTGTATTTTTCACATCACAGGTTGGGATAGAGGTGGAATGGCGGTGTAATAAAATATATTTGGTACTCTTATTGTATTAGAATTTTTTTAGTGTTTGCATTGCTGGAATTCACATTTGTTCCCACTGTTCAAAATATATGAGGATTTAAATATTTGTTGCATCATAATTTATAGGCACAGTGCCACAGATTGGCCTCACTCTGAGTTTTACTTTTTAAAAACTATTTCAATTATTATAAGAAGAAACTGACATTAGGCTAATTGAAAATATGGCTACTTAGGGTTTTTAGACATTTTGAGAGCAGTTAGATGCAGAAAACTGATAACAAAAATTTTTCCTTTGATATTATTAAATGTTGATTTATCTTGAGAATAGTAATTATCATTAATTATGTGCTCTAGTATCTATTACAGGACCTCGTAGTAGTATCCTAGTCAAATAATATTGGTTAAATTGGAAATAATTCTGATATAGAACTTTTTAGTTGCTAATGTTTTTCTTTGAAACTTTCAGTTTCTATAGCAAATCTGATTTTCAATAGATTATCATCTGTGTTTTTTCCTTCAATGTCTAGTGCAATTTTAGCTTAAATGTTAATGATGAATTATTATCTCAGATGATTGATGTTAAGATCTTGTGTTTTATGTAATGATTCCTGAAGAGAATAGTATATTTTACTGACCTTTTATTATTGACTCTCTTTTAGGAATGGATCGTGATTATGGCTCTGGATCTTATGGAGGTCTGGCATTCAAGGATATTTATCTAAAAATTCTTCTCTTGAGTGCCAGTAAAGGTGAGCATCATTTAATTTTTTTCTTTTTAAACTCTTTATAGGGATGGATCGTGACTATGGCCATGGATCCTATGGGGGTCAAAGATCCATGGACTCCTACCTAAACCAGTCATATGGCATGGACAATCACAGTGGTGGTGGTGGGGGTAGCAGGTAAATTGCTTAATCACTTGGCCAAATAATTAGAAGACTATAAGATTCTGGATATTTTAATTTAAGTATTCTTTTTGGCATGTTATGATACCTGAACTATACTATATGGTATTGAATAATCACCTTAAATGTTTAAAGGTGTCAACTAATGGTTATAAAAATTATCTCTGGATCACTGGCAGATACTATTTTAGAAAAACCTCAGATTAACTATTATCATTTCAATATAATAGAGTAAGATTTTCTGTCTTTAACAGTGAATGTTTCTTTTACTTTTACCTTTAATTCCTTATCAATCAGAATGTTTCAAACAAATGATATCAAAGTGTTATTGGAAATATTATTTGTGAAGCTTTCTTAAAATGATTAAAAAAAAATCTTACCTAATGTGGGGTGCTCTGTAAAGCAGCAAAGCAATCTGACTAGATTGGGTTTAACTTAACCAGCCTAGCCACATTCAGTTTCTAAGAAACATTTAAGATAGTTATTCTTTTCATTTTAATTTTAAAGTAAAAGAGCATATTGTAATAATAAAAATGTTACTTAAGTCATGTCTAGGTTTTTTATTGGCAGATAATATTTATACCAGAAACACTTGTGCTCTAGACTAGGAGCATTGTATTAAAGCTAATGATACTATACTTTTTGCTTAGTTTAATGCAGTAGGGTTTAGAATGTATTTGTTTCACTGGCCATACTGTGGAAATCTTAAACCTAGTTTAACTTCTGCAGACTTTAGGGTTGACCATATATCAGGCAAAGCGGATATATTTTGAGACACAAGATTCCAAATAAATAGAAGTAAAACTAGTTAGGAAACATTTGAAACTATCGTCCTTCATAAATTGAAGGATCTGGATTCCTTAAGGATGGACTGACTGATGCTTACTTTCCTTCTTTCTGCTTTAAGTGTGCCATTATGGTTTATGGTAGAGAAATATCAAGAAAATGAACAGTTACAATTTTGCTTAAATGATAGATGTTTTGGAAAATGTAGTTGGAAAGAGCAATAATTTTTATATGGTTACTAAGATTCAGAAGTAAATAGTACCTTCTATTTAGTGATCTGTAAATAATTGAAGTAATGTAACACATTTAAATGTTTTAATTTATCAGTTATTGCCCTGTTACATTGTAAATGTAATGTGCATAAATTATGTAGATGTTATCGTTTATCTCGTGTAATTGTGGGCCTTTATAAAACTATGTTGTAAGATATCAAGCAACTTTTGTAATCCATACTTTAGATTTGTGAGATGATTTGTTTCTTCTGTTGACTCTATTAAAACCTTGAGGAGACTGCGTGCTCCCTTTTTTAGGGTAGTTTTATATGATTTCCTTCCAGGAAATAATTTTTCAAATAATTGAAGATATTATAAAATGTATTCTTTCTTATCTGCCTTGAAAATTCATATGCAGAGGGTATATGTTGGTGGTCCTTTACTTTTATGTTCTATTTCATGAGCTTATTTTTGTAGGTTTTTTAGATTTACTAGTCTATAAGTGAAAGTGACTGAGGATTTGGCTAAGGTCAATCAATACCTTAGCCAAAGTTTGGCAGATTGTCAAATTTTATAACCAGAGATAATTCTTACAATTTTGACTACTACAGACACAATGAAGCAGTTTTGTGATATAGATTATTGGGTGTGTAAAAGGATCTCTTCTGTGTCACAAATAGTATACATCTGTGTAGTCTTCAATTTGTATCCCTATTGAAAGCCAAAATACTGTAAATGTTTTGTATTTTCCAATATCAGGGATGGATTCAAAGAAAGTTTGAGTAGTTTGTGAATTTTAGCAAATGATTTTTTCTAAGACTAGGGCTGGGCTTAAATAATGACAGACTAATATTTTCTTTTTAATAAAATAGAAAAGCTTCAAAAAGCAGATTTTAAAGATAAACTTTGCTTAACTCAATTCATATTTAAAAATTGACTCAGATAGCTTTCTATCTGGTCTCATATTGAACTGCCCAGCCCTAATCAAGCGTGAACAAAAGTAGAACTGTGCAAACCAGTATGGTATAAATGAATTTTAGTTGATAAATGTCATCTGATAATTTGTCTTTTGAATTGTCTAACATTAGTAAGCTTACTTTTGTTTTTTCCCTCACTGTGCAACTTTTCCAGGTTTGGACCTTATGAGTCTTACGACTCCAGGTCTTCTCTGGGTGGGCGAGATCTATACAGATCTGGCTATGGTTTTAATGAACCCGAACAAAGCCGCTTCGGAGGTAGTTATGGTGGTCGATTTGAGAGCTCCTACCGGAATAGCCTTGACTCTTTCGGAGGTAGAAACCAGGGCGGGTCTAGCTGGGAAGCACCTTACTCCCGTTCAAAATTGAGGCCTGGGTTTATGGAGGACAGAGGAAGAGAGAGTTACTCTTCCTACAGCAGTTTTTCTTCACCCCATATGAAGCCTGCACCTGTAGGCTCTCGGGGGAGAGGAACGCCTGCTTATCCTGAAAGTACGTTTGGAAGCAGAAACTATGATGCTTTTGGAGGACCATCAACAGGCAGAGGCCGAGGCCGAGGAGTAAGTACAACAGAATCTTTTCAGATTCTTTTCACTAGTCACTCTTTTAAACCCTTTCAAGACCATGGTTTTCAACTATAATAAACACTGTTCATCCCAGTGTATTTTGAAGCAAAAGCTTAGTCATAAGCATAATTTTTAGGTTGCCTATAAAAGTTTTTCTAGCACCTCAGAGAATAAGTGGCAGTGTGAGATGATCGTTCATAAAGTTTTGCCAAATCTCCCTTTATTAAAAAGGTGAGGAAGTTAGGTTTGGTCTAAAAGGGGTTAAAAGGAGTTGCATTTTTTCTTGCAAACACTAGCGGTTCTGCTGGTGGGACAGTTCTTGGATTATTGTAAAAGGCAACTGAACCCTTTTGGAGTTTTTGAGTAGGTTAAAGGTGCAATGTATGATAAAATGTTTATACTTTGCTGCTAAACTCTTAGCACATAGAATTTCTTCAAAGCTTCATAGTTCACATTAAACACAAGAGAGTAAGTTGGTGATAGATGAGGGTAGCTTAGCCATGTTTGCATGGTGAAGAAGTTGATATGTATAATAGGTTGTAGAATGATTTGGGTCAGTAAAATTTTGCTAACACTCTCTTATGATATGTCCTTGGTGGATATTCTTTTTTCCCCCGTGTCACTAGTTTTACTATTGAGAAATAATTTCCTACTTGTTCATGTTTATAGCTCCTTTCTAGGAAGTAATATTTTGTAAATTATTGCTTAAATGAGTAGATGCACCAGTCTTCAAGTGTTAATTTCAAGGTATATAGTAAAAAGATTGTGCCTATGTTCTTAGGTAACTTGGCTAACACAAAATTTTTACCTAGTAAGTGTATATAGAAAGTGGGGTTATTATGTAGTTTGATTATGTGAAGAATACTGTATTTTTGCTATAGTAAGAATTATTTTTTGAGTCAGTTGCTCTTAATATTGTCTTTGCAGAGGAAAGTGTTTCTGATAAAAACTCTAGTAGAGTACATGTTTCTGATTGTTCATTAGCTTTTGGTACATCAGTGTAGTTTGTCATACTTGTATAGAAGTTTGCATTTGTAATAGTTAACTCTTTACTTATTAAAATGCATTGCACCTTTAATGGATATTAATGAAGATTTTTTGACGTGACTATATAAATTACCTGGAAACACTATGTTTAAGATAGGTATCCTAAGCACAATATACAAATGTAAGCAACTGAATGTTGCTTTTCCACCATACTCTATGATTGTAGGTTTATTGAAAATAGTTGGGGTATTTAGGCTTTGGGTTTTGAAATTGAAAATCTATTCTAATTTGAAAATTTGGAAAACACTTAACATTTTCTATGCTGTATATTGCTTTATAGGCAAATGATTTTTTTCATAGTGAGACTTCAAGTATTAATTTTGTTTTCATACTAGAAAAACAGGTATTCCTGTACTTTGTATTCACCATTCTAGTCTGAATGGACTTTTCTTTCTTTCCTCCTGTTAATGAAGTAGATGAACCAATAGGACTTTCTATTTTAATCTTCACTTGTACAATTCCCATTGGATCCTTCTCTTCAGATCACTCCTCAATCTTTATCTTCTAAAAGTAAGGTTAGCCGAACAAATTTCTATGGACATGTGGCCTCGGTATAGTAGATTTTGTTAATGACAAGAGAAGAGGAAGGGACACAAAGAGTCGTTGGGTTGCATGACTCTTCATCTGTAAAGTTTCGCTTCTCAGGCTTCTGGGTTAGAATATGTTTCTCTAGGTAAGAACGTGAATGGAACGTCAGATGCAATTCTTTATCTGAAGTGTGTCTTGGAAGTTGATGCATGGTTATGCTTTAACTCTCCTATTTCATACTAATGTTCCATCTCGCTTTCTCATTCCCTTTTTCAACAGGGAGAAATCCTAAATAATTTCTGGATCTTTTTTACTTCAGACTTCAGATATGGTCTTCTCTGTGTTTCTTAGTTTTCAGCCAGGCTTTAGTAAAATAAAAATTTCTTTTAAGGTCTTTTCATGGGAAAACATCAATTAGGAACTCTGAAGAGGAGTTGTCAGAGAGTTGTACAAGTGGTAATATTTTGACAGGCACATATGTTGTTTATGATCTCAGGTAATTTTGAATTGTAAAAATCAAAAATAGGTAGGAAATATCCATATTTGTTCTACTGGAAATAAAAATACTAATTCACTGGATTTGAGTTTATGTAATAATTTACTAAGTTTTTCAATGCGTTATTCAGAGTGGAAATGTAAAATATAGTTACATTCTGAGGAAATTTTCAGGGGAAAATTATTAGATAGAAACGTGTACATTTTGTATGAATTCATTCTTTATCTTTGGGTATAATGCTAATATTTCTTGATTTCACAAATTTGCAGCATATGAGTGATTTTGGAAGCATTCATAGACCTGGAATTGTTGTTGACTATCAAAACAAATCCACCAATGTGACAGTTGCCGCTGCAAGAGGAATAAAGAGAAAAATGATGCACCCATTTAATAAGCCTATTGGAACATTTATCAAGAAACCCAAGCTATCAAAACCTGTGGAGAAGATGAGCCTCAACAAATCCCCTAGTAAGTGAGAAAACATAATTGCTATGCTTCAGGATACTTTTATTTATTTTTTTAATTTAGTGCTTTAAGATAATTTTTTCATGTTTATATAGACAAGCTACCTAATAATTATAATTGTAGAAATTAGGTTAGTGAATTCCCTACTGCAGTTATTAGTCACAAACATCAAAATTACTCAAAGATTCTTTTTAAATTCATATCCCCTGGTCCACATCTCTTCCCTAAATCCTGATTTAAGGCGGAACCAGAACATCTGTATTTTTTAAATTACCTCACATGTGGTTTTGAATCATACTCCTTTCTTAAGTGTTATATTTATTGTTGAGGGAGTGTTATATCATATTACACAGAATCCTCTTTATGGGGACAAGGGGAAGAAATATTTCATGGTCTTTGGTACCAGGAAAAACTGTTTCTTCTAGAAAATTAATTTGCTTTTAATCTTCTGAACATAATTACTCTTAGAGATATTCATATTTCTAGTTTTACATTGCAAAAAATGGAGAGCCAATCTGAAAATGAAGTTAAGAACAATTTCATTCATGTTAGCATTAAGGATAAAATACTGTAATTAATTTAACAAAAGAAATACAAAACTTATACTTTGAAAACTACAGAACAGTGATGAAAGAAATTGGAGATTTAAATAAATGAAAAAACTAAATAAAAGTTCATAGATCAGAAGAATTAACATTAAGAGGCAAATACTTCTCAAACTGATGTACACATTTGGCACAGTTCTTATCAGAGTTCCATTTGACTTCACAAAAATTGACAAGTGGATTCTAAAATTCATAGGGAATTGCAAGTGACCTAAAATACCCAAAACAGTTCTGATAAAGAACCAAATAGAAAGATTTCATGAATTCAAAGCTTAATACAAAGCAATGATAATCAAGACAATGTGGTACTGGCATAAGGACAGACATGTAGACTAATAGAATAGACTCGAGAGTCCAAAAATAAACTCATAAATCTATACTCATTGGCTTTTTAACAAGGATGCCAAAATTATTCAATGGGAAGAGAATAATTTTCAACAAATGATTCTGGGACAACTGGATAGCCACATGCAAACGCTAAAATTCAAGACCTATATGTAAAAACTGAAACTATAGAACTCTTAGAGGAAAACAGATAAATCTTCATGGCTTTGGGTTTGGCAAGGAATCTTAGTTATGACACCAAAAGCATGAGCAATAAAAGAAAAATACATAAATTGGACTTTATGAAAATTAAAAACTTTTATGTTTCAAAGGACATCATCAAGAGAGTGAAAAGACAACCCATAGAGTAGGAGAGAAAATATTTGCAAATCACACATCTAATTAGGGATTTGTATCTAGATATATAAAGAATTTTTACAATTCAAAAAAGACACGTAGCCTAATTAAAAAGTGAGCAAAACATGTGAGCGGACATTTTTCCCAAAAAGATACACAAATAACCAATAAGCACATGAAAAAAATGCCCAACGATTAATTATCAGGGAAACGTAAATCAAAACTATGATGAGATACCACTTCACACCCACTTAGATGGCTTAAAAAAGACAATAACAAAGCTTAGTGAGAGTGTGAAGAAATCAGAACCCTTCTGCAGTGTTGCTGGGAATGTAAAATGATATTCCACTTTGGAAAGCAGGTTGTTTCTCAGGCGATTAAACAGTTGCCATACAGTCCAATGATTCTTCTTCTAGGTGTATGTCCAAAGAAGTGAAAACGTATATCCATGTAGTAGCCTAAAGGTAGAAATAACCCAGATATCCATCCATGGATGAGTAGGTAAACAAATGGAGTATGTCCATACAGTAGAGTATTTCTGAGCCATAAAATGGGATGAAGTATTGGTCCATGCTACGGCTTGCATGAACCTTGAAAAGACTATGCTAAGTGAAGAAAGCCTGTCACAAGTCCACATATTGAATGATTCGTTTCATGTGAAAAATTTAGAGTATGGAAATTTATAGAGACAGAAGTAGGTTAGTGGTTGCTTTGAGTTGTGGGGTGTGTATGGAGTAATACCTAAAGGGTACCAGGTTTCTTTGTGAGGTGCTGAGATGTTCTTAATTGTGGTGATGTTTGCACATGTCTACAAATACACTAAAAATCATTCGATCACACACTTTAAAAGGATGAATAATGTGAGTTATGTATTATTCAGGCTTTTGTTAACAAATGTCAGAGCCAAATTACTATATTTTTCCTTGTTATTGTATTTTATTTTTTAACTTTGTATTGTATTTCTAAATGAAATCAAGTTCATTTGACCAAATTACATTGTTAAAGATTTGCATAAATAAAAGCTAAGGAAATGTCTTTTTCAGAATTTTGTGAAAACATATAATAGCAAAATAATATCCAACAAATATTTTGCCTGTTTTTGCCTTTACACTGAATTGTTTTTTGTTGTTTACATTTTATTTTTGCTTCGATGACTGAGAAGTCTTATCTTTCCAAGTTAGATGATATTGCAAGGATTCAGAAATTATTCTCTTCTTTAGAATTAAAATTTGGTTACCTAATCTACTTGAGACTGGAGAAGGTTTAGATAACTGTAATAAATGAATATTCCAGAAGTGTTCTGGTCAAATTTTTCAATTTTTTTTACATCCACCTTTAAAAATAAGATCTAGTGAACATTACAATAATTTATTAGAAAGTGTACTCCTTTGCTGTTGCAAGTGGCTAAACAAGTGATATTAGCTTTCAAATAGTTTTTAAAAAGAGGGAGAAGGGAAAGAAGCAAGGAGGCTTAGATAAGTCCTAGTATAAAATAGTGTTTTAATTATATATTTTTAGATACTGACAGTATGTTCATTTTGAACTTCATCTCCATTTAAATTGCTTAAGGATTAATACATGAATCCCTTTTTATAAAAGTGCTATTGTAGTTACTGTAAAAAGTAGTAACTTAACTGAATGCTCACTGCAAACTAGGCTCTGTGTTAAAAGGTTATCATGTGTATTATTTAATTCTCACATTGGTCTGCTCAGGTATAGGTATGCCTGTCAAACAAACCCTCTGCAGCTGAGAAAACTGGCACAGAGCAGATAAAAAACTTGCTACCAGGTTAAACTACCAGTAAATGTCAAAAGAATTTGTTTCAGGACAAGTCTTGCTCTGGAAACCCTTCATGTATATCTCTATATGATTATAATAGAAAATTGCTTTGTATTAATTTTTTCCTCTTTTAAAACAAATTTTTCTAATTATAACATTATAGACATCTTCATGTATCATATTTGAAAAAAATAATTGAAATTACCAATGTTTGATTCTTTCCTCAAAATATATGAACTAGAATATAAAACTCAAGAAAGATTAAAATACTGTTCTTAAATCTACTTTCCTGCCATGCTTTGCAAATTGATATCTATATCGTTTAATAAAAAATAATATTTTTGAAACTTGATACTAAATAGAATGTGTGTTGTGGGGATACTGTGTTATTTGATAGATTATTGTTTACCAAATTGAGTACTTTAGACATTGCTAGAATAGTCAATTCAGTTAATCCTCTTGGGGCAGATTCCACAGATAAATTTTGCAGGTATAGTTAAGTAAACATTGCAAAGTTTGATACAGAAACTGATTTGCCTATAAAGCAGATATATGCACAAAAATTTTTTTTTTTTTACAGTACTTGAGAATGATGTAGTTTAGTAAAAATGAAGCCAAAATTCTGTAGTCAGTTCAGTCTTTAATTGTTAGATGTGAGGTAGACATTTTGAAAGGTTTCTGATGAATATTCGGGAATAAGAAAACTTGCTATACTGTAGTGTAGACTGTATGATTTGTTGAAAAGCAGTAGGAAAGAAACCATATTCTGTCATGTGGCTAGAGGTACAATATATGTCATAGCTTTAGCATATGAAAGGGAAATGAAATTACTTATAATTCGAGGTCATGTACAAGTAGCCTTTCCATAGAGTGGAGGATTTAGGGAAACGGTATAAGGATATTGAAAATGGTTAATAAATAAGAATATACATTTAAGCTCTTGTAAAATGAAAAATAATGTAGATACTGAATTTTAAGATTGATTTTATATAATTTTGAAACATCCCACTGTATACATAGCAAGTGCAATTTAAATATTTGTTTACCGTCAAGTTTACAAATCCCCAGGTATTCATGATTTTGTATTAGCTATTTTCCCAAATGTAATCCAAAAGGAAAAATAATGCATACAGGAAAAGTTTAAGGGCAGATACTTTTTTTTAAGTCTAAAGTTAAATGTGTTATAAGAAAGAACCAGCTCACAATGAGATACCACTTGACACCACGTGAAGCGGATGGCCATAATAAAAATAAAAAGGGGAAAAATCGCCAAGTATTGACGAGGGTGTGGAGAAATTGGAACCCTCACACGGTACTGTTGGGAATGTAAAATGCTACAGCTGCTGTGGGAAACAGTTTGATGGTTCTTCAAATGATTAAACAGACTGACCAACTGACCTAGCAGTTCCACCCCTGGGTTGTATACCTCAAAGATTTGAAAGATATTTAAACAAAAACTTGTAGGCAAGTGTTCATAGCAGGATTATTAACAATATACTAAAGGTAGAAACAATCCAAATGTTCATCAACAAATGAATGGATAAAGAAAAATGTGATGTATCCACACAATGGAATGTTATTCAGCCATAGAAAGGAAGGAGAAGGTACTGATATGTGATACAACTGGATGAACCTCGAAAACATCATGTTAAATAAAAGAAGACAGACAAAAAAAAAGGCCACATACTGTATGATTCTATTTATATGATATATCCAGAACAGAGAAATCTGTTGAGATAGAAAGCAGATTAGTAGTTATCAGGGACTTGGGGAAAGGGAAAGTGGGAAGTGGCTGCTTTATGGGTATGGGGTTTCTGTTTGACCTGACAAAAAAATTCTGAAACTAAGTAGTGATGATGGCTACACAACATCGTGGCATAGTTAATGCCACCGAACTGTACACTAGGAAATGGTTAAAATAATGAATTTTGTACCAGGTATTTTATTACTTTATTATATTTGCATTAAAAATGTTTTTTTTTTTTTTTTTTTAAAAAAAGAAGCTGCTTTTATTTTAGAGTTGATGTATTTTAAGAAATTTCGGGAAAGCTGCTGTAATATGTATGAGTTTTTACATCCAAGACTCCAGTGTTCATTTAATTTCCATTTTCAGGCAGGGTCAGGTTACTTCAGTGTTTCCGTAAGTGGTATTCAAGATGATTTTAGGTGATATGGATATTATTGCTTAAAATGAAAACAAAAAAAAAATATGAGTAGATTTAAAGAAAACTATGTGGCACATAATCACATAGATGAAAAGTAAATGTGGCAAAATTCATGATAAATTGTATTCAAATGAAGTTTCAGAAAGAATGGGTAATCTTGAATTTCACTTTTTTTGGTGAGTTTAGTTTAGGCTAGTATCACCAAGTAAATCTTGTATGTCTGTATTTATGAGAAATGATCTATAGTCTTGACATTTTTGTCTGATATCCTAGCAAAAATTGATCCAAAAAATGAAGAAGAAGAAAAACGGCGAATTGAGGCTCGGCGAGAGAAACAAAGGCGCAGAAGAGAAAAAAACAGTGAGAAATATGGAGATGGATACAGGTTTGTGCTTAGTAGTCAGAAAATTGGACTCACTTGAAAACAATTTTCTGGAAACGGCAGATATATCAAGGGGAATGTGAAAAATTTCCCGGGTGTCAAATGAAAAAGTTTGGTCTAAAATATATAGAAATGCTTTTGTTTTTTGATATTTATATGCACTCACTTAGAAAATATAAGAAAAAAAGCATTCAATAATGGTAATACAAAAATAAAATATAAATCAAGAAGTATATTCTTAGAAATAATTGCATGTCATAACATTAAGAAATCCACAAAGTCTTTGAAAGTTGACTGCATGGAGACAGTGTGATACTCTTTGATAGGAAAACTAAATGTTACAAATATACAAACATATCAGGTCTTTCCAATCCTGATTCCAAAGAAAATTCTGAAAAAGAAGAGTAAATGAATAGGTACTAGCTGTAATAGTTAAAAATATGTGGTTCTAAAATTATGTAGTTGATAGATGGTCATGGGGATGGGGAGCATGGCATAAGGAATGCAGCAGTTAGCATTAATACATTGGCTAGGTGGAGGGTCAGGGGAGGGAGGGAGCAATTGGGGGTTCATTTTACGAACTATATAGATGTCTAACCAATGTACTATATACTTGGAAACTAAAACAAATAGGTAAATTTAGAAAAAAATGGTACTAGAAAAAGATAATTAGTACAACAGAATTAACCTGTAAATAAATGTATTATATGTAATAATATATAATGAAGAAGATATTGCAAATGAAAGAGAAATTACTTGAACAACTGAACAATAACAAGAAAAATAGTTTAGATCCTCATATCAGTGAGGATGAATCTAGATTAATTTAAAAAACCTAAAAAATGGAAAATAACAGGAAGATAAAATGGAAAATTTTAATCTGCAAGATTTTTTTCCTAGGCTTAGAAGTTCTGTGATAAATTACAAAGGAAATGATTAGATTCATTTAAATATATTAAAATTTAAAAGGAACGCAAACTCGGAAACATAATAAAGATAAGAAATGATTAATGTCTTAGATAAATATCATCCAACGAGGATGTTTTTAAAAAGGGAACAAGATGCCTAATACATATTTTGTGAAGAAACAACAGCAAGGTAATAATTTTAGGGAAAATGTTGAAACCCACTGTCAGGTAAATAAACTGAAAATTTAAAGAATAGTATAACATTTTATTAGCAGGGTGAAAAATATTGTTTTACTAACTAGGATACAGAGGACACTTAGAATTTGCTGATGACTGTATAATTAGTTATAACTACTGAGATCCAAGTACTAACCAGGCCTGACCCCGCTTAACTTCCGGGATCAGACGGGATCGGGCTCGTTCATGGTGTCTTGGCCGTAGACTGTCTTGGATTTTTTAACACTCATGATCCCAAGAAAATAACCTTAAAAAAAAAAAAGGCAATTTTATGTAAAAATATGCCCATTACAACATTGTGATAGTTCCAAACATGAAACAAATACCAGTGATCAAGTGTAATCAAGTATATGGAAGATTTGACAACTTCTTCATGGGCTCTTAGGCTATCGTTAAAAATGATTATAAAGGCTGTAATAACATGGAGAAAATGCAGGCAAAATAGAAAAAAAAAAATATATATATATATATACACACACACACAAAATGTAAAGCTATGCATAGAGAAGAGGCTACTGGGAAATTAAAAGAAGGACAATATTTTTTCCATCTTTTTTTTTCTCTGAAATCTGCCCCGGTACTACTTAAGTTAGTGAAATAAAGAATATAAAATTTAAAAAGTAAATTTAATGTTTTCCCCATTCAAAATATAGTTTTGCTCTATAAAAGTTAACTTGTTTGTGTAGCATGAAAGGAATGAAATGAAATGTTTCACATTAAGTGAATTTTCTAGATGTCTAAAACTTTATCTTAGATCAAAAGATAACATTTAAGAGAAGAGTATGCAAACTTTTTTATGGAGGTATTTTTAAAATGTATAGGTTTTCCATATTAAATAGAATACTCTTTGCTATTACTTGGTTTTAGTATATACATTGGTTTTATTTATGTAAAATGTAGTAAAAGAAAATTGAGTTGTATCTTATTCCCAGATTTTTTTGTTTAGAGTGTCTGCTTTTAGCCTGCTAGGTATTACTTGTGTAATCTTTGTGTCCAGCTTTAATAACCTGTAACTATGATTTCTGTTTTGTTACTCGTAATTCGTTGGGACCTGAGAAACAATAAAATTAAGAATTAATTTATTAAGAATTAACTCATAAAGAGTTCTAGTTTTAAGGAGTAGCTGTTTTGGAGTCCTTGAATGCCCTGCTCTGATGTCATTTGTTTTTTTGACAGGGGTAATGAACTTAGTAACTTCGGTGCAGTTTAAATTGAAATGAACATTTTGTATAAGATGTTTAGGAATCTGGAGATAATTTAACATTATAAGATTAATTTTTCTATTTAATTACCATACGAATGTTTTACCCATTAAAAGTTATAGATTTGAATATGTATGATATTGAATATGTATATTATATACTGTGATTTGACCAGATGACAACCGAAAGAGTATCAGTTCAATTAAATTTAGGAAATGAATCCTTTTAAATAATATAAATTAATTTATCAGAGTTTTACTTTGAGTTGAGTTTGGGGTAAGAGATTGACAGCAAATAACTATTCTTGTGATGCTTGCATGCTTTCAGTATAATAGGATGGAAAAGTCAGGGATCCTGGGAGGGAAAGGGGTGGTTTGTGAGAGGTTCAGACAAACAGTATGTGGTGAAGAGTGCCAAAAGAGAAGTAGGAAGTAGTCTTTAACAGGAGATGACTTCTACATAGGCATGGGGAAATCAGAGGAATGGATCAATGTATTTAAACTGATTTAGGAATGGTGGGATTGCAGTAGGAATTGTTAGGCAGCCCAGGTAGAGGTCATGGCTTGAGGTAAGAAAGCAAAGAAACAGGAATGTTTCATTGATATTCAGGAAGTGGAAACCTATGTAGATTGAAAATGATTCTAGTGGGGTGAAAGATAAAATCTGATTAAAACATTTAATGAAGACATACTATGTGCCAGATACTGATAAAGGTATTAACGGATAAAGCCAAGAATAAGAGAGATTAAGAGCTTTTCTTAATCACAGCTGAAAGTATTTTTACTTTTTTTTTCTTTGAGTCTTAAGGAGCCTTTGGAGTAAAGCCTTTGGAGCAGTTATGTGCTGTTGCCTCCTTTATGAAATAACAGTGGTTAATTTAATAATTACCATGTGCCAGGAACTGTTCTGTGGGCTTTATATCTATTAATTTTTTAAATCCTCACAGTACCTCTGTGAGGGTTCTCATCTCATTAAGATAAGAAAACTAAGGCCCAGAGAAGTTAAGTAACTTGTCCGAGGTCACACAAAGGGGCTAGGTTGTAAACCCAGCAGTTGGCTATAGATCCCATACTCTTAACCAGGAAAGTAAATCTAATAAGTAGTATGAGGAATTAATTGGAAAATGAAGACTGGAAGCAGAGAAACCAGTTAGGAAACTGTCATAATTCAAGGAAAAGAAAATAAGAATATATAAGGTAAGAACAATTAAATAGGAGAAAAAAAGGGGCATTTTGTTCTGGGATGACTCCTGAGCTGCTAAATGCACACATTTGTCCAGTCCAGCCCTATTAGTCATCATGAAGTGGTCTAATGGTAGTAGGACTTTCGATCACCCGAGATCTCCAAGGGACTGAATTATGGTTGTCTGGTATTCCACCTGACTTTTGATGCCTTAGTGGTTTGGAAGCTTGAGAACGGAACAGAGTGTAAAACAAGTAGTGGAACTTTGGAAATTGATACTTCTTGAGGCTTGCTTTGGCTTTCTAATTGGTCTAGGCCTAAGTGGAGAGTTTAGGACTAGATTAAGTAGATATACATTGATTCTATCTTTCATATCCAGAAGCTCCCGGGTGAGCCAGAAATGTGAAGTGTATAATGACAGTGTTGTTCAATAGATACTTAAAGAAATACTATTTTTCTTCTGGCTTAAGCTAAATTTAGATCAACCATAAAATGGAAAAAAGGAAATCATTTATGCTGCTAAAATTTGCTTCATTCTTATATCTTGAGGAACTCTTTACAAGTAAATTAGGTAATGTTTTTTTAAAGAAATCTTTTTTTCTTTCCCTTATAGAATGGCATTCACATGTTCATTTTGTAAATTCCGAACATTTGAAGAAAAAGATATTGAACTGCATCTGGAAAGTTCTTCACACCAGGAAACATTAGATCATATTCAGAAACAAACTAAATTTGATAAAGTAGTTATGGAATTTTTGCATGTAAGTAGCTGTTTTTGAAGTAAAAAACACTTTAGCTGTCATTTCAATTTCTTAAAAATGAGCCTAGAATTAGATGTGAATTACTCCTCTGTAATATAATTTTGATTTGTTATTTGAGAGAACATTTAAGTTTTTCACAGTAATTTCTGGTAGAGGTGTCAGGAAAAGTGTTCTTTTAACAACTTATTGTTGCTAATTCAGCCATCATCCATTGAGTGTCTATGTATGTGGTGGTGTGTTTGGTATTTTGATATTTCATTTGAGCCTCATAACAACTCCTTTTATTAATGAACGGTCATGCGCAGAGCATTTAGTGACCCTTTCACTAAGTAGCAGAATCTGAATGCAGAACCAGAGAACTGGGTAGTCCTTTGTAATATGAGTGTGTGGTCATCAGTTCAATTTTTCTTGAAAACTTATGAAATGTGCTGTAATATAGGCACTGAAAACACAGGCACTATCCTTAGTGAACTGACAGTAATTGGAAATAGAACATACACATGCCCAGATGACACAGTTAAGGGCCAAGGATGATCGTATAGGTAGAAGGTTTGGAGTAAAGGAGGATAGTTGGGGTCAGGGATGCTTAAAGAAGATACTAGAACTGGACTGCTAATTGTACATGCAATTAATGTGGACAGAAGAGTTGGAATCGTTAGAAGGTTAGAAATGCAGTGATTGTTCACTCCTGTATACCCTTGCAGAATTGTGTCCCTTAATTGCAATTTTCTATAATTTCATTCCTTGACTGGTTCTTGTCATTTAGGACTTAAGTACTCACCGCCCGGAGAAGACCTCTTGACTAGTCCTGCTCTCTTTGGTCTCTCTTACTCTTTATGCCTAAAATAGATTTTGAAAAGTCACTGCTTTTTGTAATTTCCTAGTACTTTATGATAGTCTTTTCAACTAAATTGCAAGCTCCTTGAGAACAGATATTAGTTCTTACATAATTATTAGCTTCCATAGCCTGAGCATAGTACTCAGCATATGCTTAATGCTCATGGTAACTTTTTGGATTCTTTCTATTTTGTTTTCTAGGAATGTATGGTGAATAAATTCAAGAAAACATCCATTCGTAAGCAACAGACAAATAATCAAACAGAAGTAGTCAAAATAATTGAGAAAGATGTTATGGAAGGTAAGTACAAATTATTTTAGTAGTTTACAAGTATGTTTTATGTAACATAACCTATTTCAGTATAAATGATGCCCACTGGAATGATACAGTACATAGTTACATGTGGTAGCCTGAACAGGTTTTCAGAAATGAACTCCTTTGACTTCCTGTTCTCATGCTTACAAATTTATCACTACTTACCCTACCCTATGTTTTTCATCTCCGTTTTAGAGGAGAAATCATCTATACTTCTCTACTATCTGTCCAATATCTTTCTTATCTCTTCTCATCTCCTTAAGGACTTTTGCTCTTCTGATTTTCAGTCTTTCCTTCTCTTTTGATTACCTCTCTGAAGCCTTTGCTCTTATCTTAAAAACAAACAAAAAACCCAAATAGAACTCCCCCGAAAGAACAAGGGGGAAAAAACCCACTAATTCACCTAAAACCTGCCATTCTCTTTTTTTAAGCATGGTCCACACTGGTCTCCGTTCTTCACTTCCCATTTCTTACTTTACCCACAGTAGACAACTGTCTGCTACTGAAACTGCTCTGGCAGGATACCAACACCAACTTCAATAGGTTCTTTTGAATCTTCTGCAACCTTTTTCACTGATAACTTTATTTCTCATAAATCTATTTCCTCCCATGGTTTCTATGCTGCCCTGATGTACTCAGTATTCCTTTGTCATTTTTTACTTTTTGTGCTTTTCTTTTTCTAGTAGGCTTTTAGAAGTTGATATTTCCTAGTATTCTGTCATTAGTCCCATTATCAACTCTCTTTATTGTTCTTCCTGATGAATTCATTTACTTACAAAGCCTAAACTGACCTTTTTTGTTAATTACTTACACATCTGTAGCACAGATTTGTCTTCTGAACTCTTAATATCATGCGGCCAGTTGCTTATTGACATCTCTTTACAGTCCCACAAAATCAAAATAGCCAAACAATTTATCCTCTTTTTGAGCATCCTCTACCCCATTAAGAAAATAAAAACAGCTCAACAAATTTCTCCTTCATTTATCTTGAAAGGAGGCCCCACCATCAAAGCCAAAAGGGTGAAGTTAATCCTATTACTTACTTTACTGAATGTAAAGCATTGTGTCCTTTGGGTTCCATTTTTTAAATGTCTACCAAATCTGTTTCTTTACCGCCTCTTTAAATACTGCATTTGTTCAAATCTTTATATGTTCTTTTGACAATTATGGTATTTCCCTAACTCGTTTCCTTCTAGTCTTTCTAATTATTACATAATTTCATTACTTCAGGAATTTTCAACATCTCCCTCATTCTCAACAGGATAAAGTACAAATTCCTCGTCATGGCACAAAAAGCTTTCCGTGGTCTAGGCCTTTCTCATTTATCTCTGATCTCATTTTTCTGTTCTGAGTTCCTTTATACTCTGTGCACCAACCATGCTGAATTACTTGCAATACCCAGAAAGAACCACTTTCTCTCACGCTTTTCCCTTGCATGTGTTTTGTACCTTCCCCTGTAATAAACATCGATCACCATTTTCAAGATCCAACATATATTTTGTTCCTTATCAATCCAATTTTGACATCTTTCCTCCGTCCCTACCCACCAGCATTCACAATCAGAGCTTTTTATTTTACTACAAGATCACACTCGTTTTATATTATATTTTGGGGATGGACTTTTAGGCTTCAGCAGATGATTATATAACATGATTAGGAAGTGTAATTATACTTTGTAATTTTAATATCTTATTCATATGTTATTATCTACATATACAGATTTATGAGATATGGTAGACAACATAAACCTGCTTATTCTGATCATTTTTTGGGAAGAGGGGCATAAATATGGAAACAAAATTGTGAAACGATTTGTCGAGAATAAGAATATATGAATCATCTCTTATTAATGGACTTTTGCAGGTGTTACTGCGGATGACCACATGATGAAAGTAGAGACTGTTCACTGCAGTGCCTGTAGTGTGTACATCCCTGCTTTGCATAGTTCTGTTCAGCAGCATTTAAAATCCCCTGATCACATTAAAGGGAAACAAGTAAGTTTTGATCTGTCTTAAGCCATTGAATTATTCATCAATCCCTGTTTGTCTTTGAAAGGCCATTGTTTCACATCTACCTGTTTGTATACAATCCTGTTAATCTCAGTGTGAATAATTAAAGATACCTAGAGAGTCATTGTAACATAGTGGCTAAGATTATGGGCTCTGGAGCAGGACTTTCTGGGTTTGAACAGTGGTTCAGTTTATAATGTGTTAAACAAATAAATTAACTTTCGTGAGTTACCCCATCTATAAAGTGGGGGCGGATAATCATTTTACTCTTACGTGATTATTTAAGGATTAAGTTAGTTAAAATACAAAAGGCAAAATAGTGTGCCTGGCATGTGGTAGGCATTCAGGAAACTATAGCTATTGTTGAACAATTCTTTGTATTAACATTTTTTTTAAGTTAGTATAAAATAGTTTTATAAGAGAGAGCGAGAGTGAGAGCGAGAGCGAGAGCGAGAGCGAGAGAGAGAGAGAGAGAGAGAGAGAGAGAGAGTGTGTGTGTGTGTGTGTGTTTTAGAATGAACTATAAAGGATTAAAGGTTTGATAACGTTTTTCCAATAGTTGGGAAAAATAAATTTAAAAAGTGTGATTATCAATTACTGTCTATTGTTACATTTTTTAGTAGAATTTATTTAAAAATTCTAGAAGAATTTACTATTTTCTTTTTGATTAGCATATTTATGTTCTACATGGGTTGCTTTTGTTTAGTCAAACTTGATTTTCAAGTAAAATAATGTTTATATTGTGCAAAATTAGTTTGTTTGAAAAGCAAATTTGAAAATTCAAATATTAAAGACAAGGTTTAAATAGAACATACCTGAGTGTTAAATCCATGTCCTGTATTGAAGTGAACCTCATTTAACTCAGACACTTTTAGACTTCTTTAAAGCTACTTTGAGTGCATATAATCTTTTAAAAATTTTTATCTTTTCTTTTTTGATATTCCCTTGACACCTTTTTGGCAGCTAGATGTTCCATATTATTAAATTTTCTCTTTTGTATAATACAGTCTTGTGATAGCTACAGCTCAGAAGCACACTAATTACTCTAAATGCATGAAAAATTATTCTTTCTTTTCTGGTAGCATAATAATTAATAGTTGGAGTAGTTGGCACTGGGTGGAGGTAGATGTAGAATGGAAAGGAGAGAAAGCAACTGGTAGACCTTCTGGATTTATATTATCTGGTGACTGGTTGTGTTCTGTTGAAGCTGATCTGCTCTTTGAATATTCATTATTTTAATCCTTAGATGGCTTACATTGTGGTCACAATAGGTATTGTTGCCTGATAAGTTAATTTGCCAGAAATTACATTTTAAATCTAAGGATTTAAAGTTACAATGTCATTTAACTTATGAAAATATTTTTCATGGAATGGTTTTAAGTACCTCAATGTGTTCTATCTTCATAGGCTTATAAGGAACAAATAAAAAGAGAGAGTGTCTTGACTGCTACAAGCATTTTAAATAATCCAATAGTAAAGGCACGATATGAACGTTTTGTTAAGGTAAGATGTTGGGCATAAACTTTTTAAAGTTATAGTATTGTAATAATTAAATGGTGACAAAATAAGTCTTTGTGATATTTAAATATAGTACAACATTAGGAAGAATTTAACTTAATGGCCTACATTTAGGTAAAACATTTTTTTCCCCTAATTTTTGGGATTTTGGGGCGGGGAGAGAGCAATAAACTATTCCTCTCTCAACCCCTTTGTAGCTCTGGATCATATGAGAGCTACATAGGAGTCTGACAGCAGATGAAAATGTTGGCTTTATTCTTGACTTTTAGAAAGGATGACTTGAAAGATATGTTTTAGATATGCAGTTATTATGGACCTTCTAAGATTTCACTTCTACATTAGATAGGCTTATGTCCCCCCAGCCTCTGTTACTAGTTCAGCTGGGTAGCAACAGGTTTCCCCTAGTTTATCACATGATGTAGAACAGACTGGAATGTACCCTTTCTATTGCTAGGAAGACCCCAAAGACAGGACCCAGAAGGGATTGAGTTATATATACCCAATTTCTTCTTCAAAGACTAGTTGGTTAAGTCTTTCCTCTTCCTTGGATAAAGTTGGAGGGGAAGCAGGAGGTCAGATATGTTGCTTCAGAAAAAGCTCCTCATGGAATCAGGAGGCCAGGAGAATGGCTTGCCTCTAATGTTAGGAAACTAAGATGTGAACAATTACGTACTTGGCCCACTGCTTCTCACAATTTTTGCCATATATTATTACTGAGGTAATCCTTCTTTACAGAAAATTCTTCTTTACATGTTATGAACTTATTGTACAAAAACTTACTCAGAAAATAATAGAAATAAATTTTAGAGGTTAGTTTTTGAGTCTTTATAAAATACCTCATTTAAAATCATTATATACTTCAAAGGGCTCTTACGCTGAAAATTTACAAAAGTTTCTTATATACATTGGTAACTAAATATTTTATACACGAGAGAAATTTTGTTTATTTTGGCTGTTTTTGTGATTAACAGGTATTCTGTGAAGAAGCCTTATATATACTTAATGAGCACTAAATTATCCCTCAACCAAGTGACCTCCAAGCTGAATAAATCTTTTTCTTTGGCTTGTTTCTTAGGGGCCTATTTTCAGTTTTGTTAATCATATTTGTCACTGTTTACTACATTCTCGACACCACGTTTATAAAGCTAGTGCAGCCTTAATTGATATTCAATTTTATGGGAGATATTGGCATAAAAAAGATAAGAGAATCATAGCTTAATTAGGATAACTTAGATTTTTATCCTTGTTGTGTCAGAGAAGTTAATAGTTTCTATTGATGTATAGAAGTTTTTAAAAAAATTTTTTTCAATTAGTGTTGACATTTAATATTATTTTATATTAGTTTCAAGTGATAAGATATATAATTTACAAAGGGATCCCCCCAATTAGTCTAGTACCTAGCTGGCATTATATATACTTATTACTATACTACTGACTATATTCTTTATGCTGAACTTCACATCCCCATGACTGTGTCGTAACTACCAATTTGTACTTGTTAATCTTTTCACCATTTTCACCTAGCCAATCTGGCAATCACCTGTTTGTTCTCTATGTCTATACACCTGTTTTCATTTTGTTTGTTCGTTTATTTTGTTCCTTAGATTCCACATATATGTGAAATCATATGGTATTTGTTTTTTTCTGTCTGACTTATTTCACTTAGCATAATACCCTCTACATCCATCCATGTTGTCATTCTTTTTTATGGCCAAATGACATTCTATTGTATGTATGTACCACCTCTTCTTTATCTGTTGTCTACTGAAGGAATTTAGGTTGCTTCCATATCTCGGCTATTGTAATTAATGCTGCAGAAAACATAAGGTGCATCTGTCTTTTTGAATTAGTGTTTTGGATCTTTGGGTAAATAAATACCCAGAAGTGGAATTGCTAGGTCATGTGGTAGTTCTGGTTTCAAATTTTTGAGGAACTTCCATACTGTTTTCCATAGAGGCTACACCAATTTGCAGTCCCACCAACCGTGCGCAAGGGTTTCCTTTTCTCCACATCCTCGCTGGCACTTGTTTGTTGATTTACTGATGATGGCCATTCTGAAAGGTGTGAGGTGACATCTCATTGTGGTTTTGATATGCATTTCTCTGATGATTAGTGACATTGAACATCTTTTCATATGTTGTTGGTCCTCTGTATGCCTTTTCTGTAGAAATGTCTGTTTAGGTCGTCTGTCCATTTTTAAATTGGATTGTTAGGTGTTTTTGGTATTAAGTTGTGTGAGTTCTTTATATGTTTTGGACATTGACTCCTTATCTGATGTATCATTGGCAAATGTCTTCTCCCATTCAGTAGGTTGTCTTTTCATTTCGTTGAAATGAAATGGTTTCCTTTGCTGTGAAAAATGTTTAGATTGATGTAGTCCCACTTGTTTATTTTTTCTTCTTTTTTCTCGCCTGAGGTAACATATCAGAAAAAATATTACTAAGAGCAATGTCAGAGAGTTTACAGCCTTTATTTTCTTCTAGAAGTTTTATGGTTTCAGGTCTTAGCATTTAAGTCTTTAATACATTTTGAGTTTATTCTTGTATATGGTGTAAGAGAGTGGTCCAGTTTCATTTTTTTGCATGTATCTGTCTAGCTTTCCAAACACCATTTCTTTAATAGGCTGTCTTTACCCCATTGTATATACTTGCCTCCTTTTTTCATAGATCAAATAAACCCAAGCCTACATGGTCATTTAATCTGTGTGTCTATTTTTATGCCAGTACCATGCTGTTTTGATGACTATAGCCTTGTAGTATAGTTTGATGTCAGGTAGTGTTACACCTCCAACTTTGTTCTTTCTCAAGATTGCTGTGCCTATTTGGAGTCTTTTATGGTTCCATATAAATTTTTGGATTATTTGTTTTAGTTTTGTGAAAAATTTCATTGGTATTTTTATAGGGATTGCATTGAATCTATAGATTGCTTTGGATTGTATGGACATTTTAAGCATATTCTTTCTATCCATGAGCATAGTATATGCTTCCGTTCATTTATGTCTTCTTCAATTTCTTCATTGACTTATAATTATCTGAGTACAGGTCTGTCTTTTACCTCCTTGGTTAAATTTATTCCTAAGTATTTTATTTTGATTTGATTTGATTTGATTTGATTTTTTGATGCAATTGTAAATGGGCTTGTTTTCTTCATTTTTCTTTCTGATGGTTTATTGTTGGTATTTTAAGAATGCAGCCAATTTCTGAATATTACTTTTGTGTTCTGATACCTTTCTGAATTCATTTATCAGTTCTAACAGTTTTTTTGGTGGAATCTTTAGGATTCTCTGTATAGTATCATGTCATCTGCAAATAATGACAGTTTTACTTCTTCCTTTCCAATTTAGATGTGTTTTACTTATTGGATTGCTGTGGCTAGAACTTCTATGAAAGTAATTTTTAATGAGAGACAAATACCAGTTAGAATTTCTATATAGGGGTTTCAAGTTATACTTTAGAGTCACTTCATGAAATGAGAGACATCACTGATACAGTGTCTTGCTCATGTACCTACTGGGGAGAAAGAACCTGATCTGAGAAGAACTACTATAAAACCTTGTTATTCTGAATGTGATCCGTGGACCAGGAACTGATTTATATGCATTAAAGTTCAAGAAGCACTGGTGTCACATTGCTCAGTGATTTCTCTTTATTCATCATTTCTGTCTGCTCTGTTCCCCGCTGTCATTCCCCAGAAAATCTGCTGTTTGTGGAGCTCTAGTCATGGCTTTAAACTCTTTCACTTTCAAGTGCTTTCAGTCTGACAGAATGTCCTTTTTAATCTTTGTCCCATGAAGATAATCAGTTCATCAATTTTTCCCAGTTCTCCAACTGTATCATCTCATTCCTTCTTCACTCCCTTGCCTGAACATTCAAGGTCAGGCCTAACAACAATGCAGAGCTGCCATTCTAAAATTCCTTCCTTACCTGTTCTTCTACCGCTTATATGACCCGGCATTACTAACTGTCTGTCTTGCTGAAACCACGTGGATTTGTGCCTGTACTGTGTTTGCCACATTTTCACTGCAGTTCACAATAATTTTACTTATTACCAATCAATATACTATGCTTCCTGTAGTGACTTTTAAACCTTTTCTGCTCTTCACAAATCCAGATTTCATCTTTATTTTCCTTACTTCCCATATTCTTTCCTCTTAGGGAGATGACACCATTAGATGTGAACTCTAGTTCTCTCCTTTCTGCCTTATGTTTATGTCTCTTTTCCTCACCTTTATTACTATCTGTGAAGGAAAATACCCTTTTTTGCCTTTCATCTTGTTTCATCAGTTAATTCTTTCCTTACTTGCATCTGACTTTTTCCTCTTTACTATTTTACTGTCTTCCCTACACAGACATGCTTTTGAGTTTCCTAGACTAAATATAGCTTTTTCTGGTCCCTGGCTCTCTCCATCATTTTATCTCCTATCACCACACTTAAAAAGGTAGTTTACCCTGCATTGTGTACTTTATATTATTCAGTCTTTTACCTAGTAGTTCTCAATTGGAAATATGTAATTAGAATCACCTGTGAGGCTAAAATCAAAAATTTGCCTAGGCCCTTTTTAAGACCTTTTAAATTAGGGTTTTCCAAACTTCTCTGATAAATATCTACCAAAATGCTTTTTAAATATGCAGGTTATCATAATTCTTCTCTGGAAATTTTGATTCAGGAGGTCTAAAATTAATCTAGGAATTTGTGTTTTTAGCAGGAGCTCCTCTACGTGACTGAATTAAAATCTCAGAGTGTGGGACTTGGATCTGTTTTTTTTTAAGAGCTTCACAGGAAATTGTAACAATTCTTGGACAATCATTGCTGTCTCACTTCCACTTATATTATCCTTTTGAAACTGTTCTAAGATTACCAGTGACCCAATTTTCAACTGAAAATTTTTTAATGTTTTATTCTTTATAATTTATAATTTTAAACTTATGAGAGTAAAAGGGGTAATATATAAATCCTTCAAGTTCTCTCACTCAGCTTTAATAATTATCAACTATAGAGACCTTTTTTCAGTTCTTCTATACTGTTATTTGTTTGCATTACTTGACACTTGATAATTTTAGAATTTCAGTTACACTTTCTAGTTTATGGAGTATAATAGTGCATTTGTCATAAGTTAAAATGTTTCAAATAATACTTGTGTTTATGATATAGGAAATAAAACTTTCACTGATAGAAAAAGGAATCCTGATTTCAAAATTTATTTTTCGTCATATTTTTAGGGTGAGAATCCTTTTGAAATTCAAGATCATTCTCAAGATCAGCAAATAGAAGGAGATGAGGAGGAGGAAGAAAAGATTGATGAACCTATTGAAGAAGAAGAAGAGGAGGAGGAAGAAGAGGAAGTGGGGGAAGGAGAGGAAGTGCAGGAAGTAGAGGAAGCAGGAGCAGGTGGAGGAGTAGAGGAGGGAGTGGGAGAGGTCCAGGAAGCGGGGGACCTAAAGGGAGTGGGGGAAGAAAGGGCAGTGGTGGGAGGAGAGGCAGTGGGGGCAGGAGAAGCAGTGGGGGGAGGTGAGAAAGAAGAAGCAAAGGCAGAGCCTGTCAGCTTCCCTGTTGACCAATCTGAAGAAAATTAAGTATAAGGTATCATATCTAAACGAAGCTTTAAATTTCTGTCCTAATGTGGAAAAGGGTAAGAATTTAAATAGTTTAAAATATGAGTGTTAACACCCATGTTGCATGCATTCCACACATTAAAATTTGTTTTATATAATTTCTAAATGTTTGGCATTTGTTTAATAAAATGAAGGTAAGACTATTTTAGTTTAGTTTTTATAGCTACCAAACTTATATTCGATAAATTGTTTGTATGATTTTTAAGCTTAGTTTTTATTACTTTATTGGTGTTAGGATAACAGATGTGTATTGTTAGTATATCTATTCTAATCATTTGAACTTAAATGCTGCTCTTGGGAGTATATATTCAAGTGTGCATTAATGTTTTGAATACTTACCCTGGAAGAGATAAATTGGGCAAGTATTTTGTGCTCTGTGTATTTTTTTACTGCATTGGACATTGAATAGTACTTTGCGTTAAGATACGCTTAAAGGCTTTTTGTGACCATGTTTCCCCTTTGTAGCAATAAAATGTTTTTTACAAAAACTCCCTGGATTAGGAATTTTAAATGAAACAGTTCATCAATTAACTGAGTATTTAAAATCAGAATTTGCCTTAATGCAGTAGTTCAGCTCACAGGTATTTCAAGACGATTGAGAAGACTTGAATTAAAGAAAAATTTTACCTCAGTCATCATATTTTTAAAAAGTATTACTAAATATTTTTTAACATATTTCAAATAGATGTCAGTCTATAACTGACCTATTTATACTTGTTTTAATTTATTTCTTTTCTCTGTGCCTGTCAAATATTGAAATCATTTTGAAAATACATTTGAATACAAATAATTTTTCATAGTTGTGTTCTTTTGTCATGTCAGTTTGGCTGAGGAACCAAGAAACAAACTATCACTTTTTTTAAAAAAATTACTTCTCTTTTGACTATTTCCTTTTATTACATTTTATGGACCACATGCTTTCTCAGAAAGAGAAGATGAGATTGATAGATGATCTATTTTCAAATGACCATCTATGTCACTGAAAAGTAGTGCTCTTTGCATTTTTATTCTGGCTTCTTATGAGGGGAATTCTCAGTGAAATTAGCTTCTCAAAATTTTGAGGCATCAAATGGATCCATATATGGGCAAACTAAGTAATTTTAAGGTGTTAAGTAGATGATTATATGGGCATTTGTAGAATTTCACAGTTAATTTCTCTGCATTTAGCAAAGCTTTTAAAGATAGATTTTTCCCCCCATCGGGAGAGTGTGGGTTTATTGTTGTGAGCTAGACTTGCTTATCTTTCAGTTGGGAAAATTTAATAGGCATTTATATCCACTTGAAGGGATTTGGAGCCACATAAGTTTAGTTGAAGCCTGGAGACAAGATAGGATCCAATTTTTACTAACAATTCAGAAAGAAAGCCTTTTTGTTCAGGAGTTCAGATTTTAAGGATATTAGGACTTGATTAACCCTATTTTCTCCTTTCTAAAAAAAAAAATTCATGGTAGGGCTAAGGTAAAAGGAGAGAATAGATTCCTTTCAGTTATAATTAGTAGATTCTTTTGGCAATAAGTAGAGTGTTTTGTTTTTGTTTTTGTTAAGAAACTTTTGGAAAGAACCCTGTATAAAAAGAATCCTGTGTAACAACTTCTAAGTAGATGTCTTAGAATGACAGGAAAGAACATCTAAGTAGTAATTTTTGTAGGAAACATGTAAAAACCTTTATTCAGACTAGCTTATTTGCAAGTTATTAATAAAGTGCATTTTGTTATTGTGCTTAATTCAATAATTAAAATTTATGTATCTCTTGTTAGATAATTTATAGATACTTTGCAGGCAGATTAATTTTTGTGATCATTCATGTGTATATTTTACACTTTTGTGATAAGGATTTATGTAATCTAATAACTTTTAAACTTCTGTTATCCTATTATTTTTCTTTATTAAAAAGTAAAACATTAGTTCTAACCAAAGAAATTTATTTACAACCTATGTAGTTATTTAGTTGTTTACAAACCTATATAGGTGTCTAGGAACTGTCCTGTGTTCTTCCCTTTTTATCCACTTCTACCTCTAATCTATCAGAAAGTCTATGTTTTCTACTTGTAAAATTTATCTGCCATTTCTTCCATGTCTGCTGCTACCAACCCAGTTCAAGTCAATATCATCTCTTTCCTGGACTATCGAAATAGCTTATTACCTAATCTTGCTTTCACTCTGACTGTTAGATTCAGTTTTCCACACAGAAGAATAATCTTTTAAAAATGTAATTCAGATTATTCTGGCCTTCTGCTGCTTTTGTAGTTGTACAGTCCAAACTCCTTATCATGGCAGTCAGACCTGGCCTAGCTTTCCAACTTTATATCATGCCATTCCTGTCATCAACCATAATAGCCTTCAGTTATTTTTTTTTAATGAAGCTCTTCCCTATCTCCAGACCTCTGTACTTTCTGTAACCTATAACTGTCAGCTTTGCTTGGTGGACTTCATATTTCAGGCCATCTTAAATATAGGAAATATAAAGGCAGTAGTTCTTAGATTTTTGTGGAGATGAGGATTTGGGGCCACCTGTATACCAGATTTGCTAGATCATATTCTTTGGAGATGATATATTTTTAATAAGTGTGTCAGGTGGTTCTAATGCTAGTGGTTAGTGATTATATTTTGGGAACATTTATAAGGCTCTCAAACAAATTTCTAATGTCTACAACTCTCCCATGTTAAGGCAGAAGCTTCTGTCCATTAATGACCAGGGATAGGTTTGAAGTAGCCTCCATGATATTTTATGAAAGAATTGGCATTCCTTTTACGGACCTCTGGGAGTCAGAAAACTGGGCCTTGGTCTTGTTTTTGTTCTTTTTCCCGCATTAGATGTATTTTTGAATGAATGAATGAATGAATGGACTATATTATATGTGTATGTATATATGAGTTCCAGAAGATGACAACATTAAAAAAAAAAAACTAAGGAAAAAAAGAAATAATAGGGAAGAAATTGACAAATTTGCAATCAAGCTAAGTATTTGAACATAGTTCTTTTAGATATCAGATCAAGAGTTCAAAGTTGAGGACACAGGTTTTGAATCATACAGTTCACAAACTTCAATAGAGTATTTCTTTTCAAATATGAAGTACGACCATGACATAGGCCACAAAGAAATATAGGCTCCCTCCTCTTTTCATCATGCAATAAAACAGAAATTAAGTGGATAGCAATAAATCAATTAATACAAATAATTAGATATATACAAGAAGACACTGTTTTTGTAAATGCTTGCATTTAAAAAAATTCATGAAATTTTAAGAATTCTTATTTAAGCCGTTCCAGATTACGCAGAAATCTGAAACACCTCGATTTGGTTTCTGAGGCTAGTATACCCCTTGTTACAGAATATTGTCCATCAAAGAGAATTAGTAGACCAATCTCAAGAACAAATGTAATCATTGAAAAAAACTCAAATCCAAAAGAATATGTCATGGCAACATAGGGTTTATCCAAAGAATATAACAACCTATTAATGTAATTCAATACATTTGGAAATTTATTAACTATAACTTTTACATTTTTAATTTTCCTCATTAGCAATTTGGACCACAGAAGATTTACGTGAAATCTTTCAGCTTCTGTTGATCCTTCTCTCTATATCGAAATAAGGATGCATACATTCTATCTTTGTTGTATATGCCTTTGACAGGTAGAAGATTCCACTGCCTTTTTGTAATGTTAGAATTAAAGTTGAAATATGAAATACCGTAGAAGTATGAACTATCTAAACACTAGTTAACTCTTGAAACATTTCTCAAACAATATCCTTTCATAGCCTGGGAATATGATTTTTGCCAAATTTTAAATAATATATTTTTTAAATATTCATTTTTTCCTTTTTGTCATTTTTTACTAATGCATTATTTGGATATACTAGTTGAACTGTATGAAAATGCCATTATTTGATTGCTTTGGACATACAAAAATGGTGATTTAATATGTAACATTATTATAGCTTATAAAACATTACTGTTTTAAGAACAAATGAGAAAATGTGATAATTGTGACATGTTAAAAAACATTTTCCGAAATTTAGCTCTAGGAATAGAAATCAACCTTTTGTTTTAAATTTTATTAGTTTCAAGTGTACAGTACATTGGTTAGACATCTATATAGTTTATAAAATGATCCCTGATTGCTCTTTCACTCCTCTGGCTCTACACTTAGCCATTACATTAATGCTGACTGCATTCCCTGTGCCGTGCTTCCCATCCCCATAACCATCTATCATCTACTAATATTTACTACTCTAACCCTTTACTCCATTCTTCTAGGTCCCCAATCCCTCTCCCCTCTGTCACCAAATTGTCCTCTATATTCGTGTCTGTTTTTCATTAGTTCTTTTTGTTCCTTAGATTCCGCATATAAGTGAAATCATACTGTATTTATCTCTCTGACTTGTTTCACTTAGCATAATTACCTCTAGGTCCATTCATGTTGCAAATGGTAGGATTTCTTCTTCTTTTTTAATGGCTGAGTAATATTCCATTGTATATATGAACTGAAACTTCTTTATCCATTTGTCTGTTGATGTGCATTTAGGTTGCTTCCATATCTGGGCTATTGTAAATTGTGCTGTTGTGAACATAGGGGTGCAGAAAGAAACCTTTTAAACTTGGCTAAGGGTGTCTACCAAAAATCTTCAGCAAGTGTTCACATTCATATCAGGATCAAGTCTGTTGGCTATACAACAATCATTCATCCAAAATAAAAATAGTAGGGAGCAATAACATGGAAATTATTTCAGGCAGTGTGATTGTGGAGACAGTATATCCAAGAGAATAAAAAAACTTAGAAATAAAAAGTTTTGTTTAGTAATCCAACATATACAAATCTAGCTTTCTATAGACTAGTATCAGACAATTGGAAATGTGATTTAAAAATTCTCATTTGCAATAAAAAAAAAATCCGAACTACATACTATTCAGGAATTAGTGGGAGAAGTGCAGACCCACATGAGGAGAACTACATTTTTATGAAGGGTATAAAACACCTGAATGCATAAATAAACATTCTGTAATCCTATTTTTTAAAACTCAATATTGTCCAGGTGTCAGTTACCTTCAGATGAATTCATAGATTCCAATGGGATTTTGTTACTAAGAATTAGTGTTGAGTGTGAGAACAAATTAAAAATAACAGTGGCTTAAGCAAGATTGAAGTGGCATTCTCACAAAAATTCATGTGGGCAGTGCAGGGTTGGTGGTGCCCTTGCAGAAGTCAGAGACTGATGCTCCCTCTGTATTGTTCTGCCATCTTCAAAACCTCTCGTCATCCTGTATGTATTCCAGTCAGTGGAGAGGAGGAAGAGAACAAAGTCACATACCTTCATTGTAAGAACAGGTCCCAGAAATTGCACCTACGTTTCTCCATTAATAGCATTGCCACAAGACACACCTGCCAAAAAGGCTGGAAATTGTATGTATTCTATATGGCCATGTGTCCAGGTAAAAAGCAAGGGTTCTATTAAAAGAAAGAGAAAATGGATATTAGGGTGCTACCAGCAGTATATGCCATTTAAGCTGATTCAGAAATTATATGTACAAAGTCACCAAGAAAAAAGGAAAGGAAAATTTGGCTTATGTTTCTTATTAGAAACATATGACAAAACTACAGTAATGTTAAACATAAATAGATCAATGAAACATTAAAGGAACAGACTCATGTAATATGTAGATATATAATATATGATAAAGACAATTTTGAATCAGTAAAAGATAAAGTAGCTTGTGAGTAATTTGGGGACAGTAGAACAGCCACATTGGGGGAAGAATAGATAGATACCTATGTCACACTATACACAAAAATAAATTTCATGTGAATTAAAGAGAAAAGTGTAAAAAACTATAAATACTAAAATAAAATGTAGGAAAATCTTAATTTTGGGGCGAAAGTCTTTCTAAGCAAAGTATAAACCCCAGAAGACAAATAGAAAGATCAGACAAATTTGGTACACAAAAACACTAAACAAAGTTGAAAGAAGAGTAACAGAAGAGGAGAAAATATTTGCAGTATGTGTATATAGGAGACAAAAGATTAAGTCAGTGAAGAGCTCCAGTTTATCAGTTATTTGACAAATATTCGAAGATTTTAATAACCACTTGATGAAAACAGGCACACTTGCAAATGGTCGATGACCATTAAAATCGTTTCACCTTATTTGGAGGGCAATTTGGAAGTAACTAGCAAAATTTTAAATGCACATACTATTTGTTCCCACCTATAAATAGCTATTCATTTGCCTGAAATCACAAATCCCTGAAATACACATGAATGCAGAGATGACTTACTTCATGTAATTTAAAATGTACTTTTTACTATTACCAGAGATGTCAAGAAAAGATTTTTACATAACAAATACCACCTGACTGACAGTGATGGTAAGATGCCATCGACTAAGATACATTCCACCCCCAGAGATGATAAAATGTGAGGGGGAAAAGTGTGTGTAAGAATTGCTGAAGCAGAGTATATTTAAAAGAACAGTCTTTACAGTATTATTTGTAATAAGGAATTGGGAACAACCTAAATATTCAGCAATAAGAATAATTAAAACATGTAGAGTTATAATAGTCAAACAGTTTATAGCCACTAGAGAGATCTATCTGTATGCTTTGACATGGGAAAATCTCCAAGATATGTTGTGAAGAGGAAAAAAGCAAGTCACAGTATAATGTATGTGTTAGAGTTTTACCCAGGAAAACCATGTATAGGTATATATGTAAATATATAAATTCTAAACTATGTATTTGTATAAAATACATAAAATAAAAATATATAAAAATCTGAAAGGATACTCAAATAATGTTTACATGTGAGGAGGGAAGTTGCATTGGGAAAGCAGTGACTTTTTAAAAACTTTATTTCCATTTTTTATTTTTTAAATAATAAGGAAATAGCCATGTATCATGTTTATAATATAAATGTTTAAAAGGAATGAAATAAACACTAAGAATCGAACCACCCAGGTAAGCAGTTGGCGATGTGGGCATGGAACTTAGGGGATCTCATGATCAACTTACAGTATGAATTCTTTTTCAAGTGGTGAATTTTAATATTCATGTGTCTGACACAAAAATGTAATTTCTTGTGGCAGCATCAGTGTAAACAGGCTTTTAGCATTGGAATTCAACACATCTCACTTCCCTGCTGTTCCCAACTCCCCACTCTAGCTGTACCGTTTCCTTAGTTTTGTCCATATTAGGAAAATATTTAAATTAGGAAAATTCTGTTTTCTCATCTATAACATGAAGATAATGTTACCTTCCTTGCACATTGTTAGAAAAATTAAGTGAGTGTAAGTAAACACGTACCACTATCTGGGAGTGCTTAGTTGGTTCTCAAAATTTTTAGTTTTCCTACTGTTACCTAAATGTCAGAACTAATTTGTTCATATAATTTTAATTATCAGTAAAAGAGAAGGGAGAATTGGTTTGGTAACTCACTATGTAAAATCAATACAGAAATGTAGATGTTTTTCAAATTCATTTTAACGATTTTTGATCTTTCATAACTTGTTTTGAAAGTAACATCTACTCATTTCTCCATAAGGTTTGCACAGGACTTTGGTCAAAACGAACAAAATCATAACATAATTTGATATAATCAAAGGGAAATATTTCATGAGTGTCTCATATAGCAGAACCAATAATAATTATTCCCAATAACTTTTTCCTTCAGCATCAGAAGTTCTCACCTGACAAGGATGTTAATAACCTGCTAATAATGTTAGAGCTCAAAACTCGGCCACCCATAAAGAGTTAAATAACTCTCCTCAACTGAGATTTGAATTGCTTGTCAGTGCTGAGGTCCCTCTCACTGTTAAATGACAGATGTTTTCCTGAAAATCCCTTGTATCTCTTCCTGTGATATAAAGTTCAATGCTAACAACAACGGGGCGGTGTTCTTTAATAACTGTTAAATTTATTCTTTAGAGAGTTTACCAAGATATCCTATTTGCTTCTGGAGGACTCCCTTGACACCTAAGTCCACATTTTCTTTTTGCATAATGCTGAAATTTAGAGCCACGAGGCTCCCTGTTGTATGTATAGCTCCTTGGTTCAGTATAACCAAAATACTCATAAATCTCTTTTTCTTCCAGTAGCTTTCTGCAGCAGCTGGAGTATGACAGTGATGTCCCTGACCTATAATCCAGACAGCCCTAGGGTGAACAGAAGACCAATCCAAAGCTACTGCGTCAGATAAAATGATGTTGTTTGCACAACTTAGTGTCCTCAAGAGGTAGTCATGTAATACTCCCAATTTGTATTCTGCATCAAACTTCTTTTACAACTTATAAACTTCCTATAGGGAACAAATGTATCCAGCTACAGGATGCTGAACATATGACTAAGTAATGTAATTTTAAACACAAAAGGAATAGGCTAAGCCTTTTCCACCCTAGAAACTGAAAGCTATAAAAGAACCCATAATTTCTATTTAAGTGTAACATTCTTCAACTTGGAATTCTAATCAAGTCATGTTTTCCTGAGACCCTGGATTTGATATGCAATGCTAGAGATATGACTGTTTAATGTAAATATTTGAATCATACATATCATGAGATTTAAGTACTTTATTCACATTCATCACAAAATTTAATTGATTTATTATTTGTACTTTTTTGACTTACAATTGGGGCAGCTAATTAAATAATTCCTATTATCACAATTACATTAGAGAAGCCTTGATTAAATGATATATTTGTGTTTTTATTTGCATGTTACTTCCCAATTCTCTCATTCTAGGTCAGGAATTCTCAATCTTGGCACTGTTTATATTCTGGACTGGATAATTCTTTGTTGTGGGAAGCTGTCTTTTGCACTGTAGGATGTTTAGCAACATCTCTGGCCTCTACTTAATATATTCCAGTAGCGTACTCTAGTCATGCAATCAAAAATGTTGACAAATGTCCCCTAGAGGGCAAAATCTCCCTCAGCTGAGAATCACTGGTCTAGGTATATTAAAAATAGTCGGGTATGGAATTTGAACTCTGAATGTTCTGTTTAACGATATTTGGATTAAAAATAAAAGCTACCTGAAATATAGCTGTTCTAGGAAGCATTCCTGGGTTTTCTTGACCTTTTCTCTCTACCCACAAACAAACCATGCTGTAGCTATTTCTCTACTCTATGCTGTAGGCCTCTGCTTTCTAGAAAGGACTTTTTCTTTTTTCCTATATCCAGCTAGTACAGCGCATGGAAGATGGTCAAAAAATGAACTGGTTGGAAGAATGTTACAGTTATTATGTTTTCTCCTGGAAATATATGTTGATAAATATACAGCCCCCCCCCCTTTTTAAAATAGACATGTCCAGCTGTTTTATTCTTTGCATTATCTCTTTATTTTTATAGTTTCGTGAGACTATTTTCATGACACATTCATTATTTATTCACCTAATATACATTGAGTGCTTACTATGTGCCAGAGATTCATGCTAGGAGCAGATGATACAGTAAAAAACAAAATGAACATAATCTTTGTCCTTAGGAATCTTACAGATGATTAAAAGGCAATTAAAATTCTGAAATAACTTACATAGGTCTATCTGGCAATACTGGTTTCCAAACAAATCAAAATCATGCAGGACCTAGAAACCACCTCTAGGTACAAGGCACCTAACACCTAGACTTCAAGTGTTTTCTTTCTGCTCCAGAGATCCTAAATTATTTCTTCTAGATTTTTCTACACTCCAGAACACCAGAGGAGGAAATTTGTTGTCAACAGTGGTGAGATTATCATTAGGTTATGATGAGGAGGCAGTGCTCTGTTCCTTAACTGGTCTCTTCCCAACAAAGACCTGCCAGGAACCTAGAGAGGCAGAGCAGCATTCCAAGAGAGCACAAGATTTTGAGTGAGAGAAGAAAAGTGTTGAATAGCTTGCTTTCTCCTCTAGTTACCAATGTATTCCTAAGTTTCATTAGGATTAATCAGTTGTCTGTGGGTACAGATCGAATACGGTTACAAAATAATTCAAATTCTCCTGCTTTCACTCCTACCAGCTCTCTAACTTACTCTCTCCGGTTCCCCTGTAAAGTACCCTCACCCTCACCTCACTTCAGCTTTCCACATACACCAAGGAGTGTCCCACATATGTTCATGAATATTTGCTCACACTACATGCCATCACTGCTGGGTTCTAATGTCTCTCTCTACATGGCATCTTTAAAAGTTTCATTTTACTCTACACTTGGTACCATGCGAGCGATACTATATGATCCTACAAATGTCTTCCTGATCTCATCTCCTACCTGACTCGCATTTACTAAGGCACAGGTACGCTGGTCTTTCTGCTCCTCTGATATATCACACGTCCTTCTGTCTCATAGTCACTATTTACTGTTTTTTTTTTTTTTTTTTTTTCTACCTAGAATGGCCTTTCCAAACCACTGCATGGCTGGGTCTCTTTCATCATTCAGCTAGATTAAGCTGCAACTTTCTCAGAAAGTAGTAGTCGTTCTTTAACCCCATTATCCTTTCACCACTCACTATGTGTAAAATCATTTCATAGATTTATCACCTGTCTCTTTCACTAAAATGTAAATCCCATGAGAATAGGAAGTTTTTCTTTGAATTCAGCCCTGGGTTCTTAGCAATTAGAAATGGTAGGCACCCACTAAATACTTAATAATGTAACTAATTAATCAACCAATGCTGCCACAAATGCACAAGCATCTATGGGTGAGTACAGGTATGTGGCGAAATGGGAAAGACATCCTAATTTGCATTATATTGTATTAGGATAAGATTTCTGAATTTCAGCACCATGGACATTTTGGACCAGATAAAATTTTTGTCGTAGGGGCCATCCTGTGCATTGTAGGATGTTTAGCAGCATTCCTGGCCTCTATCTACTAGATCCTAGTAGCCTCCTCCTTACCCCGCCACCACCCCAATTTAAGACAACCAAAAGATTCTCCAGACATTGCCAAATGTTTGCCTGGGAGCAAAATCTCCTCTGGTTGATAACCACTTTATCAGAGAGATCCCAAAGCAGGGAAACTTATGTACCTATCACAGAGTTTTTGGAGATATCATTTATTTTGGTCATTTTTATAATCATGTTGTATAATCTACCCAAAGCTCAGTGGCTTACAACTATATACATATTTTTTGTTGTTTGTTCTTTCTCATGTGCCTGCAGTTGGCCTGGGTTAAGCTGATCTTGGTGGGCTCAGGTAGGTTTTGTTTCAGGCTACAGATTTGATCCAGGTATGTTCCAAATAGCTCTCATTCTCTGTGGATCAGTCGGTACCTGAGTCATAGTGAAAAAAAAGATGTGCAAAAAAGCAAGCCCAATCACGTTCACATTTTTCAAGCTTCTGTTTTTGTTATATTCTCAGATGTATCATTGACTAAAGCAAGACACACAGCCAAGATGAAAGTCAAAGGACAGGGAAATGTACCACCTACAGCGGGAGGTGGAGGGGACTAAATATTTGTTGCATGGTACTCTGAACTAGTACACAGATCTTTCCGTTTTAACCCACAGTTTTCTAGTTAGACATAAAACCAGTAGAGACGAGAGTAGGAGACATCTGAGTGATAATCACACTAAAATCATCCTTGACAATTAAGGTTTTCTTAATGGTTCCTTCTAGCTTTTTCCCGGACCCCTCATCCCCCAGTTCACACAGGAGAGCTGGAATTCGTGCCTAGTTTTATCTGATTTCAACATTTTGCTCTTAACTCTGTTATAAGTACAGTTTAAGTGATGAAGAAATTTTAAAATCGGGAAATCCACAGAACTTGTTAGACTCTCAAACTTACAGTTAACCAGTTACTTGAGCTTGGGAAGGACATAATGACTGAAATACAGCTATCTGGTAACATTTAATACTTTTTCAAATTTATTCAAATACTTTCTGAATAACAAACACACACAGTGCTCCCTGCTAGGTACTGTGTGTGAGCAGGGCATAAAATATGAGTGAAATATTGACATGTTGATACAGTACTTATGAAAATTTCAGACTAGAAGGGAAAGTAAATATGTATCGAAAATACACGTTGAAAGGTGATACATATTAGACTGTAAGATACACAAGGATAGAGATCATGTCTGTTTTTGTTTGCCCCAGTGTGCCCAGTCCTATAATATACTCCTGTACATTACAGGAACTCAATGAATATTTGCTCATTTGAACTGAAGAAAGAAACAGAATGGGATTGGACTTCAGAGAAAGATTTGTTTCAGTTGAAATGATTCGGGAAGACTTTATGGAAGGAACGGCATTTGACCTAGGACTTGTAAGATATAAGTGACTAGGACATGAACGGGGTGGTGGAGGTGGTGGAGGAAAAGCATTCAAGAAAGAAGTATCAGCAGGAGCAAAAGCAGGGACGCCAGGCGACAGCATATGCTTCCATGTGGCTGCAGTGCAGGGCACTTGAATCGTTTGGTGGCAGATCAAGGAGGGCCTTGAATGCCAGAGTAAAGTGTGTGGATTTTATTCTGAGGCAAGAGGGAGACAGTGAAGTGACATGAGCCGAGCTCTACTTCAGGAGGATAAATCCATCAGCAATTTTAAGATGTTTTGGAGTGAAGAAAAACTGCTATGAGGTGGCGAGTGCAGTTAGAAGGTTAGTGTGACATTCCGTACAGAGATAGCAGGGGTCCAGTGAAGGCCTAACCAGGGTGACAATGGAGAGGAGGCAAGAGATTTGAAAGATGTTAATGGGAGCAGGCAGTGCTTGCAATTCATTTGACACAGGGGGCCAGTGAGAGGGAAAAGTAATCAAAGACTGTATAAGATATTTTTAAAACGTGCGTGACTGGAGAATTATAGTGCCATTAAAAGAAATCACGCTCACTGAAGGAAATCCTCATGTTTGGCCTGTTTGTGAGGAAAAACGCTGTTGGGTTTTGGTCGTTTTGAGTTTGAATGCCTTGTTTGTATCTAGGTAAGAGCAAAGCCTGGCGGTAAGGGTTGGAGATTGGCCATCGGCATGGAAGTGATGATGGCTGGTGTCAGTGCACCAACGGGGAGATGCTGAGGGACACACCCCCCGGTCCCCTTCAGCGTGCTGCCGCCATGCAGGGCCTCGCGGTGATTAGCGCCGCGGCTAGGTCACCAGCGGTTAGGCAATAATGGGGTTGAGATGACAGAGGTTGTTTTTGAAACCCTTAAGTCTGGGGTGTGTGTATGTAAGAAGTTCTTGTCCAATGATTTAGCGATTTCCAGCTCTCTTAATTAAAAGCAGTTTTTATAGTGGAAGGCAGAGGGCAGCAGAGTCCCGCTTTTCAAAGGAGATTCAAGCCCTAACTTCAGAGGAAAGGTTTTTTGTTTTTTTCCTCCTGCATTTTGTTGTTGTCGTCGTTATTCTTGTTGTTAATGAAATTTTACCCCTCTTTCAAAGTTAGAAGACATACTTTGTTTCCTAAATTGCAGTCTTTGGTTATAGCATGAGGATCCGAAGCTTCACTGCTTGTCTCCAAGCTGATTAGCTCAATCTCTTTTAAAGAAAGCAGTCAAGAATTTACTCGTGATGGTCTCATGTTATTTCAACGAAGGCATAGGGTTAGATTTGCAACAGGGAAGTTTCAACCTGAGCACTCGCTCCATCCTGAAGACTATGTTTTCTAATTTAAAGAAAAAAAAATTAAGTAACACAGTAACATTTTAAGATACATTTGTTGCTTCTGTGGCCTGGGTTCCTCAAGTCAGGCTGACCTGGTGTAAGGGTGAGAACTGCAGCCACATGCACAGATGGAACTTGTATTTAACCTAACTCGCTACTGCAGCACCTCTAGTCCTTTCCAATCTTGTCATTTTCTCTCTCAGCCTCCAGCCACTCTCTACACTGCCTGTGTGTAGGCTACTCATTTCTGTTCCGAGAGCTCGGCTGTGCTATCTTCCACCAGGTGATGTCACCATTGTGCCCTGAGCGGTGGGTCCCACTGTTGCCTTTCAGTGTGCCAGTCATGCTGGACCCCTTGCAGAGCTGCGGGGCTTGCTTCTCCCTTTGTGCTACTCTTTGTTACATGGATAAGGACTGTATCTACCTTGTACGTTACCATATCTGTAGCACCAGCTCTATGCCTGCTGTGGAATAGGTGTTTGATCATTTTCTTGGATTATTATTGAATAAGCACCGAAGCTTTTTCAGCCCAATGTCTTATGGAACTCTAACTTAAAAAAAAAATGTTAAGAAAACAGGTTTTTTTTTTTCAGTTCTTTTACTTGTACTTCTTTTCTTTCTTGGTGTTAGACATGTGTCCGTGTGGATAAATGCAAAAAGCAAATTCTCATGGGTTCCAGGAAGAAGGTGGGGTTACATGCAGATAACTGGGTGCTCAAAGCCAATGGCTGAGTTGGGATGAGCCTGTGGCCGAAACTGGCATACGCATCTTTGATATTGCTCTGTAGTCTGGTCGCCACACTGTTATTATTGCATTCTTTGTTTATATTATTCCCCTTAACCTCCAGGCTTTTGTTCATATTATTTTCCGTTTCGTGAACTTCTTTTTCCAGCCCTGCTTTTTCCTTTCCCCCCTATATCATTTATCGCTTTCTATTATGTTTGTTACCTGTTGTTCTTTCATCCTTCTACTAGAATGCTAGCTCCATGAGAGCAGGAATCTTTTTGCTCATGGATAGATTCAAAAGCACATAAAATACTGCTAGGGACATAATAAGTACTCAGTAAATATTTGTTAAATGCACAAATGGATCCTTGAAGGTTCAACTCAAATGCCATTGCCTCCATGAAGTCTTTCATTCCTGATTTCTACTCCTAGTCCTGGATAAAGTTTATCTGCCCTCTATATTACCATAGCAGTTGGTTTATATTTGTATTATAGCACATATCCTACTGGTTGACAGTTGCTTTATATTTTGATTAAAACGATAATAAAATAATGTAATAGAATGTTAAGTTGAAGTTTTGATCAAAACACCAAGATGCAATAAATATGAAATTTCAGTTAGGTAACATCCAAAGATAGAAATTTCCATGAGTTTCTTGACTCTTAGAGAAGAACCCCACTCACATCGTGGATATTGAAGGATCAAGAAAGTGGAGGTGAGAAGAGTTTTGATAGGGAGGATTTCTTTTGAAAGAGCTGTACTGAGTTCTCCACCCCCACTGGGAGGAGTGGGGAGGGTGCTCTGCCATCATCTGGAGTCAGGAGAGAGGCTTCAAAGGGACCACGTGGAGACGTGTCTCTGGCAGTTAGGGAGACAGGAGACTGCTTTTTGAGTCTTGCTTAGAAATTGTAAAAGGCAAAGACTGGCTGGCCAGCATCTCTGACGGCAGAGGAAGGGGACACTCCCAGAGCTTGTTGGGAGATGTTGGAGTCTCCTTTAGAGCAAATGTGAGCCACGGGGGAGTCTGAGCCAGTCTGGAGTCCTTATAAATCTTTCCCAAGATTGCTGCCTGGAGTCTCTCCAGGAGAACCATAGAGAAAAGTGGTCAGCCAGTGAAAAAACGTTTCCTTTGTAAAAGGAAGAGTAGTTAGTATTCTTCCTTTCTTCTTCTTCTTCTTCTTCTTCTTCTTCTTCTTCTTCTTCTTCTTCTTCTTCTTCTTCTTCTTCTTCTTCTTCTTCTTCTTCTTCTCTTCTTCTTCTCCTCCTCCTCCTCCTCCTCCTCCTCCTCCTCCTCCTCCTCCTCCTCCTCCTTTTCTTCTTTCTTCTTTTTTTAAAAAATAAAACAAGCTCTGCCCAGCTTTATTAAAAAAATAATTTGTGTGGTTTACTTTTCATCAGTCTGTTCTGGCATGCTTCTAATGATATCAAAATCACCTGGATCAGTGGCAGCTAGTATGCGTACTCTGATATTTTCCACATGCTGTGCCCAATCCAATATTATTGCCACTATAGTGATGAATACCAGTCTTGGCCAACATGGCATAGTACTGTGTTCCAGATTTCCTCAAGGCTGGACAGTTTCGCTTTGCCTTTTCAGAGTCTGAAAATGCAAAAAAGTCTGATCATTTTCAGAGTCTGCTTGTACCCCAGCATGCACTTTCCACTTTTCATAGCAAAAGGAAGCCTAGAGTTGGTGGCCTCCAGGGACATTTTCGTCTTCTTTGTGGTCACCATCTCTCTGCTTTAGATGTGGGACAGCCCCAACCAAGAACAGCCGCCTCAAATATTCTTTAAAAAAAATTTTCGGGGGAGGAGGCTTTGAAGAAATTGTTAGACAGAAAGGGTTATCTTTAAACACCCAAAGCAAAGAAAACCTCAAATGTAAGAAAATGGCTCCAAAGAGAATCAGTCAAAATAAGAACAACTTTCTGTTTCTCTTTACCTCTCTTCAATCGCACTTTTTTTTTCTTTTTTTTTTTTCTTTTTTTTTTGCTTCTGGCAGGGTGAGAAACCTAGTGACAAGCTGGGGAGTGAAGAAATGCTGAGGGCTGGAAGGCACTGTGGGGAAAGAGGAAGACTGAGGCCTTTCTCACTGAATGCTGTCGGCCTTCAGCAAAACCCCAGAAACGACTTAACATTGAACCAGGTTAGAAGTTGTACTTCTTACCTGTGACTGGGCATTCTGATTTCTGAATTAAGACAGTTTTCATGACTTAAAGTGACTTGAATACTCTTTATTACCTAGGAATCTTTAGAAATGTTGGATGACATGTGAGATTTTGTCGAGGACTAGCGGAAGTGCTCTCTCCGCTCTGCATACATTTTAAAGGAACAGTTGAATCGTGCTTTTTGATTACCTCCCAGGAGTCCTGCTTGTTCACAGTATCAGTGACAATAATCATCTTAGGTAATGTTTATTGTGTGTCCACTGTTTTCCAGGCACTATGCTAACTATTAATATATTTATGATCCTGCCCAAGAACCCTATGTGGTAGGAACTCATCTGATTTTACATGCAGGAAAAGTGAAATTGAAAGACATTAACTAACTTCCCTGAGGTTTACACACCAATTAGAAGTATAGTTAGCATTTACACCCAGGTGCTCTGAATATGCCTTATTCTTTATTAGAGTCAAATTTCCTCAGGAATAGGGCTGTGTTCATGTCCCTATCCTCCGTGCACAGCGTGGGGCCTGACATTTCATGCTCCACAAAAGTTTTAATTAATGAACAGTACATAGATGTTATTGGTAATATTTCATGGTAACACGTACAGAATTCAGCTAAATATAGTAATGAGGAGCTTAGGCTTTGGAGTCAGTTGGCATGGGTTTGAATCCTGGTTCTTTCTCTTCATGGATGTTCTGTCTTTGGGAAAATTACTTAACCTCAATTTCCTCCTTTATAGAATGAAATAATAATGTCTACATTACAGTGTTGTGCTGAGGACCAAAGAAGATAAAGATTACATAAAACACCTGACCGTATCTAGCATTTAGCACACAGTAAACGTACTTGCCATAGCATGAGACCCAACAGTATGATCACATTTACTTATTTGGGTTTTGTGTTATATTAGATTTCTTAATTAGCAGAGGTAGAGTTTGGTAATGGCAGATAGTTAGACCCAGCCTTAAGCAAATTGTGAAGTGCAGTTGAAGCTCTTGACCAGCCCACATGCTGTCTTGTGCCGTCAACTGACCGGACTCTCCTGTTAGTTGGCCGTTCTCTAGTGTTCCCATGTGCTCCTGCTCCCCTTGTAAGGTGTGTGACTATGTGGCTCCCTGTGCTTGTCCCTAAATCTGCTTATTTGTAATTATAACTCCATAATTTAATTAAATATTATTTAAATGAATAATTTAAAGATTACAGTCATCCCTCTGCCTTTCTCTTTCCCTCTAATTAGAGGGGGAATTCTGTCTTCATGCTTTTTTCTGTTCCTGTTTTTAGGAGAAAGAGCTGAATAAACTCATTCATACTAAGATCTAAATGATTGCTGACCCCTCAGAGTCAGTTACATTTTAATAGGAATATAATGCTCTAGCTAAAGGAAGAAAACTCTAATTGTGAAGTTAGGTATCTAGGGCAGGATGACTGTTTCACCCTGTCTAGAAACATGTTACATATCCTCCTTGATCTCCACTCTGCATACTTGGAAGTAGGGTATTCTTCCTGTTGCAGTTGTACATTGTATCTACATGTCCATTCATACCTTGGGTCAGAGTAGACATAGGCTAATTGTCTAATTGGCATTTTTCTTAATTCACTGAGGGTGGTACAGCATACATTATAATTATATTTGGAAGCAGAACTTATGTTATAGCACCTCAGCCCACAGAATATGCTTCCAACTTTTATTCTTTTGTGGCAAACCCCGTATAACCCCAGAGCTACTTAGTCGACAGTCTTTTGAATACCCATAGGGTGAAATATGTCTTTCATTTATCTTTACACACTGCCTTGATAAATACTTATGAAACAAAGGACTTGATTCCCACTTAATGTATGACCATTTTAACTTCTCTTTAATGCAGAAGTAAGAACACGATGCAATTGGGAATCGCACAGTTGGAAAAGACTTAGGGAAACGGTAATCCAGCCATCTCATTTTATACGTGAGGAAATTAAGCCAAAGAGAAGTGAAGTGACTTGCTGAAGGTCATACAGTGAATTAGTTTCAGACCCGGATTTAGAACCCCAGGGATTCTGACTCCTCACCTGGGGCTCTCTTGCTGTTCTAGCTATTATATTTGAAAAAAGTATAACAGTATCTAATGTTAATTGAGTAATTACTGTGCCCAGATGTAATTAGTAGCCCTTTATGTTTATTATCTCATTTCATTCTCACAACCACCCTATGAATTGAGTACGATTACTACCATGTTTAATCAATAAAGAGACTAAGGCATAGAGAGGATAAGTAACTTGTATAAGTCAAATGGTTGAATCGGATCTTGAAACTAAGAATTTTGGCAGAAGGTGCTATGGATAGATAGATATTTCTTTGATTCTTCATTTTTTAAAAAATGAGATGATCGATATACATTAGTTTCAGGTGTATAATGTGATTTTATATACATATATATATGAAATGATCACCGTAATAAGTCTAGTTAACACCCATCACCACACAGTTACCATTTTTTTCTTGTAATGAGAACTTTCATGATTTACTCTCAACAACTTTCAAATATACAATACAGTATTATTAACTATAGTCGCCATGCTGCACATAACATCCTCAGGACTTATTTATTAACTGGAAGTCTGTACCTTCTGACCCCTTTCACACGATTCGCTCCTCTCCCTCTGGCAATCAGCAATCTGTTCACTGTATCTACAAGCTTGGTATTATTTTTTTTTTAAATTTCCACATATAAGTTAGATCATACAGTATTTGTCTTTCTCTGTCTGACTTATTTTACTTAGTATAGTACTCTGAAGTTCTGTCTAGGTTGTTGCAAATGGCAGGATTTTCTTCTTTTTATAGCTGAATACTGTTTCATTGTATATATAATTTATATTTCCTTTTTCCATTCATCCATCAATGAACACTTAGGTTGTTTTCATTTCTTGGAGCTGCAGATATTTTTTTTCATTTCCTATGGATATATGCCCCCAAGTAGGATTGCTGGGTCATATTGTAGTTCTACTTTTTAATTTTTTGAGAAACCTCCATTGTGATTCCATAGTGGCTATACCAATTTGCATTACCACCAACAGCACAAAAATGTTCCCTTCTCTCTACATCCTCGCCGACACTTGTTATTTCTTGTCTATATATATATATATATATATATATATATATATATATATAATGGCCATTCTAACAGGCGTGAGGTGATATCTCATTGTGGTTTTGATTTGCATTTATCACCCCCTGGTCATAAATGACATTAAGCACTAGTTCATGTGTCTTTTGACCGTCTCTATGTCCTCTTAAGAGAAATGTCTATTCAGGTCCTCTGCCTATTTTTTAATTGTATATATTTTTTCTGTTGAATTATATTGGTTCTTTATGTATTTCAAATATTAACTCCTTGTCAGATATATGATTTGCGAATATTTTCTCTCATTCAGTAGGTTGCCTTTTCATGTTGTTGATGGTTTCTTTTACTGTACAGAAGCTTTTGAGTCTGATGTAGTCATATTTATTTATTTTTGCTTTTGCTTTTGGTGTCAAATCTAAGACTGATGTTAAGAAGCTTACTGCCTATGTTTTCCTCTACTCATTTTATGGTTTTAGGTCTTTTTATGTTCAGGTCTTTAATCCATTTTGAGTTAACTTTTGTACGTAGTATAAGATAGTCTCTCTCTCTCTCTCTCTCTCTCTCTCTCTCTCTCTCTCTCTCTCTCTCTCTCTCTCTCTCTCTCATTCTCTGCCAAAAGCTTTATCGTTTCCATTTGGTCCATGGCTTGGAAGAAAGCTGCAGGATGAAAAGCTGACTCTGAGGCTGCAGGGAGAAGCTAAGGTAGAAGCCTGATTCCAGGGGGATGCAGAGGGGTCTCTCAAAGGCTGCTGGGCTCCAGAAGCCCCTAGTTGTGCTTGAGAGTGAGCCTTTGGAACAGATAGTTGCCCCTGTCAGCCTGGGGCTGGCCAGCCTGCAGATGTTAGCCAGGTGGTCACTAATCTTCTCGATGAGTTTCACCTGCTCATCTAGAAAGTGGCTCTCCTGGAAGAGATGGGAGTTTGTGCTGGCAGAACCTAAGGCATGGAGATCAAAAAAGGCCTTGTTTGGGTTCTTCTCCAGGACTGTGGCAGCTTCCATGAGGTCCTGGGTTTTACCCCACTCATCTTGGGAGGCCTTTTGCAGATCCAAGAGGAGGGCGTGGCCACCGTGTCGGTTTTGTATCTTCAAGAGACGGTGGGTGCTCTGGTGCTTTTTCTTAACCAACTCATGGAAGAAGTGGCCAATATCCTCCAGAACCACACCACTGCAGTGGAAATAGAAGCCCAGAGAGGGGTAGGTGTAGGAGGCCCACAGATGCAGGCCGACCAGGTGGTTGATCGAGAAGGTCGGGGGAAGGGTATGATGGCCTTCCACCTTGATGAAATAATTTTGACAAATTGGAGAACTTATGGTTGGTTGACAATAAGGAGGTAACCAAACCAAACCAAACCAAACCAAACCAAACCAAAACAAAACAAAACAGTGTTGGCTGGTTCCAGAGATAGGGAATGGCTGAGAAGATGATTCGGGAGGTTGTGACAGGAAAGGAGGTTGGAGAGTGTTTGGAGGCCAGAAAGAGGGGAGTCCTAAGGTCTGCTTTGTGGGAGCACTATCGAAGCAAGAGACAGGTCTGTGGGTGGCCAGGCACGCTGCTCAGTTTCAGTCTTTTGCATGTGGCTGTCCAGTTTCCTTAACACCATTATTGAAGTTACTGTCCTTTCCCCATTGCATATTCTTTGCTCATTGGTCATATCTTCAATTCTTCTTAATTTTTTTGCCTACATATTTTTGATATTTAGAAATCGACTCAATAGTTTCCTTGAACTTCAAGAGTGATCATCTTTTGCCATTGTACTTAGCATGACTTGCTTTGAGTGAAAGTTACTTTGGACTAAGCCTCAGGTATGCATCTGAACATGCCATTTAAGAATGTCCAAAAATAAATATATAAATAAAATAAAATAAAATAAAAAATGTCCAAATAATCCTTACTCCTCTGTAGATGACCCCTTCCCTTTCTTTCCCAGAGATGATTATACTTTGTAATTAAGAAAAAGCAGTGGTGAGGTAACATAAACTATGGTTCCCTCTCCTGAACTCAACAAGGTAGCTGTGACAGAGCATGGAGAGTTGTTGGATCTAAGAGAAGAACATCAAAATTGTGACAAATCTCTGGGGAGAGAGGAAGTGGTTGGACCCTTTTATGGGAAAACAGTGGTGGCTCAGAGTAGAAGTTTCCATGACAAGAATGGGGGATAGGCAGGGGAAAACTTTTTGACTGTGCCATTTTTTTTCTCCTCCCCATTGCAATGAGTAAGTCATGACCCTCTGACATAAAAGAAAAAATTGCAGCACCAGCCCAGCACTGGTAGAGAGTAGGGAAGTGACATCTGAGTTGTACTTGAGCCAGGTGAGGGATGGGAGCAGATAACTAAAGGCATAAGTCTCTACACTGCCACACACCCACCCTCCCATGCCGCAAGCTTGGAAAGCAGAACCAGGGTGGTTGATCCCCCGTGAGACATGGTGATCTGGTGTGTGTGTGGGTGGGTATGCAGAGGTGTTTCCCATGAAACGCCAGTAGAAAGTGCTCAAACCTAGATTCTATTGCAAGACACTCTCTGGTGAAAGGCAACTTTTCTGTTGATTTATCTTCTCATTTTATGTTTTCATGAAGCAGTATGCATATTACTATATCACAAATAAAATATTTTTATAAATATGTTTCAGTAAATTTTTTTTTTTTTTTTTGTAAATCCAAGTGTTTTGTTTCTTGTATTTAAGGACAATATTCTGAGTAGTCCATAGGCTTCATCAGACTGTTAAAGGGGACTATGGCACAAAAATAAGGTTTAGACATTTTGAGAAAGGAGGGACGATCTGTGGGTCAGATGTTAAAGAAAGATCAAGTGAGATGAGGACTGCAAAAGAGATATCAGATTTAGCTGCCCTTATGATTATGATCTTAAAGAGTCCCTGTGTCAGGAGTGGAGGTGGAGGAGGAAGCTGGGTTGAAATGAACTGAAAAGTGAATCCAACTGAGGTCATGAAAGGAGCCAAATAGACTATTTTTATTTTTATTTTTTTGGCAGTCAAGGGAAAGACCCGACAGGTAAAGGGAATAACAGGACCAATAAAGAAAACCAAGAAGAAAAACATGAGTGTCTGTATAAGCTGAGGTAAAGAACCGGGTGGAAAAGGCAAGGCCAAGAGAAGAGAGAGGGCGATTAAGGTCATAAGGCTCCAGACAAAGTGGGATGAAATGAAAGAGAGAATATGTAGGGATTAGCCTCAGGGTTGATGGAAAGGTCAGGTTCAAATTTATAGGAGAGAGAGGAAGCAAAGACTTTTGATATCTGATCCTCACCACCCCCTTCCACCCCCCCCCCCCCCCACGAAGAATATTGGAGCAGAGTTGTTGACTAGAGATTTCAAAATGAATGCAAAGCACATCTTGGGGCTCTAGTGGTCAGAAACCATTCAGTAGTAATGGAGTTGACACACTTAAAGTAAGAAAAGAGACGTACAGCTCAGATAAACTGTGAGTGGATATCAGGAAGGCACTTTAAAAGAGACTGACCTGGAACCTTTTTTTTTTTTTTAAAGCTATGCACTTCATTCCCTGTGAAGGTGAGAATAATTTGCTTTAATCAATGACAACATTCCTTTTATACATCATGTTTAAAAGTTTTTATTTTTAAAAAAAATTCAGGATTTTTATGTCTGATACTCTTCTTATTTCAGTTCTGTATTTGCTTTTTTAATTCTCAGTTATGTGGAATGTTTAAGAGAGCTTAGGAATTGTGACCAAAGTCTGACATTTTTTTTTCTTCAAAGAAATAGGATTACCGTTAACATAAAGCAAAATCTCCTGTTTTATGTCTTATTTTGCAGTTCAAATATTTTTCTCATTTGGAAATGCTCTTGTTTTTGGACTAAAAATAATAAAACACAAAGAACTTAGTAAAAAATTATTTTAGACTTTTGATTTTGGAAAATAAATTCAGTAATGGCATCAAGAGTTAAAAACAACTTATTTGTTAATATCCTTGTGAAAATAATTCTATAAGAATTATAACAAAATTTGGTACATTCTAATTTATTGGCTTACAGAGAAGACATTAAAGCATGTCTTTATAAGTCCTTTAAAAATGGTCACCATGGAAATGTAGATACCTGTTCTATGATATTATTCCTACAATATTTACAATTTTATAATTTCCCCTAGATCCTATTGCATTTTTTTGTTGTTGGTGGTCATTTTATTAGTCAAGTTAACACATAAAATTAACTAGAACAGTAATGTTTTTAGTAATGAAAAATTTTCCTTTTTGGGGGCGATAAATTTGATATTTAGAGATAGCAAAGAAACAGGTCTGATGAAACAGCAATCAAACTATTCTTGCCCAAAGACAAAAAACATAAACACAGTGTAATGAGACTAATTTTCCCATGATGAGGAAAAAAACAAAACTGGCTCTTAGGGTGACATTGGTCATTTATGTAAGATAAATTAGAAAGGCAGGTAGGATTCAAATTACAGAGGCTAGGATTGCAAGGCAAATGAGCTTGAATGTAATTTTTAATTCAATGGGAGATCTATGAAAGGCTTTCAAGCAGTGTATAGTAAAGAATGGATGGAGGGGAAGTGCATGTTTGGGAAGCCGAATCAAATATCTTTCTCAGCTTGAGGACATTATGCTATTCTTCAACTGTACTGACATTATAACCCTTTTCAGGAGCAGGAAATGATTTGACATAATTTATTAGTAAACTGATATTCTATTCTTTCAGGTTAAAAATAATTTTTCTTAATGGAGAGGATGGAAGTGGAGGAGGATATAGAGGAAAAGATTAATTATTGATGGTCAGTGTGATATTGGATCATCTATTAGTTGATTATATGGATTAAATCAAATTATTTATACTTTAAAAATTCTTTGAAAATAATATAATAAACACTTTTTAACAAGGTTATGTACTATATCTTACTCGTATCTTCTGGATCTTTTATAATACCTAAAATTTAGAAATGACATTTCACCAGGGCATAGCTGATGAAGAGTCATTTACCTTTAAATATTTCTTTTTCTAGTCGAGGGTATCAACATTCATGAGGTAAAATTAGAGACTTCTGAGGTATTCTAGACACTTTTCCTTTCTATGCCATCTACATTAAATATATAACTGAGTCCTATTTTGCCTCAATATTATTGCCTTATTTTAGGTTCCCATGATCTATCTATATACTTCAATAGTCTTACTGATCTTTTAAAATACAGTATTAACCCTGCAATAAATTTATTTGTTTATTCATATTTTAATCCTCTCAAATAATTACCAAATGGCTTCTAAATCAGGCACTGTATTGGGATCTGGGTATATGATAATGAACAAAGTAGACATGATCACTGAGTTTCATGGATTTACAATTTAGTGGGAAAATGTGTATAAACCTATATCTGATTATAACTTATAATCAGTGCTGTGAACGAAAAGAACAGGGAGGCATGAGAGAGAATGACTTTAATTTAATTTAATTTAATTTTCCTGGAGATCAAATCTGATCACACCTAAAATCTCATTTTCTCCCTGCGGGATTACGCCTAGGCTCCTTAGAGTGGCTCACATGGAACCAGTTGTACTCTAATGTCCATCACAATGCCGAACTCGTAGAGGCTCGGTTGAATGAATGAATGATAAAACTTAAAAATGGTTTTAAGACAACCCTGTATTTACTTGCATTAATAAACTTTGTTAGTTTTGCAACAGATTGCCAAATACTTCATTAAAAGAAAAAAAATGCTTTCATCAATTTTCTGAGCTCAGAATGCATTTAAAACTGTTTTTTTTTAAATCCTTGAAAACACCGTTAGAATTTTAACTGAAATATCAGAAATGTGCTATTACTATAATGTATAAAATGTTGCCTTTTTTGTGTGGCAGGAGAAGTCTGTAGTAAGGGTAGTGAAAAACAGATTGACATTTGGTCATTATTTCTTATCAAGGGTGTTTTGCTTGTAATGCTATTTGACAGCTATATTCTGGGTCTGACAGCATTGAACCAGCGTAATTCCCACTGAACTGCTCTAAGTAGGCAGTATTGCAATCAGTTTAACAACCCCTGGAGGCAATAAAATCTCTCCTTTGAACAAATACTCAAGGGGAAGAAATCTAAGATTTATAAAGGGCAGCAAGTATTCAAGAAAGGGGCAAAGTTTATGTGTGAGCCTATAATTGATGTTTCCTTTGTTGGAAAAGAAAGCTCGAGGATGCTTTAAGAATTAATCTTTAACAAATTCTAATCTGCGCTAAGAAGTGTGTTCAGATGAGTGAAAGAGATATGTGGTTTTGAGAGTTAAGTTGCTTCTAGTCGACCAAGAAAATTTGGAGGGGTCATAAAGGTATGAGAAGACACTTAAAATTAAACAAGGAGTCTTTAGCTGTGTCTCTTGGATGTCTATGCTAGAGGGTCACCATCATTACAGAGAGTGTTGATTACCCTTTATGATTGGCTTTTGGTTTGTACTTGCTTAATACATATGTACCTATAGGAAGAGAATTTCAGTCAAATATAGTATCAGCCTCATTCTAAATGAACTTGGCAGTTCTGCTTCTGTTGGTAGTAACTTAGTTAAACACACATTTAAGCAGGCTTTAAATTAAGACAGTCCTAGCTTTAATTCTCTGCTTCTATCACAACTAGCTGTGTATCCCTAGGGGTATTATACTCTTGTTCACAGTTGTCTCATCTGTAAAATGTGGCTGATAGTTTTTACTAAATGGGGAGGTTTCAAAGTATGTAGCTTAAGAGGAGTCCCATATTCGGTGTGGGTCACAGAGTAAGAAGTGACTTAATTGGAGTCTTACTATGTTCTAAGAAACTGTGAGCTTCAAGCTGCTTGATCCTCTCAGTAACCATATGAGGTCAGTGCAATAGTTTCCTAGAGAGGATGCTCTGAGGGTGGGAGACATTAGGAGAAATAGATTGGAGTACATAATTAACTTGCTACTTCTCTATCCTGGACCTAGTTGGTGGGGAAGTAGCTTTGTCCTTCTCAGTGGGCTCCAAGGAGCTCGGTCCTGAAACTTTGGAATTTCTCAGTCCTTGTCCCTAGAGAGTAGTAGGGGTAAGCACTACCATCAAAACACTAGTAACACCTACCTCCACTTCTTCATTTTATATAGATGATGTGTATATGTGTCTGTCTAGGCTTATTGCTGATTCCTCCAGCCCTGATTCTTCTGATTTCACCATTTACATCCCTGTTGTTGGCTATAACTTCTGTAGCTCTAGCAGAACTAAACAAAGGAATAAACCTCCCAGGCTTTCTTTATATAAACTTTTCCTTCTCCCTAGAACTCTCACCCTTTACCATCTATCTAACTTATTAAATTCTCTTCATCTTTTGGGTCTTAGCTTAAATATTATGTCCCTAGCAAGCCTTCCTCGACTTCTCAAGACTTGAGAGGCTCCTCATGTGTGCTCTTATAAAATCCTAATGCTCTTCCATAGACTCTATTCTGTATGTCATTGTGGCAGGCATTTCCTCTGTTCAATAGTATTTGTTTCTTCTGAGCATAGGAGAGGATTGCACTGTCTCACCTTCTTGAAGCTGGTGTGGCCATGTGGTTGATTTGGCTGGTGAATTGTGAGTGGATTGACATAGGCTACTCTGAGCTCAAGTCCCTCCCTCTTTTCCTCTGCCATGGAAATTCTGAAAGCATGTGTTGATAAGGGAGGTGCAAAGGTGAGTCTTCATCTGGAGGGCAGCTATCATGGAGAGTTGTAAAGACACAATAGGGTGTTTGAGATATATACATTTGTTGTCTTTTAGCCACTGAAATTTTGGGAGTTGTATCTTGACTGATGCAGTCATTGCTGGGCCATTATTTTGCTTCCTCATCTGTCTATAGGTCTTACTGAGGGAAGTAATTGTCTTGTTCATCATTCTATCCCCAGAGCCTTGTTACAGGACTGTCTGACATATCATAGGCAACTAATAAATCATTCATGGAATGAAATAATGATTCTATATCAAGGAATGGTCTATCTGAAGATTTAATTTCCACAGTAGCCAAACCTTTGGCATGGTTGTGGTGTGAGGAAAAGCGATAAAAGAATATTATTTGAGAGGAAAAGTAATGACCATCATTCTTATCTTAAGCTTTATAAAATAATTTCTTAAAAAAATATTTTATCATTGAAGAGAGCTATGCCTAGAAAAGAAATAAAATTAATACTTTCCTTTGATATTTTGGATATTAACCCTTTATCAGAAACACTTATAAAGATCTTCTTCCATTTGGTTGGTTGCCAGATACTTCTCTTTATTTATGGATACATTATAACAGTGACATATGCCAGGAATTGGAGAAAGAGGCCTTTGCCATGAGGTCCATTAAAACAATTTTTACGAGGTATTCATTTATTCATTCAATCATTCATTTATTCATTCAACATTGTATGCTAACTGACCTTGTATGTACTGTGGTGGGTAGAAGAATGCAATCCCACACCTCTCCTTGAAGAGCTCACAGAAGATAAACAGAGACCAAGCTAAGTAGAGCATAACGGAGCTGTTATCCTTATCTCTTTTCTTTTATTGTCCTTTTTTGGGTTCTAATGAGCCCACCTAAAGAATTCTGCTTTGGATCAGACTGCTCGTGGCCTTCTCCATGTTTTTATTTGTTGCTGGAGAAAACCGTAGGCAGATTGAGAACATTTAAAAAGCATCATTTCCAACTTAAAATAGGGCCTTAACACTTCTCCATTAGCCATTTGATTCCCTACTTAATTTTCTTTCCAATCCTCTTCCAAACCTTCTCCTCTGTCCTAATATTCTCACACCTACCACATTCTACCTGTTCAGCAGATGACCTTGCCCATTACTTTTCAGAGAAAATGTAAACCATCATGTAGCTACTTCTTTAATTTCCTGCAACTAAACATAAAAAATTACTGACAACTTCAACCTTCTTTTTCTCCCTTTATTCTGTTAAAATGAAAGAATTAGACTTCTTTCTAGCCTAGGCTAATAACTTGGGGATGGATTAAAATACCAGGCTGTGGGTGAAGAGGGAAAATGTTTCTACTATAAGAAAAGGGTCTTAGGAAAGAATTCTGAGGAAGAGCATTATTTAACAGAGAGATGGAGGAGGAAGACCTCACCAAAGGGACTTTGAATGAGCAGTTCTAAGTGGGGAGAGGAAAAGCAATTAAGTGTAACGCCAAGGGGAGAATGCACTTCAAACAAACAGAACTGACATCCAACCTCTAAAACCTTGGAGAAGCCAGGTAAGATAAAAACAAAGATGTATCTTTTGGGTTTAGCAACAAATAGACTCTTAGAACCCTTGATAAGAGTGCTTCAGTAGAGGGACATGGCAGCAGTCAGACTGGAGTAGGCCGAGAAATGAATGGCAAGTGACAAATGGGAGATTCCAAATGTAGAATTCTATTTAAAAAGTTCAGCTTCAAAGGAGAGGGGTAAACAGGATGGAAACTGTAGAGAGTTATTAGGTAGACGAAAGCTATTTATCTTTTTGATAGTAGAGACTTAGTATATTTAAATGTCCCTGGAAAGACTAAATAGAAGAGAAGTTAAAAAACAAGTAAAAGAGGATAGGATACTCGATGGAATAAGGTCCATGTGAAAAAGCACGAAAGAATAGAATCCAAACCCTTTAATAGGCTCCTCTTTGCCTTCCTGTACTAGACCATCTTGTTTCTTCTTACTCCATATAACTTTCATGCTTTCAAGTATGATCCACATGATAATGGCTACTTTCAAATCTACAGCTCCGTGCAAAATCAATCTCTTGAGCTCCAGATCTTTTTATCCAGTCGCCTATCAAAAAGCTCTCTCTGGCTATCCACAGGTACCTGAGGCTCATTACCTTTGTAACATTGTTTCTTTTTATTTCTTCCAAATATGCTTTCTTTTCAACGTTTCTTATACCAAGGAAAGGCACTATGATCCAATCAAAATCGTAGTAGACATCTGACTCTCCTTTAACTTTCTGTCACCTCCTGTTTTCTTTTTCTGGTGAATTCCAGATCTGGACTTAGATTTCTCTTTCTCCAAAAAGATGTAGGTGTTCTTCCTGTGTGCCCTCACTGTGTCATGTGCATCCTCTATTATAGCACTTATTACTTTATTTTTGTAATTGCCTTTTTACTAGACTCTAATGTTATGTTGATAGTCAGGGACTGTATCTTCTTCACAGTTTCATGTCCAGGGCTTGGAACATAGTGAGTGCTGAATAAATATTAGTAGAGGGAATGAATAGTTATAACTGCTAATTTTGGTATACCCTTTAAGGCATCTTTGCATTTATTATCTAATTTAATCTTCATATATAGCCATAAGAGGTAGATATTATTGTCTCTGTTTTACTAATGAAGAAAAATGAGGCTCAGAGAGTTTAAGCGCCTTCACCCAACATCATCTACCTATATATGACAGAGAAAGACTCTCACTTTTCTGGTATTTATCTCACGGCACATTGTCTTTCACAGATAAGGAGCTTTGACTAAGGCTAACATTGGCTTGAGACAGCAAGGTCCCCTACAAAGAAAGCCAGGTGATTTCTGATTTTAATCACATTGGTTTTGCATCATTCTAAGCTCTCTAGAATAGGTTAGGGGTAAAAAAAAAGGAATGTTGGAATCAGGCTATGTATTAGGACCCTGGCTGCTGCCTCTTGTAAGCTTGGTTGTGTGGAATTTCCTAATCTTTCCTAGGCTCAGTTTGCTCAAAGGCAAAATAGGAACATTAGCAGTGTCCTCACTTAACATAGTCAATGAGTTCTGTGACTTTAAGTGAGATGACATATAATGAATCCAATTTTACCAATTTTTCACTTTAGACTAAGTGATATAAACAAAATTTAAGTTTGTATGGTATCTTATCAACATTGTAATTAAACGACATTGAACGAAACGTGATTTGAGGACCTGCTATACCTATCTTATAGGTGCTTTCAAATGACACCCTTAACATAGAGCTTGGCCCAGATTTGATCATTAATCAGTGGTAGTTATTTTTATTATTATGGTTATGAGCCTTGTGTTATCAGACAGTGCACTACTGTGGAGGCAATGTGGCAGGCTCAGGGGTTCCTGTTTTTAGGGCAAATAGAGAATGTCACATTGGCAGCTCCTATTGTAAGTTAACTTGTGCAGTCTGGTCTTGAATTTCATACCACTCATGCATGATGGCACTCAGAGGAAGAATCCCACGTTAGAGAGAGAATTCCTACTTACAGGCATCAGACAGTATTACTGTGGCTCTAAGGAGGCCAGACTGGGTAGGATTGGAGTCTGTGCGCAAGTTCCAGTTCAGAATTTGAAGATATGCCAATTTGGGGGAGGATTGGAGGAAGATATACATTGAGCTTAAAGGAGAAACTAAAGATAGGGTTGTCCAGTGAGAAAGTACAAGGGAGACCTGAATAAAGACAGAAAAAATTTAAAATAACTAATAATAATTGACTGCTTAGTATATGTTAGGTAGTAATTCTTATAAAAATTTGGTGGATTATGATTTTATCCCGATTTTATAGTTGAAGAAACTGAGGCTCAGAAAGGCTAAGTAACTTGCACAAGGTTCCACAGATAGAACCAACAGGAGAAGGCATCTGGAGCTCAGGGCCACAGCTAGAACAGAGTAATGAAGGGTGCTTGACTATGGGGTACTGGCGAACAGCCCTGAGCAAGATGCTTTTGTTTCTGTTGGTTATACTGACTAACTTTTTGTATGTGGCTGTCAGGTGGTCCGTTAAAGGAGCTGACAAACCTGACTGCAGGTTGGATTCCCCTAGGAGCTTGTTAAACGTGCATATCCTCGGTTGCATTCCCAGAGGTTGTGACTCAGGAGGGCTCAGGTAGGTCCAACAAATCTACACTTTTAAGAATCACCTCAGAAAATTCTGAAGCATCAGATCCCCTAGCAGATATTTAGAATTCTCTACCTTGAAGCCACCACCAGCTGGAGGCAGTATGTGGGCCTCATGTAGGCATTTACTCTCACAGTCACTCATGGGGGCCCTAGCTAAAGTATTTATTGATTACCCAGTTCTGGCTGGGGAAAGGGTTGGAACTATGCTAAGAAATTCTCTCAGCTTCCCAAATCCCAAGCTTCAAAATAAAACCTAGACTAACAGACTGCACAGGTAGAATGCAGTGCAGCAGTAATTTGGGCTGTGAAAGGTATCCTTTTATTCTCCACAGAATGCTGCTGGTCTGCTATGTTAGCTTAAAATCCTGACTATTTGGTTTGAGTTTCTCAGGAATCATTTGTGTTCTACAAGAGTAAAGAAGCAATAATCATTTTGTCTGCAGCAAGCTAAATCATCCTGAGGGAGCAGTTTACATCATTAGAATGTAATGAAATAAGTTGTCACCAGCAGCTGCCAACAGTATTTCTAGTGACTTAGAAGATGGTTATGTTTAGCAGACATTTTCTGAGTTGTATTTACATTTGTTCATGGAAGGAGGCTGGGCGTGCTGATTTTCTTTCTGATTTCATGTACTTTTAATAATGGTTTGTCTGGGTAAGTATGGATAAATCTAGTAAAGTAGTTGATGAAATGCTCACTGTCAAAACAGTAATTGAATGCTTCACTAGGAGGTTTGAAGAGTCAGCTCTTCTGAAAGATAAAGTGTGTACATGCTAAATGCTATTCATCACTAAACTTATACTATTCTTAGGCACAGCAGTAAAAACTCCTGGCTCGGAGCACCAAAGTTGTTTTCTATACCTACACTATCACCACCCTGGCCCAAGCTACTATTAGTTCTCTTCTAATAAATAGCATTAAACTCCTAACTGGTCTCCCTCTCTCTCTTCTTGTCTTTCTATATACAGTTTTCTGTTTGGTCATCAGAATAATTGTTCTATACATCAGGAGTCCCCAACCCCCAGGCCGTGGACTGGTACTGGTCCAGGGCCTGTTAGGAATTGGGTAGCACAGCAAGAGGTAAGTGTCGGGCTAGTGAGCGAAGCTTCGTCTGTATTTGCAGCCACTCCCCAGCACTAGCATCACCACCTCAGCTCCATCTCAGATCATCAGGCATTAGATTCTCATAGGAACACCAATCCCTGGTACCAAAAATGTTGGGCACTGCTTCACATAGATCTGATCGTGTTTCACTACTATTTCCCCAGCACTTAGAACAGTTTTTTGCACCTGGTAGATGTCTAATAATTATTTTTAATGAATGAATAATTGTTACTCTCCTGCTAAGCCTTTCGAACCCTCCTGAAATTTGCCTTCAGGATACAGACCAAACTTCTTAGAAGGATCCTGCCTGCTCACTTCCCATTTACTTTACATACTCAGGTATACACTAAATTACCTTCAGCTCCTTCAGTTAGCCATTCCTCTCTCTCATCTCTGAGCCCTCACATCTGCTGCTCTGTTTGCCCAGATATCTTTCCTTCATCCACCCTCCCCATTTTGCTTTAAAGGGGTAACTGATTTTCAGTTTTTAGATCTCAGCCTAGATATCTTCTTCCAGCAAGTCCTCTCTGATTCTCCCAAGATTGAGTTGCTTGGACTTCACCTGTGATTCTGTAACTTTCGAATTTCCCCATCACAGCTATTACTCCACTGCACTGTAGATTGCTGATTTGCTTGTCTTTATATTCAACTAGTCTGCAAGCTCCTTGGGTGCAGAGATATCTGTCTTATTTACCATTGTACCTGTCCTCTCAACTAATACAGGTCTTGGCACCTAGTATTCAGTAAACACTATTATCTGATGTTGAGTAAATGAATCAGATTGATATTAACAGATTAGAGAGCTGAAAGCATAAACTTGATTTTTCTCCTTGGCTTTAGTTGATAAGAAGGTCCTACAGATACATTCAAAGACTCTCACAGGAAGTGAACTCTTTTGTTCAACTTCCTTGCTTGCTGGCTATACTGTCACCATTCTGGCTCAAGTTACTATAAACTCTTGCCTGGATTACAGCAACAGACACCTAACTGGTCTCTCTCTCTCTCTCTTCTTGCCCTTGCTTCTACACACATTTCTTCCATCCCATGGCTGGAGAAGTTAAAGCCTGAAATGTCCAAATTACTTATTCAAGGCCTTATGATGGTTTAGTAGCAAAACCAGAGTAAGTTATCATTCTTAAGGGACTATTTTTTTCCTTCTTGCTGCTGTTGTGATCTTGAGTCCCTCTCAGTGCATCGCATTGGGAAGTTCATGATGTCAATATGTCTCATTAGTGGTAATGCCAACTTTGATCATGTGCTCAATGTAGTACTGGCCAGATTTCTCCACTATAAAGTGACTATTTTTCATTTGGTAATTAAAAACTATCTCATGGGGAGATACTTCGAGACTATGCAAATGTCTTATTTATCATCAAGGCATAACCCACTAATTTTAGCATTCATTAATGATTCTCGCCTGAAACGATTATTACTATGGCAGTTGTCAAATGGTGATTTTGAATTTCATTATTCCTTCTACATTTATAAGTTGGCATTTCACTTCAAGGAAAAACTGCCATTTATTTATTTATTTATTTATCTATTTATCTATTTATTTATTTATTTATATTGCATGGTCTTGCAAACTATAGTAATTTGTTACTCTAATTATTTCGATATTCAAATTGACCCAGATTTAGCCATCAGAGAGCCCTTCAAAGATGGCTTCCATGTCTTTCTGATATGTCCCCATCAGTCTTTAAATATTTCCTTACTCTCTGGTTTGGCAAGATGTTCTAGGCTCATTCTTTACATATTCTGGAACGAGTCATTTCTCTGTGAAGCCCTAATTCCTTCTGGTGAGGAATGGCATTTAGAAACAAAGATTGGGTGTGAGGTGCATTCATCAGTACTGACATGACATATCATTGCTTCTAGTCTCTCTCAGCAAATACAGGGCAATGAGAAAGGAATTACTATTTTGTGTTTTGTTAGCACTTAAAAAAATTTCTAAGACTCATATTTTTACCTAGTTTAAAATGATTTATTTCCTCCTCCTTAATTTCTGGACACGTTTCACATATCTACTTTAAATTTGTGAACTCTAGCACATGTGCTACATAGAATACCAAATGCAGATCAATACAAGTGGCCAGGAACAATAGGAGAATAACAGCTGTATTATTCTCCAATGTTTATTTGTAGAACGTTATGACTTTGCATGTGAGCTCGTTCCTCCAGTGAGGCAGGTGGGATGAGAAAAGCTCATGCATGTAGACATATGTAATTGATATTGCTCTGGGAAAAAACAAGCACAGCAATTCTGTTTAAATACATATTATTAAACTACTTTGATCTGAGAATGTTGACTAATATTAATTGGTATTCAGTGAAAAAAATATTTTGTTGTAAAATATGTAGAGCATTTGGTATACCAATTGCTATTGTGATTTTTTAAGAGAAGGATGTGGTAGAAAATTTCCCAAACTTACCTGTCTATGGAATCCTTCTTTATGGTGTGTCTAGATGAATTTGTGTGCCATGAAATCCACTTTGAGAATTGCTATTAACCCAAATTCACTCATACAGTAAGTAACTGAGTCATAATATTATAAAGTGCCAGAAAATATTATTTACTCCGAGTCCCAGGGCTCTCCTGAATGATGTCCTGAAGAAATAGTTTGTGTTTTTTTGTAGATAAAAGAAGCCAAAAAATGTGTGACTTCCATTTTCTCTCTGCTCCAGAATTCTATGTGTCCCTGGTCAAATGGAAGGCTTTGAGCTTTCATATTACTATATCAGTGAGGTAGTGGAGACATTTAAAATTTAGCAAATGTGGTAATCACTCTGAATATTTATTTCTGATAGATATATCTCTAAAATCTCCTGATTCCCTACTGGTTCTTGCTCTAACCCTGACCAAAATCTATTGTGATCCCACTCCTGAAATGAATTTAAAACACTTTGGAGAATTCATGTGTGAGATAAAGAGGTGACTCTCACCGAAGTATTAGAGATATATATAAACACATTACATTTTCATCTATATTCCTTTTTTTAAAAAAACTTATTTATCAGAAAAGTTGACTTGATTACATTAAGAAACCCACACTTTTTGTTTATTCCATTTTTCCAGAGAGCCATAGCAAATGCAAGTTAAACTAAAAGTTTTTGCAAGTAGATTACATTTTACAAATATTTTAGTATTTATGCATCTAGAATAATGAAGTTGACTCTTAAACCATTTTATACTGGTGTTTTTCACTGATTGATACATGTTTACTAATGCTACTGAATACATTCCTCCACCATTTTTAATAATCATGAACAAAACCTTTGGGGTCCCTGAATGGGTTTTAGATCTGTAAATCAATCCCATGGATCATTTTAAATTACTAATCATAAGCAAATAGATAAGCAAGAATGACTATAAATTGGGTTAATTACTGTAGCTCAAGTTTTAGCTCATAATTTTGACTTTCAAAGGCTACACAAACCAATTTTGTACTCTTAGATTATAATGAGCAGTCTTTATTCTTTAATCAGTTCGCCCTGTATCTAGCTGTCTAATGTAACATTCCTTTGAAGTCTAGAAAGATCTAACATAATTGAAGAAATGTCGAACTACTTGACTCTTTTTTTTAATATAAAGGAATTAAACATTAATCAGGCTTGCGCATCTCAATTAAGCCAATTAAAATTATCACAGAATGCAGAGCATATTGCAATAGGTAGCTTTAATGCTTGAATACATTATCAACTTTTACCTAATGTTCGTATCTCCATTATGTTTGTTCCTCAAAAAGTAAATACAGAGCTGAAGTCCATATTAGAAAGTCACAAGTTAATAAGATCTGGCAAAGCCCTGGCAAAAGAAACACTTAAAATGGTGTTTATTCAACTCCTGCAGATAGTGCTGGAACTTACCTTCCATCTTTCTGCCAAAAAAGGGATTCTGTAATTATGATGATGAGTGGTGCCTTCATCCAAATAGTCCATTATCTATTCCATTTGCTTCCCTAACTGGGAACCAGTTTTGGTCTTGCAGGCTATGGTATATACACAAAGTCCATATAATTACTAATAATTTGTAACAAGTGTTAATTGATAAACAGCTCCCTCTGGTAGCTTAATTAAAGCTGTAGGAGAGCTAGGCGATTTACAACTGGGATTGATCTCAATTAGTCAACAAAATCTGTGTAGTCTGTTCAAAGGAGAGTAAGGAAATTTAGTCTAGTGAGGCTTTGGGGATTTTGTCTTGTCTTCTCTACTTCTTTTTCCTTCAAGAAGAGAAATACAATCAGAAGAGCAGCACTGCTCTGTCAGTAGCGACCTACCAAGCTTACACGCTCCACTACTTGTAGGCTCTTCAGCGTTTGTTCTTCCATTTGTTTATTCTCTGTCATGTTTCTAACAAATATTCAAGCATTTGCGTTTATTACACCCGGTGGTACACATTGCTGAATACCAACCCTGAGGGACCTAAACATAGAAGGGAAAAACAGTTTTTTAAAATGTCAGGGTTTGATCTTGCAGATCTTTCTGCAAACTGGCATTTGGGGGCCATAATTAAAAGGAAGCCCTGGAAAGGTAGCGTGGGGGACTCAGCAGAGACTTGATGGCCTGGGGATCCTGTAAAGCCAGTTTGGCTGCTTCGGCACTCAACTTATTTCATCATGTTGGCTGATACAGTAAAAGCCTAATCTAAGCATTGCTGAAATTGCCTCTGTGGAATAGAAGAGGAAAAAAGTGTCATCTGTGCTCAGTGAAATCACAGACTGGCTGCAAACAGCTGCTGAAACATTAATTAATCTGTTTGCAAATAAATTGTGGATCTGTACTAGCTAAAATGGCTGTTATAAACAAGCTGGGATGCAGTGCTTTCCAGATTTGCTTTATTTTTATTATTTTTTTCATATGCAGTAAAATCACTAGGGCCCAGATTCTGTGTGTTTACTTCTGGAAGCTCTGAGCAAGTGTATTGATATTACCTCACAGATACTCAGCTTGGAGGCAATTCATACCAGTTGTGGTATTTTTAAAGCCTCTACAATACTCTGTGAAAAGGTCTGTACCTCATTTAAGTCAGATTTGTTAATCAAAGAGAATGAAATATTCTACAGAGCAAATAGATGTGGATTTAGTAATTTTGTAATTTTAAAGCATTTCATGTCACAGTTGCTTAATTTGTTCTAACCAGGCTTTGGCAAATTCTAGTTGCCTTGACATTTAGAAGATTAGTGTTGGTTCCCAGTGTTTACTAATTTTTTAAAAAGTGATAGAATATGTAGCTGAAATAGAGAATCTAAGTTCGTTTTGCCAAAATTTGAAGTTCTGATGCTCCCTGTTCCTTATTTTTTTTTTGTCCTTATTTCTTGAAGATGATTTTAATTCAGTGAACATTCATGTACCTACTCTAGATTTATTCAGCCAATATATATTGAATACCTTGTATGAGCGAATTACTCTGCTAGATGCTAGAATGCAGTGAGTATTGAGAATATAACCCTTGCTTTCAAGGGGCTTATGGTCTATGTAGATAATAAATAGTTTGGGCTTTGGGAGCCTGGTGGTCTCTGTTACAAGGCCAGACTCTGCTGTAAGATAAAAGCAGTCATATGTAGCAGCTATAGCCAACATGTAAATAAATGAGTGTTCCAATACAACTTTATTTATAAAACCAGTGATAGGCTAGAATTACTCTTGGCCTGTAGTTTGACAATCCCTAGACTAGTGAGAAAGGGTCAAGCAAAAAGCCAAACTACAATATGATCTGACTATGATCTCTTAAAATTATAGGGTACACTCAGGGAGCATTGGGAGGACATGCTGTCTAGGTTTGGTGGTGGTGGTGGTTTCAAGTTAGGATTAGGGTCAACAAAGTCTTTAGAGAAACTACATGTAAACATCTGGATGAGAAGAAGCTATTTAGATGAAGGGACGAACAAGGTGTGCAGAGTGTCCCAGCAATAGGAGGCAAGATAGGTTAGTGTCAAGGCTGAGATATAGCATGATATGTGTGGCTGTATTATTAAGACTGTTCTTCCACTTCTGATTTTCTTCCTTCTTCCAAACATAATTCTCCATCCTGACCTGAATGTAAGTGTGGCTATGTGACTTGCTTTGGCCAATAAAACATGAGAAGAAATGGCATGGCTTACCTCTGGGTGAAAGATTTAAGTACTCAATTGACTCTCCACATTCACGTGCCTTGCTGTAGGGATCATAGAAACTCCCATTGAGATAGAACCTCCATCTGCCTTGGTTCTTGAGAGATAATGATGACAGAGCCTTCCTTACAACTTGCAATGGACATTTAGTGCGAGATTCTGATAATGAATGTTGAATGAAACCACGGACATGTTGTGTGTGTGTGTGTGTGTGTGTGTGTGTGTGTGTGTTTTTCCTGGCATAGCCTAGTCTTTCCTGACTGTGCAGTGTGTTCCAGGGATTGAAACTGTTTGCGGAAGGCATTGGCCTGGGTACTGGGGTGGATCCAAGGACTTCAAGGAGTTTATAACCTGCTGTGTCAATTACGACACGAAGCAAGATGTAGAAAGCGCTTTGAGAGAAGTAAAATGTGTTAAGGAACCACGGAAGGGAAAGAGTGCATCCTTGGGACTGTCAGGAAAGGTTTCTTTAAAAAGAGCTGTCATTTGAGTTGAGCTACAAAGAATAATTAAGGTTTATCATTAGGCAATCATATGCAATGAGGTAGAAAAAACATATGAGTGGTAAGAAGAGAATGAGACAAGAAACAGAGACCAAAATGTATAACTTAAAATTATGCAGGCTGGCAACGAGACAGGAGAATTGAGGTCAATCAATGGGAACCCTCACATGCCATGCTAAGGAATTGGCACTTTGAGGTGCAGTGAGCAGAGCAATTGACATAGGCTCAGAAGATCTGGGTTCTAGTGCTCGTGCTACAAATCATCAGCTGGGGAGGAAAAGAGTGTCTCTCTCCATGGGCCTACTTCTTGGGCCTGCATTGAAATACTGCTCTCAGGCTGGCACAGTCTTGCTCAGATCCCTGATTCCGGCCCTGAGGACAGCAGGTAAAAAATATGAAGATAACAGTGGGACAAAGCAGTGGCCAGATTTCACAAAATCTTATGATGAAGCTTAGTTTGGGCTTATTAATTCGGTTTTAAAGATGGTGAAACTGAGACCCAGAGAAGTTACATGAATCGCTTGTGTAGTTCAAGGTTAAGCCCGCCCTGGAATCAAAGTCTCCTGTCTTCCAAGCCAGAGCCCTATCACATTACAACTGCCTCCAGAAGCAAAGATCCTAACCCGGAGTCATTTTCTTCAAGTGCACGCTAAGGGGGATACAGGGAATCAGAGGGCGGAAGAGGGATCTGGGGTGATTGGAGGGATAACTCCAAGATGTCGTAGTACCTCTGATCTTGGTTTATAAAGCTGGGTACCAGGCTTGAAATAAAGACCTGAAGTGGTTGCCAGGGGTTGGGGGTATGGGGACTAGGAGGTATGGGCGGGGGAAATACGGAAAGGTTGGTAAAAGGGTACAAAGTTTCAGCCATTAGATGAATCAGGTCTGAGGAGCTAAGGTATAAACTGGTGACTATAGTTGATAACATTGCATTATATAATTGAAATTTTCTAAGAGGCTAGAACTTAAATGTTCTCACCAAAAAACAAACAAAAAAGATAAATATATGAGGCGATGGATGTGTTACTTAAGTAGATGGGAGGAATCCCGTCATGATGTACATGTATGTCAAATCACCAGGATGTATACTTTAAATGTCTTATATTTGTCACTTGTACTTCAACGAAGCTGTTAAAAAAAAAAAAAAAAAGACCTGAAATTCGCAGAGATGGAGATTTTCTTAACATCAGACTTATGCTTCTAGTAGTATCTATTTATGGGGTTCTAATCCCTGATTTTTTGCAAATTACTTTCAAAAAGCTGCTTTTAGTTATGTCAATACCTGATACAATAATGAAATACCTGTTAATATAGTATTATTCCAGGCATAATATATTTTAAAAATTGTATTAACAGCTACTTCAAAGACAGCAAGTTATCAGCAGTCAGCCCTGGACCTAGTCTGCATTCCCAAACTTGTCAACTTTCATACCTTTGTACAGAACTCAACCTCCTGGAATTTTTTCATCCAGTCCCTTGAAAGGACTGGAGCAACTACAGTCAAATCTTTCTAAATAAAGGGTAAGATTTTTGCTGCTATCACTTTTAAGAAATAGTTTTCCAAATTCAACTAAGAAGGAAGAGACCACTGCTCTGGGACATTGGCGCTGCCTGGGCAGGATGGTGTGGCTGGGATTGACCACTTTACTTTTCTTGGGAAGTCTCTGTCCTCCTCAGGGTGAAGATCAGGATGCTTCCTCTGTATCCCAACCGTATTTTACGCTTACTTTTACTAGAGGACCTACTACACATTTATTTATGTAATTTTATCTTCCACTTATCTTGGAAGTCATCGAGAAGTATGTCTTACTAATGTTCGGGTCTCCAAAGAGTGAGGTAAAGTGGAGTTGCTTCATGTGTGAGTCACACTTATCTAGATGCATCTAACTCTACATAATTGGGGTGGGAGTGAGGGTAGGGGTGGTGAGGAGAGAGAGAGAAAGAGAGAGAGAGAGAGAGAGAGAGAGAGAGAGAGAGAGAGAGAGAGAGAGAGAGAGAGAGAGAGAGAGAGAGAGAGAAGGGGAGGGAAAAGGAGAGCAAGAGGGAGAAGGGAGGGAGGTAGATTTAAGTAGGAAAGGTGCGTGATGCCACTACTCATTGTGTTTAATTAGTCTATGGTCCCGAATACGCAGTATTGGGAGCCAAGCTTCTTCCATCTTCCATTCCCTCGCACAAACCCAGGGCCCCTGTGCTTCTTGTAGTGTGAGCATATTGCTGTGCTGGGTGTGATTCTCGTGTTTAAAGGTACATATTTTTCCTACAACATGGCTGCTAGACTCAGCCAACTAAGTCATCTGTGCTCAGCTGAAATAGCTGCAATCTGTTCCGGTTCTGAAAGATTTTCTTATGATTTTGCTTACTTATGATTTTCTTAACATCATTTGGAGAGATTTTTTAAAGGGAATTTTGACTCACCCTTGCTTTCAGATTTGGATTGCTGAGTCTCCTTGGCAATACCATAGGCATATCCCATAGCCTTTTCCAGTAACCTTTGACTTTAGAGATGTCTCATTTTAAGGTATTAAAATAGCCATCCAGATCCAACTACAACTTCATCCTCACACTCAGTTCCAAACCTCTCCTTTCCTCCACTTCCTACCAAGCTTCAACCTCACTCAAAAATATGCAGACCAGCAGGGGAAGGTGTGTAGCGTTTTATTTTCTCTCTATTACTCTGCCTTGTTCATCTCCTCTTCTTGTATCCCTTTTAAAATGCTCTTAGCTTATCCTGTGCTAGGGAAAGAAGGATGAGATAAGAGTTAACAGATCAATGTACTTGACAGGTGGGGATAAAATCTGGCCACGATGACTTCCACGTGGCAGATAGCTGAAAATTGGCTCTCTTATTCTGAGATTTTTTTTGTGGGTTGTTTCTTTTTTTGAATATTCTTATGGAGATATCTGGCACTTCTCTGGTTCACGGTGTTGGAGATCATTTCTCTCCTGCTTAGGATGATGGACTGCCAGCCTCCTTCTGCTGGTGTTACCTTGCCCTGGCAAGTAGTTGCCTCAATGGAGACTTTTCAGGATAGTAGCTAATGAGATGACCCCTGAGTTCTGAGGAAAATCCCACATCTTGCCCTACCAAATTCTAGAAGGATAAACCACTCATCCCTCTGTCTTTTCCTGTCACTATGGTCTACATACATTTTTATCTTCACTGTGGGGACATGGTCAGCATCTCCCAAAAATTGTCTCAGGCTCGGCTCTGATCCAGGGCAACTGGAGAGTGCTTGCAACTCAGCATCTCTGTTGGAGGCTAATATGCCAGTCATCTCTTCTAGAAGACAATGCTCATTTCTACAAGAGATTTTGTTGACGCTTCTTGCTTACTTGGTTTAGGAGGGGTCACCTGTGAGGAGAGCTGGGAAAATGCCACAGTAGTGCTGACTCAACTGATGGCTTTTTACTTCAATGTCTCTCTCAATCTTCATTTTGAATGTCTTCATTTCTCTTATAAACTTAGATTTGGGTCACAGCACTAGTTTTTCTATCCTGCAGTAAATCTTTCAAAGATGTATATCGTTCTCGTGTTTGTATCAGATAAGTGGATATTTGTTATTTTCTGCTTTGGGCTTCGGTTTAAATTTCAAGACAATTGGAAAGTCTCTTTCAACATATTGATAGAGTAAGATGTGAGATTTTTGCCTTGCATAGGAATTTTAAGAGCCAAATTATCACTTACATAGTTTCACCATACACATAGGTGGTTGACACATATTTTTTAAAAATTGAACTATGCCCATATCCATACTTAGAGTCATGCCAAAAGAAATCATTTGGCCTCCAGAGAATCCTTGTCCATTGGTACAAAATCAGCTCTCAAAATGGGAACTTTGTTTTCTGCTAGTTTTCAGAAAAGGCCTGCTAACATAACTGATCCTAAGATCTGTCAAAGATGGCAGAAGGAAAACATCTATAGACTTCACTAGTGGATTAGAAACAGTCTCCTAAATAAAATATAGCAAATAAACCTAGTAAAACAGGAAAAGTACAATTTAATTGATTCAATTCAGGAATGCAAGGATAATTTATTATTACGAAATCTGTTAATACAATTTGCCATATAAATAGTTAACAGGGAAACACTCTTTAACAGATAGTGAAAAGGCATTTGAATAATTAAACATCTTTGCCTGAATTAAACTTTTTTTTTTAATGGTAAAAATAGATTCTCTCTTAACATAATAAAAAATATATATTAGTTTAAAATCCAGCATCATTCTTATTAGTACTTAAATACTAGGAGCATTCTTATTAAAGTCAGAAACAAGACAAGTCATCTACAATCATCATTATTGTTTAACATGATTTTGAAAGTACTAGCCAATATAACCAGAAAAGAAAAAAATTAATGTGTAAATATTAGAACAGATGTTTAAAATCATTATTTCTGCTTTACATAATTATAGATTTGGAAAATCCAAGATAATCAACTGGGAATAAAAACCTTTACAGACAATAAGAAAATCCAGTGGGGATCTGGGTCTGTAATTAATACACAAAATCAATAGCTCACATAGAAACAATCAGAAGTTAGTAAATGTAATGGACTAAAACATTCCATTTGCCAAAGCTATGGATATGATTACTAACTTAGAAATAAATTCGACAAGGAAGGCGCAGGAATTGTAAGAGAGAGAAAAAAACTTTAAGCTTCCTTGAGGGAGAGCACGATAATAGTTTGCTATAATTGAGAATAACTGTTCTCTCTTAACTCTCTGCCTCTGAGGTACAAAATCATAATGCAACAGTAAAAACTTTGCTGAGGGACATAGGAGAGGACCACAAAATGGAAAAGTACATTTTGTTGTGACATAGGGAGACGGAGAATTATAAATGTGACAATTCTCCCTAAATTAACCTAGCCAAGAAAGTCCAATAAAAATATCAACTTTTCTTGTGATCTTGACAAAATGATACTATAGTTCACTTGGAAAAAAAAAAAACATGGGGAAATTTTAGGGGTAAAAGAGGGAGGACAAGTCTTATTAGATAATAAACTGCATTACAAATCTATAATATTTAAAATAAAGTAGATACTCTAGAAATAGAATTAAATCCATGTGGGAATTGATTATTGACAAAAGAAATATTTCAATCAATGCTGAAAAATATTTAGTAAAATATTTGATTGCAGACAACTAGGAAGCAATTAGAAAAACATTTTTTTTTAAAAAAAATCAAATTTCTACTTGTAGGACTAAGTGACTGGGAGGAAGAAGGTCTTTAAAAATAGTTGTGCTTTTCTATACTGTTTAAATATGTTGTTTTACATGAGCCATATTACTTTTATAACTTAAAAACAAGTTAGAAAAGTTTCAAAAGTTAATAAAAGGCCAGGGTCTATAGCAGAGGCTACTGATGCTGTCCTTCATTCCTCTCCCTTTTCACTTCACGGTGTCTGACTTTAAGCTTTTAGCATCTGCATTTTACCTGAGGGCTTTCTTTGGCCCCTGAAACCTGCTTACTCATACAGTAGGCTGGAATGCCAAGGAATGAATGCGCCTCAGGAGCATCCTCAACCAATGACCGACAGGGAAGTTGATGTATAAATTCTTCAGTTCCCATACTATCTCAGCGTGTTTCCAGTCGAACTAAGTTCCAGTTACCCAAGGTAACTGGCTTGATAATGCACCATTAATTGGCTGCCTTTGCTTCCCTGTCTTACTCCCTTACCAATGTTTGCTTCACCTTCCAAATAAACTGTTAACACCCACGTCGTTGTCTTATGGTCAACTTCTGGGGGAACGCAAATAGGATAGGGTCTCACTGTGATTGCAAGCCAGGGAGTGATGTTCTCAACCACCGAGCTCAATGATTGAGCAGGTCTGTTTAGTACCATTTGATGTAGGCTTTACCCAAGTGTGAGCATCTATAAGCCACTAACAGATGTTTGGGTTTGCGGAAATAAAGACATCCTTTACACATAAGACAAAGAACTCCTTGGAGTGCCGGGCTGATGGCCTGCAAGAGCGGGCTCCTTTAATTTTTCCTCCTGAGTCTTCTGGGAAGCTGATGTAAGTTAAGGGGCTGAAGAATCAGACTCGAAGTATTTGGAGAGCTCACCCAAATGGTTTCTTAGAATCTTCCATTTCCCTGAGCAGACACATTTACTTCATACAAGACAGTGGAAGTGCATGAATGTGGGCGTTGGGAGGCAGGGAAAGAGTTAGTTGTAGAATCTGGGGACCTTTTCCACAGGCTGTGGTGAAGGTGTTTGTCTCAGGTCCTTAGTGTCCCAATCACAATTCAGTTTTACCCACACTTGTGTTCCACCAGGATTTATAGCGCTGTCAACTTATAATTGGACTGAAGTGCTGAGTTCAGTTATGGAAACAGAATTTCATTTGGTTGTTGTGTTTTGAGCAGCTGAGCATTTTACAGCTGGATTGGTGAAAGGTTTTTATGCTATTGGTGTCATGAAACATTTTATAGGGAGGGATAATTGAATTTTTATTTTTACTAGAAAATAATGCTATCAGCCTGGCTTTGGGGACCAAAATAGGGAAGCGCTCCATTAATGACCAAAATTCAGTAATTATGAAAACTGCACAGAGACAAATGCAGGAAAACAAAAGGACCAGAGAAAGGAAAAGCTAATTTTGATTCTTCTATAAAATTCTGAGCGGAACAATGAAACAGTCAAGGACATTATAAATCCATTCATTTATTTCAAAATTTGCAAAACAAATCCCTTCTTACACATAGTATTTGTACAACATGAAATTATTATTCAATAAGTTGACATTTTAAACCTATTACTGCCTAAACCCATCTATTACTGAGCTATTCAGAGCACTAAGTTAACATTTACCAGAACATTCATCCTCACATCATGGGGAGATCAAGCTAAAATCCTTTATTTCATATTCAGATCTTGCCAGGTCAGTATTGAAATCGGCTACCTTTCTGATACTTTACTGAAAAGCCACTGTGAAATCCACAAAAGAATTATTATCAAGTTACTGCAGTTATTCAGCTAGATGTTGACTTTGATATGTCAAATCTCTGATCTTTAATAGAAAATTGATGGTCGTGCCCTGAGGGTCAGTCATATGCATGACCAGGATAGGCCAAGGTTTGCATTAAATTACAGCCAGTCTTGTGGTCTCATTCCCTGGCAGCCAAAGTCAAACAAAGCAAATGGATCCCTTGCTAGTTGGGTCTCTTCATTGTTCCGTGTTGGCATATGGATTTAATTCTGTAATGGGGGACTGCTGGGCACAATCTGCCTTATTGATTTTTCAGAGAGAGTTTTTTCTTAGAGCACCTGGAAGTGCAATGAAAGGAAAGCAACTGGTACAATTTTTCTTTTTCTCTGCCTTGGACGGTTGCGCTAGCAGCAGATTGATTCTGCCACTAGAAATCATATGAAGATATTAAATTATATCATCAATCAATTTGTTTTTAGAGGATTAGCTTTCTCTGTGTTAGTGGGTTAGAGAAAAAGAAACAATGATTCCCTTATGTCTCAGTCGTGGAGCAGGTTATTTGGCAGTAAAGCTAGATTTGAGCTCTGCTAAAATGGACTCTTTCCGTATTGGTAATGGCTGACATGCTCCCATTTCCGGTATCGGAGGCAGGAAGGCCTGGGGAAATTGGAGAAACAGATCATGATATAAGGCTTGTGGTTTTCATGAAGACTCCTTTGTCAACAGAGGAGCTCAGGCTTCCCTCCAGGAATCGCAGACCTTGGGACTAATGTGGACCACTATATCCATCCCGCATCCTCCAGTGACGTGGGTGAGGACACCGAGATCCAAAAGGTTGAGGGCGTCCCATAGAGTATCGGAGAGAATGAGTGCCCTAGTCCAGGCCAGTAGGTTGCTAAGCAAAATGTTAAAAGAAAGAAAGCAAAAACGGCAGTATCATTCTTCATACCATCGTTCTATACCTCAGTTTTCTTATCTGAAACTGTACCTTCGTCATAGGGTTGTTGTGAGAATTACATGAGAGGGCCTGTTTTACAAGAGAGAGGTGGTGGTGTTTGATAACTTCTCCAGGGACAGGGCTCCCTGGGGATGAGCCCTTGGCTGGTTTCCTGGTGTTTCGTTGGTCAAACTTCTAGTTTCACTGCTGATATCTAATCCACTGCTGATATCTCAGTGGAGAGGGTCTTATCTTAATTAGAGAACACTTATATGAGGTGGGAACAAGAGTATGTTGTCAGACTGGAGGAGGTCAGCAGGTTGCAACACGTTTTATTCATGTCACTATAGAGACAAGAGTGGAAACAACCCCTCAGTAGAGTGTGTGATTATAACTTCCTCCCTTTAAAATGTGTTGATAACCATATATTTGAAAACCCCCCTTCTGATGCCACTGTGTCTAAAGTGTTTTGGAAAGCGATACTACAAACAGCAATCATACTATTATATATAGTTACATTTAACAATAATTACATTTTTAGAAAGTTTTACCACACAACAAACATTGTGGTAACCAATTTGTTCTATCTCACTTCAAAGATGGAGCTCTTTTTAATATTACTATTCTGCAGATGAGGAAAAAACCTTAGGAAAGTGAAATAATTTCCCCAAAGTCTTATGGTAAGCAGCCTTCAATTACATGTGCATCTGATTTTAAAGTTCCAGCTCTTGAATGCTATGCCTGGCCATGCTGATGCAGGATGCAAGAGAGAAAAACCACAGCTTTTTGCTTACTTTATGCAGCAATTCTCTGAAACTTTAAATGGAGGCATAGAAAATAAATTGATATCTATCCTGTTATTTCCCAGGGTCATTCATTCATTCTCCATTTAGCACACGTTGGCCAAGACTTTGGTACACGAGCAAACCCTGTGCTAGGGGCTGGGGAGATGAAGATCGTGAAGTTTTGGTTCTTGTCTAACTAATATAATCAAAGTGATATGGCTGTGAACAGGGTAAAAAAGCTGGTATTTTGCCAAGGAAGAGAACATGAAGAAATTGGGTTGGGTTCTGTAGGGGACACTTTTCTCCCCTTTCATTCCTGATCTTTATGTTTTTCAAGACAAATATTCAGGTTTTACCTGTGGGGTAAGAAAGCATTGCGAAGATCTTAAAAATGTACTTTAAGGAAGGTCTTTTTCCAGGTTTGCAGAGGTGAACACTAGAAATGACATTCATTTGACTCAAAATAAATACTCATTAAATAATTTCAAAATAAGCCATGGGGAGGCTCTTTTAAATCCAGGGTCAACTGAAGCCACCCAAATTTGCAGCTGGGACTCTCTCCCCCCATCCCCCCAAACATGAGTATGTTTTAATGAAAGAGGAACACTAAATGTTTTTCCTGCATTTTAAGGCATCGAACTCTCATAGAGCAAGTTCTGCCTCACAGCCAGAGCTGGCCCCTTCTTCACCCTGCCCCTTTCATCTCCCTTTGTTCCGCGTCTATGCTGAGGCTGAGATTTCCCCACCTCTCTCTGTCTTACTGTGGCTCTGAAAGATGATTGCCTTCTGGTGAAGCCCTTTCCCCTTCTTCTGTACCCAAGCTCCGTGTTCAATGAACATCAAAAAGCCTTATCATACCCCGATGGTTTAAATCTTTAAACAGAGCGTAACAGCCGGAGTACATCCAGACCGCTCACATCCTAGAGCCTTGTCACTATGTGTTCCTGCAACAATTACCAGGAGAGGGAGGCTGCGGAGTGAATCAAGTAGCGAGTGTTGTCTCCCCGGACTCCATGCTGATGCTCTGATCAGGACTTCAGCAAAATTCTGTTTGAAATGAGAATAGACTAATTTTCATCCGACTCTTCTCAGAGGAATCCCATGTGGTCCAACACGCCAAGGGTCATCATTAGAAAACTGCCTTCAAAAGAGCTGAGGCTTCTTGTGGCAAAGCTCTCTCCCTTTGTTAAATTTATAAACATTTATGTAAAAATGTATACATTAATTGTTCAGGCTCTTCTCAGCCTGGAAAATTATGCCCAGGAATGTACTTGGGGGAAATAAACTCATAAAAATACCCTAAGTCAGGATGAAAATGGCCTCGTTTTGACTGAAAATTCAGAAGAATTCAGTGATCAAAGGCGATTCTTACTCCCAGCTGTTCAAAGGGACTTATATTAAAAAAAGAAAAAAATCAGATGTGACCAAGAATAGAAAAGAACTCATTAAGAACTTAATGAGACGGTGACAGGTGAAGTAATCCGTTGCTTAAATACCGTACAATTTTTTTTTTCCTTCCGTAGGAGTCACTCATTTGTTTTCCTGGATTCAATTTAGATTTTCTGTAAATCATAAAATGCAGAAAAGTCCACCAAAGGGGGAACATTTTTCAGCCCCAAGTCACTGGGCATTTATGTAATTAAGATATCCTCTTCCTCACTTACCCACCACTTCCGCTGGAGATGTCTGCAAGCACATCCAGGGAAAGAAATAAGGGAATCGCTTTTCTTTTCCCCTCTTCATCCATTTCCTTGGGAGAGAGAACCTGTAAGGGTGAGCATGATTTGGGCGAGTTTAACAACAAGCCTCATAACCCAAAAGAGGAGGTAAGTTTTTGGTGTCCTTAGAGACATAAACATAGCGAACTCTGGAGAGGTATGAATGTATACATTTTTATGGCTTTTGTTTTGCCACTCTGGTGTTTATAAAATACCAAACAAAGCAAAAGAAATCTCTCTCTCTCTCTTTTTTTTTTCCTAATTCTCCTAAGCAGCTTAAATCCCCTTTCACTTTCCCCAGGCAAGACTGGAATCTCTTGCATGTTTCCAGGCTCTGACCTTCCTGACGTTGGTCTCCTAACACTAGTAGCCAGTTTTTTTATTCTTTAAGTGCTAGAGGAGTCATGAAAAATTCAGACACTGGGTTTCCCTGAGACCAATCTGGTGGCTTTTTCTTTGTGCTAACTGCTGCTTTCTATGCATCATTCAAAAGGTACATACCAAGTTGTCAGCCCCTGAACTGCTACTTGGTGTTAAACATGAATATTTGTAGCTTAGCAAGGGACTAAATTTTAAAAAAATTAATATTTGACAAGCTCAAAGAAAGGCATAACAGGTCCAGAAGTATCCATTTGGAAGGTTTTTTATTTTTAAAAAGTCAAAACTTTTTGTACAACTGGGGTGATTCTGAGCCACAAAAGGTTTGCTTTGAAAAAGCACTGATTACTACACTTCTTCTAGGAACATCAATTATGATTACAGCATCGCGAATATGGCAGCAAAGGTTTTTTCTAATGTTGGTGGTGGGAGGAATATTTATGCCATGCATGTGCCACTAATCTTACATGACCAGGAAGCCAAGCGGGATGATATAAGACTTATTTCTGTTGCACATCAACTATACCTACAATGGCAAAATTGCCTTTCCCACATTTCTTAATTAGAATTAGAATCAGCTTAGAACTAATAGAATCTCTTATTAGTCACAAAAAGAATGGCTGCCTCTCCAGTTCAAGTGGCATATCTGCATAACTTATAGCCTTAAGAGCTTATAGTCTCTGGTACTCTTGGCTGACTGCCTTTAACTCGCCCATATTAATGAGTTGTTCTAAATTTAGTCTGCTGTGACAAACTAATATTAATACAGTATTTTATGGCCCAGAGCATTGTTAATACATAGGAATGAAACCCAGAGTCAAAGGAAGGGGGCGAGGGAGCGAGATTACTTTGTGTGATTGTCAAGATATAAGATAATCCAAGTATGTAGATATTAAGACTTAAACCTAATACACTGCTTATGGATTTATATTATGTGAAACATTTTCTATTATTTTAAATCCTCATGGCATTAGTTTCCTATTTTCAGGGGTTTATTACTTGGCCGTACAAATTCACTCTGGGCTGAAACTTAGAATGCCCGGTCTTAACCTGGGACATTTTATTTATTTATTTATTTTGTTTAACCAAATTGAAAGTCAGGTTGGCCATTTTTAACCCAAGCCGGTGGGAAGGGACAAGCATAGGTGTGGAATACAATTGTGTATACAGAGCTCCAGCTTGTTTCAAAAAAGTGAACACTAGGAAAAGAAAACTATATATGACTCATGGGGTAATTTTATTTAAAAAAGGGAAAAGGCTACAAAGGTAATCAATAAACATTGAAACGATTCATTTCCTTAAATACGGATCGTACCTTTTAAGTGTACGCCTGAAGTAGCAGCCTATGTGTGGCTATTGGTTTGGGTGGCCACCCGTGAGTAGACCACAGATTTGTAAAATTTGCAAAGGGTGTAGATGTGTTTGTGTGTGCATAAAAGTAATTTATATTTGTCATCTGTAACTAAGAAATAGAAACATTCAATGTGAGTCAACTTGGTTCTCTAGCAAGAAGCAATGCTTGCTTTTTAAATGAATCTACAACTTCAGAAGAGGAAAAGCGAGTGTCACAGTTATTATCATAGGTGGCTCCAGGCTGCCAGGTGCATCAATCAGGGAAATCATGAAGTACACGTGAGTGAGGAAGCGGTCGGGTGGGAGCTCGTGGGAAAGACTGGTTGTGAAACTCGATTTTGAAGTCCTATGGGATAGATAAACCAGCCCAGATGAAACAGTATTTTCATCCTAACTAAAAGCCGACTGCAGAGCCAGCTCTGTGGGTAACTCTCAAGGTGTGTGGGTGTCCATTTGGCAGGTTTTTTTTTTTTTAAAGTCTTTTTATATCTTTAAAACAATAGCCTGTTTGGGAAATGGTCATTATATTTCTAGGGCATTATATATTGTCAATTATAGAAAAATCTCATTTATTGGAAATTGGAATTTTTCTTCTGTTCTTTTTTTTTTTGTTTTACATATATTTACTTCTGTGACACCGAGGTCAATTGGTAAAAGTCTTCTCTTTCCCTCTATTCATTCTGTCAGGTCAATACTGATTAATTCATAGAGAGGTCATTCCCTTGCTGTACCAGGCTTCTCAGGGAGGCACTGGGAAGGGTTTTCTGCCTGGAATTTCACAAAGAAAAAGAAATTTTTTCGTAAGAGAAATGAGAACTGATTTCTCTTCAGAGCAGAAGAAAAACTCAACTGCCCTGATCCAGCAAGCGATTGTCAAACAACTTGGCAGAGCGTAGAAGTGGCTGAGTGGCCCCCATGCAGAGTGGCTGGAACCCTTGCAGAAGGCAGAACCAGGAGGCAGTGCTCATAATTGTGGGATCCTCAGTACTTACAGAATGATGTATTTCTGGGTGATGATGCATCTGAAAAAATTGAAAATAACAATAACATAGCAGAATAATGCAGAAGTTTGAAAAGTAATCGATTCCTCTATATCAAAACATAGTCAAATATAATGCTAAGAACCAGAAATACCCACTTTGAGGTTTCTAGTTTAAAGAGACAATTGTGTCTTTTTGCAAAATTCTTAACCTACTAATAGCCTTCCTGTTAATGGGCTAAAATAAAGCATAAACCAATAATCAGATGCAAATTAGCAGTAACTATCTGCTAAGGTGAACAACTTCCCTTAGGGCTACTTATGATAAAATTTCAATTCCTGTCGCTACATGACGAGCAGTTATGTGGCTTATGCTCGTATATGCTGGATTTCATCTACTTGAAACATGCAGCTCACATTGTTTAGATTTAGCTGGTGGTTCTACATGACAGATGTTGAGCTAAGAAGATGAATTTTTGCTTTGCAAAAAAGGAAAATAGCTTTTGTGTTTTATGTAACACCTGCTGAGTTTCATAATCAAATTTAAAACCAGGTAGGAAAAGATACTATTGGATTTTTAAGCTGTGTTACACATTTGAATTCAGGCTTCGTTTAGCAAAAGTTGGCTTAGTATCTTGAATTAGGTGCAGTTTTAAGAAAATCTGGCTTGATTTTTGTACGGTGGCTTAAGGTGAGATAATTTTCTAGAATTGACAAAACTAGTTCACGCTCTGAGGAAGTTTTTCTTTTTAGCTTTTCCTTAAGAAGTAATTCTTCTTTTCACGTTTTTTTTTTGGGGGGGGGGGGCGGGAGGGAGCGCAGAGGGGTTATTCTTATTAACTAGAGCCATCTGTTAAAATTTTGGCATCTTTCCACCATTTTAGCTAAAATTATGTAGTCACCTAAAATTTTATTTTATTTTATTTTTTAAAAAGTACCACGATTCATGTGGTTCAAAATTCAAAAGGTAGCGTATAGTAAAAGTCTACCTTTCACCGCTATCCTCCAGATGCCCACATTCATTTTCCTTCCCAGAAGTGACCCATATTAGTATTCACTTGTCTCTTTTTTCAGAAATATCCTATGCCCATGTTGTCCTTCCCCTTTTATGCAAATGGTTGCATTCTTCACACATTATCTGGCACTTTGGTTTATTTCTCTTAATAATTGATCTTGGAGATTTTCCATTTCAAATTCTAGGACCTTCCTCTTTTTTGGGGGGCAGCACTATTCCATTGAAATTGTATCAAAATCAATCTAGTTTTCAACAGAAGAAAATTTAATATATTTCTAATAGTTTTCAGTTAAAAACACTGCAACAAGGCTAGCCTGGTACATGTGCCATATTGCATATATGCAAAAACTATCCTTAGGATAAATTCCTAGAAATGTGCTTCCTGGTCAAAGGAAATGTACACTTGTAATTCTGGTGGATATCACCAAGTTATCTTCCAGAAACATTATACTGATCTACACTCCCTCCAGTATGAGATGAGAGTGCTTCTTTTCCCACACCTTGATCATCCATTAAGTGGACTATCAAACTTCAAGATCTTTTATAGCATAGTAGGTAAAAAAGGGTGATATTTCAGTATAGTTTTAATCACATTTTTCCCATTATGAGTTGAGGTTAGCATTTGAAAAGATATTTGACGTCTATTTGTATTTCATTTTATGTGAACAATCTGTTTACATCTTAAGTTATTTCTATTGAACAAGACAAATCCCATATTTTCCACCTTGGTTCTATAGGACCAGGGATCTGGAATTTGAAATTAGGGATTCCAGTCAATTTTTTAAATGGTCAGGCAGGTGCACTGGGAAAAACATGTTCAACTGACATACACGTTCAGAGCAAGATGTGATTTAGTTGACCCCTGCTTTAAAAAAAAAAATATGGGAGTCGCAATTTTATTTGAAGATTTCAAGACAGCGATCAAGAACAGTATCTTTAACGGGTATCAAATGAAAGAAAAACTTCAGGTTGTTTGGGATTGAAATTGTGTATCTCAAAAATATTCTTTTAGGAGAATGCATGTCTACCCTTACACCCCAGGACCTATTTGTGCAGATATTTGCCTGCATTCCCTATACAATATAGGTTGATCCTATGGTCAAATGACTCTGATATTAATCTGCCAATGAATAATGTAAATCAAAGATTGAAGGGATCCATGAGTCATTGTACCAGCCTTATTTTAACTGTTTACCAAGATGCTTTACTCTTGCTATTTACTTTTGTTAGCTATAAATAACTTTAAAGAGAAATCTAAACGATAGAGGAGAGTACAGAGAATAAGGGGAGTATACCTTTATTCCCTCCACTCAAAACTAATGGTTAACTGTTTGTTATATTTGCTTCCAGTCTCTTAAAATAATTATGGAATTGGCTAAAGTTCTTTCTAACCCTGTTTTGTTTCTTTCTCTCTCTATTGAAGGACAACTACTGTTCGTTTTTTAAAAAGTTAATATATGTGTAGATATATGCACTCCATAGATTACATATAGTACTGTTTTGAGTGCTTTTTTAAAAATATAAGTAGTATGTCATTTTTTATCTTACATTTTTTACTCAATATAGTTTTTTGAGATCTATCCATAGTGATATGTAAATATCTCTAATCTATCTCCAGGTTATTCTTTTTATTCTTTTGTGTGGTATTTTATTATATGAGTATATCACATTTTGTTTATCCTTTTCCCTTTTGGTAAATATTTAGGTTGTTTTCAAAGGACAAAGATTAGTTCATGGGATCCTTACATAAACCCAGTGATACATATGAGACAGGACGAGTGAGGATATCCAAACACAGAGAGATTAAGTGACTTGGCTAAGGGTTGTTACATTCTCAGGAAGAAGCCAGGTTTCTTAATTCTTTTTGTAAGGTCTTGCTTCTGCTTTATACAGCTTTTCATTTTTCAAAACATGGAGTACCATCTAAAAATTGTGAATCCACTTATACACAGTTTGAATTGAGAATACCTTATACTTCTCTCCTCAAGACATATGTTATATATATGAATACATATATATCTGTTTAATTTTTTGTTTTCAAATGTTTTTAAATATTCATTGAGAAGTTACTATAACAGTTATTATAATAGACAAATACCAAAAATCCCAACAAAATTTTCCTCGTGCACAACTAAGCTCAGAGAAAATGTTAAAAACCTCTTATACAGCAAGTTTCTCTAACTTAATTCTCCTTGTAGAGATGTGTTCTTGATTTAACGCTGACATTTTTATCCAGGACCAAGACCTTAGTACGCTTTTCCCCTAAAACTTCAATATCTATTTTCTTTTTTAATGACTAAAGCATTTGATCATAAAGAATAAGATTAAATCTTTCTCAAGAAAGAATTTTTTTTCTACATACCAAGACAACCATGGTAAATTGGAAGATGAGAAGCTGAGAGTCAACAACACTCAACAGTGAATACAACACTTTGAAAGGAAGACTAATTTTTGTATACAGTGCTGCTCATCGACTTACAGAATATTTGAACTAAAGGGGTCTTAGACCATGGATGTACAACTTGCCAAAAATTGCATAAGGTGCTAGCAGCTGTACCACAGCTCATAATTACAAAATTACAAAAGATTTCATTTTAGTTTTCTTGTTTTTCCAGAAAAAGAGAGGCATAATGTACTGTGGATGTGTTCAAAATTAAGAAAAGAGAACAAAATTTTCTGTTAAGTAAATTTACTAAAATAAGAATGTTTCTCTTTAAATTTATGGAGAGAATTAATTCAAGTATCAGAATGTGGCTGGTGCTGACTGTATATCTAATTGAGAATGATATATTAGTGAAAACACAAAACTGTCCCAGTGTCACAGTCTTGGCGGAACTGCTTCTGCAGAAAGGAATTTGCCTCTCTGGCTAGCACTGCCTTCAGAGGGCTTTCGATGGCTATTGAAACTTGTAAAGCTCATACCTTTCTTCCTTTGGGAGCAGAGCGTTCCTGCCCTCTCAATATTGGATCAGGTGTCCCTCCTACGTGTTCCCAGAAAGCCTCGTGCCCATCCTCATCTTAAGCATTTGTGACAACGCTTCATAATGATTCGATTATATGTCTGCCTTCCCCACTCAACTGTAGGAGCCATATGCTTTAGAACTAGGTCCATCCTTTTCAACATTATATCCCATATGACTAGCAGAGTGTGGATACAGAGTAGGCAGTCATAAAGGTTCCATAAGAGACATAGAAGATGAATGAATAAATGAGTGCTCTCTTAGGAAGATTGTGTCATAGGAGGAAATTTGCACTGGCAGGATTTACAAAGTTTAGCATGTAATTTAAAAATGCTAAACGCCTGTTACTTATAAATAAATAAAAAGTATTACAATTATGTGAAAAGTTTGAAAGTAAAGATTTTCCCTTTTTCCCTCTGCTAAAATAGAAGTGACTAGTTGTATTTTCTATTCCAGGAGGTAGCCATACTCCTGAATTATTTAAGAACATTATAATTCTTGATTGTTATGGCAAAATGAATTCCTAGAAGTAAACAAATTCTTATTAACACAAACATCTGGTGGAATATCCATCACTACTTCTGTGGTTTTTGTTGTTGTTTTTATTGAAGAGTTGGAAGCCATATTATCTATCACTCATTTATTTTTATTTAAATTCTTTAGCTGCACCACCAGCTAAAGGAGATAAACACATCAAACTTCAACATCGATTATTATTATTAGATTATCAAATGTTAGAGCCTAAAATACCTAAATGTCATACTAGTAAAGCTACCTTACCACTGTAATTTTAACGTTTACCATTTCTAACAATTTTAGAAAGAAAATTTAGGCATTAGCAACAAAGTAGAAATGAAATGGATATTTTAATCTAAGATAACTGTGGTTTCTTGTGGCAGGTTCTATTTGATTATGTTTTTTCGGGTGTCTTTTATTGAAGCCTTGAGTGCTTTCTCTTCCCAGGGCCTGCTGGAACCTTTTAAATAGTTTCTTCACTAGAGGGCAGCATTTGACTAAATGTCCAAATAGAAGATTTCCCAGAGAACTGGGAATACTCAAACAGATCACTTTAATAACTCAGTTAGCAGCCTTACATGGATTTCTAATTCGATTTGTTGGGCTGGGACCCAATTTGGTTTGATAAGCCTTTAGAAAGGAATTTTAGGGATTTATTCCATTAATAAATATGAATTGTTTTTGGTTAGGTATTATAACAGGTTCGCGGAAGTCACCCTTAACCCAGAGCTTCTACCACCTAGCCTTGTAAATGCACATATTATTATATTAAATTATTTGTTATCGTAACCAACTAAAACACAAAATAGTTACTGATTTATCAGCCCTCTTTTTTTTTTTTTTTAAACCTCTCCAATCGCATCTATTTCCGGGTTAGTCCTATCTATCTCATCCTATTTCACCCGGAGTCTCTTGTAAGGAGTGAGCCCTGCAGTGTGCTGTGGATGACTGTAAGAGCTGGTAGCAGAGGCCATCTAATGGAAGATGGGCTTTCTTTGATCAGGTCCTTGAGGGTAACCAAGGTGATGCTCAGGAAACAATGCTTTTCACATCCCAGAGAGTGTGCCTAGAGGCTGGTCTACTGGGTGAGGTTTAAGACACAAAAAGTAGCCTCATCTTGGATTTTCAGGGGCCAGAGAGTCAGCCATTGCTTGGTTCTCATCATTATTCTGTCAGTGTTGGGACAAAACCTCTTCTTTGATTTTCCAACATGGAGCTGAACGTATAGTGGAGACATCTGGGATATACAGTTCTTAATAAAGATTAGATATGACAGCCAATTATCAAACTACAACCTACCATTTGTTAATAGGAGAATTGCTATGGAAGCCAATGTTGGAGAAGATGGCATTATCTTAAATTGGCATTAAGTACTCTTTTTGACTTATGATGACTTATTGCTTAAAGGAACTGTTCAAACAGCTTCAATAGAAATTTATACTCATAAACATACACATATAGGCACATGTACACATCAAATTTGTATTCTGAAATCTTGATATAAATCTTGATATAAAAATATATTATCTTAGTGGTGACATGTTTTCTAGGTGATGGTGCTAATTATATTTGGGTTCTTATGACATTGAAAAACACACTTGCTCTTTCTGTTCCAATTTATGTTTAGATGAGTTTTTAAAAAGTAGCTTTAAAAATGTACCCTTGAGGTGTTATATTGGGCTTCTGATGACCATGTATGCAGAGCTAAATTTTTTTTAATATTGTAATTGTTAAAAGGTAATTTAGTAACAACTATTTTTCTCAGAAAGGCCAGGGAAAACCTGAAAGCAGAAACACATAAGGAAAATATGCAAGCAGAGTTTTAAAATTTTTGTATTCTTTAGATCTTTGTGGTGACATTCAAACAATGACTGCTAGAACCCACCGGACCTTTTCCTCACTTTAGAGGGATCAATTTGGGAGATTTTGACCACTTTCATTTAATTGTACATGTTTTATGGAGTTTTATTAACTAGCATTCAATTACAAAAAAGAAAAAAAAAGAATAACTTAAACAGTGCTTTCAATTGCTCCAGGGCCAACCCTGTTTTATTCATTACTCAGAACATACTTGATATTAATATTTGCATATATTTCAGAATTACAATGCAATTCTCTAGTAGAAAGCATTGTCTCTCTTTAAAAAAGATCAAACAGAAGTAATCTAACTTATTAGATTTGGTGAATAATAATTCTTAGATTGTAAGCAACTGATCAAATAAATGCTAAATTTTTGTTTAGACTTATATGGTTTTAATAAATGTTTTTGGTAATCTCAGAGAATGTGAGCAATTGATAAACTAAAGTGATCCATAGCTTGTCCTCCTCACCATTTCCTCTTCAAGTGTTTGAAGTTTATTTTTGAACTTTCTGCTGCTTTCTCTGCCTCTCTGTCCAGATAATATATGTCTGTGGACAAAGTGAGAGATACAGAAGTTGGAGGGCAGAAAGAGAATTTTGATGGCCTATATCTTTGTTCATTCATGGAACAGACATATATTGAACACCTACTCTATGACAGGTAGAGTGCACCAGAGATATAGAGATAAATAAAACACAGTCCCTGGCTTCAAAAACTCATAGTCAAGTACGAGCAACAAGAGGGTCAATTAATTACTGTGGTCCAGTGTGACAAAGGCTTTGCCTGAAGATCCTCCCTGGATATTATGGAATCATAGTGAATGGGCATCTAAATGCCTAAGGATCAGGGAAGACTTGCCTGGTAAAGTGATGCATGAAGGAACTCATAGGAGTTAGAAGAGGAGGGAGAGATTGGAGGCAGGGAGAAGGGAGTTTCAGACAGAGTGAACAGCACGTATGATGTAATAGAAGCGGAAGACAGGACTGCATGTTTGGGAATTAACAGCGATCACATTTGTTTGGAGCAGAGGGTTTCTGCGGAATTATGGAAAGTGGAGAGTTAAGTAGGGGCTGTGTCAGGAAGGGCTTTGTTAAAAACTCTAACATCATTTCTCTGTACTGCTGCCCTTGTTATACAGTTGCAGAGAAGTGATTCGGGCTCCTGACATAACACTGTTGGGAAAGACTGTTGGGACAATACATTGAGCATAGAGGGTCAAAGAGAAAAACTAGCAATGGAGGGGAAGAAAGAAGGATTGATACTCAGAGTAATGGTTAAAAATATGAAATCTGCCAAAATTCTAATCTTGGTTTTGTCATTCACTAGCTGTGTAACCTTGGGAAAGTTATTTAGCCACTCCATACCCCCTGTCCTTATCTGTAAATGGGGATAAAAATAATGCTTATCTCGATAGGGTTGTTATGAGGATCAAATAGTTGGTGCTTTTAAAGCTATTAGAACTGTGTCTTCTTAATTAACATATTTGTAAACATGTTTATAAGTAAAATATTGAATGCCCACTGTGGACCAGCATTTTCAAAGATGTCACTTCATTTTGATCTTTACTCTAGCTCTGTGAGTCACTGTTTCTAACCTATTTTCATAGCTTAAACACACACACACACACACACACACACACACACACACACACAAACCCAAAGTTATAAAAGAGTTGGTAAATGGCCAAGGAGCACAAGGAGGGGTGTCTGAGCCAGAGCCCATGCTGTAGCCTGGGGAAAGGGACAAGTAATGCTACTTCACACAGTGTGATGCTGGGCTGTCCCGGTGCCACAGAAGCCAGCCAGGTTTTGGCAAGATCTCCTCTAGATCTGGAGCCCCGCCTGAAGGGAAGGAGATGTGAGTATTGTGAACCTCATTCTTGCTCCTGGTGGTCCCACATGAAGTCTTCGGCCAGGAGGCTGGGCCGTGTCTCAGGGAGGACACCCTCCCCAAGTGTGCGCCCTCAAACTCCTTCGCGGAAATGTGCTGCAGACTCAATAGTTTAAGAATGAAGCCTCCTTTCAGAAGTGCCAGGAAATCTGTCCTAGAGCTAGAGGTCTTGGGTTTCTTTATGTACTTTTTTTAGGTCTGTGTGCAATTGGCATTCCAGGACAGGAGTTAAGGGGATGGACTCTGGAGGCAGACTAACTGAAGTTTCTTTTCCAACTGCAGTGTTGAATACCACGTCACTTCGAACACCCAATGCTTGTGAGTACGTGGTGAGCACGTACTGGGGTGCTGGGCTGGGCGCTTCACATGAATTGCCTCATTTAATCCTCATTGCAATTTAAAAAGGTACTACTATCATCCTGTTTTGCAGCTGAGGAGACTAAGGCTCAGTTCATTTAAGTAAGTTGTTCAAGGCTGAACAGCATAATGGCTTAGCTTTGGTTCTAGTGAAAGGTTGCCTGAGAATGAATCTTAAAATGCTTTGCTGGCCATATGAGTTGAGTTACTGAACTTCTCGTAGCTTGAGTTTCCTCATCTGTAAAAACGAAAAACAGTGACCTGGTTCATAAGGTTAATATGACAGTAAATGAAAAAGAATATGTATGGAAACTAACGCAGTGCCCCATACAGTAGGCATGGTACATAGAGGTAATCTGCTACCTGTCCACATCCATACTCGTAGTCTGGAGCATTCATTTGTGTGCTCACTCAGCTCAGTGCCTTACATTCATGCTTACATTACTATCATTATCAAACACTTGGGGAGCTCCTATTAGGAGCACGGTTGGGAAAGACAAAACATGTCCCAAGGCTAAATGCATGTGGGACTGATAATATGTACTAAAGAAATGCAGAGAGAGAGAGAGAGAGAGAGAGAGAGAGAGAGAGAGAGAGAGAGAGAGAGAGAGAGAGAGAGAATGCCATCTTGATCTGGGGCAGGCTGAGAATACTTCATGGAAGACAATGCTAATGGCCAATGTTTATGTGGCACTTCTGTGTTCCAGGCATAGTATACATGCCCATTTTATATATGAGTAAACTAAGGCACATATCTGCAGAATAGCTGGCCTAAGATCACATAGTTCATGAACCAGGGGTCGGGGGAGAGAGAGAGAGAGAGAAGATTCTAACCTAGCCACTCGGTTACTGGGTCCTCACCTTGAGAGCTGAGCCTCGAATAATAACTATTGTTTTAAAGTCACTGCTCATAATTAAAATAAAATCTTGTACTTCCACATCTCATGACCAATCAGAAAAAGGGATGCAGAATAAAAACCAGCCTTGATGCTATTATGCCAACAATTGTCGGTAGGCATGCTGCCTTGTAATGCAGCATGTCATGTGTTCTTCGTTTGGCTTTGCTAGCTATCAGGAGGTCTTTTTGCAAATAAGGCATCATTGACTGCATTCACTGGGCCTACTTTCAAAACCTCTCTTGGTTGCTATCCACACCACCCCCATCTGAACATGTCACACTATCGTCAGTGTGGGCATGCTGCCAGCAGAGCAGATGGCTGTGAACCTTGGCATGCCAGGAAACCATTAGGTTCATCAGTGTGAGCAACAGGGGGTAAGTTTCTATCTGCAAACGTGAAACTAACAGTCCTCCCCCCAGTCCGATGCCCTCTTGATTCAGGTGTGCTGACCTTTCAGTCCCAGATATGGTCTCTGCAGAGCTGTAAGTTTAGAGCACAGCATGAAGGAATGACCTCAGGAGAGACTGAGTTGGAGAAAGGAGTCTGTGGATATGGACAAAAAACTTCATTTCTCCTTGGCGAGAGAGCTTTCAGGGACAGGGCTGCCTGTGGGTGACAGGTAGTGGATTCACCGGGAGCCTGCTTTCCATTTCTGTTGAGTAATCCCCTGTAGAGAACCAGTAGGCCTGCCAAAGCATGGACTGTGTTCTAGTTTCTTACATGGGAGATCACAGTTTTCTTCTTAAATCTGAGGAGTTTTTTTGGCATTAATTGGTCCAACAGACACAGACAGGTAAAATGAAAGCAGCTTGCTTTAAATTGGTGGTAAAGATTGAAGATGACAGAAGAAAGAGAATAAAAATTTATTAGGAAGATATATTGGAGTTCAGTTTGTTTTCTTTTAACATTTTTTCTGCTGAAAAATGCTTGATTATTAGAAAAACTTCAAAACTACAGAAATGTACAAGAAAAAGGAAGTCTCTTTTAACCCATGTGCCTAAGAGATAGTTCCTGTTAATAATTTGTTGTATGTTTATGCAGATATTTTTCCTTGAAGAGCAGGTGAGCAGATGTCCACTTTGAAGTCATAGTTTTCTTTTGATCAAACAATATAGCTTTTTCCCTCTTCATTGAAATGTTCACATCAAGGTAGAAGTCAATAAAAATATCCGTATTTGGTGGAAACTAACCTGCCTGTCATACATGAATCTTTTGTTTACTCCTAAACTCAGTGAAATTGCCGAGCTCTCTTATTTCCAGGTTTAATGGTCACTATTAATTTCATGCCATTCGGTATCAAATGATTTCTTATTTGGGAATATTGATATTGTAGTTTACGTGTCACTGTTTTCTTTTTTAAATAGCCTCCTTAGTTCTTCTTCCTACGCTTGTGTCTTAACCATCGATGTTGCCCAGATTTTCTCATTCTGGCCTATTGCTCTAATACTAACTGGTTTCTTGATCTCTGACCTTTTTATTCAAATGTGTGCTAAACAGAAGTACTCGGATGTCTCACTGCACTGCAGACTCTGAATTGTCTCACCTGAGCCTCAACCATTAATGTTGAATGTACCATCGTCCATCAGATAATTCATGTCAGAAATCAGGTTTTCTTTACTCTTTTCCTCTTCATTGGCCATATCCAGTCAGTTACCAAGACCAAGAGATTTTTATTATCAAGCTATTTCTCAAATCTTTTTTTTTTCAAAGACATCCATACTATCTAAATTCAATCCCTGAAAATAGGCCAGTTATATCTTGCCAAATTGTAATTTCAGTAAAAACATGTTGCCACAGCCAGCTGAAACAGTGTTGTCCAAGTACCCAGCTCTCTGTGACCTGGCTTAACCCAGAAATAGAACTTTGAGATCCTAGAGGTGTACTGATTCTCTCCTTCAGGAACTTTTTCCAAAGATCATTTCCTTTAGTTGACATTTTTGATAGGATGTACTGCCAAGAATGCACAGCTGGTATGTGGTGTCACATAAATAGTTACATCTATCTCAATGAGTAAAAATCGGGTAATTTGTGGAAGTTGAGTAAGTTGGTTGCCTGGAGAGAAAGGCTCTATATATCTCTGCTTTAAGATGAACCAAGAGGGTTCCAGAATCTGGATCTACAGATAGGTTCAGATTTCAACTCAGAAAATAGTTTCAAATCTGTCCTAATGTCAAAACAAAGGTATGATCAAGGGCCCAGACTTTACTCCATTGAGCAAGGCTAGTCTGGGAACATGATGAAATAGATTTAACTAGATGCCTGACTTTACGTTGAAGAAAACACATCAAACAGCGGTAGCATGCTCAGCCTTAGCATTCCTCTGTCCCAGTACTTCATAGCCCCCAAGATAAATTACGGCGTAATGTACAGTGACGTAAGTGACTAATGCTATTTGTTGCTGGAGGTTAATATTTATGAATCAGATAAGAACTGGACCAGTGCTGCTAAATATAATAACTATATGGGTGGAATAGAGACATTGTAGCGACTCGTTCTGGCAATAATTAACAACCAATACTATCTTCTAAAGAAATATCTAAGTATAAAATATTGTTTGTCTTCCTTCTCCAAATAGCAGTAGGCAGTGGTGGCAGGGTAAGTCTTCATTTATTTCATTTAAGTGCCCTGTGTTTTGTTTTGTCCTTCTGAAAAACAAATATTAGGAAAGAACACTGGTATTTCAATGGTTATCAAAGAAATGGAAAGTGTGCTGATAATACGTTATGAAAACAGATTGTTGAAGGAAACCAAGGATATGAGCCATCTAGTTCTCATTATTCTCCAGAAAGTTTTACATTTGGCTCTGAGTAGTGTTTGGCTTTAAAAATTACATGACCTGGAATGGCAATCTTGGGATGGGATGGGGCAGGAATGAGGAAAGTAAAACTTACTGTGTTTGAGCCATCGTGAGGTGAAAGTTCTGAAGTCAGAGAATTTCTGAGCTTTCTTTTCATGTCTTTTTGTAGTCTATGGATTCCTAGTATTTAACAATAGCTTTGTGAGGTTGAGTGACAGGCCTACATCTGAATCTGTGGGATCAAAAAGATGGAAAGATGATGTTCCTTTTGAGGAAACTGAGTCAGGGTTCAACATCCAAGTCATTGCTATATATTTATAAATTAGGAAGTCATCCAGTCTCTTTGGCATTTGGTGTTAAACTGTGACTAGTCCAAGGACAGATATTTAACTTCCTTATCTTTGTGTTCCTTATCAACTAGACGTAGAGGTGATGCTCTATAAACTTTTGGAGAATAGATGGTGTAGATCAAAGCATGTTGTTGGAAGGTGAATCAGTGAAACAGCCTTGCAATCAGCACAAGTGTGAAATCAGAGATGAACAGATGGACTCTATCACCTCTGTGACGAGAAAGATGCAATATTGACTGAAAACCGACTTCTCATTTAAAATTAAAAAGCTAACAGAGAGATAATAAATTTACTTTAGGTTGGCACCATAGCCAAATTCTACTAAGGTTCCTCTGTAAGATCAAACAGGATTCGTCAGAGTTTCTTAAGGAAGTGAGGCGGGCCTGTATTTCCATGCTCATGACATTAAAGAGAGTGGGAGAAAGACTACGAACTGCCCCAAATCAAAGCAAACATTTTGCACTACCGAATCTTATTATATCAGTTTCTTTAATGTAGAAATATAATTTTCAGTGATTTTTTTCAGCTGGACATGTTTTCTTTTTTATTAAATTCCTAAGTAAGCAAAGTATCAATACACAAAGGCTTTCTTCATGCATTTGACCGAGAAGCCAGAGACCTATCTAGACTGAACTTTAAAAGAGAAGTTTGAAGGAAACCTTAAACTCTGACGTGGAGTGGAAAACTGTAACAAAGATGTGAGGTATTGCTTTCACTTTGCACATGGGGCAATAAAATGACATTGCAGTGGAACAGTGCATTTTGCCAGCCCTACCACAGTTAAGCAGACTGGATCCATCTTACACATCCCAGTACATCTTCCTTTTTGTTCTTTCAGATCAAAACTGCTTTTTGTTCAGCTGTGGTATTTCAGGTGGTAAAATGTGAAATGGAGTTTGGAAGACAAAATGTTTATTTGGTTCATCACTTGTTTATGTCCTTGAATTTTCTTACCAGAACAGAGTCTAAATACATACCAGGTGGTCTTCTGGCTTGAAAGGATGTAGAAAATAAATCTTTTATTTCTTCGCATCCCAAAAGTTTTCCCTTTTGTCATGACAGATCACTGCAGCCAGTGCCCACTAGCCTATTATTAACTGTAATCTCTGAAAGACTTTTCTTTTAATTTCTTCTTTAATATTTGCTTTGCAGACCAAGGAATTGCCGCCAAAAGTCAGTGACCCATTTGTAATAGGAATTAATAAGAGTTTTTTAAAAGCCTCATCAAGAACCTGGTTATTTAACATGCAACGACAGTAATGCCACATCCGGCACTGTTTTCGAGCAGAGCCAAAGCAGCATATGTTCGCAGGGTGAAGAAAGCACCTTGATTTCATGAGGCTCAATCTAAGAGGTGATTATAATGATGTTTTCTGGGGTTGCTTCTGGGTTTTGTTTTTAAAAATTTATACGTATTTACAGAAATAGTGTGTGCAAAATTTTTTCGTGAAGAATGACCAACTCTTTCCTTCTACAGTGAGGGGAGAGTAAAACTGTAGTGGGTTTTAGCTTTGACCAGAAAAAAATAAATTGGGTAGGGGCAGCCAAGAAGCCCCCAGTGAAGTTTATTAAATCTTAGACTGAGAGATGGTGAGCATGTGTGTATGTGTGTGTCTGTGTGTTTGTGCACGCTTGTGTGTGCTGGCAAATCTCCTTTAGAGAAAAGATCTTTAAAAATTGCCAAACTTTCTTCTTTGAGGTGTTTTAAATTAGATCTTGATTGTGGGCAGGGATGGAAATAGATGGCTCTGCAGACCACTTGTATCTTCCTAAGACTATGTCTTTTCGTTTCATTCTGGAAATCCCGGACTTTCGGGTGATGACCCTTGTGCCTGGTCCAGCCGTCGGGTGTGGAGGGAGAGTCTGCAGGTCATCTCTGCTCTGCTTCTCTTTGCGAGGAGCTTCTCATTCTCTGGACGTCTACGCACTCTCAGACAAGCCACTGCTCCAGCTCGTCCTGTTTCTGAGATCTCAGGGGATGGAGAGTTTCCTGTTGCCAGTGTGTTGCTGCTTAAAGATTTCCCAGGATTTAAGTACAATCCCCGAGGTGTCGTTAAACACACAGCACTAAGTGCGGCGCTGGAGGGAGGCAGTGGGGTTTAAGTTTCCTCTGAGACAATCACTTTTATTGAAGGAGCTCTCTGACCCAAGGAAGGAAAGAGGAGAAGCAGTAAAGAACCAACCGCGGTTAAACAAGAGTTACTGTGCAGCTGGCTTGCCGAGAGTAGTTACAGAAATATTGGGAAATAATTCTGAACACAAGGGAGCAGGTCAAATAATTAAAAGTTCAGGTTTATGACGCCACATTTAATATGGTCTTTGGGGTCCTTTTTCTCTAGAACTCTCGGATTGAATTCTGTACATGATATATAGAAAAGCTAACGTACAGATTAAAATGTCCTGATATACCAATAGGCATTGTAACGAGGAACAATAGCCAGTGACCAGGGTGAAGTGGCAGAGGTGTTGGGGGCGATGGGTGGAGAGATGTTCATATTTTATTAAAGTAAGTTTCCAGATGATTGGAGTGGATGTAGTAAAATTCTTTGGCCCAAATGACCCTGGAGCTGGGATGAGAAAATAAATACAAAGCCAGACCAAAAAAAAAAAAAATAGTTAAGATTCTCTAATATTGAAGGATGAGGAATATCAATAGAAGTGACATGAACTCATCAATGAATCTCGGAAAGGGCTAGTAGACACATTTCTTAAAACTGAAATGAAGTGAATTTCAGTTGAATGAGAAGCAGTTAATAATAAGCACTGAGTTCATAATCCCTAACGGTGAAAATAGAAATGACTTTTTAAAGGGATAAAGATAAAGTCATGGATGGCAGATTCGTGAAAGCTCATTACGGGAAAGACAGATTTTTGTGGAGATTATTCGTAAACCTCAGGATTGACTCAGGGAGGTTAGCCGTCTCCTCCCTGATTCAGAGTTTTGTTGCTACAGTTGTGGCCTTTTTCTCCTTTCAATCAGGAATAGTTTCTTCTCACTTTTTTCAGCCGAGGAACTCCTAGTCACACTTCACAACCCATCTCAGTTTGCCTTTGTGAAACCATCTGACTCTCCCTGTTTCTCCAGTCCCTTCCTTTTCTCAACTGTCTTCTCATGTGCAAACCTCTATGAGGGCATGCCTACGGCAATCTGATTGTTTACTCTTCTCTACCCTCGCTTTGCTGGGGCCTCGTCTGCCTTTGGCATTGAGCTTAGTGTTATACCTTTTTAAAGCTACAGAGCTAAAATTTCCTTTTAAGATTCAATTTTGATAGCCATTTTGGATCTAATTTAGTACTTGCCTTTTCTGTTGAATAAAACCATTACGCAGACAATCAATTTGTCGTTATTGTCATTAGAAGATAACAAAACCCTAATAACTTATTTATTTAGAAATTCTGCAAAAGGTTCTTAATGATCCCTCAAATTGTCCCCCTCTCTCCAATATCCTTTAAAAATATCCTTTCAAAATGCAGCTTACATCGCCCCCTTCTTTCAAACTTTACTTGATTCCCATTATCTGTAAAGTCAGACTTTTCAGCGTGACACTTGAGACCCCTCCATCACGGCTCTCACTTGCCTTTCCCACCTCATCTGCCACCACATCCTCTGGTGTCACTGTTCCAGGTGTGACATGTCACTTAGAGTCTCTTTTATCTCTCTTGCCTTTCTTTTTCCTTGATCATCCGCATAGTCTTTCTTCCCCCACGTTCTCTCGTAACTGCGTGTAAATGTCACCTCATCTGTTCCCCATATCCTTCCATTCAGGTAGTGATTGCATTTCTATTTAATATTTACTTTTAAAGTGTTTTTTTATCTCTTCTTTACCACCAGACTAAGTTTGCTGAGTTTTTGAAATCCCTAGCACAGTGCCTGGCACCGAGTTGACAAACAATACATTGATTGTTGTTTTTCATCTTCTGTCTCTGAGATATTGTTCAGATGTGGGACTGAGTTCCAAATACTGAGAAGAAGAGGTTAAAAAGATTAGGTTGAAAAGAGACTGAATATCTTCCCATTTCCCCTCAAGAGTGAAGGTGAAACAGATGGAAATGTCTGTATTTAAAGGATGTTTCCGTAAATTATTCTTTGTAAAAGACACCTAGGAGCCCACTCAGTCATAACAACTCAGGCCATTCAGCCTGTTTTCATTGATTTTTCAGTTATCTTGTCACAGCCGGGCACAAAATAATGCTAATTGGATGAGGCTTATCTAAGGGCACCTTATTAAGAAACTAAAAAATTATCTGGAAGGTATAAAGGCAATGCAGGAGCTTTAGGAATGGGAGATAAAAAATATTATATTGTCATCAGAAGAAATAGTTTAGCCAGGACTTAAGCACCTGATAAAAAAAAAAAAATAGGGTATTATATATCTTCCAAGATGGCACAGCATCTTAAATCTGCCTCCCGCTGTCAATATTCAGGTAACTCAATAAGTATAGAATGCTCCTATATGCAGGCATCCTCCAAGTATCCCCTGGCCTTTGTATTCTAGTAGAAGAGGCAGACAGGTGATGCTACTACTATAATAGAGTGAGTTCAGTGACATAGAGAGGTAGAGAACCTCTGGTTGAGTGGGTCTAAGGAGGCTTCATAAGCACCCTTGAGTTGTATCTTGAAGCACGAGTAGGTGTTCATCAAGTCCCTGTAGACGGCATTCTTGGTGAAAGAAATGGCTCATGCAGAGGCATAAAAGAATGAAGCCTCATGGTGACAAGGAGTAGGCTTCATGAGTGTTTGTATCAGGTTATTTCATTTGCTAGAGCACAAACTTTGTGATTAAATTGGGGAGTTGCTGGGTTGGACTATAAATGTGAATCAATTGTATCTTAATTCCATGTATTTAGAAATAGCTGAGCTGCTTGGCATACCTTCTTTTAGGGGGACCTCCCATCTAATCAAGGTTAGAACTTCCTTAGACATTCTCACTCTTACTAACCAGCATTCTTTTAAGTGGAAGTGGCAGATAGAGTTTGGGGCTGCTGCATAGAGGGGCTGGTTTTCTCTCTAAGAATCCTCTCTAAAGGTCCCTGTGCAAATGAAACCATTGGACAGTGCTACGGTGTAGCAGCTGAATGTGGTTTTTCTGCTTGAGATCCTATCTGGATCTGTTCTAGAAAGTTGTATTAGTTGCTTTAGTTCTCTAGGTGCTCTATCTAGTTCACTAACTCTGGAACCTTAGGGGGTATCCTAAGGTTTGATTGGTGGCTGGGAATTTGAATCTTACTGCTCATTTGTTGTTTTGGCAAATTGCAGGCCCTTTGGATAGTGCGTTGGCATAGAGAATTAGGATTTTTCACTGGACTAATCCAAACAGAGCTAGGAAAGAAATATCATTAAGAAAGGGGGTTGGACTCTACAGATTAGTGTATTGCCTCATCGCTGTGTCTCATTTTCTCTTTTCTTCCCAACATCCCTTTCCTTGTGGCAGCAAATCATTACTAGAAAAGCTGAGAGTCTTTTTTCTTCTTCCTTCAGCACTTGGATAAAACAACTTTGTCTATTACTGTAACACACTATTTCATTTTATTTTATGAAATTTCTGATAGTAATCTGTCATCTGAGATTATTTTGATTCTTGGCCGAAGAAAGCACCCTACTACATTTGCTGATGAATTGCTCCTGATGTTTTGAGTGAGCAAGATTCTTGTTGGGCTGGGCATGTGCTCACTGGTTGAACTATGAGTTCTATAACTAGTATAGCCTTCAAATCTGGCTTAATCTGTAAAAAGATTGGGAAACCATGTTCTCAGATTATCATCTTGCAGACTGGGCACTACGGAACTCTAGGGGGCGCCATTAGAACATATGATGTAAATGGCACCCACTAGGATTAATTAAATTGCAATATTTTTCTCCTGAGTCTTCTAGTTCTTGGGCCACGTTCTAAGTCACATTTCCCTCTCACTTTTATTTTTCCCCATCTTTCTTCATCCATTCCCATGGCCAGTTGGGGGTTTTGTAGACTTGAACTTGGCAGTCTTCATTGTATAGTATTATATTCCTCAGGCTGGACTCCGGTTCTGATGCAGTAACCAACAGTTTCAGAATCTAAGAGGCTTAAGTACCAAAGCTATATCCCTTGCTCACTCTTCATATCCATTATAGGCTGGCTGTGGGCTCTGCTCCAAGTCATCCTCAGATCCACGCTGACAGAGACATCCATTATGCCTCAGAGGGAAAGAGACAGGGTCAAACACCCAGTGACTTTTAAAGCTTGCACTTACATTTCACTGGTCAAAGAAGTTTACATGGCTATGCTAACTTGAAATAAGGAAAAAAAACCATAATCTTATCACGTGCCCCAAGGGATGAGACCCCAGACCATCTGGGAACAATCCTAGTGACAGCCACAGAGGTAGTAAAGACGATAATGGTATCATGGACTTTGAGCTCGGTAAGACACAGGGTCTGTATCCTGGTTCTGCTTCTTATTAGATGTTTAATAACTTGCAAACCAATTATATCATCTCTCCATGTCTCAGTTTCCTCTCCATATAATAGAGATAACAATAATTTTTTATTATTACCTGAGAGCAATGGCGATAGATACAGTGTCAGTTATGTAGTAGGACATCCAACAAATCTCTTTTGTCTTGTGCCCCCCACCGCCTCACTTCCCACCTGGGGTTCCCTATAATGTCTGTACTTTTAGCCTTGGCCTGTTGAAAAAGGGAGAATAAGTCCCCATCTCTCAGCCAGCGAAGAAGAAAGTGTGGCTGACATTTGCTAAAGCTCATGAAAATAGCTATTAGGAAGACAAACTGTGCTTAGAAAAATATTAATTAGACTTTAAGCTCATTAGGAATTAAAAACAGCAACAAAAATGTTCACCTTTAGCATAAGGGGAAAAAAAATCCTTGGGAGCCACATAGCCTCCTCCTAAAACACAGAGCTGCTGACCCTCTGTAAATGCCCAGAGGATTCTCTTTGCCTGGCTACAGAGGTTCAGGACAACACAGCAGACGCGAGTGACTTCAGGATACCTTTCATGCTTGGCAGGCATCCCCATTTTATTTATGATATCAAAGCTGCAACGCTGTGTTCTCTTCTGCGGAAGACATAAAAGAGATTCAGAAGTCATCCAAATCATCTTGTAATTAATGTTACCACGCACGCCCAGGACATTAAAATGTTAACAGTGTTAGAATCGTGTGCTTTGGAATACCGAGTGAGGGCTTTATTAGAGAGAAATGCTCAGCAGATGTCATCCACCCTAATTGAGGACATCAGGGTGCCTGCTGCTTGTTCTTATCGGTGGTGCAGCGGTTTTTTTTTTTTCTTTTTAATTTATTCATTTTCTTTACTGCTAGAATCTGCTCTCATTATTAGACTATCTTGTCATTCATTTGCATTTCAAGTACTGGGACTGGGGGGGTAGCAGCTATCTGCCTTAGAAGAACACTTCAAGGGTTACTCTATCAAATAGCAGCACAGTAGCACAGTGAATCTGACATCTGGGTTATCTTATTCCCAGATGCTCTGTGGTGTCATTAGCAGGATTAATCTTAGCTTTAATTTCATAATGATTCTTATTCTAATATATGTGAATGAACACAAAGTCTCTTGACTCATTATCACCAATTTACCCAAGATATGTAATCAGGCTCTTACATTCACCAACATTTATTTTTGCTAATACATCTAAAATTGTAGATTAAGCAAATACAGTTAGTTCCAGCTGAGTGAATGCCTACCGAGGTAGCACTGCAGTATTTATGTTTTAATTAAACTACATTAATGATGTTGTTTTTAAATATGTACTGACCAAAAATGTGTTCATGGGGAATAGTAAAGTCGTTGTTCGAACAGCGTCCAGCTGTAAAATTAGTCACAGAAGCATTTCGTTAGAAGCTATTACCCACTTCTTTTGCAAATTATTGAAACTCCCTCTGCTAATTATGTTTTTAACCTTTATAAATAAGATGGAGGTATGTAGCCTCAATTCCGAACAACTCTGCTCTCCTAAGAAAACAGAACGGCAAGTCCTCAATGGTAAGTATAATTGTAATAAGCCATGTTGTTTTCATTCTCATTCAAGGTTACCATGTCACATCAAATATTGTCACTTTCAGTTTTTGACACAGAGTAGGCAACGGGCCATTTCCCCTCTCATTCGACACTAAGTTTAGTAACATTCTTACTGGGGGTGGGGCAGGGCGGGGAGGAAGACATGAGAATGCACTAGGAAATTCCAAAACCCTCTTCACTTGCTTCAACACTGGACTAACTTTTTTTTCATTTACCAGATGTTGTCGCCCAGCAGCATGTAGTGCTTTATTATTGATGGATAAAATGTTCAAACATGTAAAAAAAATGAAAGGCAGCTTTGCATTTTTAATTAATTAATTAAAAGTACTGTAAATGCCAGCTTGTTAATTGCTTTGCACCTGCAAGCCAACACAGGTTTTGTGCACTCTTTCTTTGAATATTAAATTTTTTCTCGTATGTCTTTATAATGCTTGGGAAGTCTCTCCAGCAAACATATTAGTAAAGAGTAAATATTGAATCTTAGACAAAACTCATGGCTTCATCTTTCACTGTACCCAGAATAGGATTTAAAGGAGGATTTAGATTTCCAAGGCTTCTAATTAAGTAGTGATAATCAGGCTTTCTGCTGAGGGTCACTTCCTGGGAGTAATTTGAGTTATTAAAATGCATGTTTTTGTTTGTTCTGCTTTGTGAGCTAAAACTGATCCCTTTTAATATAGCAGCAAATATGCAAATTGGTGTTTCATTATATTGTGCAATTTATGGCAATCTTCTCTAATTTACTGAAAGGTCAGGAGCCTGACCTTGTCACTCAATTTTTTTTTTTTTTTCTGGTAAAGCTAAACTAATTATGTTGATTTAAAATTTTTTTTTTTTTAATTTTAATGAAACTCTGAAAGTGTGCAGCATGGTAAAGAATGTGACAAATTTAACTTTCATTTAGCTCTCATATTCATCAAGATGGCCTTCAGTTTTGTGTGGATCCCAGTAATGAAGGTGATTTCGACTATGATTTAGGAATCAGTTGGTGTTAAATACTGCACAGAAGAAAGATAGAACTTAAAAGGTTGCCAGATCTTTATCTCATTTTTGTTCTTTATTGATGATAAATATGCTCTCTTAACTTCTCATTCCCTTACAGAGTTTTCAACAATGACCAGGGGAATTTCCACCTCAAATATTTTTAAATCATTGGTAGCATAAGTTGGTACTAATGAACTATTTACTTTTAAATTTCAGGTAGTGATTCTTACACATTAGCCTGCATAAGAATCACCTGGATTTCTTCTTAAAAATTAGATCCTAGGGTTCTTTCTCAAAATTCTGATTCGATCAGTCTGGAATTGACTTCTAGTAATCTGCATTTTATTCAGGTGGTCTATTCTCTATACTTTGAAAGAAATCCATAGTTATCTGACTCTCCTCCATCCAGTACACTCATTTGCTTAGTTTCTCATTCATCACATATAGGAATAAAGGAATAAATAAGCGTCTATTATATGACATGTATGACCACTGCCCTTAAAAAGCTAGCTAGAAAAACACATGTATAAAGTTATATGGTAACATTAAAGGCACTATATGCAAAGTTATGATAAAAATTCTTTGAGAACATAAAAGAAATAAAAAATAATTATAATTGGGGAACATTTAGCAACGGAGAATCATATTTAGATTAGACTTGGAAGAATGAGAGTTTTTTTTTCCAGGCAGAGAAGGTAGGAGAAATATATTGTTGGTCATGGAAGAGCTTAAACAAAGGTTCGGAGATGGGAACACATGTGGTGTGTTCAGGAGAGAGTAAGCAGACTAATGTGACCACGGCTTAGTTGTGTCATAGATAGGCAGTGAGAATAAGGCTCCAAAATGTCCCAAGGTCAGATTTTGTAGGACCTGGAATATCTCAAAGCTGAGCCTTTAGGGTTTTATTTGGTGGGCAGTGGGGCACCGAGATAAGTTTATAAGTGAGAAACCCATATGGTTGAGTCTGTGTCGGGTAACAACTTGGAAAAAAAAGATTAAAAGCAGAAACCCACTCATAGTTCACAGAAATATACTAAAATCCTGAACCAAGATAATAGGAATGGAGATATTGGCTTAGATTCAAGAGACAAATACAACAAATAAATTGGATTGGAGGTGGGGTTAGATAGATGGAAAGAGAATTTGATGCCCAAGTCTCAGATGAGTAATTGTGTGAAAAGTGATGCCATTAACCAAGATAGAAAATATAGGAAGAGAAACATGATGAGTAGAAATAAAGATTTTGGCTTAGAAACTTGCTACTCAAGTGTGTTTGTGGACCAGTAGCGCTGTCAGCTTCAGGGAGCTTGTAAGAAAGGAAGAATCTCAGACCTTCATCCCTGACCTACTGAATCAGAATCTGAACTTTTATAGCAACTCTAGGCCATCCATACGCACATGAAAATCTGAGAAACACTGGTAAGAGAACACACAAGTTCTGTTGTTGGAACACAAGATTGTGAAGGACTCCATGCCAAACAGTATTTTGTGGTTATATAAGTTTGGGAAAACTCCATATACTATTCTTGGAAATTCAAAACTACAATTCACATAAGTTTATTAAAGGTTCTGAGAAGTTCTGTAGTGAAAATCTGTCTGAGTTTGCTTAAACCAACATTTCCAAAATGTTTTTCATTGCGTTCCCTAAACATGTTTGTTCTAACTGCTAGTATATGATAATGTGACCTTATTTGAAAATACGGTTTTGCAGATGTAATAAGGTTAAGATGAGGTTATGCTGCATTAGGGTGGACACCAAATCCAACAAATGGTGTCTTTATAAGAGAAAGTAGAGTGAGGATTTAAGACATACACAGGAGAAGGCCATGTAATGACAGAGGCAGAGATTGGAGTGATACAGCTATAAGCTCAGAAACACTAAGGATTGCTAGCAACCACTAGAAGCTAGTAAGCATCAAGGAAGGATTTTCCCCTATGCCTTCAGAGGGAGCATGATCTTTCTAGAACCTTGATTTTAGACTTCTAGCTTCCAGAACTGTGAAAGAATAAATTTCTGTTGTTCTAAGACACCCAGTTTATGGTAATTTGTTATTGCAACTCTAGAAAACTAATATACATGGGAATTTTTAAAACAACAAGCAAAAAACAATACCAATTAACACACTGAGAAGCACTAGATTTGAAAAATAGTACTTCAGAACACATATGAAGTTAGATGCCAGTGATATCTACAGGTGGAGGTGTCAAACTGGCTTTGGAAATTGTGTGTAAATTTCAAGAGAGAGGATCAGGATTGATGAGAAACATTTGGGAGTCAAGCAGACAGTGGGTAGGTTAAGCCTAGGGGAATGAACAGTTGACCAGGGATAGAATTTAAAGAAAAATCTTCAGGGAATATCTATACTTGAGAGAAAAATAAAAGAGAACAAGAAAATGAGACATAGAGAGAGGCAAAATGGGGAAAAAAACTTAACTGAGCAATTAGAAGCCATAGTAATTTTTGCAAAAGCAGTTTGAGTAACTTGATAATGGAGTACAAGCAAGACGAGTGAATGAGAGGGCCTTCGGTTAAAGAAGTCAAGGTAAAAGCATTTTCAGGCACCAATCTTCCTTGAAACCTACTTGAAAAAACGAAAATAAAAGAAAAATAAAGAAGAAAGCTTCATTTTAATGAAATACGAAACTTTACTGTGAAAAATATCTGGTCAGTTCTGAGAAATTGAGACAAAACTAAAGCCGAACACTGAGAACTCTTCTCAGATTTTAGCAGAATCAGATTTCTCAGAAAGTACATGTTATGTTTCTTCAAGTCCAAATGATCCTTTATTTGGGTCTGTGGGATCTGAAAGGAGATGTCCAGAGAAGTGGCATGTCCCTATATATACCCAGTTGTCAACCCAGAACAGTGCCTGGTGCGGAGCTGAAGGGGAACAATGTGTAGGCTCCACTTTTATTGTCTGCCATATGCCCACCAAGGGAGTCTACAGCAGGGAGGCTGGAGGAGAGGGGAAGCCATGTTCACCGGATCAGAATGCAAACTTCATCATAACTGAAGAGGAACGAAGAGAAATGTGCATGCTGGGCGGAGGACAACTTTGGTAAGAAGATTTCTGAGATAATACACTCCATCTGAAGGTCTAGGATGCTCTTTTTCTCAGAAATCTTCAAGCGAATGGTGAGCTCAGATAGAGTTGCCCCAAGAAATGTGAATAACCACTGGAAGAAAAACAGAGGCCATATACATGAGAATAAAAGAGGAAAGGGTAAGCAAAGGTTAGATAACATGCATAAATCAGAAGAGTAATTCTTTCAAGAATTTGACAAAGAATCTTATATGATCTCTCTGGGGTTGGTGGGCAGGAGGAAGCACCAAAAAAAGATTAAAAGATAAAAAAAGAGATGATAAGACAATAGTGGAAAATGAAAAATAAATTGGTAGAGCTCAGTAAAAAATGAAAGAAATGATGGGGAAACATAAATCAATGCAGAGATAAAAGTCTCATTAACCCCCCCACCCCCCAAAAAAATGGCAGAATAAACATAATTGAAAATGTAGGGATATGATGGTTAAGAAATAACTCAAAATAAAATGAAAAAGAATGAACTGACAGAAATGATTAAAGAAAAAGCGATGGATAAGGAAGACAGAAACATCTAGCATGTATGTAACTGATATTTATAAAGAAAAGAATGAAACTGTAAAACATTTACAGATAAAGTGGTGGAAAATTCCCTGAAATAAAGACGTGACTCTGCAGATAGCGAGAGCACACTGTGTCCCAGGATGAGTTTGTGATGATCAAGCCACATTATTGCACAGTCTAGTAAAGATAGGATTCTGTGTGCATCCAGGCAGAAAAAGCAGGGCAGAAAGGGGAAATTCCTACCTACAAGCCTAAGGTGAAGATTGAAGACAAGATCAACTGACCTAATTAGCAAGTCTCTGTTAATTGAAGATGTCTTGTTGCTAGAGCCTAGATTTTCATAACTTCATCATGGCCAGTAAAATATGAAAAGAACCAAAGGCCTAGAAAGAAGAAACTGGTTTTATCGCTAGCTTGAAAAAAAAAGAATTCAGAAAAACTGCTATTCTTTTAACAAAAAGATTTCTTTGGAGGAAAGAACTCGTTGTAGATTTTGATACTATTGTTATATTTTCCCCTTCTGGGAGTTCAATTAAAAATGCTACTTTTCCAGGACATTGAAAAATTATTAGTGAACTGCTTGTCATTACTTGATGTCTTTATGGATACAAATCTTTATAGAGTTGGGAAGATAGCAATCCATAAATAGAATAATGTGTTTTTTTCAGTTTCTAATAAATATTAAATGCATTAAATGTATTCAGAATCAGTATTTTGATGATGATTGATGTTGATTCTGTTAATCTTTAGGAAATAGGTGATTTATTTTAGAGATCACAGAGTTTAATCAGGAAATAAATTTATCCTCCTAAGTTTCTGAGTTCTAGCTTTTAACTTTTAGATTTCTGCTTTTTCACTCTGATTTGAATACCTTGTAGAATTGTCTTACACTTAATATATTTTTTTTCCATGGAGGGATGCAAAGCCTGCGGCCCTCTTAGGGATCTCTTACTGAAGTGCTTCTCATTTCTCCTAGGAAGTCTTGTCTTGATGGTACGGTCCATTAATTAGTAAGAGGGGAGCTAGGATTTGTATCCAGAACAATGGAATGAATTTTGTCATCCCTTTCATTCCTCTTTTAGCTACTGAGTTATTCTTTTGCAATGTCTCATGTCTTTATCTTTTCAAGATCTCCCTTAACAGTTCTTATAACCAAATTTTTTATGGCATGAAAATATTGATGGTGTAAGTTGGTGAAAGAAGAACATATAGCCAAAGACTCCATGACAGTTGTGTTCCCATTAAGAGCCACAAGGACAATAAGAGAAATGTCTGAAATCCTGTAGAATAAAACATAAATGGTATCTACCCTCAAAGCTGCTTTCATTGATTAGACCTCAGCTTCTTAATTCTCCTTAAGGTGATGGCCTTCAAATGGTGCTTATGCTTCAGAGAGATGAGATTGTCTATGAACTGTTGTCTTTAAGCTAATGGCTTTGACTAAAAGAGTCTTTGACAACATATTTCAACAGAGAAGCTTGTCTTTGATTTGGGTTTTCTTTTTTATTTTCATTTAAAAATTTTTTTTAAATTTTTAATTAGTTTCAAGTATACAGTACATTGGTTAGACATATCTATAGTTCATAAAACGACCCCGCCCCCAATTATTCCCTTCTCTCCCCTGATCCTCCACCTAACAATCTATTAATGCTAATTGCATTCTCTATGCCATGCTCCCCATTCCCGTGACCATTCATCAGCTACTAATTTGTACTTCTTTAACCCTTTCCCCCATTCTCCCTGGCCCCCAAATCCCTCCCATCTGTCCATTACCAAATCGTCCACTATATTTGTGAGTCTGTTTTTGATTAGGTTGTTCTTTTTATTTCTTGAATTCCACATATAAGTGAAATCGTGTAGTGTTTATCTTTCTTTGTATGATTTAAATACCTTCTAGGTTCATCTAAACAATATGTTTTTTCATTCCCTTCCTTTTCATATGTAGGGGTCTTGTTTTCTTATCCTTTCAGCCACTCTGTCTTTTGGTTGGAGCACTTAATTCTGTTACATTTAAAGTACTTATTAATAAGAATGTAGTTGTTACCACTCTTTATTCCTGTTTTTGATATGTTTTTTCTTCTTAAAAGGGTCTCTCCAACATTTCCTGTAATTCTGGCTTGGTGGTGTTATTTTTAGTTTATTTTTTGTCTAGGAAGCTCTTTATTTGTCCAACTCAAAATTATAGGTAAATTATCATTGCTGGAGAAATTATTCTTGGTTGTATATCCTGGGTCTTCATCCTGTTGAATATCTTTTGCTAAGCCCTTCTGTTCTGCATAGGTTCTTTTGAGAAATCAGCTGCCGGTCATAGGGGTATTCTCTTATATATAATTATTTGTTTTTCTCTTGCTGCTTTTAATATTCTTTCTTTGTATTTAACCTTTGGCATTTTAATTATGATGTGTCTTGGTGTGGGCCTCTTTGGATCCCTGATATTTGAAATTCTCTGAGCTTCCTGGGTTTTATGTCCATTTCCTTCACCAGATTAGGGAAGTTTTCCATCATTATTTCTTCAAATAGCTGTTCAACATCTTGATTTTCTTTACTTACGCTCATCAGACAAATATTTGGAGCCTTAATAGTGTCCCACATCCTCCTTAAATTATTTTTATAGTCTTGGCATCTTTTTTCTTGCCACTCTAATTGAGTGTCCTGATCGGCTTTCCTGTCTTCTAGATAGGGCATATGATCCTCTTTTTTATTCACTCTATTTATTCCTTTGTTTATTCCATTTACTATACTTCTTATCTCAGATCATGTGTTCTCCATTTCAGACTGGTTCCCTTTGATAATTTCCATTTCCATTTTTATTTTTATGTTTTTTTTTTTTTTAAATCTCTTTGTTGAAGTTCTCTACATGTCCCAAAAGATCATTGAGCATCTTTATAACCAGTGTTTTGAACTCTGCATCTGTTAGATTACTTGACTGCATTATATCTGGATCTCTGTTCTGTTCTCTCATATGGTTTTTGCTTCTTTGTCTTCCCATTTTGGCTGCCTTTCTGTGTCTGTTTCTATGTACTAAGCGAAGCTCCTAAGTCTCCCGGTCTCGTTAGTATGGATTTGTGAAGTAGGTGTCCAGTGGCAGAGTCTGTGAGGGGTTCAGCTACAGGCCAAATTTAGCCCAAGCCTCTACCCATCCAGGGCCACCTGTTAAGAGTTAGCAAGCAATCCACAGAGGCTGTGCTTATACTTGCTTCAAAAGGCCACACCAGACACTGAGGTCAGCTACCTTCACCAGTGTGAGTCTCAGCAAGGAGCACTGACTTGCTGAGGACACACCTGGATGTGGCTTGTGTGGGGCTCGAGTTGGGGTAGGCAGGGCTTCAGAGAATCCTCTGGGTGGAGTGACCTTTGTTACTCAGTTTGACGATATCACAGCTTTGAGTGCGCTGTGTCCAGCGCACTGGTGGGGGGAGGGCTCAACAGGAAACAACGGATACCACCGGCTCTTCTGTACTGAGCGAGTCTCACCTTGGCCCTCACTCCAAGAATGTCTCCCCCTCTAAGTCCCTGGTGCCCCCTACGCGCAGCAGAATTGGCACTAGTGCTCAGAGTGAGCAAGTTGGTCACCAAGAAAATCTGCTCACAGACACTGCCCCCTGTTCTTGCCCCATCCTACCTTCTGCCATTGCAGGGTGCTTTCTTAGATTTCTCCGTAGTTGTATGGCTTGTTCATCTAGAACCCAGGTGATTTTCCTTGCTGCTGCTCTTTGTTTCTGTCACAACTTTGATTTGGTCACCAGAAGGATGAATAGAACCTCTGTCATCTATGCCATTTTTTTTTTTCTGATTTGAATTTTCTTTAAAGATCCTGATACCAGTGGACAGTGTATGTGTGTGGGAATTCAGCTCAATCTACCCAAGGTTCTAGCCCCAGGAAAAATGTGATTTTTTTCCTGTTATCATGTGGTTATTTTTTAAAATTTATTCTCTTGAGCATCACTAAGCTACAGGTGGTCTTGCCTGCTTCACTTTATGTGTTACCTGGGGCTGGGACACCTTGCATTTGGGGCTGAGACAGGTCTCAGTCTTCTTTGGACCGTGATGGCTAACTCATGTTATTAATTTTTTTTAAAGCTCTCTAACAATACAAAAGCCCTCTCCACAGGAAGTTATACTAGAAAGAAAATGGGGATCATATATGTAAGGATCTCATTGTACCATAGGTCTTACGCTAGAACAGAAGAAACTGGGGGCAATTTTCATCGTTTCAATGAGTGGCACTACCACCTACCCAGCCAGAAATTTGGAATTATCCTCAATTCCTCTCTTGTCCTCATCCTCCACATCTAACTGTGAGCAAGTTCTTTTGATTTCACCTCAAAAAATATATATGTTAAGTCTTCTGCTCACCATCTTACTTCAACACTCCTGTGGCATGCTCTCATTAGCTCTGATTACTTTTCTTTTCTCCCCAAACCCACTCATTTCCTCCTTCAGTCCATTCTCTGTCCAGTAGTCAATGCAATATGAAACAAAATTAGGTCAGGTCACTCCTATTTACATCTCCAGTAGCTTCCAATTTGCCATAGAATAAAATAAGAATTCCTTACGGCCTTCAATGTCCTGTGTTATCAAGCCTCTGCCTGCCTCTCCCTGAGCATAGACCAGCCACACTGGCTTCCTTTCAGTGCTGTGAACACACCCAGCCCTTTCACTTTTCGGGGACGCTGTATGAGCTGTTTCCCTGTCCTGAAAATGTCCTTTCCCCAATTCTGCATAGATAATATCCTCTCATTTTTCAGGGTTCAACTTAAATATCACCTGTTCAGAACAGCTTTCCCTCCTCATCCCGCCTACAGTATTTGTATGCCTCCCTTTTTATTCTCCACCTCAGCCTCCTGTTTCTTTTATTCTTACATCTTAACAATATTATTATTTTAGTTTGCTTATTTACTTTTTTTCTCTCTCTCCACTAGAGCAGTAGCACCTTAAGAGCAAGTACCCAGTCTGTCTTGTTCTAGTAACTGATGTATCCCCAGCACTTTGCACCCTGACTAACAAATAATGGTCAGGCAACAAATATTTGTTTGAATGAATGAATGAAAAGATGAATCCACTCTCACAGACCATATATAAATGCAGAACCCCTTGACTGTTACATATGCACATGAAATGTTCCATTTTCATTTCAGAGTTTTTAAAAAGGATATTATATTTGAGAAAATTTCATTTTTAGAATCCTTTGAACTGGAATTTGTCAAATAACTGTCAACAGGTTTCCCAAAGTTGAAGTCTGTTATGTGTGCCGTAACTCTGCAAAGATATAGTCTGGAAGGTGAGCCATCTCTTCGTGAGTTTGCATTGCTGATGGAAATTCAGAACAGATCAACCACAAAACAGTTCAACCACAGACTGCCACAAGGCCCTGATCACTTCCGGCCACATACTCGCTTATATTAGCTATTGGAATTTGGCAAATAAATATAGAATGGGTGTTAATGAGGACTTCATGAAGAATACTGATTGATTTAAAAAATTGCCTACCTGTGGCTTATAACTAAGAAAACAATAAGGTAAACCTATTTCAAATATCTCTTCCATTGAGAGAGCCTTTTGGAGGAAGAAGCATGGGGATAGAAAATTTCAATTAGATTATCCAAATTTTTTAAAGGTGACTTTGAAAGAGTACATTTGCCTTTAGTTATATTTAGGAGGATGGGTTTTTCTTGTTTTCTTCACATCCTTTATTCTATCCCTTTTCTTTATACCTTGTAGAAAAAAAAAAAACTTTTAGCTTAATAATGCATGCCTTTCTGGCAGCCAGCTTGGATGACTATAAGAAACCACTTATAGTGCCAGGAGGAACCCTTGTCTGTCTTGCAGTGGCTTAATATCAAAGAAGCTGAAAGATCACAGTAATGCCTACAGAGAACTTTAAGGAGTTTTTGACTGAAAGATCCTCTATAACTTCTTTCTCCCCAGAATGGAGACAGGGATCATGATACCTGTGGCCCAGACCAAGAGGTGCAAAACCTGCACAGCACCAGGGGAAGGCGGAGGATCAGAAAAGAGGAGAAGATGAGGGAAACAGAGGACGGAAGGATTCTTGGGTATTCACCCAAGACTTGTGGGCATCTATCCAAGGCTGACTCTGTAGTACATAAATGGTGGCTCTATCTGATTAGTAGAAATGTTCTGGCCATCTTTTGTCTCAGATTTCAGGGGAGCTTCGGGATTAACTCTTAGTAGAATGTTTTCTTCCTAGCAGCGGACTAATCCTGCACTACATGACCTCCTTGATATTTTGGGGGTGATCGACAGTGGGGAGATAAGATTAAGTTTATACAGGAGCTTTATCTAGAATTTCATTAGCAGGAATGCTATCTCAGCCTAAAATATTTTCCAAATTAAGATTTTTGGCTGGTTCCTCCAGGATTAATAAGGCCCGTCCCATACTATGTATACAGGTGACATAATTTTATTTTTTTATTTCCATCCCCTTAAAGTTGATTTAAGGTCTTTTTTATGTTTGGTGGAAAAACATAAAGATTCTGGCAAGATGCACTTAAACATAATGTAACTAATAAGTTTACTATTTAATTGTCGCTGTTAATGCAAAGTTCGATGATATCTTAGCTGATATGATTAACATTTAATCATTTTTTATCCTGGTGATACTGCATTTACTATTTTTTTTTGCTTTGAAGATGCCAGCAGTCTTCTTTATTCATTTAGAATTTTATGTGTTGAAAGCTCGGCTTTAAAATTTTAAGGTTTTAAAGCCATGAGTGCTTAGAGAAAATTATTTGCATTTCTTCAGACCACAAATGTTTCCCAGTTTATGTTTTTATTTTTGTTGTTGTTGTTGTTTTAGTGGTCCTTGAGCTATTTTATACAGGTCAAGGGTTAGAGCTTTGAGATTGTCTGAGCTGTCAGCGCAGGTCCATTAGCTCAGGAGTCTCCGATCGCTGGGTTATGGACCGGTATTGGTCCGTGGCCTGTTAGGAACTGCGCAGCACAGCAGGAGGTGAATGGTGGGTTAGTGAGCAAGTTTCATCTTATGCTGCTGCTCCCCAGTGCTAGCATCACTGCCTCAGTTCCACCTCAGGTCACCATCAGGCCTTAGATTCTTGTAGGAGCATCAGTCCCCGGTACCAAAAAGTTGGAGACTGCTGCGTTAGCTGCATAACCTTGGAAAAATCATTAACCTCACTGCACCTCAGCTTTGTCATCTGGCAATTGGGTATAATAACACCTGACCACTATTTCCTGGGGGTGCTGCCAAGTATCAGATGAGAGGTATGTGAAAGTAGCTTGAAAACTCATAAACTATTGAATGAATTATGATTGCTTTCATGATGGCTGTCATCATCATGGTTGTCATCATCTAAGTTATTCCAGTGTGAAGCTCAGAAAAATTGAGGGTGACTATTTGGTAGATTTGACCTTATCTATCAAGAGATTTCCTTAAGTTGTGAGCCCCTCTACTCCCCCCACCCCCAGAACTTTTAAATCTGGGCTTGATTCACAATGTCAGAGAGAGCCGAGGCACAAGGTAACAAAATAAAAGGTTCAAGCTATCTTAACAAGCAAGATGCCTTCTTAGAGTGGATACCCAAATAAAAGGTGATGATTTCTGAATGGGGCGAGGGGAGAGCAAGGAGCTGAGTTTAAAGAACCCACATTGAAGGGCCAGCAGGAGGAGAATGGGAACTTAAAGCTGCTTAGAGAGGTGAAGAGAAAGAGGTGTAGTGGTGGAGTATATAGAGCGATTCCTTTTTGAGATCTGGACTCCCCAAATAAGTGCTGTTTGTTATAGACTTTTTTTTCCTCCCGATTTTCAGATTATACTCTAAACTGGGTGAAACATGCAGACCTTAATATAGTTGTGGCTGAGGCAAAGGGATTGTTTTGTTTGAATTTTAGACATTATCTTGAAAGGACTGGTAAGTCACTTGTGAGTGGCCAGCTTTAGCTCCTGAATGCCTAGCCTTCTCAAAATGAATCTAGAGCACACTCAATTCACATGAGAAATAGAGAGCATGAGTTTCCTCTCTGGGCAACCCGAGGTAACAGGTCATATAGTGATGCTGCTGCCTATGTGGTTACAATTACACTTTTTGGAGCCCAACAGTGGCGGCCCCAATCCTCTCATCTCACCGCTGGATCAACTTTGTTTTTTTGGGGCCACTCAGCCTGTTGAAACCAGGGCCACCCCTGGGCCGTGTGGTACTTTTTTGCAAATTAGTATTCTATTTTGTATTTTACTCACTTAAAAAAAATTTTTCTAATCACTTTTAATCAATTACTTCATTTAATTCCCTTTTATGATAGAGGAAATTGAGTCATAGGGAAGATAAGTAACTTGTTTAGCGTCACCTTCCACTCTTATCATTCATATTTTACCTTAACCACCCTTATTTAACCTCCCCGCATTCTCCAGCAATGCACCATGGCCTGGATCATGCCTGGTTGCAGAAGACTCCATATCTCTGTCCTGCTGTAGGGTTACCCACTCCCCATATCTTCTGACTTAACTGTGTCAGTCACATTGGATTTTTGCTTTCTCCATTCCTGTTCTTCACTAATGGTAGATACAGCCTTTAGAGTGCTAGCCCTTATCCAAGGAGAAGACAGAAAAATCCAGGTGTGTAGTAGACCAACTGTTAGAAAATATATGGTCGAGATGCTAAAACTAAATGAGCTGCTCTTCAGACTTTAAAACCTAGAAGCAGGAGGTTCGTGGAGATGCCCACATCCTCTCATCTGTTTCTTCCTTCAGGCGAGACTGTCACTCCCTCTACTTTAGCAAGAATCTCACTAAACAAACAAGCTTAGGCTTCAGTGTTGCTATATCTATGCAGAGCCCCATTCATTAATCTATTCACTTGCTCACTTATTCATTCATTCATACCGACCTCTTCCATTGTATCAGGTATTGTGGTAAGTGCTGCGGATACAGAGTAAACAGAGAAGGTCTCTGTACTTTTGGAGCTTAGGTAAAGACTAGAATTATTTAGTCTGAGGTCAGTTCTACCTGTGAAAGCAGTCTTCTGGCTGAGACCTGAGGGATGAGCACAGGTGAGCCAGGTCGAGTCTTGGGGATGGGACAGGAGAGGCCGAGAGATAGAGGGAAGAGTCTATAGGGAACCCCTGAGCAGGTTTAAGGACAGAAACTGCCTCTGTGGCTGGAGTATAGCAAACAAGGGGTAAGGCGTTGGTGGAATGAAGGTGGAGGAGTAGGCAGGAGCCAAATTCTTCAGGGCCTCTTAGGCAATATGGAAGACTTTGGACGGGGTCCTAAGAGATGTGAGAGCTATGGCAGATTTCAAGCAGAAGAGTGACATGATCAGATTTCTTCCCTCCCTCCTTCCCTCCCTCCCTCCCTCCCTCCCTCCTTCCCTCCCTCCCTCCCTTCTCTTTCTTTCTTTCTTTCTTTCTTTCTTCCTTTCTTTCTTCCTTTCTTTCTTCCTTTCTTCCTTTCTTCCTTTCTTCTTTCCTTCCTTTCTTTCTTCACAAAATCACCCTGAGTTTTTGTTTCACTTTCAGACATATGTAGACCTTTAAAACCTTCAAATATACATACTCTCAAAGTGTTCACTTGATATATTCTTCTACTGCCAAGAAGCAGCCTGCATTCTTTTGAAGGTTAAATATTGAGAGAGGTCAGCCTGAGTTCAATAAAAAACATTGGGAATTACTAATTCCAAATCAACAGTACCCTAATTTAACATTCAGTGTCCATCAACCTGACCTTGAGTAAGAGCTCACAATACACAGAAGCTAGAGCTTTCTACCGAGCGGGAAGGGACAGTTTGTTCAGTCCAGGCCTCAGCCAGCGATCCGCACACACAGGCTGTCCCCTACTGTTGCAGCGGCTGGTCATGCAGAGACAGCGTGAATTATTCATTCGAGGAAGACAAATTAGAGTTAGAACCAGGTGCTCTGTCTTCCCTGGTGAGGGCTCTGCCAATTAGGATAAAGAAGGGACTCTCACTTCATCCGGCCACAGTTTCACTCTGTTACACTGTGCTTAACCCAGATTCCCGAACTGGGTTTGGAAATGGATTAGTGGATGATGAGCTTGTTTTAAAGGGGATACAGTCTTAGAGAGAAGGGGAGAGTTAACTTTACCAATGATTTTAAAGGTAAAAATGCAAGGTTCAAAGGGAATTGTTTTAATAGCGTTTGCCGTGTAAAGCCTGTTAAACAACCTAAATTCACTGTAGAGAAGCAGCTGTTGCATTCAAGGTATAAAAGCTACTGTTCAGGCATATTTTCAGACTAAGACATACCTTACTGGGGTCCCACTGTCTTTGATAATGTCTAAAATGACCACACTGAAAGGGACTTAAGGATTGGTCGATCTGATTTGCCAAAGTTATTCCAAGGCCACTCTGCCTTGGTGATTATTCTTAGGCAGTCTAAGTAAGCCTAGGTGTGGAAAAAGGAAACAACTTCATCACATCTGCTTTGTGGCAATCCCAGGGATGGGTGGGCATGATGGAACTTTGAAAGAGGATATAGTGATGGTTCAGAAGTCACATTATGCTACCATGTGGTCTTTTCTACTCTGCATTCTCCTCTGTTCTCAGGATGTGTCTTAAGTGTGGGAACCAATAAGTCTAAATAATGTTTCTCTAATTATTGAGGATAAGGAATCAGTCAATCAACAAACATTTATTGAGCACTTCCTACGTACACAGCATTGCTAAAAGCTGGGGTGAGTTCAGAAATTATCAGACTATGGACCCAGGAGAGAGAAATAAAGATAAGTGATAATCTAAGACCAGGTAGGCTATATCCCTGAGGAGAGGGTTCCATCAGGAAGGATAATTCTTCACTAGTCAGGGGTGATTGACCAAAGGAGGCGAAATTGGAACTACGAGAGTAAATCATATTCAGTAAGAAGGAGGAGAGAGGCCCGTACAATTGAGCAGAATAGAGCATTTTGTATGACTAGGTGCCACAGCCAAAAATGTGTGTTTCTTCTTCCATATTAGAAGGTTTAGGTAGTCCATGTATTAATCGGCTCGGGCTACCATAGTAGAATACCATAGACTGGGGGGCATAAACCATAGAAATTTATTTTCTCACAGTTCTGGAGACTAGAAGTACAAAATTAAGGCGTCGGCAAGATTGCTTTCTGGCGAGGCCTCTCTCCTTGGCTTGCGGATCAATACCTTCTCACTGTGTTCTCACATGGCCTTTCTCTGGGAATGTACTTGTTTTGGTCTCTTCTTCTTTTTATAAAAACACCAGTCCTATTGGATTGGTCTCACTTTCGTCGTTTCATTTAGCCTTAGTTACCTCCTTAAAGGTCCTATCTCCAAATATAGTCATATTGGAGGCTAAGGCCTCGGGAGATGACTTTTGGGGAACACAATTCGGTCTGGAAAGCTTGATAACATTTTCACATCTGGAGTGAGCTCAAGTGTGTGTGAGCGCACATGTAGATGTGTGTTCCTATTTTCTGCAGAATCACTGAATATACAGGTAAATTCATGGGAGAACATAATTCAGCTACAGAGATTTCAGAAACCAGTAGAAGTGTTTTTCTTAATCTCAAAATGCACGTGGAAAGCACAGCTCTTAGGTCTAAGGCAATCATTTCAATGACCCATTCACCAGTACCTTCAATTCCTTTCCCTTTTCTTTGGCTCCTTGTACTCTTTCATCCACAAACTTCAATGAGTCCTGTCATCCTTTTCATTTGCTTCTTCTCCTGGGAAGCGAGATCAACCAGAAAAAATAAGAACGACAGACTTCTAGCTCCTAACTCCTCCTATGCCTACACCGACCATTTTATTTGTACCCCTCGGCTTCCTTTAGTATCTGCATCAGTTAGGATCCCAGACAGAAAACAAATGGCACAATCCAATGTGAGGAGTGTTTAAAGAGGAGACTATTTGCCCAGGGTTATGAGAAAACAACAAAGCATGGTCAAGTGCCCGGGGGCCAGCAACAGAGGGATGCTCCTAAACCTAAATGGGAGGGGGAATCTAGTAAATGGTGCAGCCATAAGGGAAGGCCTCCCAATTGGAGCTTGTGCCCCACTGGCAGCTCAGGACAAAAAAAGACCTGGGGAATAAATATCCCGAACTCTCCTCCCATTGCTTGAAACTAACTAAAAGCCAGAC